>NC_086286.1:113608991-114224600 GCF_963924245.1 Chroicocephalus ridibundus
CAGGGATATGCAAGTGCTGAATATTAATATTCGGTTTCACTGCAGCTACATTTTCCAGATATGTGGAAAAGTAACATGTTGAAAAATGAAAGTTTACTTTTGTATTTTCTAATTTATATATTTACAGATAGGGAAAACAGGTGCCTACCTGCAGTTCCTCAGTATTTTGTCCAGAATGCTGATTAGACTGACAGAAGTGGATGTTTATGATGAGGAAGAAATCAACATTAGTAAGTTCTTGATATAAAAATAATTGCTTCTGGAGACTGTAGAAAATTGTTATGTTATATTGAAAACTAGTTGTCTGTATATTCTATGCCATTCACCTTTGCAATTAATTCACATTATTGAAATATTTTAAGAAAATATTAAGAAAAAATGATGCAGAAATAATAGGTATAGCAAAACCATCTATAGCAATAAAAATTACACGAATTCTTATTTTTCAATAATATAGATATAAAAGAAGAATCCGATCAATACTACCATCAGCCTGGAGATATGTGGCCAGATTTGGAGACATTTAAGAAGATGCCTTTTGACTACACTATCCATGACCCGAAATATGAAGATGCAAGTCTGATTTGTTCAAAGCTTCAGACTATAAACAATGAAGGTTAGAATTTGAAAAATCTAGATTAGTACACACGTATGTATTTATTTGTTTTTAACGTGAGAATTCTGTTAAACTTTTAAACAGAGTGAAATCATCAGAATTGCACTTGACTAAGTAATAGTGAAAAAAGATTTGAAGTTTGCCAGATGAAGCACCAAACTATAATCCTTATAAATGTTTTATGGAATATAGGTAGTCTTTCATTAAAAAAGCTCTGATTCCATAACAAGTTTGTGCATTTGAATGTTTTTATGTAGTAGCATTGTCCTGCTCTGTAGCAATGAAGTGACTTACGTGGGTAAAATTATTTATGTACTTAAAAGTGTTTATAGGTTTATTTTTTAGGTTTTGCATTAGGTTTGGAAAGTGTGAGTTGCCTGTGTCCAGATCTAGATTCCTGGAGTACTGAGGTGTGAATTAGTCCTCTGGATTAGCCAGCTGGACATACACAAGCCTATGGGACTAGGTAGGATGTATCCAAGCATGCCGAGGGACCTGGCCAACATCATTGTAAGACCACTGTCTATAAATTTGAAAAGGTAATGACAATCGGTGGAGGTTCCTGATGGTTGGAAAAAGGAAAATGCCGTGCCCTTCCTCTGCAGGACAGAAGGAGGATCAAAGCAATTACAGCCTAGTCAGCCTACCCTCAGTCCTCAAAACGATTATGGAATAAACTCTCCTGTAAGCCATGTCCCGACCCATGAAGGACAGGAAAGTGATTTGGAGCAGCTAGAATGGATCTACCATAGGCAAATTGTGATTGGTAAACATGATTGCATTTTATGATGAGATGACTGGCACTATGGACAAAGGAAGAGCAGTGGTTTTATCTTGACTTCAGCAAGGTTTTTGTCACTGTCTTCTATAATATCCATACAGCCAAAATCGGAGAGAGATGGTTTGGATAGGTGGATTGTAAAGTGGGTGGGAAATTGGCTGGACCACTGAACTCAAAATGTGGTGAGTGGCAGAAATCTGACTGGCAGCTGGGTACGCATGGCAATACTCAGAGACTGATAGTGAGGCAAATGCTCTTTAAGGCTGCCGTTAATAACCTCGTCAAAGGGAAAGAATGCAACGTCAGCAAGTTCATGGATGATACCAAATTGGTACCAACATGCAGGAAGGTAGCACTGCCATTCAGAAAGACCTTGATAGGCTGTAGGAATGGGTTGACGTGAACCTCACATAGTTCAACAAAGATAAATGCAAGATCTTGCACTTGGGACAGAATAACCCTTTGCAGCTGTACAAGTTTGGGGCTGACAGTAGAGACAACAACTTTGAGGAAGGCAACCTGGTGATCCTGGTAGACAACATTTGAACGAGTCACCATGGCTTATTGGACTGACTTATTAAAAAGCTAGCAAGCAGGTCAAGGGAAGTGATTATTCTTCTATGCATGGCACCTGTAAGACCACATCTGGAGTATTCTGACAAGTTTTTGGCTTCCCAGTACAAGAAAGACATTGGCATACAGGAGTGAGTCTAGTGGGTAGGCACCAAGATGGATAGAGGCCTGAAGCACACGACTTAGAAAATTGAAGAGAATTGTGGGTTTTGCTTGGTCTGGAGAAGTCTAGCAGGGCCATCTGATTGCTTTCTTCAGCTTCCTAATGGGAACTTCTAGATGCAAACTATTATAGATACACAGCATAAGGACAAAACATAACAGACAGAGACTGCAACATGGGAAATTACGATTAGATAGCACGAAAAAAATTTCCAGAATAGAAGTGGTCAAACCATGGAACAGATTGCCGAGAGAGGCTGTGGAAACTCCACTCAGTGATTTTCAAAACTTGACGGGAAAAGGAACAACCTTGAACAACCTGATCCGATGCTGAAAATCTAAGTGAAAGGTTATAACAGAAGTCCTTTTCAGCAGAAATTACATCTCATCTTCCTGCGGTCTCCCATAAAGGAGACCCTTTTTATAAATGTGGATATTTGCTAAAGAGCAAAATCACTAAATTTGCCAAGTTCATTTCACATAATCTACCGTGATGTCCATCACAGGACAGTAAATGTCTGACATAACACTCTTTTCTACTATGTATTACTTTTTCAAGCATTCAATCAATAATAACAACAGCAACAATAATAATTTTAATAATCTGGCTTTGCTTACACCTCAGCCTAATGTGAAATCTGTACAGAATTATCATAGTCATGAATTTACATATACTTCTTTGTAGTCCCCTTTGCTGTACATAACGGTTTATAAAACATACTATGCTCAGGATGAATTCTTATTTTGTTTTGCATGTGTTTAATCCTGCCATTGTTCCTAGAGGTAATTACAGTGACAGAAACAGTTTGTCACAAGGGAATACTTTCTGGCCTTGAATATATGTTACATTTAAGTTGTTTCTTTTTTTAATAGACAGATCAACGAGCAGGAGACCGGAGGATATGTATACACACCGTCAAACAACTAGGATGAGATTATCCAAGTATGCAGCATATAACACCTACCATCACTGTGAACAGTGTCATCAGTATATGGGTTTCAATCCCAGGTACCAGGTAAAGGTTTCCAGATATTACTCTGTGGATCAGAAACTGAAGCAGACACAACCCAAACGTGGTTTTGAATACATTCACTGTGTTTGAATTGGTTTACGAGTTGTATGTAAGTATTAAAAACATCTGATTTACAGGTTTTGTTATTTCTTGAGGTTTGCCTGCCTTGACATTTGGGGATGTCAGAGAAGTGATCCTTGCCTCAACTCAACTAGCTTATTCAGTGCTATAATCTGCATTCTACATGTATATTACCAGTTAAAATTACTTTCCCAGTAAACATTTTGCACTGGGACTTGCTTACATTTTCACCTGGGTAACTGCAAATGTGCTACTTCTGGTATGGGAGTGGTCCAGGACAGAGCAGTCTGTATGTGGCGTATAGACTGTCATTGCTCAGGATAACCCTCCACTTGCCTGCCTATTAGAATGTGAGGAAGAATGTAGTAGCAATGCAAATACTGTTTTTTATGTGTCGGTATTTCGGAAAGCCGAGAGTGGCTTGTAAGTATTGGTACCATCTGCAAGACGAAGCTGAAACAATGGTTTCAAAAGAGGGAAAAGTTTAATTTATATTTTTTTGGGTGTATGCTCGAGCTGATGGGGCGTTGCTTAACCTAGTGAATCATGAGTTAAATCTAATGCAATACAGTAAGTGATTGTAGTCTCTATGGTAGTGTTATAATGTGTATTAACTACACTGAGACCATGTAGTTTGAGACTGACCACTGGAATTGTCCTATTTTTTCCCTTCCTCAGCTTTATGAGTCCACTCTGCATGCATTTGCCTTTTCCTATTCTATGCTAGGAGAAGAGATCCAGCTACATTTTATCATCCCGAAGTCAAAGGAGCATCATTTTGTCTTTAGCCAACCGGGAAGACAATTGGAAAGCATGAGGCTACCACTAGTCACAGATAAGGTAGATGGATAATTATATTTACGACCATATGGCGAGAGACACTACCAGTTTTAAAATTTGTTGAATTAGGATTCTTTACACTTCTGGTCCTGCTGTCAAGAGATAATGAAGATGTCCTGATACTAAGCTTGTATTTTCTCCCAGAAACAGAGACAAAAAGCAAAACCGTCAAGCCACCAATCAGCCATTTCTTTTGCTCATTATCAAGCTTGATACTTTGGTATAAACACTCTTATCTGGGGCAAAAGGTCTTTGGTTATGGATTTAAGATGTTAAAGTGAGAATGGTTTCAGCAATGAGCCTCAGAGACATGGTTTTGTTTATTATACAGTTACTTAGAGGAAGCGATTTTTTACTGTAGAAAAAAGCAGTGGATTATCCTGTTTTATTCTGCATAAATGCTCAGTTGCTTTCATGTAAAAATAAGGCCTTCAAAGAATCTTTGTCATGGCTTCAAGGCTGTCCAAAGAATCACACATCACGCTTGCAGAAAACACTTTGTTAGGTCATCCGTCTGACAGGCCCTGTAAACGCCGATGCTGGCTGTTACAGCGGCTCCTAAAATCCATGTCTGGGATGAAGCTGGGCCTTGCTCCAGCCACACTGCTTGGAGTATTGAAGCAATATGTGGAACAGTAGTAAGCAGTAGCACTTCTATCCTGGAGAAAATAAGCTGCTTCCAATAAATAATAATCAATTAATACCACCCTCCAGTTTGGGCTTGTAACCCAGGCAGCAACACAGCAGCAACTGGGCAACGTGAGAGTGAAACCTCCTGCTCTTCCTCACCCAGTAAATTTGTGCTTGGCTACGCATTCAGAACTGTGCACTGCATCCTTGTGGATTCTTTTCCTGCTTCTGCCACTGACCTGCTTTGAGGCTTTGCCAAAACCGTTTATCCTTCCTTTGCTTCTTTTTCTGTTCACTTGCTCCAAAATGGTGCCTGCAATCTTGCTGCAAGCTTGAAAAGTGCTGTGGGGTATAAACCTAGATTATTAAACCATTATAAAATATTTTTATCGATCCACTTTAAATTCCCTTTTGTGAACTCTACTGGCATCAAACCCACCATTTTGTGCTTTGGCAGTTTTAAATCTGGAGTACTTATTTGTGAGGGCTTTGGAGAGTCTCTGTAAAAAGGCACACTTTCATTCACGGTCCTTAATGACCTTAGTAGGAACCAGGCTAAAATCAGTTGCCCAGACTGGAACAGTCCTGGATGTCCGTAGAAACAGGGCTTTCAGAAACTGTACTATCAAACTTGGAAGCACCTACTCAGTTTCAGTGCATTAAGATTGAGTGATAGCCAGTCAGAAAAGGTTGTACTGCGGTTTTGGAGTAAGGTATTTCTTACCATCTTATGTCATATAGACCTAAATCCTTTTCCAGATCTAGCCTCAAGGTCCCAGTGCACTTGGCAGGTCAAGGTTAACAGTCCTATCCAGTTCACCACGTTCTTACTAGCTGAATAAGCTGAGTGATAGAGTTTTCTTTTTCCCAGCTTTTACAAAAGTTGCTTATTTTCCTACTGAGCTGATTTAAAATGTAGCAGTTTGTCCAGTGTCAGTGAGTCTGATTTATTCTCCTGAAGCATTTGGTTCTGTTGTTTAAAAATCCTACACCTTTATACAATAACTCACACTTCTTTTTATGTACAGAGTGAAGATTACATAAAAAGCCCCACTTTTACTCCCACCACTGGTCGTCATGAACATGGACTTTTCAATTTATATCATGCGATGGATGGAGCCAGTCATTTGCATGTTTTAGTTGTCAAGGAATATGAAATGGCCATATATAAGAAGTATTGGCCCAACCACATCATGCTTGTTCTTCCAAGCATTTTCAACAGTGCAGGAGTAGGTAAGTATAACGAAAGAGTTCTAACAAATGCGGAGACACAACCTGGTCTCTTCAGTTGTTGTTGCTCTGTATGTATGTGAAACGTAAACATACACCTTGTAGCTAGCATATCGGATCTGGTGATCTGGATTCTCTTGAAAGACGATGTGTCACAGTTGAAGATGAAATTCACTTAATTCAGTCACCTAAAACAAAGTTAGATGAATTGCACCCTAGAAATACTTACTTTCTACTGATTTTAAAGGGAGCAGAGGGTGGTAACGCAGATGGAGTTAACTACTGTTTCCTTGTAGAAATAAGTTATGTACTATTTGTGTAATCAGGGGAAATTGTTCCCATGTTATACAGCTGGTCAATCAACGTCTCTAGATGTTTGCACTAAGAGATGCTAGTGGAGCCAAATATCTGCCAGGTTAAAAGAATCAGTCGCTAAACCCTTGGGACACTAACAAATCTCTACCACAGAAGTCAGGCTTAATTTTATGTGCTTCCCAGTGGGGTTCTGTAAGTCACTCGCTTGGAAAGCGACAAAGTAAGCTGGCTCTGGGGAGTGTTAGGGTGTTAAAATCTTCAGTGGTTCATACCCTCGGCTGCAGAAATATTGACTTCAAAAGGCTTTCAAGTTAAAAGCAAACAATTTCTGCCCCTACTTTTCATTTAATGGTTTATGTCCTTGGTTTCAGGTGCTGCACACTTCCTGATAAAAGAGTTGTCTTATCATAACTTGGAGCTTGAACGAAATCGGCAGGAGGAGCTGGGGATAAAACCCCAGGATATTTGGCCTTTCATTGTCATTTCAGATGACTCCTGTGTAATGTGGAATGCAGTAGAAGTTGATTGTTCAGGAGACAGGAAAAGGTAGAGTAATATATGCTTTTTCAGCTGATCTCTTTTAACTTTTCACTGCATATCAGTTTTGAAATTACGTTTGATACGCTACAACTTTTACCCTGTACAAGCAGAGAATATTTGCCTGATGAGAGAAGTATTTTCCCTAGATATCTGCCTTTGCGTAGCACATAATTTAGTGCCTGTTTTTCATTCCTGTCCCCTGAGGCTTGAAGTGCCCCGCAGCCTTTGCTGTATAGCTTGACTCCAGTTCAACCTGGAGTTACTTGGACTGCAGATTTCAGACTCTGTAAACAATACACTGGGCAAGCATGGGCATTCGCATGTACAATTTTAACAGGATTTTTCTAAGGAAGCTAAAAGACTTTTCTGTGCCACTGATTTCCACTGGCTCTTTTGTCAGTCCCAGTCTATATGGCTCCTTTATTAGCTCCCCAAATCCCCAAACAAGTATTTTTGTTTTCATGACTTTAGAACATTGTTTATACTAGATATTTTTATCTATTCCCAGACCGGGGATATGCAGGATTTACAGCAAACCTTCAAAGAGAACTAAATGCAGTAAAAACTGAGATTTATGGACAGTAGGGGTGGGCTAGGAGGATCTTATAATTTGCACTTAAGTTATGGCACAAAGTCAGCAACTCTCCCATAGTTATTTGGGACATTATCCAGGTAACTTTAAAAGTGTACATATCTGAGTGGATATTTTGAAATATCTGGACTAAGTTTCAGATCTGTCATACCAGTCCCCACCACATAAGCACTAGTTAATTTTAAGTTTTTATTAGAGTGAGAGTCAAAAAGTTGCCGTAAAGTAAGACATTGAAGTTATCTACCTGACACTTAAAACTGCTTTTGACTGTTAAGAATTGCTCTTCAGCTGAATGAGATTCTGAATATTCTCTATGTACTTTAAAACGAACACATTTTTGTAATTATTGTAGTGACTATACATGGACTGAAAGAAATGTTTCCTTGAAGCAAATTCTGCAACATATTGAAGCAACTCCCAATGTCACTCACTATGCCTTAATTGGAATGAGGAAATGGTCCAGCAAAACGAACAGTGCTGAGATCAAGGAACCATTCTCCTGCTGCCATGTGCATGATTTCATTATGCTGAATGTCGATCTGACACAGAATGTACAGTACAATCAGAACAGGTAAGTGAATCAGTAGCATCTTTCAATAGAGATAATGAACCAAATAAAAGAATTTTTAGAGGAGTTCTTGTTGGCTTTTTGGGGAAGTTGTTAATGGGGATGCAGAGAGATTTTGTTTTCTGATTTATGGTTCAACTCCTTTCCAAATTTCTAGCAGTTGGAAAAAGACATTAATCTCCATAGTTCCAAATAAACCAGTCCCATTTGAATTACAGGGCAGACACAGTCAGCAGTGCGCCCTGCAGTGCTGGTCCCCCAGTTGTCTAGTCCAAGTGGCCTTTTGGTGAACACTGTACTTCCCTCCTACCCACTTACCTGGACTGGCTTACAAAGGAAACAAGGATGTATGGATGAATGGTGCATAACCACGTCTTCTTGTGACATGGAACCGAGATATAACTCGGCTTTTTTTACCCTGAGGAGCACAACACTGGAGCACACTGCATGTGTGCTCATCAGGACAATCAGAAGAAAGGAGTAAATGAACCTCATCAACACTGGTGTTGGTTTCTCACATTCATTTGTCTCAGAATTACCATTTTTTCATTTACCGTGCCACGTAGGATATATCAAATTATAATATTGCCATACACAGTATCGCCACAGTTACCAGAACTGTATTGACTAGGTACTTCACCTCACAGAATTTCACTGATCTGTGGGAAATAAATTGTGGTTCTGGCCCCATTTCTGAGGGGCAAGCATTTATTGAAACAGAATGAAGTAGATATTGCTAGAGGTGGGATTCATTGTCTAAAACCAGTCTTCAGGCACCTCCGGATATGCAAGATGTCCATATGGGGCTGACAGGTATGACATGAAATCTAAATGTGTTTTTCTGTATAGGTGGGATATGGGATACCCCAAGTCATCTAAAATGGCTCTAGACGCCTAGGTTTGATAACTGAATGTCACTGTACTTCTCAGAAGAACTCTTCTATCTCAGGACGATGTCTTTTGAAGTTCAAGTTTGCTTATAATGACAGGGAACCACTTCTGCTTTCATTATTCTGTGGATAAAGAGATGACCTACATTTCTATTGCCACCAGCCTGACACATTAAAAGAGCATTTTATACTTGCTCCCATGCCTCTCTTAGTACAGGAGTGTACTTCTTAGTACAGAAGACAGCTCCCAGGCCGTCTAGCTGTTTCACCTTATGAAGCGTTGCAAAGGGCTAATGAAGAGAGCGACAATAAAGCAAAATGCTATGAGTACAGGCAGCAAAGTTAAAATGTCAGGGATGCCAGACCGCACCACCCATTTCCTGCCCATGTCTTTGAACCGTGCGTGGCTCACCGTTATCCTCTGCGTGGGTGCTGTTAAGCCTGAAGTATTATATGACATTCCAAGCCTGGGCTGGCAAGGAAAAAAGTACATTGTAAACCAGAGAGACACTGGCATTCAGGGATACCAAATATCCACGTCAATATTACTAAAATGAAGGGCAAGATTTTAAAAACAGATAATTAAACGCCACATTTCTCACTGATGTTCACTGTTGCAGTAATTGCTCCAGATCTCTTAAATCCAAGCCCTGGATTTTAATCCAACCGTTCTGCACATCATCCTCTTTGCTGTGTAATCTACATTCAAAATGGAGAACTGAGTCTGAATTTTCCAAAGGCCAGAGAACTTGAATTTAGTCAGCTTTAGGAGTTTACCTTTTATTCTGTTCCGTCTTATTTTTAAAATGGAGCAGATTTATCTCAGGGGTGTTTGGCCTCATTCTGCTTAATTTATTCCTATGTCTCAGCAGTTCTGGTGTATTAAGAAAAAACTCCTTGTCTTCAGATAGTCATTGTCTTTAATGTAAAATGACATTATTTCTGTAGAGGAATATTGAAAAAACATACTGGATATTTGTATTCTGGGAAAAATGAGTAGTGAGAGTTCTCTGTGCATTTGACAAATGAAACGTAGGGTCTCATCCATTTCCTTGGAAGTCAAAGGAATTACTTTCCTTGACCTTATGTGGGGTAGTAACATATGTAGCTATTTTCTATGACTGCATTATTGTAGTAAAAGGCAAAGAAAATATTTTAACTCCTGGGTCTTTTCCCTGGAAAGTTACAACATTTCACCTTCTGCTTTCCCCTGTGTTTCTGGTCCTTTTGCTCCCGAAGTGGTTCCCTTCCTCATTCTGGTCTTCTTGAACTCACTGGTTTGTTATTACAAAGCCTCTTTCTGTGACCGGTAGGCGCTGCCCGGGGGTCAGTATGTTTGACACCTGTCCTTTCTACAGCGCTGATCAAAGACCCCGAGTGCTTGTATTTGTTAAGTGTGTGATGAGAAACATTCCTCTGAACTGCTATGATTTTATTCTTTCCAGATTTATGTGTGATGATATTGACTTCAACTTGCGCGTCCACAGCGCTGGCCTTCTCATCTGTCGGTTCAACCGCTTCAGTGTCATGAAAAAGCAGATTGCAGTAGGAGGGCAGCGATCCTTCCACATTAAGTCTAAGGTGGGAACTGAGACCTCTGTTTCATCGTTGTTAAAATTCTGATTTCCTTTTTGTATGGTGCAACCAGCAGAGCTGAGGTATTTTGTTGCAACACCAGTTGCCGCTAATGGGTATGTCTGCCATGTTTTGGGTTTTTTTTATATTTCTCTCTGAAATCCACAATATTCTTGGCATAAATGCACCTTTCCATAATAATTTTCCTTTAAAACTTTTAAAAACACCTAATGTGTCTCTTTACAATCCAGGTAACCATTCACTATGAGTTTTTTATCTACAGCTATTGAATTGCTCATCTTCATAAAACCTTTAGGTTTAAACAAGAAACCCCGAAGGGTCTATAAATACAAATATAATTCTGTGAAACTCGGAGACTTTTTTTGTAGCAGATACTTTTGGCTGAATGGCTTTGTTTCTTATATAAATCCTAGAGTTATAGCATAGAGATATATTTTATACAAACCAAAATTCAGATAAGTACAACTTGATTGATCAGGATTGATCTGTACCAGAAATATTTTTCCTCATAGGTATCGGACACTCCAGTTTCAATCTCACCTGCTCAGTACATTTGTGCTCCTGACAGCAAGCATACCTTCTTGGCAGCACCCGCTCAGTTGCTCCTTGAAAAATACCTCCAGTATCACAGCCATCGCTTCTTCCCTCTCTCGCTGAAGAATTACAGCCATCCAGTGCTGTCTGTGGACTGTTACCTTAACTTAGGACCACAGGTATTGAACAAAATGATCTGCAAGCAGCTCTAGAAGTGTATAGGCTATGTTTTGGATGAGTTCCTTGATGCAGTCCTTAATAATAGTTACACAGCCTTTGAAGAATAAGGTATTAGATCCCTAGAATGTTAAAATCAAATTTTTAGTCCCACAGAGGTATTAGAGGCTTCAAAAACAGTACATGGAGAACAATAGTAAAGTTGTCCTAAATACTAATGCAGTCTGTGCATTATATTAGATTCTGAATTAACACAGAGCACATTTTTCTTTAAGAACTGTTCTCTCAGACTGCTATGATTTGTCCCTTCCTACATCAAATTTCTTCCACAAGAGTGCTTTACAAATGCTAGTTAGGCCTTAAAAAGCACTTCAAAATATTGTTTTGCTTCACTTTTGACTGATAACCTGAGGCAGAGAAGCAAATCCCAAGAGAACAGCCAGAATGGGAGGAGCTGGCACTAGATCTCAGGAGCTGTTGGCTCTCCCTGATGAGTTTGGATCTAAAGGCAAGGTCATACTTAAACTCAAATGGGGGTCGCATAGAAGTGTGGTACTAAGGTGGTGGTGTTCAGGAGAGAGAAACTGTTTTTGCCTTTTTGCCTGACTTGAATACTAAATGAAATTCAGTCTTGCTGGATTTACTGAACTTCTTCACCAAAACAGCTGTGTAATGACCTTCCCATATATGCTGCTCCCAGAACATTTTGAGCTATATCTTTTAATTTCCTTCCTGGCTGAGCTTTTACAGGTCTATGTT
Source organism: Chroicocephalus ridibundus (assembly GCF_963924245.1). Classification (NCBI taxonomy): domain Eukaryota; kingdom Metazoa; phylum Chordata; class Aves; order Charadriiformes; family Laridae; genus Chroicocephalus; species Chroicocephalus ridibundus. Next base: position 113,620,889 of record NC_086286.1, read on the forward strand.
CCCACCATGTTTGGAAAAACAATCTCTGTGGAGGGGCACTGTACTGTTACTGTCTTCATCCATTGCATCCTTTCAGCTCTAGCCCATTCAGCACATGAAATGAGTTCAGTTCAGGTCTGGAATTGTTACCAGAGCTGGAATATGATACAGTAAGACAGAAGGAATATGCATCAATAAAGGCATCCTGGGCCAGAGTCGCAGTTGCTGTGGGTCGTCCTTCTTCCACTAAATGATGCTGATTTATGCCAGATGAGGGTCTGCCCCAGCTAAGTAGTACAATAGCACTTTAGAAACAAAGCCTTGTGTGGAAGATTCCTTAATTTTAATTTATAAATCCTGGAAGAGTGCTGTAAATATTCCCGGTTCCTAGCAGATTTGGGGAGTAGCCATAAAACCAAACTATACAGGAAGAAACCTCACGTATTTATGTATATGCACAACTCTACTGATTGTAATCCTATCATAATGTAAATGAAATTAGGCATTTCTAAAGGGTTCTTTTCATGTCTGACTGCACAGTTACTATATATACTTAAGTGTAGATAAACTGTGCTGGGCAGGTCACAATGTTATGGTTGTGGGGAGCTATTGTTACTGCAGCTTTCAAACCCTATCATATCTAAATCTCATGATAATAATAGTAATTAATAGTAATGACTAATACATAGTTAGGAATAGTACTTTTATGTAGATTTTTAATAAGTAGAGGGGTGTTTAGGAAGCAACTATAAAGATCACGATATTTGGAGTTGGACAGCAAGTCTGAATTTTAATCAGGTGCAAATATTGAAAGCTTGATATCAAGCCTTAGCTTTATATAGAAGCATGAAAAATGTTAATATTCTTTTTCCCCTCTCCCAATCAGATTGCAGTTTGCTACGTGAGTTCTCGGCCTCACTCTCTGAATATCAGTTCCTCTGGTTTGACCTTCAGTGGTCTCCTGCTATACCTCTGTGACTCCTTTGTTGTAGCTAGCTTTTTGAAGAAGTTTCATTTTCTTAAAGGTGAGCTGCAATTATTCTATTACAGACCTGTTTTATGTGACCTGGTCTCTGAGAACCTGGGGAAAAATATATTTTATATGAAAATATACATGCATATATATATATGTATATGCATGAATTCATATTTGTCTTTACATGTCCCACCCATCTTTGATGCTTGATGATGATGGCTCTGTACTGTAGTAAACTGGTACATAACAGTGCTATAAGTTCTGCAGATTTCTAAGTGGGGAGGAATGTGGCTCTATATCATTGTACCTAGTGTATATGCTAAGTTCTTACTTTAGGTTTGAAAACTGAGTTTGTAAGGTTTATGTATGACATATTTACCTATTGTATTCTTGCAGGTTTTCTAATTTTCAATAGAAAATGTGTGATGAACAAGCCTCCATCAAAATCCATTTACTATCCTTGAAAATAGAAGCTGTCTCATTTAAAATTTATTCCTAATAACCAGTTTCTCCATGTAGTACTTACAATAGTGGATAGCAGTGGAGACAAATAGCTTCCATTTGTATTGCAGGCAGTCACACTACAAACTTCTTTTGGATTGGCCTGCTACTATGTTAGGCATTTAGCACTCTGGGGATTTGTTTCACTCACAGCTCTATCACTGAAGGAAGAACACCGTGGCAAATGCCTTCTTGAAACAGGCAGAGTTGTTATGAACTGCTGTGTTTTTTCTTGCAGTTAATACAGTTTCACGTAGGTATGTGTAGCAAAGCTCAAATTGGGTTATACAGTGGTTTTACCAGCACGTGCCACTGAAGCCACATGAGTGCCAGTGCCTGTGCTCATTCTGGAGCAGTGTCCACATTTTAATCAGCCTCTAGTTTCTCGAACAAGGCTATCAGAGTAACTGCAAATGAAAGCAGTGCTTTTGTTCTGCATTTTTTGAGTGATCAGAGGCTATCAATCAGTTTCATTTTGCATAAACCAGACAATTTTTATAGAATGTAGCACAAAGTGTATTTGTTTTGGGTTTTCTCCATCTCCTCTGGCAGTCTACTTGACCTTCTTACCAGCCACATGAGCATTAAACACCACATGACTGTCTGTCTTGTTTCTTTTTATTATATTCTCAAGTTTATTTTGTCTTGGGCATTTCCACTTACCTCACCATCTCTCGTTCAGATTATTGAATGCTGGCGAGGTAATTATTTCCTCTTAATTGAGCACTTTTCTCAGAAGCCAGGAAATCATGCATGCAAGTTAAAATGGTATCAGCATGCCAGTTAAGACAGTTGATACTGTTTACTAAAATATGATATTTCTTACTTTGTCATTCCGGATTTGCCGGTGTCCATAGCCACGCAGACCAGATTCTTCTTTGCCAGCACATTAGTTTACCAAGCTGAAAAGCGCTAAAGTTTGTGCTTAGTTCTAAGGACGTGTTTCAACCACTTCTAATCAGCAAAGCACAAAGAGCTTAGTCAGCCATCGTGGTGACTGACTTGTGGTGTAAGTGTTTTGCTGAGTGGGGATTTCACTCAACAAGGTAATGAGGAGTAGGCCTGCAACAGTAAAGGATGTAGGGCTCTATCTTGTTTTCTGCCAGGACCCATCACCCCCTCCTTAGACCTGACAGTTTTACCCTTCCTTACCCTAAAGAGTAGGGAATGTGTTGTACTCCTGTTTACTAGATGAATATTAGCTACCTCAAGTTACACAAGAAGATCCTAATAAATAGGGAGCTGAACACAATTTTCCTCAGTCCTACATGAGCGTCTTAATTTTCTCCCAAGCCCATTCGTAACTCCTGTTGCGAAAGTGGTGGAGTTCTAGATGCTAAGGGGTGGTGGGAGCTGAGTGATCTGAGAACTAAGGGGATACTCACGTGGGTTTCTTTTCAACTGTTTGCTTAGGTGCCACCTTGTGCGTGATTTGTCAAGATCGCAATTCTCTTCGCCAGACTGTTGTCCGGCTAGAACTGGAAGATGAATGGCAGTTCCGACTGCGGGATGAATTCCAGACTGCCAATGCAAAAGAAGACAGACCACTTTTCTTCCTGACTGGACGACATATTTAATTGAAAGGAGACTCATTTCCTAAATGAAACAAAAGACTAATTGCCACCATCTCATGAAATTATTTTTGAGAGGCTCTGCTTTCTGAACAGAAGCAGGACTGTTTTCCATTGTTCATTAGAATGATATCTAATCAGCAAATTTACACTCATATTTCCAAACACTGAAATGACTTTTCAAATTTGATTGTCTGACAGAAGTTATTCCTAACTCCTGGGAGAAATGCAGAAGTTTACTACTCCGCATGGCGGAAATCACTTTGGAGGAGGTCTATGAGTGCACTTCTTCTCTGACACAAAAGACCACATGCAAGTTCATAAGCAAGAGCTTTAGAAAACTTTTTGTACATTCCAGAAATAGGAAATGTAAATTTAGGAGCAGATTTTGTTTTACAAGTGTTATTTATCTAACAGTTGGCACAAGGCAAGAGGAATTGTTACAGTTTTGTAGTATACTGCTACTGATTGATTCAGGTAGGCTTTTTATATGACGATTTGTAAAGTATATTTCTTTAATAGTGGGAACTCAGTTGGAGCCTTAATTTTTGGAACAGGTGCCACACTGGATAGTTTTACCATACAGGACTCTTGGGATAGAAGCATAATTTTACCTCTGGTTTTATTAGCATAAGGAAGAGAGTCAAGAAAGTAGATTTTAAAATGAGATCTGAACATTTAAACCTGAAATTGAAATGACCTTGAGTAACTGAAGAGACCAAATTGTGACACTGACCTGAAAGTGACTTATTACATCTAGAACAGTGGCATTTTCTGGTTTCTGATTAAATTGTTGCACTGGCTGCAGACTTCAAGCGGAGCTCAGTGCACTCAAGACAGCAGATGAGAGTTCTTCTCATCTTCAGCAGTTCTGAAACACTCTCGATACACTTTCTGGGGATATTTTCTTGCCAAGGTGCTTCAAAAGAGTGAGAAAATGGAGACTACATCTGAGAAATTCAGGTGGAAACCTAAAAACTTGTTCTAGAATGGCACCAGGCGTCACAGTATTTTGTACACTCTAAATGTGAAATCGGTGATCATGGTCTTTGTCTAGGTTTTATTCTCTGAGTTGCAAACTTCATGTTTGTTTATAGAATCAGTGTTAATTTCACTTAAGTCCAGGTGCAGGAAGGATGAGTATAGACATTGTGAGAAGATACCTTATCTTTGGGCAGTCCTTTCTTGCTGGATACAGCAATGGGAGGATCATTGATTTTACACTGATGAAATGCCATTGGGTGGCTGAGACCATAACAGTACTGACCTTGAACTGGACACATCAGTATGACTGTGCCAAAGAGCTAATTTAGGTTCATTTACAGGGGAAAGGTAAGTTCAGCAAGTTTGAGAGACTTAGATTGCTATTTACAAGATAACTGCTAGAAATCAGTGTGTTTCTCTATTTCATTGTCCTTGTTTCAGAGTGAGAATTCACTGTGTTTAAGTTTTGTGAAGGAAGGCGGGCATTGTCCTATGTAAATATTATTACCTGTTCAGTTTTCACCAGTTGGTTAGTTAATTTAAACTTTTTAAAACAAGTGTGACATTCATGTCTAATTCATCCTTTACAAATAAAGTTCAAGCTGCATGGACATCTGTCTTGGTGATGTGTAGCACCATCAAGTACAGTTTTGTGGGGAAAAAAGAAAAGGGTTGGGTGAAAGCAGTTAATATAATTAAGGAATGCCCTGAACTGATCAAGAGAAAATACAATACTGCTTGATGGCCTAAAGCATAATGCAGCCTCAAAGGTGTAAGACTATTTACAAGAACTCAGAACTAAAGACAGTGGGCTGAAATCTCCTTCCCTGTAACCAAATACCTAAACAACTTATACCAAGTGTCTGTAAACTTTCCCTGTGTTTTAGACCTATGATTTGCTTCGCAAGTCTTCAGACATCCATTTTCTCCAAGAAACTGAAAAAAGGCCTAAAGTATATAATAACATATAAATAATAATAAATCACATACTTTCTTAACATTCTCTTTTGCCAGGAAGTCTTCAAAACTTTGATGAAATTCAGCTGCTAGTGGGCTGAAACCATCATACTCCTCAGTGTTGTTTCATCATTAACCTGCTGTTTGTGAGTTACCAACTGTATCCTGTCTACAGCACAGGAGTCTCAGGACATGGCCTCACCAGCCGTATGTCTATCGTGTGACCAAGTGCAATCCTTCTCCATCATGGAGTATATGCGTAAGCAATTGCATATGGTGTTGCATGGCCCATTGTCTGATGGAGCACATCCTGTTATAAGACCAGACATGCACTTACTATGTGACCAAAATGCAGTTAATTCCCATCATACGACCAGGTAGGTACCCAACATGGTAGTAAAATATGGCATTTTGTTCACAGGATGCCAAAAATGTAATGGTGGATGAGTCAGGGAGAGCCGCTCTCCAGAGCTTCATCCAGAAGTTTCTTCATCCCTGGCCTAGTTTACAGGCTAAGCTCCCTTAGAGTGTAAGGTTTCAGGGAGAGGGACAACGTAGGGTTCGTGTCCAACTGGGACTCTGAAGTGATACAGTAACACAAGTGAAAATCATGATAATACAAAAGAAAATCATCATAAATAAAAACAAATCTGTTTGGGTGGGACTGGCATCCTGTGCTGTAGTTGTTCACCATAGGTGCATGCGCAGGGTTGGCAACCCAGGTCCCAGCTTCACTCTTCTCTCCTCTTGCCTTTTGTGCGAGGGAATTCTTGCCTTTCAATTCCAGTGACCTTTGTGAGAAAGCTTGGCCCCTGCCCATTACGCAAACAGATCTTCTAGTCTTTCCTTTCGGACTTTGGTCACGGCAAGAAGATAGAGCTCTCCATTACATGGATTGACTTGATAATGTAGTAGCAAACAAAATAAAAGGCATTGCCTGCATACTTTTAGACTTTTTCAGCCTCTACCTTCTTCTCTAGTGCTTTCTATGCTTGCTGGCTTAGTCATCCACTATTATCACCTGCAGATAGTATTGTTAGCATGTTCTGTATTGTGTGTCAGAGGGTAAAGTATTTTGTGATTCAGCTTCTGCAAAAGACAGTATCCAAATATAGAAAAGGTTACTGGGAAGGTGACATTATTTTCCTTCTTAGCATCCTCTCTCCACTGTCAAAACAGCCTTCACAAGCACTTAAGCACTGATATCTGGTATTTGAATAGCATGGCCATTACAGCTAATTTGAACACTAAAGGATGTAAGGGATTTCATCCTTCTTCCCTACCAAGTGCCTCCCGTTGTGGTGACAGGGAATGTACAGATCTCTGCTTCCACCCTGCATCTAAAGGCAGCTGCTAAATATTGCTTGAGAGGGGGCTGCTTCTCAAAGGCTGTATTGGTGACACTCTGTGGTGACGTGTGTCAAAGAAAGAGGTACAAGTAACGGACAAAGAACCCAAAGGAAGGGTCAGAGGAGAGGTTTACAGGGTGGAAAAGGGAGAGCATGGGAGGTGGGGGCTATGAATGGGGGCAGCAGCATGGAAGAAGCTGGGCGGCAAGCAGGGCTCCTGGCTGTGGAAGTGTTTTCTGGGGCCCGAGGACCCTGGGCAGGGCTGGGTGCAGTGTGAAAGAATCAGGATTTCCACAGCAGGGTGCGTGGCGTGAGCACCCAGCTCAACGGGTCCCATCCATCTGCTGCAGGCTGCTGGCCTGCGGGGCTTGGTGGGGGATCACAAGCCATCCCTCCTTCCTGGGGTCTGTTCCCCAGCCACTGCCACGGTGCCTGTGGCAGAAATGACCGTCCCAGATCTGTTCCTTAGGGTGGTAACACATTGCAATGATCTTAAAGACAGACCTCTGCTTGCATCCATCTGCCACGCACCGCTCACGCCGCGAGCGGAGTCCCACACACTGGCAGGCACCCACATGCCCACCACACAGCCCTTCACTGCACCATGCACAATCCCCCGCCCTGCCTTTCTGTTCTCCCACCAGAGTCCTCCACTCGCACACCGTCCCCCACCCTCAGCAACCAGCCTTCATATTTCCTCAGCTGTCACTGAAATACATTGGCTACACTGGTGTGAAAGAAAATCTGTATTCTTTCCTTTTTCCTACTTCCTTAAGGACACGGCTCTTCATAGAATCACAGAATCATAGAATGGTTAGAGTTGGAAAGGATCCTAAAGATCATCTAGTTCCAACCCCCCGCCATGGTAACCACTGGATTAATTCTGCATCACATACCTATGCAAACACACAGAACCTGTTTTTTGGTGATGGTGCGATTTCTTTCTATTTGAACTTAAATTATTCTTGCAAATACTGTTGATTTATCAGCCATAAATCTCGTAGATGTGTCCCAGAGAAGATGGCAGCTGCGCTGGGGCAGGTTGGCAGCACTGTGTACCAGTCTGAAATGCCCCACGAGGCTCATGTTAGGGCTGAACATGCAGCATCTTGAATCTCACCTCTGCAGGAGATGCAACACAGGAGAGTTACAAGTCAGCAGCTGCCTAAGGTAGATTTTATTCTTGCTTTCTTAATATAGCCCTGCTTCAGGTACCAAGGTGCTATAAATTTGTGTGTGTTAATGAGACAAAAAACTTTACAGAAAGAAAATAGAGAAGAGCAGATCCATGCGCTATGTCGACGGCAACTGCAGTAATCTGAAACGGCTGGAGAAAGTTAAACTATTGTAGGTGAGTGGCAGCGTCCCAGTATAGTAGAGCTGTGATTATGTTTAAAAATACCTTAAATTAATCTTTAAGTTGAACAATTACACTATTAAAAATAAGATGATATAATCTTATCAGTTCAGCAAAATAAAGTTCACAGCAAGGTTACCACGATCGAATATTACTATATTTAAATAACCTGGGATGATTACAAATGTTTTTTTTCCTTCTCATGATACAGCATTTACAAACGCTGTTTATAAAAAGAAGTTGGCTCCTGTTTACCCTGTGTCACCACGCGGTGAAACCATTTGGCAATGTTTAAAAATGACATCGATTTCTATTTTCACTGCATAATTATTCAATGATGAAACTCGTTGCTACAGGACGTCACAGAGGCTACGAGCTGAGCAGGAGTCTAAAAACTGTTGTGAAGCTTATGTGAACTGTGAGTCTGAGAACATCTTCTTTGAATTTTGTGTCAGCCCCCCTGTTCCACGTGTGTCTTGGGTTGAAAACACCCACTGGGGAAGTAGCAGCAAAGTCAAGAAGTCCTGAGAGTGGGGAAATGGGAAGGGAGTGAAGCAAAAGCAGCCGCTGGGAACACTGGGAAGGAGGCAAAGAGAGAGTGGCCTGGCTGTGTGGGCACGGCAGCGGAGGAGGTGAGAAGGGGAAAAGCTGGTGGGAACGGCAACCTTGGGAAAAGGCTGGGAACCACTGTTCTAATTTATGAAAATTACAGAGAAAGTTCTTTTCACAGCTGGTTATTATTCCATGTCTGGACTTCTTGATCAAAAGTGTTTGGTGATGGTCACCCTTGGACGTGGGATACCAGCAGATGCATTGAACAGCAGTTGCTGGGTTCATATGTGTTGCAGGGAAGAAAAGCTCGTACTTGTTAGGTGCTTCCTGGTGAAAGCAGAAAGGTTCTGATGTTGGACGGTGCAGAACAGGACAAAGGCTTCAGAAATACAGTGTGGTGGGAAAGATGCACAGCCACTTCTTGAAGAATTTTAAAAATAAACATTACATGACTTATTACAATGATTTAAACAGTATTTCTGATAGATTGTTATACTTACCCATCACAGCTTGAGAGCAAATTTAACAGAAGTGGGTGGGAGAGTGGAAAATTACTCCAACAAACAGTGGTTCCTATCTTTTAAGTTTAGTGAATAGACCTTTCAGCAGAAGCAGGAATGCCATTGAAATTCATTAGGTGTGGCATTTCCCTCTTTAGATGAAATGAGAAGAATTGTATTGAATTTCCTTCCCCGAAACTGTTCCAGAAAGAAAATGTGATCTGTCAGGCGGCTAATAAATGGGTTTCTGTGCTCACAGTCTTAGCATTCGGCATACAACAGAAACAAGTAACTTAAGCATCTTGGTAACTTAAGTGCGGTGCTGCTTTCTCCTGGAAGTGTGAGCCTACAACTTGAGAGGGACTTGGCTTTTGGGCCACTTCAGATTCTGAGTTTCTAACATGAAACGTGAAAGAATCGAAGTAAGCATCAATTTCTCTGAAAATTACATCTCTTCCAGATGTCTCTGTGATCCTAAGGTGGGAATTCCACTGGGGACTGGCACCAGTGGGCCAGAGTGGCGGAGTTTCAGGCCAGGAGCAGGTCAGAGGAGCACAAAGCTGTATGACAGCGCAGGAGGGAAGCTGAGGGCACCCCAGCAGACTCCCGTAGGCCCAGTGAGTAACTGGAGTGAGCCGAGAGGGTGTTGCGTGCACCTGATGCCCGTCCTGTGAGGCAAACTGACATTTCCTTTGCTATGGCAGACTTTTGCAGCTGTTTGGCAGCTGTGTTACTTTTGGTTGATGCAGGAATAACACCTCTTTCCCAATACTCCCGAAGCTTAAAGGCAACTCCACGCAGCAGTGGGCTTCCCTCTCAGCTGGGGTGTCATAGCTCTTCTTGAGACCCCAGAATAAATTAGGAAACTGTTTCAGACTTTAAAAAGCCCTGAATGTTGTAATTTAGGATAAGGACGACGACGGAGGCAAGTCCAGCTGATGCTGGTGTTGCTGTTGAAAACAAGTGTCAAACCACAGCCTGGGCGACTGTGATCCTCAAGCTGACAACACCTGGTGGGCTACCAGCTGTCAGGGAGGGCTGTCACTTTTTAGTCCTCTCTGTCTTTGCACGCTGCCCAGCTTAGTGACACTCACAGTGATGAGAGACCGCGGGCTGGCACCAGGCTGTTTCTCTACTCAACGCTATATTGCCAAAGTTCTCTTTTTCCACCACTTTATTATTTTCTTACCTACTGAATTTGCATTTAGCTTAAGGTTAAATATCAAACATGGCTCGGCATGTTGTTCATTTGATAATCATTATCAGCTCATAGCTAAAGCTAGGACGCTCCTGCAGCGCTGTGCTATAAATAGCCCATTTCATGAAATGACTCAGTGGAAAGATTTAGAAGCTTTTGGCCAAAGTCAGAGATGGATCAGAAGGGTTCGGGAGTTTTGACAGCGATTTTGTTTCACCAGCTACTGCAGCCAGATACCTTATAAGCAGAGGAATAGTAGTAGTAGTAGTAGTAGTAATAATAATAATAATAACAACAATAATAATAACAATAATAATAATAATAATGATGATGATGATGATGATAATATTCAAGCTAAAGGTTGTGAATTGAAAAACATATCACAGCTATGAATGAGTGGTCAGTTCAGGCACAAAGCCTCCTCCAAGCCTGGTCTTGGTGACTAAGCTGCCATTCCTGGTGGCTGCCAGAAGTGATTTCAAGATGCTGGACCCGGCAAGTCCCCTCTTACAGAACCAGAGGTCTCACAGGTAGGTATCAGGGCAAGTTTGTCTGTAGTTACACAGGGTGATATCTATAATAATTGGATTCTACACTCGGGTACCAAACCAAACAGAAATGGAAGATCAAAAGGGACAAACGGAAAAGAAAATGACCTTCTTTCAAACTTGATTGCCCAGAAGAACGGAAAAGCTGTGCTGCCTTCACACGCACACAGTTGTGGTTGTGGAGTTGTGCAGCTGTGCAGAAAGGCAGAATTAGATTTTGACATAAAGAACCTGTCTTGAAAACAAAATTAAACCATTAAAATCCATGCAAAATATGATTAATGATGGTAATAAAATGTTGGCAGTGAAAATTCCTTATATTCTCTTCACGGAATTTATTACCCAGCAAACTGTCTGACCATAACATCTCACATCAAAGTAAGGACACTGACTGTTTGGAAGTGAATTTATGTTTGTCAGGCTCTAATTTTTCACCAAACCTTATGACTTAATTAGGATACTTGAGGAGTCAGTCGCAAGGAAAGTGTGCTCTGATTTACTGAGCTCAGGTTTCTTGCTCTGACTGTGCTTCCAAGAACTTCAGCAGGTAAAATTAGCAAGCAAACACGATCACTGCGAAATTATATTCGCTGGAGCTTTGTTGTCAACAGCTAAAACGTGAAGGCAGCATTTTTGTATATGGCCAAAACCAAGAGTGGTTTTAGGAGCAAATGCAAAGAATGGAGGAAAACGATCGGCTCAGGACGTCGTCTGAGGAGGAAGACCAGCCAGAGACCCCCACTGGCTCCCCTTGGTCTTGGGTAAGATCTTATGCCCTAAGGTTGCATAAATATAATTTTAAAGCTCTAGAAAAAAGTAACTGTGCTGTGCGAACCTAAATAGAACTGAGTATCATCAACATTTTTTACTCTCCTGTTGAAGTTTGAGTTTCCTTTAATGATTAGATTTTTCTGTTCGAGTTCTACCTGTGGACACTTAAAAAAAAAAGGAATCGGGAAAACTTGCTTTTGCTTCTGTTGCGTCTATCAGATGCTACAAGAAAACCTGGCTGGCTGTGTGCTCTTTGCTTTGCTGTCTCACTGGCCGTGCAAAGCAGCACTCTTGAAAGATACCTTTTAGGTATAATGGAGGGAAAATGCTGTAAACAATAATGTAAATGTTTGCTGTGAAGTTCTGCATTAGGAAAAGAGCCAGTGAGACCGCTATTACAAATACAGAAATGTCTTGCCATAATTTTTTTAGTAAGACAGAAACTTCCTTAATGGAAGACAGTCTGCACTGACGGTCCACTACCAGCGGTTGCCTGGTCCCGTGCTTTAAGATCTGGGCTTGATGCCTAATGCTCCTAGAGAGGATGTGGGTCAGTACGGTTTTCTGATGGAAAGAGAGGATGCATTTGCTCCGAAAGGGCTTTGAGTGGAAATAGGAACAGCTCTGCTGAATGGCCTGGGAATTCTCTAAGTTTCAGGCAAAGAGGTGAGGGTACAACCAAGGCTTTCAATTACTTTAAAAAAAAAAAAGCATCAAAGTGATTAAAACCAATTCTATGTCTTGAAATTAGTATTTATGGTTTAATTTCATAACCTTAAATTTCCATGTCTTTCTATAGACATACATATCCATGATTTTTCTGAAAATGTCAGTGTTTGAAATGGTTTCTAAGTGTTTGTGGTCAGGCACGAATGTGTGTGTAAGCATGGAAGTGATATTTCCTGCAGGTGCCCAAGGAGATATCAGACAATTACTTTTTGAAGATAAAAGACATAGAATAAATTGGCTTAGCTGATGATAGGAATGTGGATTTAAAATAGCCTCATCTTTGGAGGACCATGAAAGGAGGATGAAAAGGAGTGCCAGTTGTTCTCACTATCAGGACACAGGTTTCCTGGCGAGCAACAGTATTTGTGTGTTGGTGAATGTCTATTTTTGATGGGTAGGAAGATAATTTATAGATGTTGATTTCTTAATTAAACCTAAGTGGAAACTTTCTATTTCCACTGAAAATCCCCAACAGACTGAGCAGAACAGAGGCTGGGTGTGGAGAGATAGGTACTGAAGAGTTAGCAGATGGTTGGAGTGCTAAGGAACATCCAAACTACATTGAATATAAACCAAAGTCTGAGTATAAACGAAGAAGGCAGGGATTTAAATTTTTTTTTTAAAACTTCAAATGCCAGTGGTTTTCTGGCTATCAGTTTTATTAAAAATTAAGATGTCCTACACAACATTTTGACTATTGCATTTGTATGTTTTGTACTTTAGCTTAAGTTTCCTTCTGGGAATTTCCTTAACATATAAGTCTGTTAAATTGTCAAGGATCCCACTGCTCCATGGATCAATCTGTTCTGCAACAAATGTATAAGTTTCATTACAAGTTAAACAGTGTTATTCAGCATATTGGATTTCTGATAGAAATAGATGTGTAAAGATCATTTGAAACTGTTGCTGTTGGCCTTTAGGAGCTGCTGACTCTGGGCTTCTCCTAAGGACCATTTGCTTCCATAGATTTACTGAAGTGCTTCTGCATGTTGGTGTATCATAGAGTACAGAGAAAACTCTGGTCCTTGGAGAGGATGACAGAATACACATATTTGAGAATATTAAAAGATGATAATAGAGAGCTCTTCAATAAAAAGATTCCCTGGCTATGCAAAGATAAACAAGATAAAGAGCCCTAGGCTTTGAAATGTAGCATGTGATTAAAAAATTACATGCTTCCAGAAGCGAAAATTTGTTTTTGTAAGCGTCTAGACCTCAAAACACATCCTCTGATTTACCATGATGTTGCAAGAGGACCGCACAAACAGAATTTCATGCAGACATTTTCTTTCCCTAAGGATATGACTGAGATTGTACACCTCTGTCCCTTTCAGAGGAGGAATAAAGAAAAAATAACAAATAAATTATGCACCACTGAGAGAAGCTGATGTAACATGGTGGGGATGGTGGTACTAGAATTTAAAGACAAGCGCCCTTAGACTCGAAACAGAGAGAGACTTAGGCAGACAGCTTTCTGGTAACTGCACAAGTAAAGCAGCAAGGAAAAACTACCTTAAAACCCTGCAGAATCAGTCCAGTTTCTTTTCCACTTTTGCCCAGTCACTGGCAATGTGACGGCATGTGAAGTTTCAATAGGAAATTGTGACTGACCTGTGTTGTTGGAACTGGGAATGTTCAGAAGGGAGGACTCTGCCGGAGCAGCGTGACCTGAAACCCATGTTGGTGTTTAGGTTATGCTGTCCTTAAATATTTGCCTTTCTAAATCCTCCACAAGTGTTACAGTGCATTGCCACAACTTTGTATGGATAATGCAAAGGTGGATACCTCTAGCCCATTCTTGCACCTCTTTCACCAACCTGCAGATGATGACAGTGTCTACAAGTGTCTGACAAACTGGGCCATGTGTTACTGGTGAGGAACTCGTCCCACCCACACCATTAGCATGGGGCTGGCGCTGGCGACCCCATTTGAGCATGTTTGCCAAACAAGATGGGCTGGGGGAGCTGGAGAGGGCAGGGAACATTCCTGCACTGGCCTCTGCCTCCCTGAAACCGTGCTTGCCCCTTATCCCCGTGGTTGGACATGGCTGCATTGCGGGGTGGCCTTGTGACACCCTGTTTGCTCTGCTCTGCTGGGGTAACCCAGCCAGGTGGTGGAGCCACAACGGCTCGTGCCCACACAACACCAAAGAGCCAGGCCAGGCCATAAATAACAACTGCAGCAAAGTGGTGCGATGGTCGGATGGCTGCGAGCTGGGCATGCAAACCTAGTTTCCCGTTTGGTGACCGGGACAGGGACACATGGGGCATGTGTTGGCAGCTGGGCTGGTGTCAGGTGCTGCTGTTGGCGGCCTGGCACAAGTGTGATGTGCAGGGATGGGGTTGTTGGCGGGGACATGGAGGAAGGCCCTTTTTCGTTTGGATTCCAGCTTTTTCTTTGTTTCACCAGTTCAGTCAGGGGTTATTTATTTTGGTTTTAAGGATGTGCTTGAAATCCTGTGGGGTAGGCAGCTGTCTTGCCAGTGCAGGATGGTGTGAGGCTGCTCCTGGGGAGACACGTTGGCCTGTTTGGCTCCGGCTTTCCAGGGAGAGCCACCAGCTGGGCTGGAGGAGTCTCAGGGTGGCTGTGGAGCTGCTCTTCTAACCAAAGATTGCCCAAACGGCCACTGCTGGGCCATGTGTGGAGAACATTTCTGCTCCTCCAGCCTGGGGCAAAGAGCAATCGTATTCAGCAGGGTGATGGGACCATCTCGGATGGAGACATGGTGCCTGGCCTGACTTGCCCCCTGGCATCCCTGGGCATTGCTGTCCTTCTGCTGAGCCATGGGGGGGATTTTCTGAGTCATGCTTTGTGGTGAGCATTGAAAGCCAGTAACTTATTTAGCAAGAAAAGCACATTGGAGAAAAGAGAATATTATTAAAACATCTCCAAACTCTCCACGTGGTGGTGTTTCTTTCAATGTTGTCACTGCTGTTCACATTTAATTACAGAAATATCTAGGTGGGACATTGAAAGCACTCACCCACCCTCATTATCACCAGATTTTAGAGCAGGATTGGGCCTGTCAAAGCATAGCAGACACAAAGAAATCTGCAAATTTCTGAATCAAATACAAACTTCCCATATGGCCCTAGGCAAAATTCAGGTTTTCTTTTCCAGCATTTCCACTTATTGTAGGTAGCTCTCTCTGAGATCCTGGCTCAAGACCCTCATGTTCAGAGGAACTTCTACAAATTCCACCTGAACCGCAAGGGCTGAGCATCTGTGAAAATCCCCCCTGAGCCGCTCATATGGGGTAGCTGAAGTAAATGGGCACACTTGAGAGTGGTAACCTTCATTTCCCTCCTACCTCCAACATTTTTAGGTTAATTTAACCTGAAGCTTGTATTGTATTTTGCTGTCCCCTGGGAGAAGCCTTCCAGAAATGCAAAGCCTTGCTGCAATTAAGTTGCCATCTGCTGCCAGCGCCGCAGCTGCAGTTGATGCTGCCACAGGAGAAGGACTCGTTGACTTCTCAAGGGCAAGTTTCTACCAATCATCTCTGCCCAGTCCCAGGCCAAACCTGGGATAAAACATTGATAAAACACTGTCATTTCTCCAGGGCTGCAGTCAGTCCTGGATTTACCAAATTCCCGTGGGAGTAACAATTTAATTAGCATCAGTTTCTTTGGAAAGCTAAAACCATCTGTGTGTGTCTCACTGTGAGACTTTTACTGCAAGAAAACAGTTATCCTGTGAAACTGTGAAGAGTGGGCTGGGGCCAGAGTCATAGAGGCTGCTCTCCCCCCACGGATGCTGTGCCGACTCAGACCAGCTGGAGACCAGAGCCCACTCACCCCACGGCTCCATCTCCTTGAGTCTCCTGCACTTTGCAGCAAGGATGCCACCGGCTGCTCTGACAGCAGGACGGTTCCCAGCTGTCCCCACAGACGGGAGTAGTGTGGGCTCTGGGACTGCCACAGCCTGTGGACCTTGCCCACTGAAGGATCTGGTGCCCCCCTGGCTTTCTGTCCTGTGGCTGATCTCTACAGCCACAAGGATTCAACTACTGCCCTATGCACAGGGTCTACGCTGTGGGCTCTTGTTCTGTTTCCATAGAATCATAGAATGGTTATAGTTGGAAGAGACCCTAAAGATCACCTAATTCCAACCCCCCTGCCATGGGCAGGGACACCTCCCACTAGACCAGGTTGCTCAAAGCCCCATCCAGCCTGGCCTTGAACACTTCCAGGGATGGGGCACCCACAGCTTCTCTGGACGACCTGTGCCAGTGTCTCACCACCCTTAGAGTGAAAAATTTCTTCCTTATATCTAATCTAAATCTACTTTTTTCCAGTTTGAAGCCCTTACCCCTTGTCCTATCACTACATGCCCTGGTAAAAAGTCCCTCCCCAGCTTTCTTGTAGGCCCACTTTAGATACTATGGGCTACTATAAGGTCTCCCTGGAGCCTTCTCTTCTCCAGACTGAGGAACCCCAACTCTCGCTCTTATATTTTGTTGGGCCTTTTTTGCAGCCATCTGCTGAGCAGACCTCACGCTTTTCAGAGGCAGGAGCTCCCTCCCCCCACATGTCCCACAGGTCAGCAGCTGCAGCCCGGGGAGCAGGTGCCGCCCAGTTGCAGCCCCTTGCTCCCATTTCAGAGGGCTGACACTTCAGCGACTGGAGGAGGTATGTTTGCAAGGGTAAATAAGTCTCAGAGGTATTCGCCACAGATCTGCTCGCCCTCAGCATCAAGCGCGTGTGCTGCCTTCCCACCTACTGAAAAACAAGCAGTAAATGGAACCCAGACCCTTCCCTGCGGTTCACCCCGGAGCTCCCAGAGCACCTCTCAGGGGAACTGACCTGAGACCAAGTCCTTTTGCATTTTATTTAGAGCAGACTGACGGAGGTCAGCCATCTTTCTGTATCTGGAGATCATGTCTCAGAGAGCCTGCCCTGTCTTTATATAGATTTGAAAGTTCAGCTGAGTCCACGGGGACCAAAGGCTGCAAGGGCACTAAGTGACAGGCAAATACTGCCAAGGCTGTCAGCTGCTTCGCCCCCCAGTTCCTGTTGCCTACGCTGCCTTTGCATGATAACCTTTCTCTGCATGGTGCGTAATGCTTTATTAACACTTATTTATCTCATGCTGCTGTAAATGCAAGCGGAGTGTTAACCTCTCTGTTGCCAATTACTCCTTGTAGTGGGCTGTGACTGCCGAACCTCACCTGGAGCAGGAGTTTGCACCACCTCAAAGCCATGGGCTAAGGGCTGGTCAGCCCAGGGTGAGCTTCAGCAGCCCTGACCGAGTGGCTAAGCAATAACCCACACTGAGAGCTGGGCTGCAAGTGTGAAACACTCCTAAAAGTGGAGCACATAAGAAAAACCGAGTCCAAACAGGCAGAAAGCCCAAACACATCTCCAAGAACCAGGGCTGCCTTAAAATCTGGGATTTCTGACAGCAGTGATATGTATTTGTTTCCTGCTACCCACTTTGCATTTAAAAATTTATCCAGCTCTTACCAGTCATGGTGAAGGTTAAAAATTTTCCATTTAAAGTCCCCTGTCTCTGGGAGATAAGAAGAAGCTTCCTGAAAAGCAGCAGAAGTCTGACGCTTACACTGCAGGCTCCCAAAGAGCTTCTACTCCAAATCAACCAGCAGATAAGGGCTGGGCTGTCATCAGCTGAGCGTTTCCCACCGCTGTCACCCAGGGAGCCACGAGGCTGTGGGTGCCATAACAGGGTGTGCACAAAATGGGACCATCGTGTTGGCACCCCAGAACACGTGTCCTCTGGTTTCAATGAGCACAAGTTGGGTAGATCATCGGAGAAGAACATTCACGGCAAAATGCAGAACTGTCTTCTAGTTTGCTTGAAATTATATTGGGGGGCAGGTGTTAAGGAAATGGGAGCAAATGGTCTTGTGGGTCTCATTGCTTTTACAGAGCTAGAATTAAGAAATTGCAAACGGAGCTGCATATATCATAGAATCATAAAATCATAGAATGGTTAGAGTTTGAAAGAATCCTAAAGATTATCTAGTTCCAACCCCCCTGCCATGGGCAGGGACACCTCCCACTAGACCAGGCTGCTCAGAGCCCCATCCAGCCTGGCCTTGAACACTTCCAGGGATGGGGCATCCACAGCTTCCCTGGGCAACCTCTTCCAGTGTCTCACCACCTTCACAGTAAAGAATTTCTTCCTGATATCTAATCTAAATCTACCGTCTTTCAGTTTAAAACTGTTACCCCTCATCCTATTGCTCCACTCCCTGGTAAAGAGCCCCTCCCCAGCTTTCCTGTAGGCCCCCTTTAGGTACTGGAAGGGGCTATAAGGTCTCCCTGGAGCCTTCTCTTCTCCAAGCTGAACAATCCCAACCCTCTCAGCCTGTCCTCATGGGAGAGGTGCTCCAGCCCTCTGATCATCATGTCAAGGGCTAAAGACAGGTGTGGAAGTGAGCATGGGCACAGAAAGCAAAGCTGTGCTTGCCTGTGGAGCGAAGGAGCAGTGAGAAGAGAAGGATACGTTGTACTGAAAAGCCTTGCATGCACAAGGATTGCATGCATCCTGACAGGGCACGCTGACTTACAGCTCAACCCCCCACGCTCCCAGTTTAAATGCACCGTGTATTAGAAATGTGGCACATCCCACCTGGGACTGCAGTTCATGAAATGAGGAGGGAAAGTGACCCTGAGACCATCCTCAGAATTAATTTTCTCTCTTTTGGTACCAGCAGCCACCCTCAGGGGAAAATCGGCCACCATTTTTCTGAGAGATTACCAGTATAATGTCATATATATGAGTGCAGAAGGAAAAAGAAGTTCCTGAAACCATTTCTCATTTAACCTATGGTCTGTATTGGTCCAGCTGAAGCTGGTATCTTCTACTGCACCTTCATCACCAACCCCGAGCTCTCTGTACGCCTGCGCCGCTGCCGTTGTTGCTGTATTGGGATGGTTTCCCTGCAAAGCCGACAGCAAAGGACCGTCTCTGGTCAGCTTTGCAGAGCCTCTTTGCATTGCGTCCTGTAGGGGCCTGAGACTCCCCCCGTGGGCGGGAATTTTGTGTGGTTGCTCATGAGTTTTACTTAGGTTTCAGCAACTGACCTTCTGGGGCAGGGCCATGGCGCGCAGGGGCAGGAGTCAAGAGCCTGTTTGTCCCTCGGCAGTACCACTTAGAAGTTATAGCGCTTTAAATCTTCAACAAGTGGCAAGCTGTGATTTTTATCTTTACAGTCTCTCAGGAAGTTCATCATCAAAACCACAGACCACAGCACAAAAGGGCAATCATTTACTCACAGCGGGCGCTGTATTACAGGCGCCGTTACCAGGCAATGGAGACATGCCCATTCGTGATAAATTTTCCATTCCTTCAGAAAGGCCAAGAAGAAAATACCTGATGGAGGGATTTATGTGGTTTCTGTATTCTCTTGCTCTCTCTTCCTCTTTTCCTTTCTGTCTTCCGAATTTCACAAAAGCCTTGGTCTGATCTTGCAGTAAGGCTGGTTTTGTGGCATCGCTGCTGAGCTGCACTGCTCCAGTGGGTGAGCGGATTGTCCTTTGCCCAGGAGACAGGGAACACAAGGGATAAAGGGATTCCATAGGTGCTCCCAAGCAGGAGAGGCCAGGAAGCAGCTCCCCTTCCATAACAGCCTGAACAAACAAGAAAAACCGCAAAAAGAAAGAGGCTGAACATGGAGGCTGGGCTAAAAATCCTTTTTTTATTCAGACACAGCCTGCCTCTGACGGCAATTGTCGCAATCGCCTAAGGACGACCCCCTCAGAGGAGCAAGATTTTGCAGGAATAATCTAGAAATTAATGCAGTGCCCAGAACATCGCAGCTTTTCTTTGCTCCTTCTTTACTTCTTCAATGGCAAAAGCTGGAAACTTGGAGCCTTTGAGGTAAGAGGCAGATAGCTGATCCATGGAGCAGGTGAAGAGTTTTAACATTGTCTTTTAAATGCAGAGCCAGTAATGTGTCTGCATAGCCACAAAGACAGAAAATATGTTCTTCTTCTAACCCAATCTTACAGTTTTTCTTTCAATTCATTGATTTAATAATGTTATTGTCTTTCAGGCCAAAACAGCCACACTGCAAAACTCTGTAATATGGAAAAATTAGTGAAAATAGCTGTTTCATGAAGAGAATTTGCTAGAATTCCCTGAAGCCCTTTTAGGCTATAAAGTATCCTAAAATGAAATAAACATTTTGCAATGAGTTTTCATGAACAAGTTGCAAACCCCCGTTTTGCCTTTTTTCTGCTTTTTCAGCAGTTGTATTGCTGTCAAAAGGCCTCCAACGTGGAGGATTTCTAAACCAAAAGTGACCTCCAGTGGTCACCCACATTATTTATGGCTGAGGTCTGGTATTTGTCTTCCCCTGGTTAGAGATGAGGCGATGTGGTAACTAACAGCCCGCAGCAACCGCGCTCAATTAAATTGGACGTATCCTTTAAAAAAAAATATAAATCAGTTAATCTGGATGCATCTTTACATCCCCATATTTTCGTGTACCTGCTAACCAGTACGAAAGTTTTTCATTTATTTACTTTTACGTCTCAGGGGTGGGTTTTCTGCATTATGCTGGGGTATAACGCACCATTCTCTTTGCTCACTCTCTGCACGTAGCAGAGCTTCGCTGCTAACACACTCCACAGAGCAAGCTGCCACGCGATGGAGGGGACCTTTTAAAAAGCAAATAATATATCATCAAGCATATCAAGGTTAATTTTTACTTACACAAGCAATTAGGAGTTCTGCATAGCTTTGCTAATAAAATCATTAATTTTCCTTTAAAATCTGGAAATCATGATGGACTGCTCTATATTTTCCTAAATATTTTAGGATCCCATGGACTCATTTCTTGGGTGCTTGAAGGCAGAGAAACAGGAGGCAGAGGTACAAGCCGGGGCTCTGTGGGATCTCCATCCCAGTAAATATCTCTGAGAAATCTCTAGAGTTCAGGGATCTCCCTTTATCATAAATGTCCGAGCACCCCCCAAGTCTGCCAGCTTTTGCTTAGAGGTTTTTATGAGTCAGAGACCACCTGCAGGGGGGCTTTTATGCAGGGAACGCTTAGAAAATTCAATGGAAATATGCTATTTAATAAATAAATAAATTTCAAGAAATATTTGTATGAACACTCTCTTGAAAAACAAGTTTCCTGAATTTGTATTAGCCTAACTTAAACCAAAACAGATTAAACTTGAAGGAGGGTTTTCCCATGGGTATTTAAATGTCCTCTGTGTTTATATCCTTAGTTAAATTGGATTTACTGACCGAGTCCTGGCATTTTGGGGAGGTCAGTGGAAATGCAACAGTCATTGCAATGGAGCTAATTTAAAGCAATACAGACATGACCTTTGGTAAAAATGTTTGCGTACTCATAAATCCCTTCCCCTGGAACTTTTATGTTGTGTGTGCAATAGAGGCCAAAACTTGAATGTAAGTGAAGTAAGACTTGACTCTCAGCTAAGATTGAGAAACGAACCGGAGCTCTTGGCCTCATCGGTGCTGGCCTGAGACGGGATGACGAAGCTGTTTTCCCTTGTGCTGCTGGATGAGTGTCAGCAACCCACCGCAACTTTCTCGGTTGCTCCATCTGCTAAAAGGGGATTATGCTAATAACAGCTTTTGTAATAGACTTGGAAATTCATGGAGGCCGTGCTGTGCGTGAGAGGGGTAATGAATTTAATAAACAGATTATAAACATAACAATATTTCCCCCCTCCCACCCCTGTATAAAATAACATTAAGTGAAGGGAGCTAAAATCATGGAAGAAGGAAGTTTGCTTTATTTTTCATTTCACCTGTCCCTTCTGCTCCCCTCCAGCAGCTGTATTAGACTTGTAAAGTAGGAGTCCACGAAGATGGACACAGAACATTTCTGCAGCAACACATTTGGATATAAACTGTGCCATAAAGCTTAGCTTTTGCTCAAAATTAATATACTTTTTCTCTCTCCCCCCCTTTCTTTTTTCCCCCTAGGGTAGTAGGTTGTGGATAGTCAGGCCCTAATGGTATAGCTGACAACAAGGAGTTTCCTGTAACTTTATTTATGTGACTAGTTCACTAATTTTTATATACTTCCTCCTCTTGTAAATGCTACACAAATCTCAGTAGATCAGGAAATGGCACAGAAAGGAAAGCTGTGTTGGGACCCGTGAAAGACAAAGAAGACGGATGGTAGAAGGGGAATGGCATCTTATCTTGGCATAACTGCAACAGACAAAAAGGTGGTTTATTAATAGGGCTGTGGCAGACATACTATACCAACACTTGATGACTGCAAGAAGCCCAAAGCAGGTGTCCAGTTTCCTGCTGGAAGAATGTCCCTAATGGGTGACAGGTTAACGCAGCAGGAGAGGCAATGGTCGAGTTTCCCAACTGTTTTCTCAGTGGTTCTGGGCAGCTGAGTGGGAGAGGGAGGTTTCTGCGATGGCTCAGGCACTATGAAAACATTATGAACTAAGTATTAACCCAGTGCTTACTGCAGGACCCGGATATTCAGCTTTAGCATGGGCTGGGAACTTTTCCTTTAGCCTATAAGTAGGAAAGGGCTATTAGTGGGACAGCCTGAGGGGACGGAGCTGGGTTTGGAAGAAAGGCTGGGCAGAGATGGGGGGTTAACGGCGAGAGTGCATCAGAGTCAGGGGGTGAGGGATCACAGATCCGAAGGGATGGGGACACTGGCTGGTGGGGAAAAGGTTTCCCTTCCACAGAGCACCCAAGTAAGATGTATGCAAGAGCTGGGCTGCATCCAACCCAGAAATGCTCTCCCTTAGCTTCTGGCAGGAGCTGGAGGGAGCCTTCAGCCTGCACTGAGGAGGGCTGCCAAAGGCCATCAGCTTTTAGCCCTTCCTCGCATGGCAACTGGGGAAGGAGACTTAGTACCAGCCACTGCTGGAATTCCCACTGGTTCCCTGGGGCTTCCCCCCTCCTGCTTTCCCATGGACTCATTTCGTCTCCACCTGCATCAGATGCAGTGAAATAGGATGCTGCAGGTTTTTTTACCGCATTTGTGTACAGTGGAAGGAGAGGGACATCCCTACAGAAGGGCTCATTTCCCCAGTTAAAGAAAGACAATGATTGTGTTGGAGTAAATCAGCCCTTGAAATCGTCTCTACCTCTCCACTGCCTACAGAGGGAACTGTAAGCTCGCTTCGGCTTAGGCTCCGGCTAAGGTCAGGGAAGATGCTGCTCGCTGGGGATCTGCACGACATTTACACAAGGGAGAGGCAGTTCCTCACTTTAACCAGCTTCTGCCAGTTCACGGCTATTGAAAAACGGTGGCCTTATTGCTTGGTAATGCCGGTGGTTTATTTTCTGCTTTGTAAAAGGCCTTAATAAATCCGCAGACAAGCATCCCTGAAAGCAGGACGGCGGGAGTGTTGGAGCAGACACACCTCCTGATCGCTCGCTGGCCTCACAGCAGCCGGGCAGCATGTTCCTCACCCTGCCATACACTTCAACGAAACTTCTCAGCTCATCCTACGCTGCCTACATGCATCCATCTGAACGCAGGAGTACCTTTAAAATCCAACATACTCGATAAAAATGATTCACAAAATAGAGCTTCGAATTCCTTGATTTCACCTCTGGGGAAGACCAGCCCTGTGTAGGTAACAGAAACACCACACAGGAGCCTCCACTGACAGAGGTGGACCTCTGGTGTCCTCTGTCATGTTGCTGGTCTCTGGGAGAGGTTTGTGGTGCAGGTCTTGAGTCCTGTCTCTCCATGTCGTTATTAAGCTACAAATCCAGAGAACAGAGTCCCAAAGTGTTCCTGAGGGCAGCTGGTTGCTGCTGCATCAATCCAGCACTGCTTCACCGCCAGCCGAGCAGCAACGGCATCTTCAGGAGCGTAAAATAAACACCTGGAGTTAGTGATAGGACCTGTTGCTCTATTCTGGGGCCAGCCAGCCCTGTGTAGAGCATCCGCTGGCGATGTAACTGCATTCTCTACAGCTGGGGATCTGTAAAGTTTCACCCATAGCATTGCGCTGCCTGGATAAAAACTGTATGACATTTAACAAAAGAGAGCAATAGATGCCAGGCCACTGAGCCTGGTTTAGCCAAAATACTAAAGGAAGTAGGAGGAGAGGCAGGCGAACCTCTAAAAGTGTGATATTGTTACATGGTGGACGAATTTCAAAGCCAATCCAATTATTTTAGTATTAATTAAAGCCTGCTTAAGCTCAAGGGATTATTAACATGTCTTAAAATATTTCTAAAGACTTTTAAAGCTTTCTGTATCAACAAATACTAAACTTTTGCCCCAGGACTAATACCAC
Organism: Chroicocephalus ridibundus; assembly: GCF_963924245.1. Taxonomy (NCBI): domain Eukaryota; kingdom Metazoa; phylum Chordata; class Aves; order Charadriiformes; family Laridae; genus Chroicocephalus; species Chroicocephalus ridibundus. The sequence continues at coordinate 113,645,097 of NC_086286.1, forward strand.
ATTGCATTCTGTGATGCTTCTGCCCAAGAATGTGAGTCAAAAACTTCCTCTTGTTCAGCACGTGCTGTTTATCTACTAATCAGCAAAGCCGTAGCGTATTTTGATTGGTTTTTATGATTGCCTCCTTCTTCCTAGAAATAGTCCTGAACAGTGTGTAGTGTTAGTGAGAAAAACAAATCACGTGCAATGAAAGACACCCTTAGCTTTCCCCTCCTCCTTATTTTCTGACCTCCTGGATAAAATCCAGTAGGGAACTGCTTCCAAAGTCTATTTATGAACTTGTGTTTACTTTTACATATACGTAGTCTTTACTACACGTGAGCCCTGTGTGCTGACCCAAGGAACTCAGAACCTTTGTGAACATTGGGAAATTCAGTTTCGTAACAGTAGTCTGAGGTTGATCCTGTTTTCTCTATTTTATATTCAAAAAAAGCAGAAGCCGAGTGAGGCTGGCTGGGTTGTGCAGCAGAGCACAGAAAGCTTGCGATAGCGCCAGCCCCAATGGAATTTTCCGAACTTCCTCACCCACCCCTCAGATGTAGGATTGTTTTTCCTCTCCTGTTGTTTCCACTCCAGAAAGATGATCTTGGGACACAGGTTCTGGCCTCTCCGTATTACAGATGTACCCACATTCTACGAAATAACCTAAACTTACTCCTTAAAAGGCTGTGGCTAGAAAATCACTTTAAGAAATCTATGAAGACTACTCATAAGACAATGATACCATTTTTCTGTGGTTAATAATGTGCATGTGAGGCTTTAAGATTTGACTGCATGGAAGGTTTGAAGGAATCATAGTAAACCTACCTGTATTTTTTTTCCTAGATGGACAGAGAAAAGTGGAAAAAAACCACCCTGTATATTTTAATTCACTTGCGCTTTAATGCAGGCTTGTTATCACTCTTTCAAACCTGTCGTGAAGCCAGATCTTGAATCCTGATGTGCGCATTACTCTGTCAGTACTCTTGCTGACTCTGGACTGTAACTTATACAGAAGCAGATATCAGTACTGACTCGAAGCAACTTCAGTCTGTGGCAAAATTTAATCCGCTTAATAAATTAATTAATAAATAAATTAATAAATTGCATTCTGATGGGAGGCTTACCACAAATCAATGGGCAGGGGGATGGGAAGCATCACCTGCAGTCTGAAATAGCTACGATACCCACAGGGAAGACCTCCAAGTAAAAGTCTACAAGCGAACAAGGCGAGTAAACAGAGCGCATAAAAAGCCCAGCTGATCTGCAAAGGTCGGCCCCAGATGTGACCATTACCTCCCACTTGCTGCTGTGACGTCTACGGCACGCTGCAGAGGCAGCTGCGTTAGACAAACGGACAAAGGGTTCAATTCACAACACCAAAGGCTCGGACAGCTTTTCCGCGTGCAGCACCCAGTTTTGCGACTGTCATCTTCCTAACCCCATCCCCACTCCTGGAAGTCCTGCCCAGATTTACACAGAAAACAATCAGGGAAACGCTCCTTTCCAAAAGCTCCCCACAAGCTTCTGTAAGGTATTTGCATGCAACCTCCAGCAAAATATACCAGCAAGTGAAAACACACACAGACTGTGCCCGGTGTTATTTTAAGAGCAGGCAGCAGCACAGCAGTTATAGCAGTTTTTACTCCTGAGTACTTCTGGGTGCCGCAGAGCCTGAGGATCCAGCGTGTGTCACAAACCCAGTTTCTCAAGCCTGTAAACCAGACTGCTCCGCGTTTAGCTCCGCTGCCATACCTGTTTGACCAGAATACGTCTGAACTAAATCAAGACTTTCTTAATAGCTCCTGACTTTTTTTCTTCCTGAGGGTCCCCTGCGCACATGACTAAGCAGGTATCTGCAGTCTCAGAGCGAGTATCAATGGGGCAGGCAGCAGCTTGCTCTGTTCTCTACTTATCATGAAACCCCAAAACTTTCCAGATTCTTCACGGGTGCAAATCCCATATTCTGCCAGCTCTAGCTCTGAACTCCTCGTATGTAACAGTGAGGATTGGGACGACCCAAAGTTTGCCACAAGGCTAAGCCCAACGTGCAAAAGGGCATGTATGGTGCGGATACCACCGTTGTGGAGCTCCACTACCAGCCAGCTTTCTGCCCCTAACTGTGAGGAGGAGGAGGAGGCAGTCGTTTTAACCCTCCTCTGGTGAATGGTATGTATGGCCTTCCTCGGTGGTGCGGTGGAGAGCTGCTGCCAGCAGCCGCCATTTCCAGGCATGAGGGTGAGGTTGCCCTGTAAAGGAGAGGGCTGGGAGGCCCCTGGGTCTGGAAAGGCCGAGGCCACGAGGGAGGGTGTGATGATGGGGTGATGTGGAAACATCACCTCATGAAACACCTTTTGGTAGCCTGGGGGAGTTCCTAAGAGGAACATTCCCAAGTGCGGTGTTAACTGCAGTCATTAAAATCTCCGCCAAAAGCAAGCAGCAGGCGTGCCGGTGGGGCCACCAGGCCAGCCAATGGAGGCGGCGGTCAAACACGCTCCTCCAGCCAAATGATGGAGATGAGGAAATGGGGTTTATCAGCCATCAATAGATGTGTCATAAGATTTTAGATAAACAGCTGATAATTTTCGCTGTGACTAAGAGAGGTTAAGAAATGGGAGGAGCTCGGCAGAAGGAATTCAGACCTGGCCTAAAGCACATGGATGGGTGTATTTCAAAGACCTGCGCTGGAGTCTCACACATTAACCCAGTGCTGAGACATCCTCAGCAAGGTGCCTGGCTAAATAATTTAACTGATGTGAAGTGATCCTTCTACCTTTGCTCGAACTCACTTTCAAATGTGGTTATCAATCAAACCACTGCCTGGGCTCTGCTGCAGATTGCAGCAGTCCTGCAGGTCCTCATCTCCCACTGACGCTTAGCAAGAAGATTGGAGCTCCAGCACAGAAATGCCATGGATGCCGGATTATTAAAAAGCATTCAGCATAGGTCTAGATTTTAAAATAATTTAGGAACTTGAGGTAGTGAAAAATGCATCTATCCGTATTATCAGCAGTGATGGGGCAGGGAGAACATTGTGCTTTTACTGGAGGAGCTGCCGCGGCTCCCATGTTGTCCCTGGAGCAATGAAGGCTGTGAGGGCTGCGCAAGTGAGGAGGCTCCAAGCTGCTTGGGATCTTCCCACCCTATACCTGTGCCTCTCTCTCCATGTGATGCCTTGGGACCCCAGAACTACCAAAGTGCTTGAGCACAAGGGCTCCTTTGCTTTCAAGCAACGATGCAGGCCAAGTTTGAGTGAGGTGCTAAAGCAGAACTGTTTTTTTGTTGGGCCTCCTCCACTTCATATGATAAAGCTTGACTATGCTTTTCCTGTTGCAAAGTACTTAAACTGTGCTGATCTCCATGTGCTGTAGCCCCCCATGTGGTCTCCTGCAGCCCAGTTGGCTATATTTTGGTAGCCTTCTTGTAGAAAGTAAATGTAGACCGCAATTATTTGGCATGGTGGGTTAAGATGTCAGGCCATTTGACCAGGAACTCACTGCTGCAGTTTCTGATGGAGCTCTCAGTAGTTACATTTCTTTGACATTGTTTACTGATGTCCCAAGCTTCACCTGACTCTAGCTACACCTCTCCAGTCAGTCAAACCTGACTATTCTAGATACTAGGAAATGATTTTTTTTCTTTAGGTCATTTAGAAAGGTGATTTGGTCATGCGCTAAATTTAGGATTGTCGTCTTATCTTAAAAGAAGGCGGCCCTCCTTCCTCTTCGTGGCTTAAAAGATGGTCTGTAGTGGAGATAGCATCCCCCCCTCAAAGGTACTGGCTCTGGGTGTCTGTGAAAGAACAGATCAGCCGCTCTGCGCTAGGCCCCCACACTACAGAGAAAATGTAAATCACCTCTGGGCATCAGAGCTGGGTCTTATAATTACACAGAAATTGTTTTTTAAAATCACGTGCTCCCCAAGGCAAGAAATAGGGTGTTTCTAGCTGGTATTAGCAGCAACGAAGCACACATACGGTGTGTGCTTAACTACATTAAGAGGCATGATTAGTGTAGGAACCAGAATTAAATTACCTGAGTAATTCACAAATGAGTAACTTTGTTTACAGCATCTGTTGCATCAGTGTGATGAGTTAAACACCAGTCAGGTGATGTCGTGAGACTGAGTCGGAAGTTTGAGACAGAAGAGCCTCTTAGATCACCCAGTCCACCCCTTGGCTACTCTGCCATGCTTCCCTACAGCTCGTTTCTGCACTATTTTCTTAGTCAGATTCAAAAAATTTCATGTAACAGGGTTTTCACCACCAGTTTCTGAATTTTTTGCACTGCGAGGAAAGAGCTCCGGAAAATGCAGCCTCACCCTGACGTGTCACTTTATCGCAGAATAATAGAATACAAGGCTGGAACAGACTGGGAGATCGTCCGGTCCATTTCTATGCCTAGAGGCAAATCCAACTATAATTAAAACATTCTGACAAATGCATGTTCAGCCTGCTCTGACAGATGTCAGCCTCTTCCGGCAAGGCATGCCTTTGCCTGGTATTATAAAATTTTCCTAATGCCTAAATGTTTCCTGTTGCATTTCATGCTCACTGCATTTCCATATCTTTCCCAAGGAGCCATGGATTACAGTTACCACCTTTTCATATTTTTTTTCCTTGCAATATTTTTATATATTTTTCACTCTAGTGAGAGTATGACGTATAGACTAATCTGTTCTACTGCAGATATCATGCCATAATATCTGTTGTCTCCGAAGTTTCTCTTGTTTTACTCCATCTTCTGTCAGCTACAAGAAATCTCTTCTCAAATGCTTCATGTTTAGCTGGGAAAAGTACAGCTTGGCTTAATGCTGCCAGACTGGCCAAGATGGGATCATACAGCCTCTCTTTAGGGATTAAAAGGCAAATTTTGCTTTGCACCACAAGTTACAGTTTTCTTATTAATATTAATGAATTTACCCTGAAGCTTAGGAGGATATTATTCCTATTAGACATCAGGAGAACTGAACAACAAAGGCTTGTGATACGTTCACACTCCTGGAAGGAAGAAAGCTCAGGTAGCTGCAGAGGAGATCTGTACCTGCTGGCTACACTGGTGCTAGTGAAGTAAACAGTGACGGTGCCCATCCTCTGGCTTTGATGCTGCCTGGCGCGATCTAGTCACCTCCATGCTATTAAGCTCCTTCAGCCCTCAAAACCGGTTGACCCCATTCAGATGCCTGTTGGAAATGCTCGGTGCTCATTCCCAAACTGGGAGCTGTTAGCTGGCCGGCGCTCCGGCCGTGCCAAGGGCTGTTCTTCCAGTGTCAGGGCACAGACCAGAGTGTCCCAGCACCTCCTCCTGTGCCATGACTGTTCAGTTTTCTTGTACAGGAATAGCCCTTGTGTCCTATTTCACTAGCTTAAGTGCAAGGTCATCTTTTCCCTACGTTAGCTTTGTTCTCTAAGGTCAGCAGGGTGACTACAGAGACCGGCACAGCTGAAAAAAAGGTTTGACGCATTGTTTCTGCTTTAAAATCATTTTTACTCATGTCAGTTTGCATTCCCAAGCCTACTAAATACGAAAGGAAGACAGTTGATTTATAACAGTCACTCTAAACAATGGACAAAGTATCATTCAATAAATACTAGGTTTTTCCACTAATTGCAGGACTGAATGAAAGCTCCTTAGGGTTGTTTTTCAAATGCGAGCAGGAGCAGAGATTAGACAACTCTAAAGATCAAATACTTAACTGCGACATTAACTGTACTTTCAAACTGCTGGCAGGGATCCTGGAGAGTCGCGTGGTTGTTACACCAGCACACAAAGAATGTTTTACAGGACCGTCTCTGACCACTGTTTTTCAGAGGAACTGAATGCACAGGCAGCAGCACTATTGTACAATTACCAACGCTGTTGCAACACACTGTTGACTTTTCTGCTAATGAAACGTACTGTTTTCCTGTGGCAGTTCCTATTATTGTGTTTCTGAGATTTATTAATTTAATTGTAGATGTGATTTATCAGGAACTTTGATTGTTTTTAAGAAAGAAAGAGAAGGAAAGAGAGAGGGAGAGCAAGAGCAAACAAAAGTGAGGGAAAGAAAGAAAGAGAGAAAGAAGGAGAAAGAAACAGAAAGAAAAAAAAAGAAAGAGAGGGTCAGTCTAATCCTTACATAAATACAGATATTTGAAAAGAAATCTACTCATATGAGCTGTTTTCTAGCTGGATGGGCTCCAGAAAAGACTGCAAAGGTTGGGAAAAGAGGAAGAAGGGATGAATTAATACTGAAAACCCTTGATCCACTCTGCCAACGTGTCCCTGATGTTTGGAGTAAGAAGGTGTCACCTCCTTGTGTACTGCCTGCCTTCACAGCCACTCCTTCCAGCCCACCCCAAAGCAGCTATTCTGGACCCAGCTGTGTGCACAGCTGGCAGATTGGTACCCCAAATGGTTCTTGTTTTGCACAGCTGATTTACTTTGGGAAATCCGGAGGCTCCGGCCAAACTGTGGGGCAGGCATTTTCCAGGGAATTAACCCAGTTGTTCCCCAAACACTACATCCAGCCCACACATCTGGGTTTCCTTCTTACATGGTCAAGACATGGACGAGGCTGGCACCGCTCCCTGAGAGGTGCAAGTGCTCCTAGAATTCAAAAAGTGACAAAGACTAAAGATATACACTGAGACCCACATCCCAGACTGTGTAAAATAGGATGAAACTTGCCCTATATATAGAACACATACACCATATGTATTCTGTATGCACCAGAAATACAAACATCAACTATATAAACACTTACTGTGAATTTGATATGATATTTCATCTTCTAAATATTTAATGTTATCCCTAAGCAGTCAATGCTATGATATCTTCAAGCCACCATCTTGGTCAACAAAGCATCAAGACGCATCTAAAACACAAACAGGTACAGACAACAGGAAAATGTAATTATATTAAACCCAGCATTTGCATGCAACACACATCTATATTTCAGTCAATAATTTAGCCTGTGAGAGTATTTCCGTTTATTTAATTATTGGTGCAATAATGCCAGTATTTTTGTTCTGCTTCTGATAATAGAAAGAAAGGACAGGATTGTTGTTAAAACAATGGGCCATATGGAAAGAGATCTGTTTCTAATTCTGATGCTAAGCTTCCTTTGTAACACAGAGTAAGTCATTTAATCAGGGTGTAGCTCAGTTTTCTTCATTTGGAAAATGGAATTAATAATACCTCCTGGCTTATAAGGTTGTTGAGAGACTTGTAAATGGTGTTTGAATAGTGTGGTGCAATCCCTAATGGAATGCTCAAGCGCAAGGTATTGTTGTGAACAGAGAAGGGCTCTGTGCCAGACCTCTACTGTCTTCTCCTGACGGTGCCACCCCAAACTTACTTTTCACATCACCCACATGAAATGTTATTCTAATTATACATATAACAGAGTGTGTGAGTGAGTGTAATGAACATTAATGGAACCCTTAAGAACTGCACCTACCACAACCGGGCAAATTTATTTCTGTAATGCTTGTTTTTCTATTTCTCATTCCTCCTTATTTGTTGTTTCACTACCTGTATTTAAATGACACAGAATTCAGAAAAGGAATCATTTCATACCATTTCTACTTGCTCAGTAAGATTGCACAGTCTTCTGGGTGTCATATAACTTGAGAATGATAAAGAGTAGAATGAGTTTGGTTTTTTTTTTTCTGGTATTTGTGCTTGAAAGATCTTGAGATTTGAATATGAGGGAAGATGAATGTTTTCAGAACGCACACCACCAGCAAACCTGGCCATATTTGAATGTGAATTTTTCTATGCACCAAAGGGAAATCTTTCAAATCATTTGTTCGTATCATCATAGTTATCAATCCTGTAGGATTAGTCCTTTCAGTGTAAAATTTCACTATGGAATCAAAAATAGTATAGAATGCAGTACAGAATTTCTCTTCCATAACTTTTCCTTTTATTTTAAACATGAGTCCCATCATCTCCAGCAACACTGGAAGCTTACCCTTTTTACTAGGTAGTCATTTATTTCAACGTGTCTTGCAGCTGTGGCTTCTTGAAAAAGAAAGTCATCATTCATTCCTACTTCTGAGTACTCAGAAAGCGGTTTGTCACAGTACTTGTGTGCCACCTCAGCTTTGGGGCTCTGGCTCTGAAAGTACACCCGCTCTCTTGAGGCTCCTGTGCTGCCTGTCAGGAGGGAACTACTCAGGGAATGAAGTCCTGGCTCTGCTAAACACCTGCTGAACTCCAGGTTGCCTCAAAGGGGCTGAAATGTGCTCTTCTTGTCCTACAGAATTCCTTTTCCTGTCCTACTGGGTATTAGAGGTCTTCCTGTACTATGAACAGATCTAGGGATGCTGCCATATGAAAAGATCTTTTCCCTAGGCAGCAAGGTGGGATTACAGCTCTGCCCCTGTCCTTTCCATTGGGCATCCCCATCCCCCAAAAGAATAAACAGAGCTTGTTGAGGTCCGCGCTTCTTCAGCGCTCACAGGGATCTCCTGCTTCCAAGCTCTCTCTCTAGCCGATGATACAGATCTTACTAGCAGAGGACTAAATCCTGCTGCAAAACCCCTGAAAACTGAGATGGTGGAAAGAGGGAATTGAGAACATCTCTCAGTACAGATACAAAGTGGGTACGCCACAAGGGCAAGGTGGTGTACAAAGGAATCACAGGAGAGGTATTCATTAGAGCAGCTGGGTTTCAAGGCCCATAATTGAGGCCTGGATACATTAACTTCTGTGCATAGTTAATTAACTCTTTTATTCCTCATTATTCTTTGTTTCTTTCAGATTCCGTTGATGAAAGATCCCGGTTGGATTCGAAACGTCTGGACTCGCAATCTAAATGTAGGAATTCAATTGTTCGTTTGCTTTTTAACTCCAGTGCCTTAGGGCAGGCCTAGCTTGGAGCCTGGTGGGTCTTTTGGAAAACAGGATAAGTCAGTGGTTAACTCCTGTCCACCTTCTGGTACCCAGCACAGCATGTCCAAGTGTCACCCTTTGGACACTGTGTTACTGTATGTCCACTGTGGTATTATTATTGCTGTGAGAGGTTGGGTGGCTCTGTGAAACTGGTGGCCCTCACATTTGGCCATCACCAGCAGGATAAGGATGGAAGCAGCAGAAAAATTGAGAAATCTGGCACTTGACCTGGGAATAGGAACAGAATCAGCAAAGCTGTGACAAATGTGAGATGCCAGGCACGTTCTGAACTAGGGAAAATGTGCCCAGACGCCCCTGCTGCTGAAGGCAGAAAGCACGTCTTTGAGGTGGTGGTCTTGGAACACGGCCACGAACTGAACAGAAGAACCACTCAGGGGAAGTATTGAGAGAGGGAGAAGGGCACTTCCCACCCGGGTTATAGAGCTGCTACTGCTGAACGATTGGTGAAGGAGGAAAAAGACACAGATCCAGGAAACATGATGATTTCCTAAGCGACTCTGGACTCTATTCCTCAGCAGTGACCTGCTCTTTCAGCGATGATGGGGCAGAATATTTAGCGGGTGATGTGTTTGAAATCACAGGTAGGATCACAGCATTTCTACACAGCACCAAGCAGTGCCACGTAGACACATCCGCTTAGCTGAACTATTGGAGTCACCATACAGCTCTGCGTAGGTTTCACAGGAGATGTATTAGCCCGGGTGGAGTATAATGTTAGCATAGCTATACTGCTATCTCACGTTGGTCCCACTCAGGTGTTTCCATACAGCCTACACAGTGCAGTTTAGGATATACTCTATGGTTTACAGAGGAACCTTCCTGATCCAGGAGTCTACGGCAGCTTGCGTGTAGCTCCCCGGTGTGCTAGCTGGTTGGTACACCCTGGCAGCTCTTCAGTTTGGGTTCTGGCAGTTGTAGGTCAAGATTTCCATGAAGATGTGTCAGCTTTTACAAATTGAGAATGTAACCTTTATGATGAGTTGGATATTAGCAATGTCATGTAAACCGGACAGGTGGATAAGTCAATCAGGCAGTTTGAAATGAGGGTGGGGTTGGTTGGTGTTGGCAGGGGTTGGGTTTGCACATCCAATTCCAGTAGCTGAGCTATGCAGACAGAAAGGTACCTGGAACCTGCCAGCAAAATAAACAAGGAAGGAACTCCAATTAGCAAAGGACAGCATACATGTAAAGCAATATTACAGATGTGATCTTTCCTTTCCAAACTTTGGGAACATTTGCATCTGCATTCTGGTGAGATTCTGAACAGGAACGTCTCCGGGGTTACCAAAACATGTCACATGAACTTGTACTGTAACTTTGAAAGAACTGAGGATAATGCGTTCTTGCAGTAAGATTAAGAAGAATCGGTTTATGTTTTATTTGGGCAAAATTTTGAATTATATTTTATATATTATTATTATGCTATTTGTCCTAGATTTCTCATAACGTAGTACAGAAATATATGAAGAAGAGGAGGAGGAAGAATTTTGTAATGTGGACATGCTACATTTAAAATGTGCTACAGAGAAGGGAGATCGTGGGAAATTAGCAAACCACCAATGATAAAAATATCCCAAAGATGTTGCAGATAAAAGATGTATTTGCACTAAGTGGTGCCTACGTCTGTACAGACAAGTTAGCAGCATGAAACAGAAAGTGAGAAAACCCTGTCAAACCGAATCTGCCACAGGAAGCAGAATTACACAGGATAAATTACATCTGACCTGGACAAGGAAGATGAGCAATGAGCATGATCCCAACCCCATGCAAGCAACATGCCAAACACGCAGGGTGAACGGGCTGGGCTGTCACCCAGGGCTGCCGGGGAGGGGCATCTGATATCACCGGGATGACTGCACAGGGAGGCTTTTTTGTTTGTGTCCAAATTGCAGTGTGGGGGTGGGCATGGGGAAAAACAGGGCGCCTGGAGAGTTCAGATCAGAAGCAGACATGTACCTTGACATGACTCTGAGCTACCTGTGGGTATGACTTTGTTTTTTATTCTATTAAATAGAATTGTTTTCTGTATTTTCTGACCAGGCCTTTGTCTCTTCTTGTACTATGGCAGAGCTTGATACAAAACACTATCCTCTTGCCTGTTCCAAGTCTTGCTATTTTAAAAAATATTTCCACCTGTTTGTAACAATGAGCAAGACCCTTCGCTTGTGTAATACAGAGTTCACTGGCTTGAATGGGATTATGTCACTTTGTGGGAACTGAGCATCAGGCCTGGTACTTTTCAGACTCTAAACTCACTGGGATGGGAATTCTCTTTGCGCATGATATGCTGAACACAATATCGCTGATGTGCGAATAACAGTAAAACCAGCTCATGTTGCTTTTGTGGGCAAAAGCTGCTAGGTTTGAGAGACTGTTCATGGTATGTAGATTCGTCTGCAGTAAATAAACTGAAGGGTAAACTGTAACGGGGGCAGCAGGAATGGGGCAAAGTCTGTGGTGAATTGTCATATTTGCATAACAGAATATGTAAAGCATACAGGCCGCCAGCACAAAGGCTTTCTACAACAAAACATGCTAGACCTAATGAAATGGATTCCACTAATTTCACTGAAGTAAATGAATTCCATAGGCTTATGCAAAATGCTTGTTTTAAGAAACACCTCTGCCAAATTTATGTAACAGGGATAAATGATTTCCACAGCGTGCTAATTCTTGAATGCAGCCATTTTCTTGAAATAACTCTGAAACAGAATTCTTTAAAAAAGTTCTTGTAGGTATGTGCAAGTCCTTGAAAGCTTTTTTTCAAATTGTGAAGAGAAATACATGGACACAGAGTTGACCCTCATTGGCTTTTATGTAAGGGTGGGATCTAGAGACCGATATGTAGAGCAGGCAGAGTTGATTACACGTTCATTTACAGTATTTTAGTACTGGACTAACTAAAATTGTTTCAGCTTTCTCAGTTCAACATTGAATTACATTTCCTTATAACAGATCATTGCCTCCTGAGAGCCATTCAAATACATCATACCTTCTGGTCAAGTTACATAGCCATAATACCCCCCCTTTAAGGCAGGAGTTTCACTTGCAAAAACTTTTGCGCCTTTTATACTTCAAGATTCTTTAATATTTCTGTCTTCGTTCAAATATTAATATTTGAATACTGAAACTTTCCATTAGGGAAAAAATCTAATTTTTGCTCAGCTTTCAACACAACAGCGAAAATACTTCCTTTCAGTCCACAGACTGTAGTTCCTCCATTAAATACTTCGTTTTCCAAATCTGAATTGGATGTATACTCTTTGTCACAGCAAACCTAAGTTTAGTTTTACAAAGAATTGTTTTTAGACTGATGCAGATGAAATGCTGTTTAATTGCAGTTCTAAAATAACATCCATGACTATGTTCAGGGATTGCAGTGCTGTAACACTTCCAGTGAGACTACACTCATTTTGACACCAAGAATATTTTGAGGGAAGCATTTTCTACTGAGTTACCAGGGACACTTTTCCCATTCAGAAATTTGAACATGAAACTGAAATAAAATAAAGTAGTATTTTAATGATTTTGCAAAGCCGATCACATCCGTTAACTATATTAGTGTTCCAGATGTAGAAATCATAAACATTAAGCCAGTTCCTCAGATAATGTCACATAGATATGCATGTCCTTACAGAAGATGTAAAGAAAGATAGCAGATACAAAACTGGAATAAATGACAATGTTCCTGCTTTAACAAACCTGACTTAGAAGTACCAGGGAGAGTTTTATAAGAGCCTTCAGCCTAAACCAGGAGAGTGAACTGCTTAGATAAGAGAAAGACTGCAGTAAACCACCCTATTCACTGATTAATCGCCCAGGCTTGATGCAAGTCATTAAAGAGAATTTTTTTTCCTGTGACTGTACGTGCAGGATTCATTTCTGTGCCTCGACTTGTTTCAAGGATTTCAACACAATCTTGATCATTAACTTTATCAGTAACAATATATTTCTGAGAACAAATCAGCCCACAAGAGTAAGACTAAGTCAGCTCTCACAGCAAGCAAGACTGAAAAGATCATTTGCTTAAGCCAAATGTATTTTTAAACATTATCATTGTTCCATACAGCTCGAGTTTTGCCTGAAGAACATATTATCACAGGCATTCAAAGGATGACTGTACTTTAAATCCAGAACAAGCACAGTCCTTGCAATCACTAAAATCCCCAAGAATGGAATTGCAAAGAAAATGCCTCTAAGACAGGTTATCCTAAACCAGTATCTCACCTCTTCCCCCAAATCACCTGATACGGAGTCTAGAGGTAAAAGATCAGAGAGATCTGAAATCCGTGCTGCCAGATTAAGGCATCCTCACAGCTCGGCACATGAGAAGGAATGAGAAGACAGCGTGGAAACACCTGAAGGCCAAAGTTCTTGAACAGACTTGCACCCTTGTGCCTGCTTCGCTGTTACAGAAAGCCTTGGGGAGGGCAAACAGGTGCCCTTCAGCTGGAGGCGCAGGATCCACACCTGCTGCACAGGCTGAATTGGGAGAAGTGGTAAAGTGCCCTTTTAAATGATACACACAGACTTTTCAAAAAAATGCCCTGACCTGGGTACATTCTACCACTTCAAATACTCAAGCAAGTTGAGACCTAGTGAGAGCGAGAAAAAAAAGAAGTAGCAGCGGGTTGGATTATCTCACTTTTTTTCAGCAAAATTAATACACAAGGGCTGAAGAGGGGAACTTTTGGGCAAAGGCTACAGAGGCCTCCCCCATCGGTTCACTGGTGTGGGAGAAAGCAGCCAGGGTCTGCCTCTCCTCCCGACAATCCTCCTGACAGCCTGCTCACAGTCCTCCATCGGCCTCTTTTTTGAGGGAGGATTAAAACCCTTTTCATCCAGTTTATATGACAGCCTGAACTCATGACAGTACCTGAGATAGTGCAGAATTTTCCGACTTCAAAGCCCAGCAAACCTGCTTCTCGTAACTACAAGCAAGGGACAGAGCGTACCTTCATTCACCAGGAGCCACCCACAAAACAACCACTTTTATACCCTGGTCTGCAAAGAAGTGAAGATTTTTTCTGTCACAGTAAGAAGCACCAAATATTGTTACTTCTATATAAAACTGATTTTAGACACTTTACTGTCTCAGTGGAGTCACAGAATGAACTTCAAGCTGAGCTCTATAGCACTTAATGCTTAGCCTACCATAAGAAAAAACTTTATACAAAGTATCTCTTTGTCTTCCTATTATCTTGACTATACCTGTTATATCTTTGCTAGCTACAAGAAAGAGGGACTAGTTTGCATATTAAGGAGGTAACAATACAGTGAACTAATCAAGATGTGCTGCTTTACAACCCCTGAGCAATAACTTTCAGAACCTGTTTGCGAGGATAATTCAATATCGGAAGAGAGTCTGATGTAGAAATTGCAGCCGTGAGGCTGAGAAGAAAGCAACAACCTTCTCAACAGAAGGAGCTGGTTTCCAAATGCCTTTTCCTCTTCAGGATTAAGACTGCTGTTTTAGTTTGCAAAAGTTGCAGGAATAGTAAAGAAAAGATTATACCCTGGGAAGTAGAGCAGCTTTGTTTGAAGTTCTCAAAGGCTGTTTCGTACTGTTTTGTTCTAAACAAATAATAATGGTCAACTTGCTTTTGATTTGCTGTGCTTTGAAAACACTATTCTGGGCAAAAGCTTTGCTAGGCATGCATAGATTTACCAGACTGATGAAAAGCTAGCTTTGGCGTTTCAGTCCAAAACAGGACAGAGAGGTCTTCCATGGAGTTGTGTATGATCTCCCATTTCTTGTATGTGTGTGCATTTAAACACCAGGATGTATTTTGCCTGAGCAGAGCACAGGTCTGTGTTTGAACATGCCTACGCAGGAATTCTGGGCTTTGGCTGGAGAAAGAACATGTTGATGATTTCGCTGTTATGTCCTTAATCTCATACACTGTGATTGCTTTGCTTTATCAGGGCTCAAGATTTTCTAAGCTTTCTAAGATTATATTTAGGGAGCTCAAGCCTGGTTATTTACAGATTTGGAGCTAAATTACTTTCTGATGAGATTGGACTGGTACAAGTGGATCTCCAGCAGGGTTGATATATTTAGCCCCTCTTGTTCCTAATTTAAGCATTCCTACACTCTTTTGATTTGACTGTTTTTGAATCATAGGAGTGAATAGATGCCTCTCTTTCTCAGTAGCCAAGTATTTTGTAGCAGAGAACTGAGTTTTGACTGTGGAAAGGGCGCCTAGGATATAAAGGAAGCAGTGAGGTTTTCATGGTTTTGCAAGGCTGGATGTGGATCTAGAGGAAAAAGAAAGGCTCTTTTGAGAATTTTCATCGTCAAGACTTGTTATATTCTGAGAAGGAAAAAAAAACCTTGTCTGGTAGTTTGTTGGCTACAGATCCCCTTTTTTTGGGACTGTATTTTCAGTAGGGGGCAGGGGGGAAACAGTGTATCTGTCACAAAACCAAGTCTGAAAGTACTTGGTTCAAAATCAAGTTTGGTTATGCAATGCAAGCCCTGACAGCAGGAGAGCTGATAAGCGTGTTATCGTTACAGATGAGCATTTTGGTACATGACCAGTGCCTCCTGCACGGCCCCTAATTCCCGCTGCAGCAGTTCCTGGAAAATCACAATCCCACATTTGATCATTTGACAAAATAATCCTCTCAGTTTCCCTTTTCACCTGTCACTCCCCTGCCTCATTGATGACTTAAACTTTATGGTACTTCTGATGACATGACAGCCCTCCTGAGGATGATGTCATCATCTCACCTCTTAACCATGAGGCCAAAGAAGGAAGTTAAGAAGTGATGTCAGAAGTGTATTGGCTACCATGCGCAACTGTCAGTGGACAATTACAACACTTGCGAACTGTGACCCTATGGAAAGCAAAATCCAGAAGCTAAGGCTGGCAAAGTGCAAAGAGCTCAGGTGGGGCAGAGTGGATGGCTGGTGGATGGCCAGAAGCATCTGCCTAAAATGTGACAGATCGAACACCAAAAGCAAGATGGTTTCACATGGAATAAAGTATAAAATTTGTCCTATATGGCTTTATGCTGGGCAAGGACAGCATTCTTTCTCTTTTCAAAGTAAGTTGTTTACTACTTGGATCTTCAAGCACCTGATACAGTGTGAAAAGTTGAACCCCGGAATAGAGACAAAGCAAAACCAGCAGGACAGAAAAAAATTGGCAACATGTTAAAGTCAAGGGGCCAAATGTTTTGGAAATATCTGCAACTAAATAACTTCTAGTTTTTCTAAAAAAAGTCCAACCCCCCCTGCCAAAGCAGGGTCACCTAGAGCAGGTTGCACAGGAACGCATCCAGGTGGGTTTTGAATGTCTCCAGAGAAGGAGACTCCACAATCTCTCTGGGCAGCCTGTTCCAGCACTCTGCCACCCTCAAAGGAAAGAAGTTTTTCCTCATGTTGAGATGGAATTTCCTGTGTTCCAGTTTGTGCCCATTGCCCCTTATCTTGTCCCTGGGCATCACTGAGAAGAGTCTGGCCCCATAGTCTTGACACCCGCCTTTTAGTTATTTATAAGCATTGATGAGATCCCCTCTCAATCTTCTCTTCTCCAGGCTAAACAGACCCAAGCGTCTCATAAGAGAGATGCTCCATTCCATTGTCAATCTTCATAGCCCTCCACTGGACTCTCTCCAGTAGTTCCTTGTCTTTCTTGAACTGAGGAGCCCAGAACTGGACACAAAACTCCAAATGTGACCTCACCAGGGCAGAGTAGAGAGGGAGGATGACCTCCTTCAACCTGCTGGCCACACTCTTTTCAATGCACCCCAGGATTCTTGGCCACGAAGGTACCTTGCTGGCTCATGGTCAACTTGTTGTCCACCAGGACTTCCAGGTCCTTCTCTGCAGAGCTGCTTTCCAGCTCTGTGAACCGGCTGCTTTCCAGCAGGTGAACACCTAACCTGTACTGATGTATGGGGTTATTCCTTCCCGGGTGCAGGACCCTACACTTGCCCTTGTTGAGCTTCATTACATTGAACTTTTCTATTAACTGAATCATTTTCACATGCACCTTGTGCATGCATTAACAATTGCAGTCATTCATGACCCAGGTACTCCCTGCCTGAACATGAACTCCAGTTTTAGTGGGGGAAATGCCAGACATTACTGATAATGCATTAAATAATTAACTTTTTGGTTTGAGTGGTTATTTTGCTCACGGGCAACATACTTGCCAGGAAAATCTAGTGTCCCAAGCTAGAATTTAAGGCATTTTTTTTTCCCCTGCATGAACTTACGTACTGCTCTCGAGGAATCTGTTCTTGAGTTTTACTAAACTCTTCTCTGCTTGCAGATTTTATTTTTTTTAAGCCATTTTTATTAATTTACAGAAGACTACGCAGCTCAATTTTCCTCTTAGTTATATTTTCATAGTAACTATTAGCCCAGATGATAGGCTAGAACTCCACTGTGCCAGAACTGTACAAAGAGTGAATATGTAAACCATAAGCTCTTTGGGACAGGAATCACGAGTTAGGTAATAATGGATGGATATAAGCAGACCAGTGAAGGAGAGGAAAGAAAAAGATTCCATGAGCAGGCCCTCGAAATTTGTGGACAGTTTTAATTCAAACCTTGGGAAACAAATCTGCGTTGCCCAACACGACACCTCCATAAAGAAACCTGTCAAGGGGGAAATGTTACAGGAAGAAAATGGTAATAGTTCAGAACTTCACCATTCCTGAGGGTGTGGAACTGATACGACCAGGGACTGTTCTCTTGCAAGGGCAAAGCACTGCCTTCTGACCACACTCCCCCACACATCTAGTTTTGTGGAGTAATTCCAGATTACTTTTGAGGAACCGTCCCTGACCATAGTGTCCCTCAAACTCTGCACTGGGCTGAGCCAAAACTACAGCCATGACCATGCTAAGGCTTGGAAGGTATGGAAGATTATGCTTGGTCCTCTATATAGCCATAACTGGTGAGAATAGTTATGAGCTGAAGTGCAGCAGTAAGGATTTCAGAATCAGTTGGCAGAGGTTGTTCCAGAGAAATAATCTGAAGAACACCGCTGTGCACCGTGGTCACACCATCACTAAGAGCAGAGTGAAAAAGCACGGAAGGACAAAGCCCTGCTGTTAATGGAAGCTTACTCTTGCTGTGCAAGCATTTGGCACTTTCCACAGCATCTTGTGTGTATCATGGCTTTATTTACACTGCACCGTAGGAAGAGAAAACATGACCTCGCACATGGAACCATTAAAAATGTAGAGCATTATTCTGTGGGTTATTTTACGTCAAGCAGCAGATGGTTGGACATGATAAATAACTAAACACAATACAGTACTTCCAAAGCTGAGGCTCTAGCTTCTGGATGTCTGAAAGCAGCAGAGAAGGGTGGGTGTTGTTGAGACTGTGTAAAGATAGTGGTTTTGATTCAGTGTGTTACTATCATGTTTTTATTTTAGTAGAGTAGTGAAAGACTGTAATGGAACAATATGTTAGAGCAGTCCAGGATGGTGATGGCTGGAGGATACCACCCCCTCGGAGAGAATGCAATACGGGATCGTATTCCACACGAATGTGGTGGGCAGAGCACTGGTCAGGATCTGCAGCTGGCACAGATACAGCTTCTTGTATTTTCATCAGGGGCAGGATTATTTACCAGCACGTCTCACTGCCTGCTGACTGCCCACTGACAAAGGATTAGATACGATATGCCTGGGAAACGAAACTGCAGGTATTTCTGGGCTCAGTTGCATATTATTTTCTCTTTGGAATTAAGTAAACACCCTTGTTTGCAGTGCCCGGGCAGAAACTGTCTTCACTGACTTTTTTTGTTCGAAAACTGAGGTGAACTCAGTAGTGTGGCTGTGTAACTGGGAATGGAGGACAAAAAGAAGCAGGGATTCGAGTCTGTGAGCGTGCACCAGACCCCATCAGCCAGCGGCTCTGTCATAGCTGCGTGCTGTGCAAAGCCTAGCCAACATGGAGACAGAGTAAACACAACTACAGGAGGAAGAAGTGCCAAAAAAACCCCAAAACAGTTTCAAGGATTACAATTGGGATGATGACCTAGAGGAGATTCCACTGAGATTGTTTTACAGTATAACTGGAAAGATAACAGAAAATGGGAGGTTTAAGCACTAATTACTTGACAAGGAACTCTTCCCAGGCTTCAGGTCTGTGTACGTTTTGGGGACTAGAACACACAGATGCACCAAATCCGGCTCCGAAAAGCTTGTTTTCAAGCCTAAGATTAGAAGGCTCTTCTTCAGTTGATGAACTTTGATCCTTGTGTATATTCTTTGTCCTCTTTTTATTGTGTTACTCGGTTCCTGCTCATTTGTTTTGCACTTAGCACCACCCTCTTAGCAATGTCTTCTGCAAACAGACTGGAAAAAGCCTGGAAGATTCCTCCATCAGTTAATTTTTATCATGGACATCCACTTCCTTATTTAGTTGTGTAAGGCACTCAGAGTAAAAGGAGGTTGCAACATAATTTGAATGGAAAAGAACTACTATCTGGTGGAAAAACTCTATTTCATCACATTTATTTACGGCAATAAAGCATACGATATTGAAAGAAGTGCTTCCTGTGGCCATGAGCGTTGTGCTCTGGGAACACTAGCTTCAGTCGCTGCCTCTCAAAGACCTGCCCAGCAGTCTGGGAGGAACGATTCCCTTGACCGCTCTCTGGTTTTCCCACCTACAAACGGGAATAAAGATGCCTTATTTTGATAAACACTTTTGAAATTTAGTGAAATAAGCTGATAAAAAAATAAGCTATTTCTGTGAGCTGCGCCGCGGCTCCGCCAGGCCGCGGGGTCACCTCAGCGAGCCGCCTCCCGGCGCTGACTCAGGCCGCGGGGCCCAACGGCCGCCGCGCGAGGCCCAACGGCCGCCGGGGCCGTTCCGCGGTCCGCCGGCTCCCGGCCCCGCTGATGCGGGGAGCGGCGGCGGCGCTGCCCGGCTTCCCCCGGCGGTCGGAAGGCGGTGTCTGGTCTGTCCCCGATGCGGTACACCGCCGCCATGCTCCGGTGGGAGGCGGGTCAGGCAGGGACAGCTCCAGCGCCGGTCCGGGGCGCTCGCCCCGCCCCGTCGCGCCTCACCCGGGTGCTGCGGTCCCTCCTCCGGGGCGGCACCGCCGGGCAGCCGAGCAAGTCCCCGTCGCCGCGGCGGGCGGCGCTCACAAAGGCGGCGGCGGCGAGCGGAGCCGGCGGCAGGCGGCGGGAGGCAGAGGTGGGTGCCGGGGCTCGGGGCGGCCGCTGCGCCGGGGGAGCGGGAGGAAGGCGAGCACCGCTCCCCGGCCCCGAGCTGGGCGGGGAAGGCCGGGCTTGCCCCGCCGAGCGTTGGAGCCGCCGGAGGCAGCGGGTCCCTCCGGCCTGGACATCCCGCCGGTGCTGGATGCTTTTTCCTTGCCGAGGAGTCTGGCTTTTGGGGGTGACAGCAAGCGGCGGGGCTGCGGGGTTCATCAGGGGTTGACAGTGCTTTGTGCCGGGGAGGTTAGAGGGAAAGGGGGAATGTGATGCTTTCCCGGTTTGTCCTCAGAGGGAGGCCCCCGGCGCTGGGCAGCGGAGGGGGGTGTCGGTGTGGGGTCCCCGCTCCTGCCGAGCGGCGTGAGCTCGTCGAGCCCAGCGCCCCTCTGTACGCTACTTCCCCTTCTGCGTTGGAGAGGATATTTCTCCTCCCTTTGGCTGGCAGCTGCTGATGCAAATTGCTGCATTAGTACCACTGCTTCGCTAATACTTTCCCTGAGATGGAGTAATGAAAGAGGTAACAGGCCAGAGGGATTTAATGGCATAGCAGAGCGTGGCTGGCAGCAGTGGGATTGCTATATATGAAACCAAACTTTCAGATATTTCAGGTTTCTTTGATGTGATTCCCTCCCCGCCCACCCCAAACGGCTATTAGTTTTTCTATTGATTACTGTATCTCCTCTACCTTCAAGAAGAGAAAGTAAAAGACAATGTATCTTGTGGAGAGTGGTGAGGGGACAAAACTGTGCAATATTTTTGTTATCTCTATCAAAAAGAGGAATTGTGTAGAGGCCTGTACTAACAACAGGATCTCAGCATTGATATTGCAGACTAACTAGCAGTTCCTTTTTCTTTTCACATGTTAAGTCACTGACTTCGATAGATCTGTTGACCTCTGATTTGGTTCGCAGTCTGGAGGGTGTTTTGGAGTGGTTTGTTTATTTTATTTTCTGGGTGGCTTTATCTGTGTCTTTGCTGTCTTAGGAAACAATTACCAACAAAAATGTACATAGATAAGGTTTTGCTGTCATCAGTATACCCAGTTAGAAATAAGATGGATGTACTACTGTAATAGCAGGAAAATGAGCCTAGTTCCGTGAAGGCAACTGGAGAAAAAGTGGGGAGACACTGAAGGAAATAAGATGGGAAAGACACAATTATGTTATGATTTTAGGAATAAAGCCATCAAAATAGCTTCTCATGGTTTTAGTTACTTTCTGCTTTTTTGATAGCTCCAATTCACTAATACAGACTACCAGATAATATCTATTTACCTGAGTCAGTGTGGTCTGTTTGTAAGGGAGTTGGGCAAGTTTTAGTCTTTGGCCCTTTTCCATACCTGAGGATGTGCAGATGCACACATTTGTTTATCTATGAACACACATACACACAGCAATCATCGAAAACCATTGAAATACTTTAAACTCTGAAAAAGTGGAAAATGTAAAGTTATAGCCGAACAAACAAATTTGTTTTCCAGTCCCACTGAAAGAAAGGACACCAAGTCACATGAGGTGTCAGCATAGAGTAGAGCTACTGTGTACGTAGAGCTACTGCTGTACTTCCACTCTGATTTTTGTTCCTCCTCTGACATCAGAACAGTAACACAGGGCAGCACAGTACATGTTCTACCATATAATCTCCAGTTATTTCAAAAGTTCTTGGTTTCAAGCATCAGTTTGTACTTTTCAGTTTTTCATAAAGTTTGATCTTATTTATGCAGCATCAGTCCAAAGGGGTGTCAGCCCTTCTTTTCATTCCCTCAAAATGTCTCTGTGAGGAAGGTACAGTTGGGAAGTTGAGGCACAGTGAAACCAACGGAAATGTGGAAGATCTCCCAGGAGATCTCTGGGAAAGGAGGAGACAAGTCTTGAGATATGATTTCAAGATTGCCTGAAATGCAAAAAGAGGTGGCCCTTGTACTACCCACCACTGACTCTTTCTCAGCTTCGCTCTTTATTGCCACTAGCAATTGTATGGGTATGTGGTGAGTCAGATCATCCCATTGATCCAGCTGGAATTTATTTTTGTAAGGCTTTAGTGGTGTTAGTTTTCAGTGCTGACACAAGAGCAAGATTTGGGAGGGTTGAGAATGGACAGTTGGGAGGTTGGTGTGGGACCATGGTTGTACGCTTCAGCTGGTCATGAAATCATTCTCCTCGACTCTTGAGTGCCAATCCGATACCCGGACTGTGGGACTATAGGCCAGCCCTCCCTTCATTTGAACATGAGGGTTCATTACAGGCAAGTTTTAAGTCTTCAATTTGAATTTTTGATTTCAGCTGCTCTCAAGAAAATATTCTGCCCTTTATAGGGGCTTTGTGAAGCATTGGGCCAAGTAATGTTTCAGCTATTTGAAAGACAGTGCAATACCAGAACCAAGTGAATAGTCATCTCATAGTCAAAGTCCGTATCTGTGAGTGAGTGGGTTCTGGGAGGGACCGGCAGCTTGGAAGATAAGTTTGACATTTGATCCATTTGACTCTCTGGCCACTATAAGAAGTCACAGTTTTTGGCACTGGCTGTGGCTAACTTGAAATAGGAGTCAAATAGTTCCTTATAGAATTAAGCCCAGAATAACCCCAACCGTAAAATATTCCTGGAGATTTGGCTGGCGGGAAGCAAAGTGCTCTTACTCTGGTGTAGAGCCAGCCACATGCTGCATGTTGCTTTCTGATTTGGGACAGAGAAGTGAACTGCACCTCTCTCCCAATTGACCAGATGTATTGTCAAATCACCTGCAGGAATGTGGTCTGTCCCATGCTGCTGTGACTATGGGGAAGTCTGGAAAAAATGTGCACGTAATCAGGTTTGGACAGAGTTTACTGTCCTATTTACAGAACAACAAGAATTACGCTGCTCAGCATAGTGCTCTGGAGTTCTCCCTCAACAACTTATCCAAATCAGGGTCGTGGCTGCTTATGGCTCCCTTCAAGGTCACGTGTCCAGGGTCTCCTTTCCCAGGAAAAAGAATATGCAAAGACAGTGCTTGTCTGTGTCTCACTCTGATGAGCTTGGCATGCTGCAGGTGAGATGTAGCCACAGTGATAGACGTTGCTTGAAACCAATGGGAGTTAAAACACCCTCTAAGATCTAAGCCATAGTAACTTGCCCAAGACTGTGTGGGAATCTTGTAGGAACGTAGGGACCTAAACTGAGGTCTCCTAAAGTCCTGTGCAGTGCCTTCAAGTGCTCCTCTAGAGAAGGTTCTGGCTGGGAATTTACTCGAAAAAGTGGGATGGGAATTCATGACAGTGACCTTGGGTTGGATTTATGTAGAAGCTAACAAATAGTTAAGAAAAAGGCTTTCAGAAGTTCTTAATGATTTTCAGTTTCCAACCTGAAGTGAGTTAAAATATTAAGAGTTTTGAATGTGGTATCACGCAGCATGAGTGACTTTACAATGTGTTTACCATTTACTAATAAACAGAAGTACCTCTTTTAAAAATAATAGAATGATAGTTATTATGAGCTTTTGTAGTGAAGAAGCCATAATTACTATGGTTATAGTACAAACATGAACGTCTCAGCTTAATTTTGAAAAAAATTCATCTAGGGAATCTTCATCTAAAATATTTCCTTCTCTCCCCTACAGTTTTATCATAAATCTTTTTTTAGAACTAACCTCTGATAATGCTTTTTATGGTAAAGAATATGCCAATAGTAAAGTTCCATTAATTGCTGTAGAGGGAGTTCATGTTCAATACTACAAACAAAATTGAATTGCTTCAGACTCAAGAAAAAAAGATCTGATATGTAATAGAAGAGTGCTAGGAAGCGCCTACCTAGTAGTCTTTGAAATGTTGTCATTTACTTTTTTGTAAATGAGGAATAATTCTCTTGAAGGGGCCACAGTCTGATTCCCAAATATAGTCTGGTCTCTCTCAAGCTTTACATCTTCAAAACAGAAATCAAGGGCAGATCAGGGGGCCAGATGGATCACGTTTGTAAAACTGTCATAGCTTCAGTGTCAGCAGCAGAGCTGCAGTGATTTATTTTAACTGAACACTGGCCCATCAGTTTGTGGCTCCCTTTCACCGTTTTGCAAGTTGTGTGGAGAAGTTCTTAGGAAAGTCGATTTGTTTTGTCGATTTTTTTTTTTTTTTTTTTTTCTTTTGTGTAACCAAAAGGTGTGTCTGTATGTGTTGTTTTTCTTTGTGCTAAGAATTTGGTTTGTGTTATGTTTACCATTGCTGCAAATCTTCCTCTCATGGCCTACAAAACCAGCTCACAGTCTTAACTGTAGAACCTGAGAAAAGGGGCTGAAAGGGACCTAAATGTTACATCCCTGCTAGTGAACGTTCTTGGCAGCCAGACCAGCTAGCACCACCTGTCCACATCTTCTCTATAAAGCTCTCTTAACCTTTAAAAGAAAGTGACTACTTCTAAACGGGCCATGGAAGTAGTCCCTGGTCCATCTTACCTCATTAGCTGTGCTTGGGAATTGTTGGGAGAGTGCTTATTGGCCTATGCCTAAAGTGTACCAGAAGCAGATTTTGTAATTTAAATAAATTCAGTATAGATGATCAAATTGTAACGGTCAGGTCTGTGATGTGATATGGTTTGGTTTACTGCTTCGGACACAGGCACAGTGACAATCTCTGTCCCAAAGATTACAATTACCGGTTCCTAAACCAGTCCCAA
Organism: Chroicocephalus ridibundus; assembly: GCF_963924245.1. Classification (NCBI taxonomy): domain Eukaryota; kingdom Metazoa; phylum Chordata; class Aves; order Charadriiformes; family Laridae; genus Chroicocephalus; species Chroicocephalus ridibundus. The sequence goes on from NC_086286.1 coordinate 113,669,810, forward strand.
CAGCTGTTTCTCCTGCTTTTCAAAATTTTCTGTGCTGGAGATTTCATATCTTCCAGAGTATGTGTGTTCCAATTTTAATTACCCTTACATGCTACCTAAATCACGTTGTTTTTTTTTTTTCCAAAACCTGTCTGTCTTTAGAGCATGTTGAATAGCACTTGTATTTGTAAGTTATTTGGACATGTGTGGATGGCTAACCTGCTATTCATTGTGTTGTGGCACCTGAGGAGACACTGGGTCTCGCAAAAGGAGAAAAAGGCCTTTAGTTCCTTTGACTTCCAGTATTTTATTTTACAAAATACGGTAAAAAAGATGACATGGTATAGGGAAGAGATGGTCTGTAAAAAACAGGCCACAAAGGGTACAATTACTAGCCTTTTCAGAGGAATTAGGACATAGTCTGGTGTACCTGTGTGAAAGAAGTGGATTATCTAGTGACAGCGTGTTTGATCTTACTGCAGCATCCAGTAGCACGTGACTTTAAAGAATTAGCTTTGTTAGGTCAATCTTTGTTAAGTTAATAAATCAGTTAAGTAATAAGGGAACACCTAGCTATTTGTTTTTCACTTTTCCACAAGATGATCAATTCTGAAAAATGAGTGCTGTCTTTAACAATCAAAAGAGTTGGAAATTTTCTGAGCCTCCTGGCAGGTGGTGCTAGTTAAATTGACATTAAAAATTATACTAGAAAATACTTTTAATTTCATAATGGGTGCATAATGTAGAACTGTAGAGTGTCTCCTGGCAAAGAACAAAACTCAAGCCATTTGAAAATCCTGACAGAAGCAGTACAGACTGTTCTCGCTTGCTGCAAGCTTAGATCAAAAAGGATTCTGAATTTTCCCAGCAGCAAAAAATATTCTGTGCTATGTCCACTAGCATGGTATGAGAACAAGTGTTCTGCTAAGTTCTGTATAATTAACAGGCAGGCACTGGGGGGTTAACCCATGACGTAAACTCATGTTTACTGCTGAAGTTGCTGCTGCCTTGTTAGTAAGTGAAAGACTTCTTGGAGTGGCCAGAGTGAAATGTTGCTCCAAAACCACATGCAGTCTCTCTGGGGTTTGAGGAATGTTGGTTTCCTGGAGTACTGACATAGTATGGACTGACTTTAGGTTCAGAGTGTAAACTTACAAACCTCAGACTCTAAACAATCTCTGCTTTGGTTGGCATGTATAAAAGTTAGGCTAAAGGGCCTACATCCATCGGAGTCCAATTTCTGAACTCTTCCCCATTTTAACTACAACATCTTTTGTTCCCTACATTTGAAATATAAAACCACTATTGTCTGGTTTCCTGAGGAAGTGGGGTTTAAGTGATTAGTCTGCCAGTCTGTCTTTTAATTCCGCAGTGATTTTGTTACACAGGCCAGGTTCAGCCCAGCTTGAAAGGAATGTCCATCACCAGCTGACAGCTTGGATGTGGCACTTTTTTTTTAAGGCGTAAGAGAATTTCACTGTAAGGAAGCAAGCTGTGCTGTGCTAGTTGGCCTCAGAACTCGAGGATGGTATCTAATTTTTTTAATTCACGAGTATAAAAATGATCACTGTGTCCTAAGAGAGGGCAGGCAGTGCAGCTAAGATTTGTTGTGAACAAGAATAGTGGCAAAATTCTCTATTTAGCAGTTCAGGAGGCCTGCTGGTGTAACTTGTCAAGAGGATGTGTGAGTCCTCATATGTGGATTGTTTGCCCGTAACTCTCCTGAACAGTAGGGTGTATGTACTGTCCCAGCAGCTCCTTCCTGACCAAGGAAGTTGTGGCTGTTTTGCACCTAGAAATTTTGTTGCTTCCGCAGACGAAGCGTTAACTGGGGTGAACTACACCATATAATTTTGTGTCTCATTGTAGCCATCTTTGAATTTAATCTTAGCTCAATAAGAGATGTGTTTCTTGTTGTGCTTTAGGTTAGAAAAATCCTCAGTAGAAACTGAAGTATTTTTCCAAAGCAAAGGGATAATTTTAAGTTTGTGTCTGTCACCTTGGAGGCTCCCTTCTGAACTTAGGTCTGTGTCTGTGTGGTGCCATCTTTTTAAAGAGTTCAGTTGATGGACACGGAGATAATTAGGGGGATAAGAGCTTATGACTTAAAAGGAGAGGCTAGGAGAGCTAGTTTTATTCAGTCTTCAGGGAATTCATTTATCTGTTGGAGGGTATAGAGGAAACAGAGCTGGAACAGGTGCACGGTGATAGGACAAGAGATAATGGGCAATAGTTGCAACAAGGGAAATTCAGATTAGATATTGTGAAGAAAATTTTCACTATGAGGGCAGGCAAACATAGGAACGGGAGTGCAGGGAGGCTGAGAAATCTCCATCCTTGAAGACACTGAGAACTGAACGGAACCAAGGTTGTGGGAAACCTGGTCCAAGTTGGCCCTCCTTTGGGCAGGCTTTTGGACCAGCTGACCTCTAGAAGACTGTTCCGTGACACAACATAGGGTGTGGCATGAGTTTCAAGTGCAGTTCCCTATGAAACAGGTTACCCTACGTTTGCATGCAGGAAGGCATGTTTCTAATGTATAACAGGAGCCCAGAACTGCTAATACCAGTTGAATACTGGAGAACAAATATAATTGCACTTTCTGCCATGAAGTTTTCACGTGTTGTCTTTTCAGTAGGTGGCACTTTCTAGGTGCCTGAATTGATGGCTGTGCAGAAATGCTTCTCCAAACATTTATGGATTATTCTTTCATTAGTTAACATGTTGTATACTAAATACTTCAAAATAGTCTGTTTGTTTCCAAAGTTAGTACCTAGTTTTAATCTTCGTGTGATTCAGCTCCCTAGTTGTCAGATGGGGAGACCATCATCGCTTTTCAGGAGCAATGTAGTGGTGACTATCACAAAGCCCAAAAGAATGTAAATAATTTTTCCTTCAGAGCATGCGTCCTGATACCCATGCATTGCAATAGAAACAGAGAAGAAAGCAAAGCTTCAGTCCATCCTATGTGGAGGGACTTTCGTAAAAAACCACAGGTGATCATCAATTCTATGCATGAAAAGCTATGCATGAAGAGACCAGCTTTAATTATAGCATTTCTACTGAAAGTCTTTCACTGTATTCTTTTAATAGCTTTTTGTTTCTAAGTATAAATCAAATTTTAAAACTGGAACTATTTTTAGAGCATTTCACACATATCTTCTTGTTGTTTATGGAAGAACCCAGCTGAAAGAGTCTCTGTTGTAGCAGATGATGCTGGTTAACACATGCCGCGCAACTCAGTGCAGGGACTGTCTCTCAGCTCTGAGCTCAGTTGTGTTCTCATCACCATCCATGGGAGTTTTACTGCTGCCTGCCCTGCAGGTGTCTCTTTTATTGATGTCTAGGTGATGGAGTCCAGCCTAGCAATGATTTCCAGGTGATATAGTCCAGCCTAGAAAAGGACTTTATACAAAAACTTTTCTGAAATCAGTATCTTAGAATGTGTAAGAGGTGTTGGAAAAATAATGAAAAGAGTAAACATTGGAAGTCCCTAAAATCTCTACTGTTCAGGAAAGTATCTGCTTAAATTCATTCATACTTTGAGAGCCCTTGAAAGAATTTTTGACTATGTCTAAGTATGCATGCTGTCCTGTCTAGGGGACTAATTGTATTAACGGAGCATAAACAGAATCTGCATTAACAGAGTAGAAGCAGGAAGCTAAATGCTAAATACTAAATAAATCCAGGAGTAGGGGAAATAAAGGCAAGCACTTCAAACATCAACACACGCCTAATTTTTAATAAACCTGCTGATACTAAAAGGCTGTTTTAAAACAAGAATGGTAAAGTTGCATTAGGAAGTACTCTAAAGTTCATATGCTCTAGATTGAAGGTTGCTTGTCAAACCCTAATGCATATCTATTGTACTTATGCATTATAATAATCTTTTAATGGGAGAAATCCCTGTAAAGTGGGAAAATAGTCTTTGACTTCAGTGTAGGGGAAAATAGATCAGCTTAAAACCATTCACTTGCCCTGCCCTTAAAAGCCTGTAGAAATACATGAGAAAAGTATATTTGGTGATGAGGGCACAATAAATGATAGGAGGAGATGTTATGCTTTTCTCTTCAGAGATAATTGAAAACATTTATGAGCTGCAGAGTCTAAAAGTCTGACAGTGGTTTTGAATGCAACTGATTTTATGAACTTTTGAAAGTTGTTACAGTTCTCTGACTGTACAAGGTCTGCTTTGCTTTTGTCTTTTAATAGCTCTGTGCAAACATGTGTCAGCTGTAAATAAATCAGGTGGGAAATCATGATTCTATGTGAAGTTGTTAGTTTGTGAAACAGGAGAATACTCCACTGCTGGAATCTCCGTCTATCAAATGTCTCTAAAATATAAAGCAAGGATCAAAATCTTATTTGTTCTACCTTTTGCCTTTCAGGTCCAAACCATGAATTACGTTGGACAGTTAGCAGGGCAAGTGTTTGTAACTGTGAAGGAGCTCTATAAGGGACTAAACCCAGCCACATTGTCGGGATGTATAGATATAATTGTTGTACGTCAGCCAGATGGAAATCTTCAGTGTTCTCCTTTCCACGTACGCTTTGGGAAAATGGGAGTCCTGCGTTCTAGGGAGAAAGTGGTAAGAAAATCAACAATTTTGATATGTTCTGTCTGTGGGGTAATTCTAATGGCATGAAAGTTACTGAATGTTCTGTGGTATGCTAGTCAAGGTTTTCTTTAGACACTCGTTACAAAGTGTCCAAATTGAAGATAGGTTCAATTAAAATAGTTGTTACCGATTCTTGCGTTTCAAAGCATAATTTGGAAGACATTGACTATAATAAAAACAAAACAAACCATGAAACTTGTAACGTTTATTTTCAATAGAGAAAAATTTTGAATGTGCTGATTTGGGTTCATAATGTAGTATGAACATGTAGTATGTGTATTAAGACCCCGTTGTTTAACACGTTCATTCATAGTTACAAAAAGAGAGTTAATCATGAAGTAATATTTTCAGATAACAGAATGTTGAGGTTAATTGAAGCTAGAAAAAGCAGTGAGGACCTTTATATAAATGTAACCAAGCTAAATGACCTGACAATATGGTATCAGTGTGAAGTTGCCAGTGAGTAATGCATGACAGATTGTGTTAGGAACTAATTTGTAACTACATATAGTCTAGGTTCTAATGTAGCTAGAATTGTTCAACAGAAAGATCCTAATGTCGCTATGGACATTGTTCAATTCTAATGTGAATCAGGAAAGAATACCAAGATTTAGGATGGGTAAAAGTTGAAAATGTTACTGTGCCAATAATATACTGTGCCCTGAAATATAACTTAAGTGTAGGCTTGTCCAAATCTCCAAAAAAGACCCCAAACCACTAGTGTGAAAATGGAGTTGGTGGCAAGGATGGTTATAGGCAAAGAGAAAGATCCTCCTGAGAAGAAATGGAAATGGTTGGGGCTGTATAGCAGTGATAAATGTGTGGAAGAAATGGACAATTTTTCTTACTTGTGCCTCTCCTAGCGTAAAGAGAAGTCTGTTAAATGAATTTGAAAGACAGAATATTAAAATTTGCATGTGGGAGTACTTCTTGCACAATGCAAAATTAGGCTATAAATCATAAGAGTGTGTGGTGAGTGAAGCATTCAGAATTACATTTGAAAGTATTCAGGACTTTATATGATGACTATAAACCTTCCCGAGTAGAGGACCAAGATAGCAATAAGCTGAATGAGTTAGAAAGACATTCTGACAATTGATGACCTTATGAAGGGGGGGGAGGGAGGAGGGGGAGAGAAACAGAGAAGTTCACTATTTTATGTTTATTATAAGGTTTCCTACACTTCCCTGAGAAGCATTTTCCCAGCGACAGTCGTAGGATAACTGAACAGGAACTGTGTACCTAACATAACTTTCTTTTCATTTGAGAATATATTTATTTTCTTCCAGGTTGACATAGAAATTAATGGAGAAGCTGTAGATTTGCACATGAAACTAGGAGACAATGGAGAGGCCTTTTTTGTGCAGGAGATGGATAATGATCAAGTAAGAGTCAAAACTAATTTTAATTTGTTAAAATTCAATGTCTGCTCTTCAGAGCCAGTTTTCAGTTTAGGAATTTTGTTGAAAAACATATCTTTACCTATTTTATAGTTTTGCAAGTTTCTGGACAATTTTCTGTAGTGGAAAGTTAATACTATGCAGTTGCTTTGTTTTTTGAGTTGCTGAGATGGAAAAAATCTAAAGGTAATCACATAACTAAAAAAATTAATCAGAATTTATGTGCACACCGGTGTGTGAATAGAAATAAACATGTATACAGTCCACATTCTCCAAAGATATGTATAACAGAGGTTAATATGTCCGTGGAACTGTTCTATGCGGAAACTTTTACATTGAACATATGCACTCAGCAGACTGCCAGTAAAAGTGCATGTGCCCTGTAAACATCTGTGCACAGAGACGTGATCTTGCAACTATTATTCATGTGGAATTACATTTAAATGAAAAGGCCTGCTGTTGAGCTGTGTGATTAAGTACTAGTCTACATAAGTCACACTAGTTTTGAATAATCTACACGTAATGTGACAGAAGAAAAGCTTTTTACAGGCATTTCTCTTCAGATATCCTAAATAATTTTTGTCACTGTCCAGAGTGGGATGAGTTTTCAAATTCTTACATCGAGTACAATACTACTAGTTTCAGGTGAGAGGTGTGTGCCTGTGCAGTATTCATCTCTATATTTAAATTTTCTGTGTGGTAACAGTTATTTGGGGACTGAAAATTGCTAGAAATACTTCCATGAATGTCTAGAGATGCGTCTATATGATTGAACTAGAGGATGGTTTTGTGACCTAGTTATAAACCACTGACCTATCTGATTACTATCTGTCATCTTGAGTTGTGAAAGAGAATGGGATTTTACAAAATGTTTGGGCTATAATGTAGTATTTTGTTTCTGCTCTGTATCTAGCATCAGGTAGATAGAGACTCATGCCGTAACCTGGCCAATATTAGATGCCCAGAGGATCCTCTTTGTTAACAGTATCGTTCCTGCCTTGTCTAATGAGATGCATCTATGAAACAATTTCCAAATGCTGTATGATCATACTGGGGACCCACATGTCTAATCTTTGTTAATTTTCTCAGAATAAATGACTTAGATTTTGGCAATTGTGCATATATTTTAGAACCAGATTTATGACTGCCAGAGGAACTAATATGTTGCATGGTTTGCATTTTTTCTTTCTCAGGAGGTAATTCCTTATCATCTCTCCACATCTCCCATTCTGTCTGAGGGAACTGCTTTAATGGAAGCTCAGCTGAAGAGGAACTCCATAGACAGGATAAGAAATCTGGATACCGGTGCATCCTCACAAGTACCACCACAAGCCCATGGATCCCAGCCTGCTACTGAAACATCTCCAGGCTGTAGCTCTGTGAAAAAGAGGAGGAAAAAAAGGAGGAAGTCTACGCATAAAATAGATAACTTAAAAAGAGAAGACAATGGAGACACATCGGAAGATGAAGACATGTTTCCTATAGAGATTAGCTCAGAGGAAGAAAAAGAGTCATTGGACAATTCAAGGTATCACAATAGAACTGAGATTTATAATGGAAACCTAATGCTAGGTTAATGTTTCATTCCATACCTTCTAACAGTAATTTCTATCTAAGTCGGTACGTATTGTCGATGACCATCTTTCTTTAACAAAAACCTTTACACTGGAAAGCTATTGAGAATGTTACTAACAAAAATAACGAAAATGACATTGAAAACATAAGAACAATCCTCCATCATGCTGTGAACAGCATGTGAATCAGCAGGTGTGAATCAGATAACATTTCTATATCTCCTTTTAGTTCAGGTTATATTAATTCTTCTCTGCAGTACATTTTTTTTTTTGTTATGTGAAGTATATGACAGTTCAGTAATCAAGTATGGTTTTTAAATGACACATCTTTCCCTCTACCTAGGGTCCCTGTTCCGGATGTGTTTGTTGATGACTTATCTGACATAAAGGCTCCTGCAGTTTCTACATTTTCTCAGTCTGCATCTTACCCTCATTCAGATGGAGAATGGTCACCTCTTCAAAGGTACTTTTTCTGATAGTACAGTTCTAATTAATCTTTTGAATTCTTACATGCTAGTGCTATATGAAGTCTTACTAAAAAATTTGGTATCAAACATGGTCACTGTCAACTACTAGGTGAATGCTTTCTATATTTGAAATCAGGTAGTCTCTACTGCCTCTGTAGTTAACAGCAGAAGAGGGGAGAACGAGGAGATTATTTCAGAGCAACGGCTTAATTTAAATTTTTTGAATTGCATTCTGGAAGAAACTTTCTCTACTAACTGTAAAGCTTAGTGTGATTAGCTTCACCAGTCTGGTGATAGCACGTGTCAAGCCCTTTCAATGGCATTTTGAACTCTGTTTTGTTTGTTTCCTGATTGCAGTATTCTGGATTTTGAAAACTCTAGATGTAAATTCAGCATTCATGTAGCTAATGCACAAAGAGCTTATGTTAATCAGCACTTGTCAATAATGACACCTTGTTTTCCTTTCTGTCAACACGCTGTGCTGTCCAGTAAGCCTATAGATTGCACAGGGCAATCCTCTCTTCTCACTGTTCCAGCTGATGGAGGCCTATCTAGCTCTTGTCCTCAACAATCTTCTCACTTTTCTCCTCCAGACAGGTAGAACGGTTGTCCTCTCTCTTTTCTGGGCTGCGCTTTAATCCTTTTAACACATTAATACACCTTTAACACATTAGTAGTATGTGAATTTTGTTGGATTTATAATTGCACTTATTGCTAACCCAGTCACTTTGAAAGAAAGTGACATTGAAAACCACTTTCTCTGCTTGCTTCTTTGTGGGTGTTGACTGGAGGTAAGTCACCAATGGAATGAGTATGGCTAATATAAAATCAGGCCAATGAAAACCTGAGTTAAAACTGAAGTTGATTAAGATGATTTAAAAAAAAAAAGAACTTAGCTAGTGAAAACGTACATTCCTCTGAAGCCACATTTCCGTGTGGCTTTTTATAGTCAGTGTATATTTTAATGACATTTTTATCCTATGGTTTTCCTGAATTGTTTGCTTGTGCATAGGTTGCAAAAGTAAAAGCAAAACAAAGGCCTCAGAGATTAAGTGAGCAATGAGGAGTGCAAAACTTGTGATGCGAGGAGCCCAGTACCAAAAAAGAACTTCTCTTCCTTTGTTCCCTGGTTTGGGGGTGGGGAAGACTTTATGTTGGATTGCCGTGGGGGAGCATCTTCTAGAGTAAAGATGACACAATAGATAAGGCATCTTGGCTAAGGTTTGGGAGACCCAGACATAAGCCTTTGCTGTAGTGTAGAATTCCTCTGACTGTTGACTCTTTTCTACAGAGCTAAAAGTGAATACAGACACTTTTTATGATACCTTAAACTCGAGATGTCTCAAGATTCCACAGACAGGCACTTTCTCTCCATTAAGTCAATGGAGAGAAGTCACAGGAACTCAGTTAAAACATTTAAAGTAGGTATCTGAATATGACCTCTATAATTCTTCATTAATGCTGAGGAAGCTTTGAGTAATAAATCAGGCTAAATTGCTCATTGCTTATCTCAATACAGATGCCATACTAGGTGTGTAAGGCTGTGTCGAAACTGATAATCTTGAGGTTTCCCCAGCTTCTAGGTCTTCCCTCTTTAACCTGACCACATCGCAGCACCAAGTCAAGGTGAGATCCTGGGACATTCAAGGCTGTCCTCCTCAGTGTTTTTCAGGGGAAGGAAGGGCAGGGGCACAGGCTGGGATGGAGCAGTGATGTGCTCTGGGTGGCTCTATGAATTTTACTCTGGAGTTCACTTGTCCTGCAGTCTAGATATAGAGCTAAAGTGCTGCAGTAACTTGTGTGAGGAAGGCCCTCTGTGTCTGCAACTGTTTTCCTCTATGTGAAATAAGAAACTCTGTTATGGCCACCTCAAAGGAGGTTCAGAGGCTCTCAGCTAATGTTTTGACATGTGCATGAAGCAGGCCTCTTTACTTCTTTCCCTGGTTTATTTGGCCTCAGTCAAGACTGGATTTTTTCTCAGGTCACACTGCTGCTTTTTCAGGGCTCTCTGCTTTCTGTGATCTGTGAAGATCAGTGTGGTTTGCAATTGCACAACTGCCAACTACAGGCCAAATTCCTTATTCTTTGGCATTGGATTACATTAAGTGCAATCATAGCTGTTAAGGAATACATAGGACTGTGACACAGATATTCAGCATTTATGGAATATGAATCAGATATGCTGATCTAAATGACTGAACTGAAGTTTCCCTTCCTTCTTGTGCAGTGCTGACAGGATGGGTGGCTCTAGTTTGATCTGCAATATCTCTGCAATCTATGTAAGGCATGAAAACTTCAGCTGGGTTGGGTCAGTGCCTAACTTAAGGACAGGGAAATTGCAAGGCATATTTCATGCCAACACAAATGTCTTGGTGGTATAATGAATAAGGAACGCATTTTGAGTCTGATCCACGGATGCATTTGCAGGATACCGACACTGTGTTGCAAATCCTACACGGTCTTGGTATTCAGCCTTATTGACCCCTAGTGCAAGCATAACATTAATTCAGGATTTAGTTTGACCTAGCCAAGCTAAAAAAAAAAATAAATAATGAAGGAATGTGATTGTGAGCTTTAGTCTTCAGTTTCATTTTACTTTGGTGGCAACAGAATGAAGTGAATAGCAGCCAAAGTAGTCCCAGTGCTGGTAAAGGAGACGACATCTGGCATTACATATGGAAGCAGAAGTATACAAACAGGAAGTATACAAACAGGACTGTAGTAGGCATAATTGCCATCTGCGTCCATAAACGACAGAGATTATTGTTGCTGTTCCAGAAGGATATTAGTTGGAGAGAGTAGGTATTGAATGTTAAACAACAATATGGCTTATGAATAAAAAAGTAAAGGTATTTCTCTGTAATGGAAAACCAGCTGTCATTGGGAGGCCACCAACCCTGGATTAATGTTTGTGGGTAGCATAGAAAATTCCAGTTTATGTTCCAGATGATATAAGGAATGAGAATGCTTTAGTATCCTTTTATACAAACAAAATAATTTATCCCCTGTTTGCCTTTTGGATGCATGTTTGCAGTCTGATTTGGTCTTGGGTCTTTTAAATTAAGATGACATTGCAATGATAATTCTGGGCTGCCCTGAGGTTGTATTAGCGTTTGTACACTACTCTACAAGGAGAAATCAACTGAAAAGAATTCTGAAGATCTAACATTTTGTTACTACTAAATCCTTATATTTTATTGTGTAGAAAAGTAGTATTTATAGAATGAGAATTTAGATGTGTCTATTGTGCTTGTGTCGAAAGTTCAGTAGATAGTGTGTACTTTGTGAATTTTGTTTTGGGAGAGTGGGTAATATTTTGGGGGTTGGTTGCTAATCCTGTTCATAATTTACCATGGTTATACTTGGAGCTGTATCTACTCTGAGCCACTAACCCAGTTGCGTGCATGGATCATCAGGTGGCTTTTCACAGCAAGAGCATTCTCAGAGCAGAACTCTGCCTGTTTTAACATATACACATATGCAAGTGCCATATTTCTGGCACTTGCATGTGTGTGTCTGGGAATATACGTATGTCTGGTTCTTGGGGCTGAGTAACAGCCTGGGCTTCTTCTCCATTCAGTTGTGTGTACAAGGGAACTGTATTTTTGGGGAAAATTATGGAAAAGGCAAGGTTCTCCCCCCACTTCCCCCGATCAGTGTTCTCATTGCAAAATGCAGAGGTTCTAGCCCAAACTGAAGCAGTGCCTGTATTCTCTCAGGTTATCTGGCTGGGTAAGTGAACCTGGGCTGAACATACCCTAAAACCCAGACTGGTGATTTTTCTAAGTAAACAGTAGGTATTTTTAAGGTTAAAATGTCTGTAGTGCACAGATTAACTTTCGCAGTGACAACATTTCCTTAAATCTAGATGTTTTGGGCTTAAAGCAGCAGTAGAAACGTTATTGCCTGCTGAGATCTTCTCAAATGCCCGGGCTTCTGATTTCCAAGGTTTCAGTGGGCCCTAGATGCATGGAAAATACTGCAAATCCTACAAACTTGTCAGTGGGATATATAGAAGTTGCTGGAAAACCCACCAGGAGCTAGAAAATACTTTTAAAATCACATTATATTGATCCCTTTGTCTGTCAAATGGCAGCTTATACCCTAAGGACTAATAAAAATTTGAAATTCTTAAGACTAAAAAAGATCTTCCACAGTGGTATTGCTTATAAATTTTGTAGTTTAGTTAGACAATGTGGCTAAAAGGTCATAGTATTTGTCGATATTCAAAATATATCTTACTGCAACATAGATGAAAACAACGAATAATGTAGATAGATAGGCTGCTGTCTTTTCAGATGTGAAATTCATTGATGTGTAAAAGCTGCTTTGTGTTAGTGTGAAGTAATTATTTTCCTGTGACCAATGAATTCCCTACCAGCTAGCTCTACAAAACTGCCTGACGTTGAACACAGCACTGGAACAGGCTGTCCAGAGAGGTGGTGGAGGCTCCTTCTCTGGACACATTCAAAACCTGCCTGGATGCATTCCTGTCCAGCCTGTTCTGGGTGACCCTGCTCTAGCAGGGGGGTTGCACTAGATGATCTCTGAAGGTCCCTTCCAACCCCTGCCATTCTGTGATTCTGCGAAAGGGCAAAACTGGTTTGGATATTCAGTTTATCCAGAAGGTAAAGAATAAATCAAACATGAAGAATTTATACTAAGCATAGGAAACATTTTGGTTTTGAGAGTGAAGGTAACTCAGTTTGGATGTTCGATTTGGGAACGTAATGGATTCTTTTGTTGCTTGTAGTTTTTAAATCAGGATTACATGAGTATACCAAAGACATACTATGGCTCAGACAAAAAATAATGGACTTTGTTCAGGGAGTTCTGGTTGAAATTCTGTGACTTGTGTATGCAGAAAGGCAGAGGAGATAATCAGAATTTTTCCTTCTGTGCTTGAAATCAGTGAATCATTATTTATTAATGGCTAACTTGACGTCACATTATTGACTTCGCCACATTAAAAATATTCTACAACCTGATAATTTACTGATTTATTATTAAATATTTTATATTGACTAGACAGCAAAACAAACAGTTTAATGTTTTTGAACTGGAAGGGCTCAAATTCTTTGTGTAGCTCTCCTGCTGGTTTCCCTATAAACTTGCACGTAAGGGTAGAACTGAACAAGTTAGTAGAAGGAAGTAATCAACTGGATTCCTTAGACTAATTTATTACTTAGTCAGGATAAAGTGTCTTGTTGATGCGAGTGAGTAATTTCTGCACTTCACATCCATTATAACAATACTAACTTCTATTCAAATAATACTAACTTCTATTCATTTACTGCTGCTGGAACCATCCTCATTCTTTTTTCCACACAGAAAAACAAAAACCCTCCTGAAATGTTCAGGTCTAGCGCACTTGTTCCATCTCTTTCAGCTTCTCGCATCCTACTTCTGTGAATGCGCTTACTAAAAAATGGATGAGACCTCTGAATAGCAGTCTAAGAGGATCCTGAACTGTTTAAACAGTTTTTCCATGCTTTCACACTTTCAGTTGGCTAATGATTATTTAAATCTTCAGTGCTTTGGGTTGGTTGATATCAGTTTGGAAAGTGCTTAGTGCATTGTGGTTACTTTTGGTTTTGTAATATTTTTGTTTGTTTTTCTTCAGTCTGTCAGGTTCACGCCCACCTACTCCTCAGAGTGACTCAGAATTAGTCAGTAAACCTATGGACAGAAGCGGACTAAAGAATAATCCCCACATGCACTGGGCATGGGGAGAGCTACCCCAGGCTGCAAAGGTATCCAACGTAATTTGTTTCATTCCTGCTAGCATCTGTTGTGCTTTAATGGGACACATGTGCTTATTCTATTGCAGACTGATGAAGCAGGAATGGATCCTGTTTTTACACAAAATTGCAATGTTTTATGTAAAAGAATTCCATCTTGCTCCTTAGGAGGTACAGGAAAGTTCCTTCTCCCATGGATGTTCTCAACACCAATGATATACAGTAGAAAATGAAGTACCCGAGACCTAGTCTTGTAAAAGTTAGAAGCTTAAATAACATATAAAATTAAACCCAATGTCCTTTGGTAAATCAGTGAAATTCATAAATGGTCTGGTGGAAATTAGGTACTTGGTGTTAGCAGTGTAGTTGACAAAAATTAGTATCAGTTGCTTGAGTACATAAGCATCCAGAAACACCGGCAGTTCTGTATCTCTGCGTGCCCAGACATGCTGTTCTCTTGGCTGAGCCGACTGGCTTGGTGCCTGTCTCCTGCCTGAAGCCATTTGGCCCGGTTAGATGGCAGGATCTGGAGCGTGCCAACAGCATTGTCTCCCATGCTGCACAGTAGCCATGTGCAGCTGAGTACAGTGCAGGTCAGTCAGGTTCTGGCTGGCTCCTTATGGTAGCTGTGGAGTCAGAGCATTCATATATAGGGAAGGAGAGATTTAGGGCTTATGCCTGCCGCAGGCTGTGAGAAAGAAAGGTCAGGTTCCGGTGGCATATTGCAGGGGTGGTGCAGGGTTTGGGCCCTTCTGCTGGAGGTTAGCTTCTCTGCAGAAAGGACTGAAGGAGTGATGGGGTCAGGAACAGTAGAAAGAAACAAAATTCCTGCTTTACAGTCCAGGGAAGTGGGTATCCTCCTCAGAAAAGACTTTTGCATTCTGGTGGTGGCACCAGAATTATAATGGCACTATTATAATTTATTTTTAATTTACTCTTGGTAGCTAGTGACCAAAGCAGGGATGGGAATCCAGGATTCTTAATTCCTTCAGAAGAGCTCTGGCTTCTTCTTTAGTAGGCCAAAGATGAGCTGTCCCACCACCTCTGCATTATTCTCCTCCTCATGTATATTACAAGAAAATTGGGAGCTATTTTCTGTACATAGAAAACTGACTTAAGTGCACAGGCCCAACAGGAGTTTCAAATTGGCATTTCCAGTCTAGAATTTAGGGTTTCCTGTGAGTAGATTTGGGTGTTTAATTTCTATGCCAGTCATACAGTCTCTTGTGTACTGCAAGTCTTATTCCTGGAGGCTTTTCCTACTGCATGTAGGATGTCTATGGCCAAGCTATTTGGAGTTGAACTGGCCATACCTGAACTGGGAGTTATGCTTTGGATGCAGTGTGAGCCGGCACAGGCAGACCTCGGGAACAGCCACAAAACCATGGATGAAATGCAAAGAGTAAATTTATTTTCGTTACTTCGCCAATCAGGGGATTCCCCAAAGCAGCACTTGGGCAGAGGCACACAAGCAGGAATGCAGGTACTGAGGAACTCAGGCCATGCTAGAGGACCTGTCCTGGTCCCTGAGAGCATCCTGATTGTGTACAAACTCCAGTCTGCGGTCCCTTTTCATGTTTGTTGGTGTTCCCTTCTGAAGAAAAGCTGGGATTTGTGCAGGAAGGGAGGAGGGCAGGGTGGGAGCTGTGATGTGCTCCCAGGCAGGTGAGTGGGAAATGAGGCCTGTAGAGCACATTGCAGAACAAATCTTTCCTGGCCCCAAGATGCAGGTGAATTTTGCGCAAGGAAGCGCACAGCAAAGAGGTCTTTCGTACACTCTAGTCTCCACTTCAGTTAGTCGTGGCTTTCTTCTGGAGTTTGTTACCTTGAGAATCTGATCTTGCTGGAGTGAACAGAACAGGTTAAACTCTGGCTGTTACATTTTTAAAGAGCTTTTCTTTATAGCAGTCTGTTTATTTTTCCTCACAGGCCAGTTCTCTGCTCAAAGCAAAGGAACCCAGCGTGGTGGATGTAAATCCTTCTGAAAGCACTCACTTTCGGGTCATCCAAAGTTCTCCTATAGAGGAGTTTAACACTGTGTGTCCCCTACCTGCCCTTGGGCAAGCAGATGCAGCAACTGCTGATGAAAGCGAGCCCTTACCAGCTGAGACAAATAAGCCAGAGACAGAGTCTCCAGAAGCAGCTGTACCACCGTTGCCTGCCAATGAAGAAATAAAACAAGCTGCAGCTTGCTCAGCCCAACCAGCTGGCAAGATAGATTCCCCTTCCAGAAAGAAAGGTAAAGCTGTTGATTCTGCACTTTTATACGTATGAATTTGTCTTTGAATTTTATGGTGATAAAGCATGTCATTGTCATAGAAATTCATCTGTGTCCTGAAGGCACTTTCAGATTTGAAAAGGAGTAAGCTGTGGAGAGAACCTTCAAAACCAGAGCTGTGTAGCAGGCTGTTCACAGAAGCTATGTAGTAAGATAGAAGATTCTCCTTGGTCTGGGAATTTTGGCAACTCTGTGTCTATGAGCACGACTGCAAAACTTGCTCCAAATTTATCCATATTTGACAGATTCAGAGATTTCTCTTCTTGGTACAAGCACACCATAGATCTGCTGGTTCACGTGCTCTGACTACTTTCTGAGTAATTCACTGGTAATTGTGGAACCTCTGTGCCCTAATACAGAGTTGTAGTACATCTTTTGCACAAACAACAGATTTGCTATAAAATAAGGTGCATTTGTTTCACATGCGCAATTTCAGTTCTGTGTGGTACTTGTCCTGAATTTGTGAAATATAATTTCAGTCTGCTTTTCTACTTCTTGATTTCTGGGCTCTGTATCCATGGTATTTGTAATACGCGTTACAGTCTTCACATGAAACTTATTTGGTTACAAATGTTATGTTTTGGAGCTCTGGTTGCTCTATAATTACGTAAGCCCTATATAAGCCTAGTTTGTCCAGCTGCTTTTTAATCAGTAAACATACAAGTTTCTTATCCAATTCCCCATGCGTTCCACTGTCTTTAGAGAAAAAAAATGGGTGTTACTCTGCTTCATATTCCGTCTCTAGATAACTTTTTTTCTGATGCTTGATGTTGGAATTTGGGACAGTGAGAAGTCATGGGTTTCAGAATGAATTCCAAATTAGGTTCTGGCCTTACAGTGGTTACTTGTCTAGATGTACCAGCAACAACAGGACAGCAATGACTCTGTGTGTTGGTACTAGTGAAAGACCTAGGAGGGATGTCTTCTTCCCTCAATGATGCATGTGCACACACAACACATCAGTTTTATGTGCTAAACAGTCAGTTGTCTCCATAATGAGCCGGTTGTAGTCTATGAGTGGCTACAGTGTATAGTCTGTTGTGTTAGTTCTCTTTTGCAAGGGGGGATTGAAGATCAGTGCTGGAAGATTAAATGCTCTGATTGCCTTACTGTGATAATAGGCCTACGCAAATACTCTGAAAGTTTTTCTTTTGCTGTTTGTCTACAGTGACCACTGACTTCTAATTCCCAGGGGTTTTGTCTGGGATAAGGAGGCGTTAGCATATCAAACTAATCCTCTGCTGTTCCATTTTGTGTATTCAAATTCTGAACATTGTATGTGAGCAACTTATTTTGAAATTTTTGGCAGTACTATTTTATACAAACACAATTCACAAACTGTTATAACTTGTCTGGTTTCTCAATCTTAAAATGAATAATTAAACAGTACTAACAGTTCTGGCTTGTTACTCAGAAAGTGGTCATTAATAGGCTTATTTGTGCCATCCCTTACAGACAAACGAAGCCGGCATCTTGGTGCTGATGGTGTCTATTTAGATGACCTCACTGATATGGATCCAGAAGTTGCTGCACTTTATTTCCCCAAGAAGTATAAGTCCTTTCCTTATATTTTTACTATTTAAAGAGCTCTTGTCACCTTCCAGATTTAGATCAAACTCTTCATTGCCAGCCAGATAAGACCTCTTTTTCAGAGTCCAAGCAGAGGTGAAGGTAGAAGGAAAATAAATCTCTGTAGAGAGGAATATTAGAGCTTTTGGAAGGCTCTGCATTTGGGCCTGAGAAGTGTGCTTGAAACTGATTTTCTATTTTGGTCAATTAAGCATCATATATTGATTGTGGGTTGTTATGTAATGTACACTGATGTTTGTGAGTGTTACTCATGTGTCCTGGGAGAGCGATTGGCCTTGGGATATATTTATCCCTGTGTCCTTGCTTATTACCGTGAAGAACATATCTTACTGTTAACAGTATTACCACAAAATTATTGCTCTAATGTTGTTCTACTGTGAGTTATCACCTGTAAAAATGAGTGTTAGAAAATAATTTTTGGAAGACACATGACAGATTTATTTATGAAAATATTGCACCCTGAACAGACAGTTTCCAACTTGTTCCAATCTTTATTAGAGCCTCTTATAACATTTATAGTCCTCTTTCCACATCATGCTCTAGTCATTTGACTAAACTCATTGAGCAACAACTAAAGTAGCTTGTGTATTTTATTTTTCTTTCTTCCTTGCTTAAACTCAGTTGTTGTAATATTAGCATTTCAATAAAACTGAGAAAGATTAGTAATATGGAGAAAAAAGTTGGGTTGAAAATTCCTTTCTCAAATGCATTCGTATAAATCTGGAATGGAAAGCAGAGTTTGAGCCTGCACTTTGTAATAATGATCTCATGTATATGCAGATTTTAAGTGGGTATAATGATTTATTATTTTGTAAAATTTTAATCCTAGTAGTTTTTATGTAGTGTATTTTTTATATATATACATGACATATAAATACACAAACATATGCATCCTTTGTTTTGAGTTTAGCTATCAGTTTATATAATTAATATAAATTAAATAATAAACTAATATGTTTATAGTGTTAAACATATGTTAATATGTTTAACTTGTTCCTGTGTGGGAATAGTTCTACTAGTATAAACTCTGTTTATACTAGCATTATTATTCCTACTAAGGTTGTACAGTTTATTGTCTTATTTTTCCCTCTCTCTTGTAAATAAGTGAAGCTATAATTATACATGCCTAGTTTAGGCAAGTAAGCAGAAGCAATCTAATGTTTGAGGATATGTGAGTCCTATACTACTTTGTTTAAATTTTATGGCAAAATCCGGCAAACTTTCTTTCTTTTTTATTTTTTCTTTCTTTTTTTTTGTAAGTGTGTGTCAGATGTAAACTGTTTGTTGAAGGGGGAGAATTTGGGAATGCATATGTGAAGACTGAATTCCTGATTTTTCTTTTCCAGTGGGGATAATACCCAAAGCAAGAACACGAACGACACGGGGCCGCGGTCTGCCAGCCACTCTCCCCAGTCTGTTGGGAGCTCAGGTGTTGACAGTGGAGTTGAAAGCACCTCGGATGGAATTCGAGATTTGCCCTCCATTGCCATTTCTCTCTGCGGAGGCCTTACTGACAACAAGGAAATAACCAAAGGTACAGAATGACCTTCTGAATTATAGGCACGTGCTGTCAGCCAAGTTTTAGCATCCGAGACCGAGGAAGCAGTGCCCTCCTGTGGCTGCACTCAAGAGTGTGTTGAGAAGATAAATACTGTCCCTAAAATGTTGTTTCCTAGAATTTTTCACACTTAAAATAGTAGTCTTATATAGGACTTATATTTTTAACACACTTCAATCTGCTATATACTATTTTTTTTCAAAGTATTTTATTGGTATTTTTATTTCCTGATAATAATACGTTTCATGTCACAATAGTGTTAATAGTACTTTTGCCACTTGATACAGTATATAGGTAGGAAACTCCCCACTGTTGGTATCAGGAGTGGAAAAAAGGGTCTGTGAATGGGGATAATAGGAGGAGGAGTTGGAAACTCTAACCTGAGTTCCTGCTCTACCGCCAGTTTCTTGTGTGACTCTTAGATCATTGTGCTTTAAACTTCCAGCTGCATAGCGTGAAGATAAATGGATTAAGACTGGCAATTTCTTCAGTTTTGACAATCATATGAGCCTGATGCTACACTGATTGCTGTTCAGAAGCTAGTTATTAAAACATTTCAAATATACTGTGATTTGTTGGAGTTGGATTTGTTATCCGGATCACTTGTGAATTACATAGACTCTTGTGAAAGGAGTTACAAGCAGTGGAAAGATTGTTTATGAGTAAACATCTTCATTTTGCTGGTGGCCTTACAAGTGATAATTAAGTTTCTGGCTATAGATTTACATATATGTTGAGCCCATCGGTTCCTTCTCCTAACCTAACCTAATCAGAGGATCGATGAAAGGCATGACAAAGTACTTCCTTGCCTTGCTTAGAAGCCTGATTTTCCTCCTTCACAGTTCCATCCTTGAGCTTTCACTTAGCTCGTATTTTGAACAGGAAAAACACCCCAGCACCTAACAAAGAAATCCTCAGCATCTCCTGAGACTGAGAGTCTCTGAACATCGTGCTTCCCTATTACTGCTAATCTCATCACGCTAGTAATGAAGGGCTGACCCTGAATGTGAAGCCAATGCGTCTGAGAGATGCTAAGAGGTTTAAGTTGGCCCATCTCTGGCATCTCTAAATGCATACTTTATCTATGTAATTTTTTCCCCCCACAGAAGAATTCTTAGAACACGCAGTAACATATCAGCAGTTTGTGGACAATCCTGCTATCATTGATGACCCTAACCTTGTGGTTAAGATTGGAAATAAGTAAGTATATTTCAGTAAAAGAATATTTTACTGCTGTAACAAACACTTCTGTGGCACTTCAGTGCATTGGATCAGTTTCACCATAGTTGAAAAAATAGATTTTGAATATTTATAGCTTAGATTCATCCAGAAAGAGTCAGCCATCTAGTGAATTCAGGCTCTTCTAGTTACCTTTCCTCCTTTAAATTTAGAGTAAAGAGCAGTTTCAGATGACCTGTTACAGCTAACTGACACAATTTGAATTTCAAGAAGCTAGTATTAAATGCTGATAGTGTTCACACTCAATTGGCAGACTAAAAATGAAATAGGATATGAACTTGCTAAGGCTTGCCCTGAGCCAGTTTGAATAATTAATATTTATAGGGATATGGCAGTCTGCTCGCAAGCACTCTGCACCCAGCAGTTTGTCTGTATATACTGAATATTTTGCTAATAGGCCTCTATGGAGGCATGGCTTTTCAAGACTTGTTAAACTTCACCCACCAAGTGTGAGACTTCCATTTCTGTAAGGCTAAGGCACTATTTCATATTTTTCTATTGCTGGCAGCTTTTTGGAGGGTGTTTTAACTTGAGAGCTCCTTGCACCTGGCACACAACATTACAGAGTAAAGGAGGGATCATGGCCTTGTACTGCCCTTAGAGGTTGGTTACCTTTAGTCATAGACATCGCTCATCCAAATCTGACGTGCCTGGTGCCATGTGATAGTTCGTGTTGTGTATGTTACCACCTCATACCTGACCCTCTCTGTGGTCTGAGGTGAGTCACTTACTGCTTCCCTGCGGTAGTTCTCTGAATTTGATGGTAATGTTTACCTGCCTACTGATACGTTGGGAAGAGAGAGGAGTACTTAGTGAGGATCTTACTGTCATGTTCTCTGGATGTCGTGTGAGCTTTTGCTTCCCTAGGCACATGGATGGTAATACTGTGTTTGTCTACTATCTGTAACAAGAGTCGACCCATGTTCAGCACGTAGTAGCAAAAGCTTGACGTCCTACAGACCACGGCCCCTAACTTTTATGTAGTTCCTTGATGGAAAAACAGTGAAAACAGCTTGTAAAAAATGTAGCTCACGCTATGATAATGAGGCATAGTAAGGACATGAGGAAGGTACCACAAATACCCTTTCTGCTTAAGGACCTAGCTTTTGTTGTGTGTTTTGAAAAGTATATACTGTAAATACCTGTGAACGTACTGTGGAGCAAGGTGGGTTTGCTATTACTGGTACAGGCCAGAGTTTGACCTGTGCAAAAGGCGCTTCATGGCTTTAACTTGCCAGATGATAAGTACTAGGTGGATTGTGAATTGGAACCTTGGGATTACAAAATGCTGTAACTGTCTCTCTTGCATGCCCAGGTACTACAACTGGACGACAGCTGGTCCCCTTCTGCTGGCAATGCAGGCTTTCCAGAAACCTTTGCCAAAGGTGAGATTGAACATCAAGGTTGGTCAGAGCAGGAGTTATGACATTCTGCCATTTATTAAGGCAGAGAAGAGAGTTGTTGTACAAAAGAATCTGCACATCAGTAATACCTATCCACACGTAACTGTCTAGCTTATGCTAAGGGCTAAATAAGCAGGACTAAATCTGGTCTGTGAATTGTGTTTATTTGCTAGACTAAGGTCATTAAAAATACTTTGAAAGAGGAAAATTTCCTGTTTTCCTGCATTACTATGAATCGGAAACATAAATTATAGTGACCCATGTTAGTGTTTGCTGTAGCTGAATACTTGGTGACTGCTTTCTATTTTATCTGTATGCAGTGTATATTATAAAATAAAAATAGAGGCCAGGAACTTTAACCTCAGGGAATAAGCTTTAACTGCTAGATGAGGAAGGTCTGTAGGTTGCTAGTTTTCTGTTTCTCTGTTGGTTGTTCATAACCAACTTGGGTAAGTAGCGGCAGATAGCTATGACTATGTTGGAATGGTCTGTATGATTGGGAAGGTTTACTTGGCTGAACTGTACTTCTGAAATTAAAATTACTCATTTATGCTACTAGTCATCCTACTGGTTTTCTTAATGACTTGTTAATTAGAGTTTTGATTCGCTGTAATAATGGAACTGAGGAATTGAAATACTAAGATGCTTTATGAAAAAAGGCCTTACGAAGTGATTGAAAAATGGAGTTTTTTCAAAAAAAACCTGTTCATGTTCTGCAAAATACACTTAAATACATGTCTAACTGCATGCATGTGAATTATCTCACTAAAAATCAATAGGATGTCTACTTGAAGTTGTCCATATGTTTGAGAACTCCCTTAAATTGTAGCCATTGTTCTCAACAGTTGCATTTCATTCTCAGTAGCTCCATCTGCTCCTTGTTTTTCTTATTTTTGTTTAAAAAGTTCTCAACTTCTTCGCTCAACTTTATTGCTCTGTCATTTCTTTCTTTTCTCATATACTTTAAATAATATAGTGAAGAGAACCTATGCAAACACTGCAAAAAAGGGATGCATTGTCCCGCACATTAGCTGAACTCAACCCTTCAACCCTCAGTTTTAATTGCTAAGAGTTCTTGGAATCTTTATTTTTTATTTTTTAATAAAAAATTGCTAATTAATGTCACAGTTTTACTTTAATGACTTATTATAGGGCATACCAAACACTATGGCCACCTTTACTGTAACATTTTTCCCCTTTTATCTTTTGCTTGCTCTCTAAGTGAAAGAATTCAGCTCTCCTTGTCACAATGCATAAGGCTCCAGTCATTATGGGCATTGAAAGAAACTTTTTCTCTACCAAGCTCTAGTATATACAACCAATGAAAAATAGCCAGGGTTTAAAAAAAACAGTTGTAACATTGTCAGTCAAATTCATAGCATCACACTAAACTCATAAAAGCTAGTAACTTCTTTGATTTTTTTTTTTTTTTCCAATCTGGTGATTAAATATGAATGTTGTAGTTATTTTTAAATGAGAATAACTATCTTGCATGGGGGTTTGTTACTGTTTTGCATGAGAGCTCCTTCAGAAAGTGATATCCTTTTTTTTTTTTTTTTTAACATGATTTTCAGTAAATAACTTCAGCTTAAAAACAGTAGGTTCTCCATTCTAGACATTATACTAACACCTGTTTATGCTTTTTTTTTTTTCTTCTTTGATTTTATCTGTTTTTCATTTTCCTTTTAAAAATACCATAAGTATTCATGTTTAAGTTACTTCAGAGCAGCACTGGATACCATTAGATTTTGCTTTAATAGAATTTATGGTCCACAGACAGTATGTTTACTTTTATTCTACTTATTATAAGTTAAAATTGTGTGTTTGGCACTTTCTTTCATTTACATATATCAGGTTGTCCTTTGTGTTGGGTTTTTTTTATGTTACCATCCATTTATCACAGGCTACTGTGGAATCTATAATGAGGGACAAGATGCCCAAAAAAGGTGGAAGGTGGTGGTTTTCATGGCGAGGGAGGAACAGCACTATTAAAGAGGTAAGTTTAAGAAGCAAGTGAAGTTTCCCTCTGGTTGCAGTGGGAAGGCTGGATACCTCCATGTTCATCCCTCAGAACTTTGCTTCTGAGAGTAGCTCAATGTTCAGTTTGACTGAGGATATACACATTAAGATGTTTAAACGGTGTCTGAAGTTTGATTTCTTCTGACTTCAAAAGGCTTTGGATCAGACCCTACCTGAAATATTTGCCTGCAGTGTTTTGGTTCTGCATTTATTTTCGTTACACAAATGTGAGGCAGTATTACCTAATGGATTAAATCTGTGTTTGGGAACTTAAAATCAAAGAGCTGTGCCACTAATTTAATATTTTCTTCTAGATTTCTGCAGCTTTCTTTTGATAGTTGAAGAACAGACATATTTATGAGTAGTGTGAGCTGTAAAATTCATCAAAACCCAAGATGGAAAATTGACTATATATTAGTCTTTAAAGTCTTTCTGAATTTTGTTTCTGAGCATTAAAAGTTTGTGGTAACAGTCTTAAAGCCATGGATGAACATTAAAGAACAATGAAAAAAGCAAAAACTTTATATGAAATATTGATCTCCTGTCTAGACATATTTAATCTTTAAAGTTGGCTAATAAAACCTCTTCATTTTAATTTATACTATTGAAGCATTAGTACTTGAGGGGAGAAAATTACTTCTAATACATTTTTATGGTTGTGCCTCAGTCAATGAACTTTTTTAGCCTAGCATGAAATAACCATTATACTGATCTGTGGGTATGAGCTTCAGAGCACGAGACTTTAGTTTTCACAGTTTTGTTGCAGTTTTTTAGAATTTCTCTCTGAGTGGATGTATTGGTTATCTCTTGAGCTGCGGCAGCTATAAATAAATAGGGGGAGGTGTTATCGTTTGTGTGTTTCAAAACCATTCACTATTTAAAAATCTTGTGGGATTAAATTAATAGAGTTTAGCATCTACTCAAGGTAAAAGCAGTTTGGAAAATTTTATTGGATTAAGAATTTTAATGGTTCTATGAAAGGTAGTTGTATTTTTTTTTTTTCCTTTTCGCCTCTTTGCTTTTTCAAGTGAAATCTAGCTATCTGAGATGCATGAACTGTGAAGTTATGGGATTGATCCCAGAACTTCAACAGTGCTAGATGTGAAATCTGATATTTCTGTACTTCTTCCATCTTAATTCTTGTTCCGAGTTTTATATTTGCAATTTTTAATTCTTTGTGCAGCCTTTGTTCTTTAAGAAAACTGTGAAGTTTTGTTTTGCTTTGTCTACAAACAAAGGAAACAAACATGCAGTTGATTTTTACCAAGTCTGTACAAGACAGAATTCTGTTTTCTAATATTTTCCTAAAAACATTTCCTGTCTGCCCCACAGGAGATGCATGGCTTCTCATACTTGTATTTTTGCAGGAAACAAAGCCAGAGCAAGGCATGAGTGGGAGTGGACTTATAGGAGAAGACTCTTCACAGATGAGCGTGGCAAACAGGTACCCCCAAAATTATCTGTACCTGAAACGAGCAGGAGTCACCATTTAAAAATGAAAGCAAGCCACCTCTTATAATTTGATAAAGAAATACCGTGTCAGTGAAATGTGTTTAATTTGTTATCCGTTGCACCAAATAAGTGCAGGTAGGAAGGCTCTACCCATGGCAGGGTTGCAGGCCTTGTGAGCGCACTCTGACATTTCTGTGGTTTGGCTGCAGCTCCGTGTTACCCATTCCAGCTCCGTGAAAACAAACAATAACTGGAGCAGTTCTCTGAAGCTATATGTATTTCTCAAGAGTTTTCAAAGGAACGTCATAGATGATACCATGCTGTTGTTAGATCCCAGTTGCTAAAATTTATGATTTACTTACATTTATGGCCTGACAACTTAATTTGTTCCTGTGTATTTTGGGAAGTTCAAGGGCCTAAGACTGTTCATAGGTTTTTTTCACAGGCAATAGTCATGGTTTTCTCTTACTCTTTTTTCAAGGATTGTAGAAGTCTCTTCCTTCTTGTGCTCCAAACTAATTGTACTGTATGGCCAGAATCTCCCCTTCAGGAGGGTTCCGTAAGATGAGATGTAACTTGCCTTGGAGGCTTTAGAGGGATGAGTTAGCCAGGGATAGCTCTCCTACCTTGCCCCTTTTCTGTACATACAGGTCTTACTGTAAGGACAGCCTGGCTGCGTGCTGTTTGCACTTAGAGCTGAAAAGGGCCAGATTAAATATGCTCATTATGTTCACTTATGCTCATTAAGTTAAATTCAAGGATCATCTTTATGAAACAAAAAGGCATTAGCTGTCATTCTTTCTGGAGGTCAACAGTTGCAGTCCAGATGAATGTGCTGGAAGGAGGATTCCTCATTCTGTAGGAGACTAGATGTTATCTCAGTTGCCCCTCTGAGTTTGTGACAGCCACAGACTAAATCGGAAAGGCTGATTTTCCTTTTAAGGATGACAAGTGACATTTAGATCTGTTTCTTTTTACATGGTTGTTTAGAGATAAGCTTTAAAGTGGGATTAAGACTTCAAGCAGACTAGATTCTGTAATTGGTGTTCTTTGTTTAAATTTTAACTGACCTTAGAAATCTGTCATTAGGAGTTTATTGCTCTCAAGCAAAATGCGACAAGTGGGATGTTGAGTAGAGCTTTTGAGAGCCAGTGTTACAAAGGATAAGACAGGTTTTTAAATGTTGCTAGGCATAACATGCAGTACCTTGATATTGGGTCAAGACTTCCTAACATCAAACAACATCTAGGTGTGATCGAAATAAGAGGCAAAATGTTGATTGTTTTAAAGATGAGATTTGTAGGATCTGAAAGGATATTTTACCTTCCGCCTAAGGTGATAGATTTCTTTACTGTAGGAAAACTTATTTTCTGAAGAAAGATACCCTTACAAAAATTCTGAAAAAGTGGTTGTAACAGGAAAAAAACCAAAACTATACTGATGTGTATTTAAAAAGGATTGTGTAAAGCAACTCAGGTTTTATGACTTATCATCATATCCTGAATGGAGTAATCCTGCAAATTCTGGCAAAGAATACTCCAATGATCTAAAGTTGCTCATTGGAAGAGAAGGAGGAGTTATTTTCTATAACAAAATTTCCATGATGTGGACTTTTTTTTATTATTATTAATTGTTAATTCTTTGGAGGAAGAGAGAAGGGGTGGAAGCCAGCATAACAAACGCCTCTTTATTCTGGGAACTGAGGAATTTTTGTAGCTACAGTATGTAATGGGCATTACTTTTTTTTACCAGTTTGAGATTTTTGAGTCAATATGGCTGAAAACTACCTTATAGACACGTGAATGACTAGAACAATACAAGTATGAATAGTGGGAAACATGCGTGAATGAAAATTTGGCACTTCATTGATATATTTAAAGCCATGATGTGAATGACCTCCTGTGAGACAGTACTTACGAACAAAGAATCAATGACTTATTTGGTGACTCACAGTTAATGCATTTTTAATGGATACTGAGATGCATTTACTGACATGATAACATCATTTTCTCTGTGTGCAATGTTCCAGAATAAAAGATGAATCTTCTTCAAGTGATGAAGACCCCAGAGCTGCCAAACAAAACCTCGGGTCATTACAAACCAACTCAAGTCATCTCTCATTATTGTCTGGAATCAGTTACAAAAAAACACTTCGACTCACTTCTGACCAGCTCGTGAGTTAATTTTACCTCCTTGTCCTGAAATGTCATTTCTATAATGCAACATGAACAATACTGTTATTCAGGCTTGCAAAGCTTAATTAGCTCTTACGTCTTGCATTTAATTCTCTCTCTTGTTATATTGAAAAAAAGAAAAATCTTTTCCCTTCTCTTTTCAGTATTAAGCATGAATGTTGTACCTTGCAGCAAGTGCTGGGGTTCAGAGATTGGGAGACATGGGATCCCATTTAGAAAAATATCAAAATTAAATTCCAAAGTATGTATTTGTTACCTGAATAAGTGTACTGGAACCACATCCTTTTTTATTATGTATAAAGTGTATATGTTAACCCACAGGCCTCTCTTTTCTTCTTTTTTCCTCCTCTCCTTTCCTTTCCCCTCATTCATAGGCAGACAGACACATTTTATATAAATACAATTTTCTGTTAGTAACTTCTGAAAGACCTGCTTGTGAATTTACTATGAGGTCAGGCTATTAATTTCTCTGGAGCCAATTCTCTTCCTCTGTGACAGAGGTGTTTTGACTAATGTTGACAAAACTGTTACAGTTTTGTGTTCTACGCTTTCCAATTTGATCTGGAAAAATGGTCTGCTTCAGGGAAATACTCTTTGTCGTCTTATCTACAGCCAATTAATTTTCTGAAGGAAACCCACACAAGGCGTACAGCATTAAACAGCCCATCACTCACTGCCTGAATAGTTTGTAAGAAATGTAGAATTTTTCCCAAGAGACATATAGGATGTGTTGGTAATTTTCTATAACAAACAGAAAGCAAGGGTTACACAAATATATTGATACTTTTCAGATACCTTGCAGAAATTAGCTGAAGCTAAAGCTACTTTTAGATTGGTTTCTGGATTCAACAGTGAGCGAGACTCATCAGTTGCCCATCAGTTGTTCTGCATTCTCACCTCCTTTTCACTTTTTAACTCACTGAACAATTGCAGGGAAATATAAATGAGGCAATTAAAGTATTAAACTCCTGCAGTTTTTGTGAAAACAAATGATTAGGTCCACAAATAGAATTGAATTATAGAATACCAGGTTGGATGGGACTTCAAGGATCATCTGGTCCAACCTTCCTTGGGAAAAGTACAGTCTAGACAAGATGGCCAGCTGAATCTTAAGCATCCAATGTTGCGGAATCCACCACTTCCCTGGGGAAATTATTCCAGTGGCTGTTTGTTCTCATTATGAAAAATTTTCCTCTTGGGTCCAGTTGGAATCTCCCCAGGAGTAACTTGTACCCATTACCCCTCATCTTTTCCATTTGGCTCCTAAAAAGGGAGTCTCCATCTTCTTTGTAGCCACCCTTTAAATACTGGAATATAGTGATAATGTCTCCCCTAAGCCGCCTTTTCTCAAGGCTGAACCAACCCAGTTCCCTCAGTCTGTCCTTATATGGCAGGCTTCCCAGTCCTTTGATCATCTTGGTGGCCATTCTCTGGACCCTCTCCAGCCTGTCCAAATCTTTTTTGCATAGTGGGGACCAAAACTGAACACAGTATTCCAGGTGGGGCCTGACAAGTGCCGAGTAGAGTGGGATAATGACTTCTTTATCTCTGCTGGTGATACCCTTGCTGATGCAGCCCAGCATCCTGTTGGCTGCCTTTGCCACAGCAGCACGCTGTTCACTCATACTGAGCTTGTTGTCCACCAGGACACTCAGGTCCCCTTCCACAGAGCTGCTTCCCAGCCAGGTAGATCCCAGCCTGTGCTGCACTCCTGGATTTTCCCAGGTGCAAGACCTTACACTTGTCCTTTTTGAACTTCATAAGGTTCTTGTTAGCCCACTTGTCCCGCCTATCTAGGTTTTCCTGCAAGGTGGCTCTCCCTGCCAAAGTGTCCATTTCCCCACTCAGTTTGGTATCATCAGCAAACTTCACCAGGGTACACTTGATCCCATCACCCAGATCACTTATGAAGATACTAAACAGCATTGGGCCAAGTATTGATCCCTGGGGCACCCCACTTGTGACAGGTTGCCAGTTTGAAAAGTAGCTAATTACCACCACCCTCTGGGTGCAGCCTGTCAGCCAGTTCCCCGCCCACTGCAGAGTCCACTTGTCTAGACCGTAATGCATCAGTTTCTCTAGGAGGAGGCTGTGGGGAACTGTGTCAGAAACCTTGGAGAAATTCAGGTAGACAATGTCCACCACTCACCCCTCATCAAATAAGCACGTTACTTTGTTATAGAAGGCGATCAGATTTGTCAAGCAAGATTTACCCTTGGTGAATCCATGCTGGCTTTTCCCAGTCACATGCTCCATTTGACTTGTGGTAGCCCCCAGGAAGATTCATTCCATAACTTTCCCAGGGACTGAAGACAGACTGATGGGCCTATAATTTCCTGGATCCTTCTTTAAGCCCTTCTTGTAGATGGAGGTGACATCAGCCTTCTTCCAGTCTTCTGGGATGCCCCCCAATCTCCATGACTTCCCAAAGATTATAGAGAGAGGCATTGCATGATGTCAGCCATCTCTCTTAGCACCCTTGGGTGGATATTTTCAGGGCCTATCAATTTGTAGGGCTTAAGCTCCTGGAATAGTTCACTTACCAACTCTTCCTTTGCTGATGGTGGGTCTGTGTTTGCATCAACCTGGACTGTTGTTCCCAAGGCTTAGGGCCCAACAGTGCTGGTAAAGACACTAGTCTCTTGACCAGCGTGTTGGTAAGTGACACAGGAGACAGTGGGATGGAAAGGCAGGGAAGTGGGAGAGCTGAGGAAACTTGGTGGAGACTGAAGGGTAATAGGACATATGGTATAAGAGGTGGGTTATTATAGGAAGGAGATGTAATACCATAGAACACAAATCCCCATATAAACACTCTTGATTAGAATTCATGGAACTCCTCATTACCTACATTCTTCTCTGCATGTGTATCTATATCTCAGAATGGAAACCCCCCATAGATAGTCCCTATTCCGTAATTTGTTATTGTTTATGTGAACTTTTGGAGATTTTTTTTTTTAATATCCCTGACTGTGAAACAGAATTTTTTTTGTTTGTTGTTTTTGTTGTGCTCTATAAATCAATGCCTAACATACAGCACAGAGGGCAAAGCTCTGCTATCTTTATTTAGACAATAGCTCTGCTGAAAGCAATGATTCAGTGTGACCGAGGCAATGATCATCTGTGGCTTTGTGTTTGCACTGTGTCCATTTCATGCGCTCAGTTTGTTGATTATCTCGCTGATAATGTCTTGCAGAAAAGCTTAAAGCTCAAGAATGGCCCCAATGATGTGACCTTTAGTGTTACAACGCAGTATCAAGGCACTTGCCGCTGTGAAGGCACCATTTACCTATGGAATTGGGATGATAAAGTTGTTATTTCTGACATTGATGGAACAATCACACGGTGAGTTCATGAACAGGGAGAGGCTTTTTCTGCAAGGACAAGTTGTCCTTGGGACTAAAGGAAAAAGTAATTAACAGGAAATTTTGAGTCACAGAATCATCTTCTAGTATTTTTTTTTGGGAGGGGGCTTGGCAATTTTCTTATATTTGGCTTTCAAACAATGCAAGAATCATTAAAAAATTAAAAATTCAGCTAAAGGCACATGCTATATTTGCCCATTATTTGTCACCTATTGGTGTTTTTTGATAGTATTTACAGTAGTATTGGAGGACCTTCTGCAAAATCATAACCTTTTTGCTGCATCACTCTTATGAAGTGCACTGGCTACATTAAAAAGAAAAAACACATGAATTCTGTTTTAAAAGGCATTACTGGGGCATTCCAGTGAAAGACATTATTATTTAGAAGACAAGACTCTGAAATCAATGTCAGAATTAGAATTTGATGAAAAGTTTCAGATTAGTACTTTGAGTAAACCCCACAATTTTGGAGTGACCAAAACGATTTGCTCACTGATTTTTTTTTTTTTTATTATTATTTTATTTTTTATTTAACAGTGGGGAAAACAATTGTGGGTGGAACAAGGAAACGCATAATAAAAATACAGGCATTTTATTTTGACCTTTTAAAAGGAAATATTTAGATTTGTTTCAAAATCAATTTCTTTCAAAATCAAACTTGGCTATATCTAATTAGGAAAAAGAACAAAGGAGAAATAATTTCCAAGAGCAATCTGGGGTGAATTAAAATACTTAAACTGAAACTCTTTTCTTCCTTGTGATTTATTCATTGTAGAGCAATTTTTTTTTGATGCCAACATAAATTAATATTTCCCCCCTTTTGTTTTCTTAAGCTTCTATAAAGTGAATGGGATCTACTCCTCTCTACTGTTGAGCTGACCAGAGAGTTACTGAAGCACTTCACCTTATAATTATAATCACCTGATATAATAACCTTATAATTTGCAAATCCATCCTAAGCCACTGCTCAGTGTTTTCTCTCTAAGATGCAAGATATTCAGGGTGTGGATTTCTTTCTGTGTATCTGTATAGTTCTTAGTCAAGTGAGGTGCTCATTTGTTTGAATTTCTAGATGTTATTATAGTGTAAACAATTTTATCTTATATAAAGTGGGAAATACATTGAAACCAGTATAACTATTTCATAACACTTTATATGTGAACAACTGCTGGCTTTATGTGGAGAAGTTATTTTGAAGTAAGCTAGAATGTCACTTCTTATGCTTGCAATTTCCCATAAATCTCACTTATGGGTAGATTTGGTTTATTTAGAAAACACTTAATGAAAACCTCAAAAAGCATGCTTAGTACTGGCTGGCCTACTACACAGGTCTGATTGATAGCCCGTGTAGATTTTAGATTGATAGATTGATAGCCATAGAGCGTATGCTCTAACTTCCACGTTACCTTATGGGTCACGAGTTTGTCCATGAAGACAAGTCCTGGGGTACAAGAGTAATTAAAATAACATGGCAAAGGATGGGCATGTCAGCCCATCTCAAAAGAAAGGAGAATAAAATCATCCATTCTGATCACAATCAGTACCTTACAGAAAACCTTGTTTTCCTTTGCTGCTAGGCAAATAAGTGGGGTTTGTATTAGCGTCATCTATTATTATACATATTGGCTTTCTTTCAGTTCAGTTATATTGTTTTTCCGTTACTCAGGTCAGATACTTTAGGTCATATTTTGCCGACTCTTGGAAAAGACTGGACGCACCAAGGGATTGCGAAGTTGTACCATAAAGTGAGCCAGTAAGTGTTCAGTAAATCTGTTCATGCATCTGTGGCTTGTGTTTATTCATTTGCACATAAAAATTTAAATTTCTCTAGGCTTCTTTTAACCTATAAGGGTGAGAATTTTATCCATGTCTCATCGCTTCAGTGGTGCTATGCAGTGTAAACATCTGCTGTATGATATCCAGAGCAAAACCTGCTTTGTGATGTCAAAAAGCCTGCTACCAATGAGGAGTGATTGATCTGCCAACCATCCCAAACAGATAGCTACACTTAGTTCCAAAGAATGTAGTAATTTGAATGAGTTGGCCCTCATGGCCAAGAAGGCCAACGGCATCCTGGGGTGCATCAAGAAGAGTGTGGCCAGCAGGTCGAGGGAGGTCATCCTCCCCCTCTACTCTGCCTTGGTGAGGCCACACCTGGAGTACTGTGTCCAGTTCTGGGCTCCCCGGTTCAAGAAGGACAGGGAAGTGCTGGAGAGGGTGCAGCAAAGGGCTACGAAGATGATTAGGGGACTGGAACACCTCTTTTATGAAGAAAGGCTGAGAGACCTGGGTCTTCTTAGTCTGGAAAAAAGACGGCTGAGGGGTGACCTTATCAACGCTTATAAATACTGAAAGGGTGGGTGTCAGGAGGATGGGGCCAGGCTCTTTTCAGTGGTGCCCAGGGACGGGACAAGAGGCAATGGGCACAAACTTGAGCATAGGAAGTTCAACATGAGGAGGAACTTCTTTCCTTTGAGGGTGGCAGAGCACTGGCACAGGCTGCCCAGAGAGGTGGTGGAGTCTCTGTCTCTGGAGACATTCAAAACCCGCCTGGATGCATTCCTGTGCAACCTGCTGTAGGTGACCCTGCTTTAGCAGGGGGTTGGACTAGATGATCTCCAGAGGTCCCTTCCAACCCTATGATTCTATGAGTTGCACAGTTGCAGCAAGTGGAACTTTTTTGCAAACTGAGAGTTGCAGCAGCATTAATGAATAAGATGCTAATACCCTCTCCTTTCTCTCCTTGTTGAGGAAATTGTGAAATGCATGAAGACTGTTTACCCCAGGGTGGTCGTTGTAGGTGGAATTCTTCTTCCCAATCTTGACTCACCTGTAGTCATGCAGGGATGAAATCTAAAACACATGGAATGAATCCCATTTGCGTGGGTTCCCTCTCTTTGCAGTGAGTAGAAAGGGAGTTTAGTGAAACAGCTTAGACTTGAGCTGTTTAAACATTAGGCTTCTAGTCAAGCAAGGTAAATCTTACCCTTAAAGTAGAGCAGGGTGTCTGAGTAGAAATGGATCCATTTGGGATATTCACTGCTAATATTGTTGTTGTTTTGTTATATAAATATTGATGAGCTTCGAAGACATTGATGATGATCTTTACTACTGATGATTATGCAATTTATTTTGTTATTTCTGTATATACATATTTGTTTTGTTTTTAATTCTGTTATTAAATTGCAAATTTAGGAAGGATCACTCGTAAAAGACTCTTGTGTCATTGGTTAATTTTGAGAGTAGTAAATGTCGCTTGAAGTGCAATTTAAAGGCATTGAAAGTCAGTAAGACATATGCTATGAAGAGCCTGAGGAACTGGCTCTTTGCCTGGCAACACCAGTGCGAGCTGCTGTATTATAGCTCAGGAGTTGATTTGCACTCGTGCCTGTTGGTCCACAGTAATAAATACCTTCTGTGCTGCTGTGTGGTTAAGGACAGGGATTCATCATCTTTATTTGTGGCTTGTACACTCTGTGTAATCCATGGAGAAAGACAGGCCTTTTCAAGAAGTAGCTGAACATACCTGAGATCTAATGGTGTTTTGAAAAAACTATTTTTTTCCATTGGGCTACGGTAGATCAGCTGTGCTTTAGGTCAGTGAATGTCATTAACAGAAAGAGTACTCTGGTATGACCTAGAACAATATACTCCAGAAAACTTGTGATATTTCCTCTGATGAATATGAACAGGAGAAGAAAGATTGGACTGACGCATGTGAGGCGGTGTGTGGGAATGCTTCTAGGTGAGCAAAGGCGGCTAGTGCAAGAGCACAGCTGTACTCTTGGTTCCCTGGCTACATTGCAATGTAGTCAAGCCACTAGGTACACTGAAGGCTCCGAGACAGAGAGTGTGGTAAGTTTTGTGACTAGCAATTGAGAGAAAAAAGGAAACGAGGAGAAGAATTAATTGATGTCCGAATGGAATCGGATGAAGTATCTGATGTATTCTGATGTTCTGCATTCGGATTTTAACTTTTACCAAGGGGGTTACTGATTGCTGTCTGTTTGGGTTGATATTTCTGCTTTATGCAGAAAATTAAAATTGGTTTTCTTTTATTACATTAAATTCAGATGTTCTTATATATTCAAATTACCATAAATTTTTGAAGAGCCTGTAGTACACATCACAACGGTCCTCTTAGCTAATCTGATTTTTTTTTTTCTGTGTACTAGGGTTATGCTAAGGTTCATTTATTGCTTTTTGTTTTACGCGGATGATGAATTGTAAATTATGGATGATGGAATCTAAATTGTGGCAGAGACACTTGTTTGTGCTTTCATTCTGTATAGCCATACGTGATCACAAAAAAGACAGGACAGCCTGGGAATTCACATGCTGAGCAGTATTTAGTTCTGTGTATAACCTCTGCATTACACTTGGTGAAAATGTTAATTAATTTTTTTAATTACTGTTGTTATTTCTGTGCCTGCCAGCATTGTCAATTGTTAGGGCTTTGGTGATCATAAACATAAGAGAAAAAAATAGATTTGAGTCATGTTGTTTTTCAAATTACCAAGTTAATTATGTAAAGGCTAGATATTACAGCAGAACACCATATAAATGTTCAATACTTAGATTTAATGACCACGAGTGCACTGAGTACAGTATTTCTTTATTTTATGAACAAGAATTTCATTATAGGACTTGAAGTAAATTGCTATTAGGTTGAACCAACATCACTGGACTCTGTTCTATCATGAACAGAACCAAGGGTAACCTGTGACTTCTGCCAAAACTTTTATTTCAGTGTCAAGTCAAAGATTACTTCTCATACTGTGTTTTGAAGTTCAGATTTGCTCCAACTTCAAGGAATGTGCTACTTCTGCACATAGACTAGTCTTTTTTTGCACGGGCTCAAGAGGCAGGAGTAAACACTGTTAATACAGCAAAGGCTAATACACCATTTTCTGCTTTATGCCAAGTGTTTTCCCCTCAGCATTAACTGAAATGACATCTACTAAGGAGTATGGTTCCACTATGCAGGGGCAGATAGAAAACCATAAGAAGTCATAAGCCATGAGAAGACCAGAGGTAAACGAGCCCTGTTTAGATGTAAATCACTAACTGCAGTGGAGCTAGATGGATTTTAATTATCCAAGGTTCTGGCATAAATGTTTTTATTCCTTTGAAATAAGTCTAGGTTAAAGATAAGTCTGTTCAACCGTCATGGTTATTTTTACAAGAATCAAACCTCCCAAAACTATTAACATCAAAATACCAGCTTTATTTTTACAGTAATTTCTTCTTTTATTTCTGTTCACAGAAATGGATATAAATTTTTGTATTGCTCAGCACGCGCTATTGGAATGGCAGACATGACCAGAGGATACTTGCACTGGGTCAATGAACGAGGAACTGTGCTGCCTCAAGGGCCACTCTTGCTGAGTCCGAGCAGCTTATTCTCAGCTCTTCACAGGTACTGCAATGTCCCTTTTATGCAAAAAGAGACTCGGAGGTTGGTGGAGACTGAATTCTCAGGTTTTTTATGGGAGTACTTGAAATCATTCATAATGGTTTTTTTCCTAACGTTTTGGTGCAAAATTTAATTAAGAAGAAATTTTATTAAAGAAAGACCAAAATCCAATAGAAAGTCACATTGCTTAGTTTATCTCTTAGACATGCCTCAATATGCATCTGTGCACTGTCCTACCTGTTGACTTCATGTGTTCAACATGGTGTGTTAATATTTAGTTATGGGAAAATGTGAACATTTTAATAACACTCTAGTCTTGACTTGTAAGGCGTTCCCATTGGCATAAATATTTTTTTGTGGAAGAATATTACTTTGTGGGTTTTGAAGAAATTCGTGGGAAAATGAAATGAACTTTTAATACTCCTGACTGCACTGTGGTATTCTGCGTGGACAATATTCTTTCTAGGTGTTGAACTGTAGTAAGTGCATAATAATAGCACAGATCTTGAATATCGTACCTTCTTCCTAATATAGTGAAGCATGTCAAGTGATTACTGAAAATATTTTAAGCTGTTAAAAGCTGCTGTGACAGGATATATTTCATTAGAATTTTTAATAGAAGGTTGTTCAGACGTTCTCCTGATTGAGTGACATGCTACAGGCTGTCTTACCAGTCATGTTCTAAATATAAGAGGCTGTGGAAGTATTACAGTGCACTTCTCAGACTGATTAAATAATAAATGCAGTGAAAGGGTAGTTACTGTTATCTTATGCTCCTCATATCTAGAAATACATTTAAAGTGATACTGTTTTCGTATCTTGTTTAGACAAAAGAATGGCCATCTTTCAGTGTATACTACTGTAACTGCTGTGATGTGTGGGCAATGACTTCGTTGTTATCTGTAGATTTAATCATTGTGGGTTTGAGGGCTCTGAGATCAGGCATATGCTGAGACTGAGGAAAGATGGTTTTATTCTTCTTTTGCACCTTCTCAAACTTTGATTTATACATGGAGCTGCTCTTCCAAAGGGCTGTATTACTCCTCTGAAGCTTCTGTACTATTCACATCTTCCTTGACATATGTGTTGGTGCTAGGATGTGGGATTCTGAGCTTCTGAAGAGCTTTTGTGTCGTGCTGGCATCTTCCTATGTTATGGGAACTCCAGACTCTGCCACCTGTTCAGTCTCCTTGCCAAGAGAAGCTGTTGTGAAAGGGCTTTTGCCCAGAGATGAGATAGCTCCTCTGTTCATTAATGAATGTGATATTCTGTAAGGAGTAACTGAAGAGAAATAGAAGATTGCTTTATTCCTTAACTTTTGCTAATTAGCAGTGATGGAGGACTCTGACTGTAGCAGTATCTTAACAGGCTGAGGTGCTTCTAGCACATATGGTAATTGCAATCCTTTTAAAAATAATGGAAAAAAAAAAGGCTATAAACAGTGAAAGCTAATATAATCTATGAATCATGCTGTAGTTCTCAGGAAGCAGTTTACTTGATGACAATTTATGTCTCATGAGGCTTTATTTAGCAGCTACTCCCTATAATCAACCATCCTTGCTCAGTAGCCATCTTTACAACATAGGTTTCAGTAGAAGTTCCCTTCTTTCAGAGGATTTATTTACTGTGCCCATTATGTAAGCTTGGGAATGCTATTTTGTCTTTGTGAGCACTGTGATTTCCAAACCAAGATTTATTGGAGAAGGTTGGAGGCTCTGTAGGAGTATCCAGCTAGGTAAAAATGTTGAATAGAGAAAATAAAATGGTTTGTGCTGTATTTCATGCGTACTTATTCAGTCTCCCTTTTTTATCATTTCAGGGAGGTGATAGAAAAGAAGCCAGAAAAATTTAAAGTTCAGTGTTTGACAGACATCAAAAACTTATTTTATCCTAACACAGAACCCTTTTATGCTGCTTTTGGAAACAGGCCTGCTGTAAGTATGAATTTTTTTCTATTGCAAAGAATGCAAAAGGTTGCTGTTATTTCATGGTTCTGTTGCATTAGAACCTACAAGCTTTAAATGGGAATTTAAATTTTATTATGTCCTATACAAAGGAAAATATAAGGGTTCTTCCTCAAAGATGTCGCAATGTAGGATGCAAACAGAGATGGAAAAGCAGCAAAATAACTATGTTACATCTGTGTAAATTGGCAGTTAAGCTGGTGTGAAAACACTGGTCTCATTTTAATCCACACTGATACAGTGTCAGTGAGATACATGTTGACAGACAGAAAATCTCTCAGATGAATATTGGTGAAATTTATACTTCAAACTCTAAGTACGCTCGAAAGAACTTGTATGCCACTAAAAAGTTCTACTTTGCATGGAAAGTGAGATGCCGTTTGACATGGAGAGGGGAAGACAGATTTCTGTCACCCATTCGAAGGCTGTATAATTGGGCTATAGGCTTTTCTTTCTCCTGTCCTAGCCCAAAAAATACTTTTATGCATCCAGAAAAGGAAATGGTCTCAGGAGCCTGGGCAGAGGCAGGGACCCTGGCATGTGATCATCCCTTCTTTTAAATTTTTAGTATGATCCAAGAGACTTTGTTGACACACAGGCAGCTAGCAGTTTCCTGGCAATTTCTTGATATGATTGCTGTGTTAGCTTGGGGCATGGACTCTTCCCAATGGGCATTTGATATAGCCTTATTGTGTGTATGTGTGTTTGTGAATGTGGGGCTGTGGGGGGTTGTTTTTTTTTTTTATGGGATTTTGGGTTTTATGAGAGGTGGCATATAGAAAGTTTAGTAATACTGACACAATGTTGAGAGACTTCCAAGTCTGAGAATGGGCATTCACCCTGCTTAGTTTACTAGCGTAGGTATCGTAATAGGTGTCTAAGGAAGGACAGGGGCTTTGTTTCACTCAAAACCTTTGAAAGCATCCCACTTTCAGAAGCATATATATATATATATATATATATATATGTATAAAACTTACTTCTTTAGATATTTACAGTTTCACTGGGCACCTAAGTTTAGATGCTAACTAAATTAGGCAGACGGGGCCCATATTTGTGCCCAGGAGCCCCACAGAGAATTTGGTTCTTCAGGTAATATCTTCTGTAGAAACACATGTAACAAGAAACCTGGTAACACCAGTGTGGTGTTTATGGCTAAAGGACATAACCATATGGCTAGTGTGCAGCTTGGGTGTATCAACCCTGTTTTGGAAGCTAAACTGGCTTAATTATATGCCTGTGTCATGGCCATGCAATTTGATCTTGAGAGAATGGTCCTTGACCCTTCATATTTCTCAGTATGATTAGCCAGAGAACATTCCAGTTGGTTACTTCTTTGTCTAGTTGGTGGAGAGAAATGGGACGTGTCTGGAGAGAGAGAAAGTACTTCAGGTTCTAGGTGACCATCTTTCTCCACTGACTCCATACAGGCGTAGTCCATGGACCATGGATTCCAGCCCCTAGCTGCTCAGAGCTGAGATATGTTCACTACCAGGAACATTGATAGCTTGACAAAATTATCATTATAAATGTGTACCCTGGCCATTGCCAGTGTGAACATGAACATTCAGAGACTGGGCAGTTGATATGCCTCAGTGTCGGACAGAGGTGCCTGGCAGGATATTTTGGCACCGAAACCATGGGTGTTGTAGCTGCGTTTGAGAGGATTCAGCATGCCTTTCTGGTGGGACTTTGTTTCTACACTTGTCTCATATTTTTGTTGGGGTTGCTGACATTTATGAACAGCAACTCTTCAGCTTCAACTTTTAGCAAATTACATTTTTAGAAGTATTATGTCAGAGAGGACAGGAGGTCCTCACTGTCCGATTGCTAGAGTAAGTCGTTAGATCATACATAGCTTAGCTTCCATTATCAAGGTCCCTTTAGACATATGGGTCTGAAATAACTTTTTAAACACTTTCTTGGGTTGGTATTATGGATGATGCCTACCTCTGGTTCCATTTTTTTGAACCTCAGGGAAATAGAATAAAGTCATTATTTTCATGCATACTTCAATAAAATTTCAAATAAAGCTGTAAGTTAACGTTTCTAAAGAAATTATTGGTAACTCACTCCTCTAATCGCTGTTGGAGTGCAGTCTTCAGGTGTGAGGTGTGCTACTGGCTTTGTGAGGATCAGGATCATCGCTGTCTCAAATTTCTGTGCTGCTTGTCTTGTGTTTTTTTTTTTTTTTTTTTTTTTTTTTTTATTTCCACAGGACAATCTCAGTGAAATTTCAGTACTTGTGTGTGTTACAGGTGTAGATAGTGCATGGACTGCCAGGATGCTGAATTCTTGAAGTGACTGCTCTTCACATTTGTTCAGTTACTTAATGTTTTGTTTTTTTTTTTTTTTTTTTGTAACAGTCTTTACAACATAGAGATAAAAATAATCTTTATATCTTCATTAACATTCCAGTCTTTCACAACCTCAGCTTTTAAAACCATGATTTATAATAGTAAAATGGAAGCTTGTTTTTGCTCTGATCTCCTGGGAGTTATTTTCGTCTTTGCTTTTGTCAAGCTTTTCTTCAGAACAGATCAAAACTTATGCACTGCTTTCCTTAAGAATTGTATTTCTTAGAAGATGTTCTTAATTCGGAGTTCTAATTGTACTTCCCAGAGTTGCATCTGCATTGTCTGCTGGGGCTCACTGCTGCTATGTTGGCATATATGCCTTGCTTCCCCTTTTTTCCCCCCCTTTGCTCTGACATGGAGTCAATATATGGCTATGGCACAAATCTGAACTGGGGAGCTAAGAGATGCTTCCTGGGTTTTAATGTAGACACAGTTGTCATGACTTCCTTCTGTGACCTTGTCCTTGGAAACCAATCACTGTTTCATGTGTCAGTTGTGTTTTCACCTCTGTGCACTGTTGCAAGATACTTGATACAATGCACCCAGGAAACAAAATATTCTCTAAAGAAAAATGAAAGTGCAAATGCCTTTACACCAAATATCATTAGTTTTTTATTGAATGTTACTTTTGCGTCAAGGGAAGCTACTGAAAAAAATGAATGTGATTTTGATCAATAGTTCACACTGAAGTGGCAAACTCCTTACCTAGCTGCAAATTGTCTGTTTCATGAACATTTTGTTAGACTGACCTCGTTTGTAACATAATGGAGAATTTCAAATACACAATAACTAGATAAATTTAGTACCAATACTGTGTGAGTATGTTCTTCTGTGTAATATAGTCCAGCAAGAATAAACATTATTGTACAAGGGCAGAATCATGATTTTTCTTTTTTTCTTCTTGTCTTTTTCCTCTTCTGTTTAGGATGTTTATTCATATAAACAGGTGGGGGTTTCTTTAAACAGGATATTTACAGTTAACCCCAAAGGAGAACTTATACAAGAGCATGCAAAGACAAACATCTCATCGTAAGTAATCTCTTATCTCTAACACCTTATAGACTAAATTAATTTGCTGTTCTAATTTATGACTCAAGTTGCCCAAAGATGCATTTGATCTTACTAATGAAAGATTCCTTAGAATATTTCAAACAAAACATAAAAAAAATTAGAATAAAATACAGGCTTTCCACCAGTAAAACTGACGAAAAGAAATAATTTAGTATTTAGTGGAATATATTCCATCTACTTTAATCACGTAAAGGAATTATCAGTGTACAATTTGGCCTGCATAATAATGAGACTAGGTAGCTTCCTGAAGCCATCTGCCTTTTCATGGCCTTCTCAAAATTTCCTTTTCCTGGAGCTTCTATCTAGAAGAGCCAGAAGACAAAATCTGAAGATAGGGCTGATGGCTTCTAGCAGGATGCTTCAGCACTGTAGTATCTAACACTGAATGGAAATGGCATTTAGTCATGTTAAGAGTGCCCTTCATTGACGGGGAGCCGTATGTGTATAAAATAGGAATAATCGATTGAGCAGGGAGCTGCTTGAGCCAAGCTGGACAGAAATGGAGAAGCAAAATATGGGGCTTGAATGTTTTAGCAGGTGATATGGGTGGAAAATTGCATCTATTTCTTGCTGTCGTTTCTTAGAATGAATGGATTTTGTATCTGAACTGTGAATCTTCTCTGGAAGCTAGGCACCAAAATCCAGTTTAGTTTTACTCACTTGAGGAGGGTGACTTGTCAGTGGGAAGAGTAGCCATGCCTGAGTGGTTGGGGACTTAGGGAAAATTCAAAGAAAGAAGATCTGCAATGGTTCATCATTCTTTTTATTTATTTTCCAGCTACGTCAGACTGTGTGAAGTGGTAGATCACATTTTCCCCTTGCTGAAAAGAAGCCATTCTTCAGATTTCCCTTGTTCTGATACCTACAGTCAGTTCACCTACTGGAGAGAACCTCTGCCACCTTTTGAAACTCAGGATGTACATCCAGCCTCATCTTAGCTGTGTCTCCAAACTGTTGGTCTCAGCTCAAAGAATGAGTTAGCTTGTATTGAAAGGATACCACTTGGCTTCTGCTGTTGACAGTTCAGCTGGAATCTGTGATGTTGTGAGCATTGTATTCTTTTGCTGTGAGCAAATTTAAAAATGCTTTTTCATACTTAGTCACGTTTCCAGATGACAAGAAGGAGTCTTACTGGGAATAGGAGTTGTGTTTCTAGCTCTTCACCCAGCTCCTCAAATTGTGCCATAGAGTTTCATCACCTAAGGTCAAATAAAAATGAAGTGATGTTGGAGTTGCAGTTTAACGTGCCATAAGGTCATAAAGTGGTTCTGTATCTTTTCTGCCTCACTGAAGTAATTTTTCATCTCATCAGAACACCCTGCAAGTAAGGGAGCTGAAGGTGCTCACCATGCCTGACATCGTCTGGTGACACTGACAGGGATTGCAACCCATATGTCAAAATTCCTTTCTCTGAAGGAGTGAATGATTCTTCCTCTTTCCCCTTGCTTGACCAACAACTGTTTGTTTAAGAGTTAATTACTGGTCTAGATCCTCAGCTGTTGTAAATCAGTGAGGCTATCAAAGCCAATTGAGCTGTGTTGATTTATTCCAGCCTGTTGTTTTGACAAGGTAACTGCTTTTCTGAGGAAATAACCGATGTGTAATCTAAACAGAAAGCAAGTGAAATAAGGTGGCTAGATTCTGGCAGTATTTCTCAATTTGAGAAGTAGCATGCTTCGAGAATTGCTATTTGCATTAAGGTA
Organism: Chroicocephalus ridibundus; assembly: GCF_963924245.1. Classification (NCBI taxonomy): domain Eukaryota; kingdom Metazoa; phylum Chordata; class Aves; order Charadriiformes; family Laridae; genus Chroicocephalus; species Chroicocephalus ridibundus. The sequence continues at coordinate 113,713,200 of NC_086286.1, forward strand.
AGTGTGCAAGCGGAAGTTACGGGCTACTGTGCGTAGTGCCCATCTTACTGAAGTCAGTGATTTTCAGTAAAGACATCTTGCCCCCAGAATCTGCTGAGTTTCAAGACCATTACTGAGCCAAGAACACTGAGGATTTTGTCAAAATGGAATCGTTTTTTTTGAAACGTTATTTTGGCTAAAATGTGAACTTTGATGCTAGTGAATGATGCATCTCAGGTGTTTTACTGTATGGGGTTTTTTTCTTTTGTTTTTGTATCATGAAGAATGGATACTTTTAGTGCAATTTACTCCCCTACAAGATAATGAGATCTCCTCTTTCATCTTTTTTTCTTCCTTATTTGTCCAGACACAAGCTGTAGATACTGGTTTTGCTACTTGCTTTTGACAGCCTTAAGACTTAACTGTGCGTGCTAAAAGCAATACTGCAGATCACTTGATAATGTTTTCCAAATGGTCTGCCTTTACACAATGTGGTACTTTACTTAAAATGTAGACATCAAGTGACTACATGCCAAATGATTCTCAAATGTGCTTGTAGCTAGGAAAGAAACTTTTTCCTTTTAAAATATATTTAAAAGTCTAATTGTTCTCTGAAATGGCATCATGGGATTCCATGTATATTGTATTTCAATATAGCTAAAACAGTGGTTCACAAGCTGTGGTCTCTGCCAGCTTGTGATCTGTAAGGCTATGGTACATGTTTTGCAGCTGCTTTGTAGTGTTTTCAGTTAAGAGTTTAATAATAGGAAGGCAGAGTGGTCCAGGAGAAATTTTAAGATGTGATTGTAGTAAGTTAGCACCCAAAGTTTGGGAACACCTGCTCTGTGTCACATTTGTTCTGTTTCACCAAATTCTGGTTTTGCATGTCGAGAGTGATAGCAATGTAGGTAGGATGGCAATTCTGTAGTAGGGTTTTTTTTTTTAACTTTTAGTGCTGCAGACTTTATCTGGGATATCAGGGGCCAATTTTTGATTTCTCTGTGCCTTCAATAGTAATGAATATAAGTGCAATCCTTGATACAGCTGCAGTGTGCAGTGGTGAGTCCTCCCTGTCTTCCTTTTCACGTGAATGTTGCTGCTTCGGGCAAGGTGCGTGCCCAGTTTGGAGCTATGAGGATTAGACAAACGCAAAGAGGAGGAAATGCGTGTTTAACAACCCAGGCTGATTATGGTCTCTTGAAAGTTTAAAGAAAATGCAAATATCTTTAAGTAAAAAGATGGAAGAAATGTGGTATAGGTTTTCTGAAAGACAATCAATGGGGATTGCAGGTTGCCAAACTGAGGTGATTGCATCTCTAAATATTGCCACGCTTTCCTTTAAGTATCTAGTAATACTTGTCATTAATGATTGAATGAATGGGTGAATATACCAACTGCATCCTATTTTAATTTAGTTTTCATAAAGGCTTATTTCGATCTATTTATTATGCAAAATAAAACCAAACCAATCCTTCAGTAAGAGGCTGTCAGTTTTGTGGTTTTTATCCTTAACAGTAAAGATCTGTTTTCCTAAGGTACCACACACAGTAGCTTCCGCCAGAAAAGACGGGCCCTGAGAGTTCTCCGCAAGTAAAGCCTGTGTTGTATTTATTTATAACTTAATAAATAGTTAATCCAGGGTTGTTTGTTGCCATTAGTATTTCAAACCAAATGATAGCGTGAATGATGGTCGTTTGACTTCTGTGAGATTTGTAGGCGTAGTGCAGCACTGGTACAGGTGACCCTGAGGCGCTGCGGAGTCTCCGTCCTGGCGTTTTTAAAGACTTGGTTAAACAGAGTTACGGCTGAATTGATCTAGTGTTGGCAATCATCTGCTCCGAGCATGAAGTTGGACTGGATGACCTCCAGGGGTCCCTTCTGACCAACATTTCTGTGATTCTGTTGAAGTTCAGTGCCTGACTTCTGACATACTGTGTATCCCTTTGTAGCTGAAAGTTGAAATATAGCTGAACGGTGAAACAAAATGTGTGTTTCTATAACTAATGTTTATCAAATTTGCTCACAAAAAAGACACAAAAATCAAAGTTTTGACCTGCTAGAAACATCGCCATACGTTTTCAGAGGCTACAAGACATTTTGATTTGGTATGTGAGCCATTTTATGCCTAATATTTAAACTGCTTTATTAATTCATGTAGAAGAAAAAGGGATGGTTTAACAAACTCCTACTCTTTCTGTGAAAGAAAAAAAATTTCCGCCTTGCTTGCAGTGTAATGCTGGTTTATGCTACAGAAAGAATATTTGGCTAACATAAATATGCAGACACATTAAATCACAGTATATTCTATTTACACGATACACATAAACTAGAATACGCAGCAGTGCGGAATGACTAACGCTTATTTTCTTGAAGCTGATGACCATAGTGCTCCGGCTGTGTCGTGTGAGGGAAAGAATACCATGCCTGTTGCGTTAGTTACCCCGAAGATAAAATGTTACTGCTGTAATTTGGGGAGGGAGGAGAAAGAGAGTATTGGATATTTTTTTATTTGTAGATATGGATTATTATTTCAAGGCCTATTTATATACAGTATTTACTCTGTATATGTATGTGCTACTGCAATGATGAAAATCATTTTAACACCTCATTTTGATCTGCTGGATGCAACAGGGGTAGAAATGTATATTGTAATAAAGGCAAATATAAGTTGCGGGTTTTTTTCTGGCTTTTCTATTTTTCTGCATACTTTGATAGTGGCAGAGTGCTTTTGCGGAACTGTTGAAACTCTGTAAAGTGTTTTGTAGCTCCAGTCTCAATTGCCGGTCTCTTATCAGGGCTATCCGGTGGAACTTCCAGCACTTGCAAAATTTTTTTGCTGTTCAGCTACAGCGTTTGACCCGGAGCCTTTTCAAATGGGAAGAGTTTACTGAGGGAGACGGGGCCAGGATCTGGGCTCTGGCTGTTTTGGGGTGTAGGAACAGCACCTTAGATCCAAGAGCAACCAGGTGGGAACTGGAGTAAATTGAACCAGTCGGAAATCTTACCCCACCCCAGAATTTTTTTGAATTTTCCTTTCCTCTAATTCCTGATGTGACCTAAGGAAAAGCCAGCCATCTGTTTTGAATGGGAGCGCTGTCATTCACAGCAATGAGACTAGATAGCCTTTTCTTTTTTTTTTCTTTTGTTTTTTTTTTAACTTTTTCCTCCTCTTTGACATTGGCCATTCTGCTTTGTGAGAAGAAAAATACCCTTTCCTCCTGTCTGTGAGAACACAGCACTGCCTTCTGCTCCCTCTGCCGCGTTTGCTGAGCAAACTGACTGCAGCCGTAGTGATACTGCCAGCCTTGTGTTAGTTGGTATGAAAGCAAAGATGTTTGGGGTTGATAAGGCTCTGCGGCAGCTCAAGTTCGGTGTTAAAAATACAAGAGCAGCCGTATTTGGGCAGCCTGCAGTCACTGCTGCTTCGGTCTTCTCTATTTTCTGTGTGTCTCTGGCTTGTATAAACATTTACACTGGAACTCTGGAGACAGGCTTTGAAATGAAGGTGCCTTTTTAATTAAAAGTCAGCAAAATAGTGCTTTTGCATCAGCAAACCAAACTTTATAAGGACATATTCATTGCTCCTGGAATATCCCATTAACACTAGAAGTAGAAAAGTCTGAGGCCACGAGCCTTCTGAGGAGCAAAGACCATGAGGTCGGGGGTTTTTTGATGCTATGGGGAAGGTAGGGAATATTCCCAGAATACTACATTATTTTTTTCCTTATAAATAAATAGTGTTAATTCAGTATGGATTGCAGATGCCATCGAGTACCTCAGTATCGCTCATGGCAAGAAGCAGAAAACCGTTTGTGCTAAGCGCTAGTACCTAAAAATATAACTAATAAAACTTTCAGCTCATCTGTGAATGCATAAAAAGGTGAAGCCTGGTGCTCGTTCTTGGTGTGGGCTTTTTTTGGGTTGGTTTTTTTTTTTTTTTTTCCCTTTTCATAAAAGTTTAGCAAAGTTAGGTGGTGAAGGGAGATGGTCACAGTGCCGCAACCTCAGGTAGTCCGAGCTCTTCTGCTTGCAGTAAAATCCAGCCCCTGCTTTTATTCTGTAGCACGTTGGAGATAGGCAGGGAAAGGGCTGGTTGTAACTGAGAGACGAGAGACTGGCACTAAAGAAAAGCCAGCAGTGGTGCAGAGGAACTCCAGCTGCTGGATGCTTTGGGGAAGGAAACCTCATCAAGAGCTTTCCAGCCGTTGGGATGGGAGGGACAATAATAAAGGCGAAATGAGTTTTCTTCTAGGAGGAACTAGAGAAAGGGAACAAAAAAAGAGTGAGTGGTCAAAAGGCAGCTTCTTGTTTCCATCCCTGCGCTGACCTGGGTGGCAGCAGGTCAGGTGCTGAGCTCTGCCTTTTGCCTCCCAGGCAGCCTTGCCTGAAATCCCGTGTGGCTGCGCTGCACGGGGGGGGTGAGAAGGCCGTTTTGGCTTCATTTGCCAAACAGGAGAGGAAAACATTGACCAAAAGGAGATCTATGCTTAAGGGTCCAAGGGGTGCTGCTAACAGCAAAACAAAGTTGCAATTCCAGCTAAATTTTAAGCTTAGGTAAGGGCTAGGGCTTCTTTATTTTTTCATGAACTTGGGAAACAAAGCTCTCGCCTCCAGTGTGTACACCTCTCCGGTACCACGCGTCCACCCTTTTAATAAGGCTTGCGTAAGAAAACAGATACAGACGTAACTTATGAACCTATTTAAGCATGTGCTTAAGTCAGCTCCCCCTGCACTGAAATTTAGGCATATTCTTAAGCACTTTGCTGGATTAAGCCAACGAATGCCAAGAAAACCGTGTACTGGGGAGATACGGTTTCCAAGCTGAAGAATTGATCTGGCTTTTCTAATGGCTACCCTTGGACGGGTTTTTAGCCTCCAGCACTTTCAGGTGTTCAGCCTGCTGCCAGCAATCTATTTATTGATACAGGAAATCCATTTTGCCTTGCCTTGCTTTTAATGAGTTTTGCAAGCAAGTGGCCCCTTCCTGTGACTCATTCTGTGTTTTCTGAGCGGGAGATTGTGGTTTTAAGTTTCACGTTGGAAAGTAACCGCTGTGTCTGCTTTCCTTGTCTGCTGGAATCTCAACAAGAGGAATACATTTTGGAACAAAGAAATGGAAATGGAGTAGCACGGTTCACGTTTCTTTGCAAAATTGTATAAACATCCTCCTTTTTCAGGACAGTTAAGAGGACTAGTGCAAAGTGAAAATAGGTCGTGTTTTAAAATAACAGCTTTATCTTAGAACATTGCTGTTAACACGGGCAAAAAAAGACCTTTTCCCTGATGTCTCAATATGCGTTGGCCCTTTGATTCATAGCCAATAAAGATCCAAAAATTAAACAGCGGAGGCCTTTCTCTGATCTTACTGACACAGGAGTAGCTCCAGTAACATCTGGATGGCTGCTCAGATACCCACAAGCGACGATTGCAATCTGAAGTGGGAAGGGCAAGTGCTACAGATTTTCATCCAATTCCCGACCCCTCTCATCCTTTTAGGATACTGAAGGCAAAGAGGTAGGAGATGTGGATCTACTTGTTTCTGACTTTTGCCAAAAATACTGTGGCGGAAGGAGAGAATCCTCTGCAAGCTTGGTCCGTTAGCACTGAAAACTCAGATTTACGTTAAAAGCGGCCATAAATATATCAAACCCAATGACCGGGACAGTTTCCATTCCCCATTGCTAGATACAGCTATTTATATTTCAGGCTCGGTGGCTATGTCTGTGCAGATAAATTGCTGCCCAGTAAAGGGCAGGGCCCGTTCTTTGGCCCCCTCCCCAACTGGCACTCTTTGGCCAGTGTCCGGCTGCTTGCCTGCCCAGTCAGGGCAGTCCCTGTCCTCTGCTGTCCCTCAGACCGTGCCCGGGCATTGCTTGGAGGAGCATTGGCTGGCCAAAATCACGCTGGGGACCATACCAGCAGCATGCAGGATGGGCGGTTGTGTGCCAGAGACCGGGTTTGCATCCCACCGGTTTGCTGACGTGTCCGTGCTGTACCTGGGAAGAGCTGGGTCTGCGTCCCAGGTCCAGGCTGTAGCTCCTTTCCCCACCTGTGTCCCATCTGGCTGGATAGTGAGATATTTGGACCTCCCCTTCCAGAGGCTTTGGGATGAGCTGGGCTCTTCCTATGGGCTTGAGGAGGTGCTTCAGTTCCTCTGTAGTTCAGTCCAATGTCAAGAGGAGGCACCATCTGGTCCTGAACTGCTTCCACCTCTGTCTAGTGCAAGCCTGTGCAATATTAAGGCTGAGATCAACCCTGCAGTTCTCCAAAAAGACCAGAAAAATCTAAAAGCTCTGCTAGCACAGGCTTCTTAGAGAAAAAGTGTGGATGGGGATGTACAGAAAATCATACCTGAAAGCAAATATGGGAGCAACCTGGGAGCCCCAATATTACCATGCTCACTTTCCTGTAGGGATCCAGATGTCATGTAAAAATGCAGTGCCCTGTATTGTGGACTTCATTTCTAATCCGTGCGCTGTGTGAATGGAAATAACAGGAGAAGTGTCGTTGTTTCTCAAAGTATGATGGAGTTCGGTGGTTTTTTGGGGTGGGTGGTTGGTTGTTTTGTGTCAGTAACAGACTGTATTGAGATGCGGTGACTTAGGGAGCAGTTCAGCCTTTCACACCACATTGCTTTCTAATGCGGTCTCTGCACAGCCTGAGAGCCCGCACGAGTATTGCACCTCCCTGCAAGGCCCGTTTCTGCTCTCGCTCTTGACTGCTCCTCTGCACCTATCATTGCCATGGAATCACTTCCATTTTCTTTTGACCCAGTAAATTCTGGTAAATCAAGGCTGTGGTTTCACGGGCGGCTGATCTGATCTACCAGTTTGTTACTGCCTGAAGGAAAAAGTCGGTCTCCATGTCTCCTCCTTTGCTCCTCACGATTCTCCACCCCTTGCCGTACTCCCAGGATAGTTTTGTGCCGTGTTACCGCGTTAAATGGGCTCAGAGGGAAGCAGGACCTTATGCTTTTGTCTATGTCCCATGAAACTGCAACCTAAATTTTACCATGTCCATCTCCATTCTACACATGACCTCTTTATTCTTATAGTAATCATCATATAATTGCGAGCACACCTTATAAAGTGACATGCCTGGTATCTATCAGTGAACTTGAGAGCATGGACATAACCACAGCCAGATGAGACTACGAGCAGTGACATACCACAAGTAAAGAAATTGCAGGATCAAAACCATCTGCCCAAGATGGAAGGACTGACTGGGGAGCAAAAACCTGGTCCCAAGTTGGGAACAGGAGACAGCCTGTGCCCTGACACAGACATCTTGGGTTGGCCGAGGTGAATCTTTCAATGTGCTTTGTGCCTCAGTTCTCCATGCACAAGATGGTGATGATGGGAGTTCCTCTGTCCCAGGCATGCTCTCAGGACAAGGCATTAATACTTTTGAGAAATGAATATGAAACTGAGGGGTTGTGCAAGAAAGATATTTGAAGCACCACCAGTGACTCAGCTTCTGAACACCTGACAGTGAAGCTTTGTCCTTGCTGTCCCATGAGAAAAGGAAGAATATGGTCTCCATTTAACATCAGGAAACAAAAAGTCTTGGTAGCCTTAGTAACTTCAGCTTCAATTTTCTAGGTCCATTGCCAGGGTCCCAGGTACTGTGTCAGCCTTCAGTCTGTTCAGAACAAGGATTGAGAGGAAGCGGGGAGTGCAGGGCAGACCCCAATTTGTCAAGTAAAAAGCTTCTGGCCTTCAAACTCACAAAGTGTCCCTGCTTTGCTAATGGCTTCTGGTACTGTGGTGGCCTCTAGGATGTCTCATCATGACCCCTGCAGTAAGAGACCCAGGGAGAACCACCTACCAGAAGAACACAGAAAAATGATATTGCAAGTATAAGGCGATTTGGATTTGCCAGAAATGGGCAGAGAGTTAGGGTGGTGTGTAGAAACACCAAATTGGCGTTAGTCACCATAAGAGAGAGTAGTCTATACCAGGGCATCCTGGCTTTCGTGAGCTAAGTCCAAACAGCTAGGAGATCTGCTCCTGGGGTTACCGCATAATGTCTGTTTACTTGCTGGTTATGCCCCAGCTAATTTTGCTAAGTGAGTCTAAATCCTTCAACCGCACATCCAATTTGTAATTTAAGCCTGCAAAATTTTATCTCTGCTTGCTTACACCCACTGTCTCCTGGTTTACACAGACCATTGCTGGTTTCTGTAAGAATTGCCGCATTGATTGATATGTGAAACAGGAAGGTAGGATGTTTTAATGTGGAACGGTATTTAGAGAGATGCAGCATCTGTGTCTAAAGCGAGAGATAGTTACAGGGTTAGACAAGTAGGCCATCAATTACAGGAGACTGAGGTTAGGACCATCTGGCTGTTTGAAACAACACCAGGTGTTAGCAGAAGCAAATTTCCTGTGTTGCAACATAGGAGGAGAGCGGCAGGCAAGAAACAGCCCTCCGGAGTGAATATCAGCCATGGAGGAGGCCGCTTCTCATTTCCTTTTTTAGTGCTGTCTTCTAGGGGAAAAATAAAAAAAATCACTTGGAGAGCCTGGCACACCTGTGTCTCCTGCTCGCTGCCTCCCGGCACTGCTCGGGGGGGAGATCCCAGCTGGGGATGGGGACCCCCTCCTGTGAGGAGGGCTGAGCAGGACTGGCAGCATGCAGCCAGCTCAGCCAGCTCTTGGGTTTCGGTCCCACCAACAGCCTGACCCTTGCTGATGGACCTGAGCACCAGCACCAGCTCAGGTTCATATACCAGCATCCACAGTCCTCTCGAGGCCCTCCTGGCTGCCCGACCCGTGGTACAAGGTGTCTCCAGCCACATGCATCCCTGCCTCAGTTTCCCTCCCCACCAGCCAAAGGAGAAGCAGCCAAGGGTGGGCTGGCTGCTGGTGGAGAGGGTCAAGAGATGCAGAGAGATGTCCATCACCCACAATCCTCTCAGCAGAGGAGCCCGCACTTACAGCCATTTTCAACCACTCAGGGCTACTGGGCCATATTTTTTAACAGTCACTGGCTCAGTCTGTGCAAAAAATATTGCTGCGTTACCCATACGTGTATTGTTAAATCTGAACAAGCCTCTCACGCAGTTATGCTGCTTCAAATTTCCTCATGTATGCTTGACAATACTTTATTATTATCATTTACATTAAGAAGGGGAATAAACCATAATGCTGAAATCCACCCAACCTAAAAGCTCCACTGATATAAATGAGTCAGGAAACAATCAGATCTCCCACTAACGTTGTTCTTACTGTACTAAACTATAAGCGTAGCTAAGGCTTGACAGGGGCTCCTGCAAGAGGCGATCTCCAAGGCGGTTGTTCCCAGCAAACACCCCAGCTCCGCAGTGTCCTTCCGCAACAAGCAACAAGAGGTTAAAAATTAGGTAAATGCAATCCCAGTAACTGACAGCGGGACCTTAGATCAGTTTTTCCTCGTTTCTATTTCTATCAGTGAGAAACAGCCCTCACGGGGTTATTTTAAACTTTAATTATTATGCTTTAATTATCTGGTGACAGAGGGGGAAAAAGCCTTTGATTTGGTTATAAATGCCGAACTTACATGAATTCCTCTATAAAACACTTCATTCAGGGAACACAGCAAAGGTTGCTAAGTGACAGCGATGCAGTTGTGTATCACGGCACTTCCAAAGCCCCACCGCCAAGAAGAAAATGAAATAGCTGGGGGCACCGGTGTACAGGCAGGGCGGGGAGGCCGAAGGGCTCCGGCTCGTAAGCAAGCCTGTGCCTATGTATTTTTAGCTACCTATTAAAAGCAGGCGGATTTTCAGAAGCTCTGAGCACTTATGACACCCACTGAATAATGGCGGCGGTGAGGTGTCCAGGTCACTGCTATCCAGGTGCTCCTGTGACAGGGGATAATATGGTGTTAGCTTCTGCTGGATTTTAAAACATCGGCTATTATGCAAATCGGAAGGGCTCCCACCGTTCATTAAAATGCAGCAAGATGAGCCTTGACCCAGGGATAACATTCCCAAAACGTGCCGGTGACAAACACGGAGGTAGAGTTTTGGCTCATCTGAATTTCTAAACATTGCCTTCGAAGAGAGAGCGTCCCGTGGGGAATACTGCAGCTAATGGCAAAAAACTTTCCCGAAAAGAACGCTGTGATTGCAATTCTTAATGACGAAAATGGGAAATTCCAGATACGTGGTCAAAGTAGGTACCCACCAATTTACCTGTGAAACTGATTGATATGTGTCAGTTATGACCACACGCATGGCCTTCCATAGCCGTAGGCAAACGCTTATTAAATTCAAGAGGTGTAAGCATAAGTCAAATAAAATCATTGCCTATTTTCTGGAGCAGGATAATAATTTTTATGTTCCTTTTTTTTTGCAAAATATTTTGTCCTAGGTGAATATTTCATATTTTGTGCTTAGGATGAAAAAGTAGTATTTATTTTAATGATGGGCTGGCTATACAAGTGCATCATAGTCCTTAGCTCTTTAAAATGCTTTTTAAATTTTTATGTGACAATTTGTCAGCTGTGGGCTCATTTTGTTTTTTTTTTTTTTTTAATCTGGAATCATTTTACGTTAAAAGAAAGCCTTATTTGCAAAGCAAATGAAGCTCCAGCTTCTAAAACTGGCTAAACATAAGACAGAGGGTTGGTTTGACTGTTAAATTAATATATAAAACTAATACAAAAGGGCCAAATTCTAAGATTGGTCTAGAAAGAAAATAGCCAGAAAATTGTACTGACTGTGTCTATCCAGGACATTTGCTTGGTGCTTTGGATGGATTATTTCCTATTATGTATTTCTTTCTTCTTTTGCATCCACCTCTCCCTCCTTCTTTCCTGGAGACTTGTGGTTCCATTTCAGGTTGTGCTCTCTTCCTAGGTGTTCTATTCTTACCGTCCTTAAGAGGGGTCAGTTTTGCATTTCCGTCTTTTTGCATTTCTGTGTCAGACGGACTGTGAGATGGGGGTGCCTTGGGCCTGATCCTGCCCATACGCTCATCTGCTTCTCTGTTGTCAGGAGGCTCGGCTGAGGAGCTGTTGCAGGAACAGCCGAGCAGGAACAAAATGATAGCTGCTGTGGCACCAAGGCTGTCTGCAAAGTCTCTATTTATTATCCTCTTGAAAACTGCTGGAGTCTCCCCACCTAAATCAACCTTCAGCCTGCCCGGCCCAGCAACCAGTTCTAGCTATGAGTAACGATGCAATGGGTTTGTGCAGAAAAGCTGTATAGCATCACTTACAAAAATGCTGGAAATGACCTTTATAGGGCCCTCACACAGGAGCCAGATGACGGGCTCCATTGATGGGGCCAGGCTCCTTTCAGTGGTGCCCAGGGACAGGACAAGAGGTAACGGGCACAGACTTGAGCATAGGAAGTTCCATCTCAAAGTGAGAAGGAACTTCTTTCCTTTGAGGGTGGCAGAGCACTGGCACAGGCTGCCCAGAGAGGTGGTGGAGTCTCCGTCTCTGGAGACATTCAAAACCCGCCTGGACGCGTTCCTGTGCAACTTGCTCTGGGTGACCCTGCTCTGGCAGGGGGGGTTGCACTAGATGATCTCCAGAGGTTCCTTCCAACCCCTGCCATTCTGTGATTCTGTGTGATTCTGTGATTTGCAGCTCTCGCCTGGCTTTGCACGTGCTTGCAACCCTGTGTAAGAACATTCAGGAGCTTGGTCCCAGCCAGCAAGAATGTTGTGGTGAGAGAAGTAGAGCTCAGCACAGCTTAGGCTCAGATTGGGGCTTATCTAAGCCACAGGGTGGTGGGTCTGGATGAGATGTGGCCCTGCTCGGGCAACCACCACCACCGCTTTGGCTTCCCTGTGTCACAGCCCAGCGCTGGTGCTTGCTGGCCATGCCAGGTTGGAACTTTTCGATTGGAACAAGCCGGACCCATCTGCCAAAAGGCTCCTCTGCTTGATCAGGTCCATGCAGGCGTGCGGTAGCTGGACTGGCAGCGGGTTCCTCCATGGTGAAACAAGCCTGGCCAGCAGGAACACGATGCTGGCACAGCCTGAATGAATCTGATCCTGCAGCCAAACTACTGGTACCTCAATAAGTACCCCAGGGTACTCAAATACCCCAGGCCGAGAGTGGTGCTGAGGATGACTTTGGCCCCTTGACTGTTGAGTCAATTCCTGTGGCTTATGGGCTAGGGGATAGTTTCAGGTACCGCCTTGGGTAAATGCCGAAACAGCCGCTCTGGGAGACACTGAGCAACGACAGCGCAACCTCCCGCCTTTTTGCTCTGGAGGACGGGATGGAAACCCTGCTGTTGGGATCTGTGACACAACCTCCTTCCCTTTGGCTTGGTAGGAGGAACCAACAGAAAGCAGAGAAAGAAATAATGACACAACTGTCTTCAATCTGACCGAGAAATGCATTCTTAAGAATAATATGTGAGAAAGACACCAGAATTTTTGCCTGCTTAAAATTTCCCATTGTCTTCTAAGGAGCAAATACTTCGGTGTATATTTTGTTTAGCTGGATTCTTTTGCCATGATGGTCTGTCTACACTGACTAAATTCTTGTGCTAATGGCTCCACGATGCTGCATTTAAAGATTATAATACATTTATAGCCCACTGATAATGAAAAAAAAAATGCTGTATAAAAGCCAGGTATTAGCTATTATTAAATAAAAATAATTTACGGCTTACCACAGTCACAATGAATGAGACTGACTCACTCATGGGCTTTTGGACATTTTTTTCTAGTTTTTTGTTTTACGAGACTGTACAAGAAGGATGTTAGCTCAGTTGGAGATTTTCTCTTTTACTCTATGCCAAGGTTTTCAGAAGTGACTAACGACTTTGGGTGCCTAACTGGAAACATTGTAATAACGCCTGAATTTCAGAATGGCTGAGCACCCATCATCTGAAATTTAAGTCCTTTTATGGTCGTTTAAATTCAGCTCTCAGGACTGAGATCCTCTAATTCATCAGGAACTCTTGAAAAGCTTGGAAGTTGTGGAAATATATTAAAAAATTTAAGATGCAATTTCCTCCTTAAAAGCCTCCCCGTACCCAATTTTCCATGTCCCAACATATGTGGAGTTAGAAAAAAGAAACTGGCAGTTATTGAATGCAATATGCTTTGATTTTATGATAAAGAAAACATTGTGTTCATTTTCTTGCTACAGTGCGGTAGCGCTGCTTTTCTGATGAATTGTAATACCCATAACCTTGTTTTTAAAGAGCGTCGTGTCAGTTTTCTAGATCTTCAGCAAAAATCAATGAAGCGGTTGTGGGAATTCAGCATTTGTTGTGCAAAGGTGGACGCAGCTCTGTTGTCTTTACATAGGGAGGAGTGATTCACGGGATGTAGCAAGCCCAAAAGGCTTGAGATAGGTGGGGATGAAAGTCCCCGCACAGGCTGAAAACGCTCTTTATTTCATAGACTTTCTGGTGCCATGCTGCCACAACCCACAGTCACGTAGTGAACAGATATTACCTTTCACTAACATTGCCTTTGCAGATACCGAGTCAGATCTTTCTTTGATATCCACTGGTGCAAACCACCAGTTAAATTATGCCATTTGACACCAGGTGGGCTTAGTATTTCATTGCTCTCTGGGAGATGAAGCCTTTCCTTAGATAACTGGAGTGCTCTGGCTGATTATCTCATAAAAATCAGCTGTTGCATCAGGCGCGGAATAGGAGGAAGTTAGTCTCTTAAATGAATTGTAACTGGAAGCTTTTACTCTGTCTAGCCAGGCTGTTACCCACCGCTTAGATTAGATCTGATCTTTTTATGCTTCCCTACAGGTTTGCTTTGATTGTCTCCCCATTTTCCAATAAACACAGTAAGAGACCACTGGGCAGTTACTGAGGAAGTCCCTGGGAACTGTTCCCAGCAAGTCTGATTTGCGGCACGCAGGGTATAAGGCACTTGCCCAGGATCACATGCTCCCAGATACATGGGGCACATGGATGGCCGTTCCCAGAAGTGGATGCCAAGAAGGAAGCTAGGACGGGGCATGGGAACAGCCTTGTGACTGCAGCCAACGGCAGTGGTGGGAGACCGAGGGCTGCAGCTGGGCTGTGAGAAAAGAAGCAGAGTGTTTGGTTTTGAAGTGGGAAACCCAGATGCTTGTCTAAAGCACACCGGACACCACTCAGCACCCGGTTTTCTAGCCACAATGCTACACAGAGGTGCTGTGAATCCTTTATCTCTGCCTGATTCATCGTTTCATCACCTGGATGGCCCTGAAAATTTAGCTCCAGGCAAGGACAGAAGAGCAAGTTTATCTTGGCATCTTCTACTCTCTTTTTATTAAAGGGTTGTAGCATCTATTACTTCCTCCAACTGTTTCCCCACGTCCTGCTTCTCTGAGCCTGGACCGTAATCCTACAGTCACTCCTGTACTGGCTCCTTACCTTCCCAGTCTCTGTCTTCATATCACCCGACCGTGTCCTCTCCCTGGCTTTGGCCAGGTGACCCACTGCCTCTGTGGAGGACACAGGGGAACCAGCAGCCCCTTGCACCTTTTATTGGAACTGTTTATTTCACTTCTTCTTCAGATGAGCCTATTCCAGTCTGCAGTGTTGAAATCCAGAAAGACACATGGGAACCCCTCAGTGTGCAACCCCAGCCATGGCCAGGACCTCCAGGACCTTGCTACCCACATCTGTCCATCCTGTTGGACAGGCTCCACTTCTCTCCTGCTGGCTGTGAGGCTGCTGAGCCCCAGCTCTACTCAGGCACAAAGCCTGGCCAAGTCTGGCTGCCCCATCCATACCTGCATCACGACAGCCTCTTTTCTGCTGTCTTGCATCCTCTGAATTGCCAGCCTGACAGCCAAAGTCCTCAGCAAGACAGGCGCCATGGTGCCGAGGGCAGCCTAATGCCACATGTCCCCACGTTACTCCTCCTTCTCCTTTCTCGTGATGTGATGGGCTGGATGGGTTTCAGGAAAGGCAATAGAAGAGGAGCGTGGGGAAGCCTTCTCGCTGCCTGGCCACCTTTCAGCTGATGGTCAGCAGCTTGCGCTCCTAGATGTACCCAGCTGTCTAGACACTTCTGCTCCTGGCATTGTCCTGCAGCTAAAATATGTGACTTCTGTTTTAATAAGAGCAGAGTAGCAAGACATGTATGTCAGACATCAAAGGGCTTAGGACTTAAGAGTTTTGCAGGTATAAAATGGAGCAGATAATTTTTTAAATTTTTTTTTTTAATGAGTCTAAGAATTTGGACAAGAGCCATTGGACAGGGAAGAATAAAATCCACTCTACTCGTACGCAGGCAAATGCACATTATACTGAGTTAGTGTCCAGAATGGGTAGAAAAGGGGCTTTACAAAGGGGGTCTGAGAGATGGCGTTGGAGCGGTAACCAAACCAGCAGTCTGCTGCCTGGCTGTCACCAGGGAATAAAGTTTATTCCACTGACAAGGAAATGAGCAGGGCCCTGGAGGTGTTTCTGAAGAATGAGACGCTGTCATCTGCACTAAGCATGGCTCAATACGATCTCTGAACCTCCAAGGCCACATCTTCTGCTAGTAAGGAAGCAGAGCCTGCCCTGGCAGCGCGGTGTCTGTAAACACCATGCTGCGACAGCCCCACTGCCAGCCCCCAGGGCAGCAAAGTCCCCAGCAGAGGCGCGGCGGAAGGGAAAATGCCTGCCACCCCAACCGTGTCCCCTCCTGTACCGCTTTTGCTGGCAGAGTGATTTTGATAACACATCTGAATTTTCCTGTTTCCAGCAGACACGGCTCTGGGAGATGAACTTCCTGGTGTAGGTTGAGATTCACAGAAGACGTTTTCATATTTACTTGACTACTGATTTTACACAAATGTCTGTATCTCTCAATGCTGCATACAGCGCTGCTTGTGTCTTTATGGCGCAGGGCCATGTTGGGACCACCCTAAGGGGTTTTTTTCAATAATATTCACGGAAACTTCAGTCTCCCTACCTGTCCTTTCCCTGTGCCTTCAGCAGCCTCATCCATCCACAAGAAAAGCTGGTGAAGTGGCTGCTTGCCAAGCTGGTGACTCGGCTGGGTCCTCCTCCTCCTCCTCTCGCTGCCTTCGCCCCACCGCCCTGCGGGATGTCGCAGCTCTGGGTTTCCCCCTTTCCCAACAGGGGACCATGAGCAGGGAGCGGGATGTGTCCGTGGGCTCGCGGGGACTGGGGTTTTTCTCAGGTGATGGTGCAGCGGCGGGGACGCGGCACTGCACAGCTCTGGAGGCAGAAATAAAGCATGGCGTAGCCAAAACAGCCTAAAGGACACATCAATGGGAAATGCCGTCCTAATGACTCTCATTTCTCCTATAATTTTCAGTGTAAATCTCCAGATATGCCTGTATCCAGTATATAACCTCATTTTTTTTTTCCCTTCATAAAATGCACCTACAATTACAGTGTATTTTACTCTGAAATTTTCTAGGAAGAAGCAATTGATATCAGATCCAGGTGGCTTAAGGAGATACGGCTTCACTGGTGCCAGCACTACAAGTACCATAGCAGCAGCAAAGGCAGCAAACCCGGAGATGGTGGATCAAATCAACCCTCCTTTGGGACAACAAATGCTCAGACGCATCTTTGTCCTTGGAAAACAGGGGAAAGCGTGGTGAAGGTAAGAAACGTACTTTGTTCTCTTTGTAATATACTCTTTTTTTCCTTCTCTGGCTGTCCAGCGGTGGCTGTACTGTGCCCACGAGCGGCACAACGGTATCTACCGGCCAACCCCCAGCAGACAGGACATTTTTGAGAGGCCTCCCTCAGCCCCATCCCATCCCATCCCAGCATCCCCCGGCTTCCAACACCCCTCTCGGGCACTCAGGCGCCTGTGCCTAATTGAGGCAGCGGCTGGTTTTAATATGAGGTCTGAAAACTGTTTTGGATTGGGTTTCTTTTTTTTCTTTTTTTTCTTTCTTTTTTTTTTTTTTTTTTTTAAGATCCTAAATTGCTTTCAAATCAAAGGGATGGTGCATCCCTCGGCCCCCCCGGCCCCGGCGGCGGTGCTCGGGAGCGGCGGGGACAGCCTGCGCAGCCTCCAGGAGATGGTGCCCTGCTGTTAGGAAACAATGCTGCGAGCAGCAGTCATTCCCCTTCACTGGCACGATGTCACACAAAACGCTTTGTGTCTGTCAGCACATTCCTGGAAGGTCACAGTGAATGATGAATGCTCCTGTGTAGGAGCTGAGGAGGTTTTTTTTTTTTTTTTCTGTTTTTTCTCCTTCTTTTTTTTTTTTTTTTTTTTTTTTTTCCATGGATTGCATCACTTGGCGGCCTCTTGGCTTCATTCATTTGACTCCTGTGGTTACAAACCTTTCCCAATTGTTGTGAGCCTGCTTCCTCCACAACCCCTCTGTGGCCAAAGCAGGATATTCATGACTGACTGGCCTGGGGAAGCTGGATAACTTCCAGCTACTTTCCACAGCAGAGTTGCTCACTTCCCTCCCCCCGAGGTCTGAAATATCCTGTGGTTCTGGTTAGCTTTCTCTCCGGATGCACATCAGCTAAAGCATACGCATCGTCATGTGATACCCAAGGTTGTTTCAGCCCAGCTAATTGTGACAGAGGCTTTATTTAGATGCCATGTATAAAAAGATGAGTAAAGCACTCCAATATGAACTCAGAAGGATATTTGACTTGATCCTGAATGAAAAGCTGATTTTCACTGGCATGTAGCGCTGGAGTTCTCCATTGAGCTTTGCACATATGTCTAAGATGTTTAAATAATTCCAATAAACTATGATGTCATCTTTGCAGCTCCGTTGCCATTTCCTATGATTTGGTTCATGATTTCTTTCCCCTCTGAGTTACTAATTGCTCATGAAGCTTGTGCAATTGAATGGGGCTCTTCTATTTTTTCACCACCACCCCACTCCACCCCCCATTCAGAAAGCACAGACCCACTAGTTTTAATTGGGGAAAAACACCTACAGCCAAATTCAGCATTACCTCTCAGTGGGAATTTACCAGCACCTGAGTAGCGGTAGTCACTTGGCACAATCCAGCCAGCCACACCGAAGGGTATTTTGTTGGCATGGGGAGTGTCTGGATGGGGAGGAGGGTTCGGGAAAACCCATGCCAGAGTGAAATCCAAAGAGCATTTGCAAATAGTGTTCATGGGCCTGCCCACCGGCTCGTGTGGGCACACGTCCTTCCAAAGGATGGAGACACACTCAATGGCCAGGAGAGGTTAACAGCCTGCAGTACGCCTGCTTGTGTTTGCACAAATGCAGCAGGGCAGCGGCTCTGAGAAGGGACTGCTGGGACCCCAAGCGTACGTCTGTTGAGGTCTCATTCTTTGTTCCCGAAGCCACCTGGCAATGTCCATCCTGTTAAAGTCTCTTCGCCTTCAAAATGGGGTGGCTGCAACTAACTTGGCTAATGAATAGTCCCTGGCCTAGTCCAGTCCCTACATCGTGCGACCTTTCAAGTTATGCCCAGGAACTGGTTGAAGGATGCTGGCTGGCCCGGGTCAGGAATGGTCCTGGCACTGCTGTAACCATTTTCCGGTTCAGATGATGGGGATCTGTACTTGTGTCCTGGCTCTACTTAACTTGCTGCTATGGATGTGGCTGGCCAGACTTCTGTGGGCTGTACAGGGTTCAACCATAGGACTGGGAATCTTCATTCTGGGTAGAAGAAAAACATCCTTGGGCAGGAGAAACTGGATAGGGGGGAGAGGGGGAAGATGGAAAGTAAATTCTGTGTGAAAAAGAGAAAAGGGTCTGGACTTCAGTAACAGGCTAAATAAAGCCAGAAAGAAATAAATTCAGAGGCCAAATGAGTACTTAGGAGTCAAAGTTTGCAAACTGGAGTAGGATATATTTTTCCAGAAAGCTGCAAGAAAGCACATGTTGCTGCCAGTTCATTGGCACATAGGGAGAAACTACTGAAACATCAAGGGTTTTTTTTCAGCAGCAACAAATAAGGACATTTTGCCAACCTCTTGGTGAAGACAAGCAAATTGCAAACTGATATCCAATAATGGCTACGTGTTGCAAAATGTGGGATGAAGGGAAAAGATCTGTGAAACTTGATCTTCGCGCTTTATACATTTCCAGAGAATTCATCAGATCATTCAAGTTGTCGAAGAAACGTCAGGAAGTGGAAAACCAGAGGTTTTGCACAACTTATGAGTAATTTTTTTACGAAGTACTCAAGTCAGAGAAAGTAATTAAAACTTGTTTGGGTTTATTTTTACTTCATGAAGTCCCTTAGTGTTATTATTTCCCAGCTCTGCATTGACAGGCTCTGGTTTCTTTGTCATTTCCCTTTGAAGAGACCAAGAGCTGTGCCATATACAGGCACAAAAATAGCATCGAAACTCTTCTTTGAGCAAAGGTCATCTCAGATCAAGTGAGTTCTTTGTCAACATCACTAATGACTTAATAACAATCTGTGGAAGCAGGTTTACCAAGAGACATAACAGGATTGATTGAAGCCACCTTTTCCTTTCCACTTCAGCATTTCTTGGTACCACTAAAGGGAGCTGCTAGGAGGACCCTTATCCTGTGTATTGCTGTATCCCTCCATGCTGGGTTTCCCTGTGTGCCACTTGCGGAAAACCCACGGAAGTACTGATGTCTACAGGGTTTTTGGATGAAGAGCTGGAGGCACTGTATGGTGTGAAGCTAGGTCTGCAGTGTGTTGCAGAGGTGTGACAGAGATCCACGCAGACGTGCCATAACCAGCTAGAACAGCCCAGCTGTAGCCAAGCAGGCTTCACCAGAGGCTGTACATGCTCCTACAGGATGCTGGGTTTGCAGTTGGTGGCTATAAGTCCACCGTGCCTACTTTTCACGGGTTGCCTATGGCTCTCCTTGTTGTGTCTACCTGAGGACAGGAGATCCTCGGGTCTCCCTGACACGTAGACTCCATACTCCCGGCACATCTCAGGAGAAGATGCCGTGTATACAAAGACCAGTAAGAAGGGCAATATGATGTTGTCTGCACCTGTCTCCAAGGGCTTCCACAGAGATATTTGTATAATTATCCAGTGACAAGGACTAGAGGTCATCTGACTTCACAGGATAAAACAGTCCCCCAAATGTCCCTTTTATATCTGCCCAAGAGCAAACCTCAGTGTGCCCTGATGCAGCCAGAAGAGCCTGTAACAGAGAAGATAAGGAAAAGCAGCCTCCTATCATTCCCCGTGCAACACAGCTTGAGTAGTCATGAGTCACAGTTTGCTCTCAGCCCTGACTGACACGTCGAAGGAACTTGAGAAAAGTAAGGGCGGGCTCTAAAGGTCTTCTCAAGGTATTCTGACATTCATACCACACCATTTGAACCTGAAGAACAGCAAAACTGTTTGTTACCCGGTATCAGTAGAGTGATACCAATATGCACACAGCATTGGGATGGAGGGAAGGAAGGGATTTAGCACATGAACACGCATATAAGAGGAAAAAGAATTAGAACTTCTGAAGTTCTTTAAAGATGATTTGCGGTGCACCCTGAGGTTTGACCCATGCAAATAAAAACTTCCCATGTATTTTGTCCTCTGCAAATGGCACTTGTGCTAAGATCTTAGAGTTATTGGAGAGTGAGACCTCAGCTCCCATAGACAGTGCAGCTGGAGTTTCCCTGGCTGTCATGATCCACAGTGGCAGCAGAGCTACCTTGGAAAGACAGCACGGCTTTCTCTGCCATGGCCCGTAACTGGTGCTGGCAGAGGAAGGACTATGGCTTTGTCCTCGGCTTCTCTCCTTGCTTGTTCTGTGGGGAGGGAGATGGGAGAGGATTAATCTTCTCCAAAGGTGAGATGGCTTGCACCTGGGAGGTGCAGGACTCCCATGTTTTGGCTCCTTCATGTGTGTGCTACAGACAAAGCCCGTACTTGGTTTCAATTTTGTTCTTCTGAGGCCTCTGAGGGGGAAAGGCCAGAATACTCTGGGGTGCATGTGAAAGCTATCAAACAAGATTCTCAATTACCAGTGCCATAAATCTAGGCAAATTCAGCATTGAAGTCAACAGGGGTCCTTTTAATGGCTTCAGCTGGGCTTGGATTCTTACTCTAATTGCGTGCCTGTGCAGGGTTTGAAGACTGGGATTCATCCACCTAAATGTAGGCATTTGAAGAAGGCATCTAAGGAAGATCAGTACAAAGAGACAGATGCAGTCAGACAGCGGGTCAGACTATCTGACTGAGCCCATCCCATGCCGTTAAGAGTCATTAGAGAGATTAATCTTCTAATTTGGTGCCCTGCATAGTGCCCAGATTTAGTGGGAAGAACATGTTGAAGCACCTAAGTACCCAACTGAAACAGTGGGAGAATTATTGCATAATTTTCCCGTGTGACGCTTATTCAGATTAGGGTGGAAATGTGCACGTGTTGCTGGGTCTGACTGAGGGGTGAAGAAAGAAGACCATAAATTAGAAAAATTAAAATGAAAATAAATGTTTATTTTTATGCTTTATCCTAATGTAGCTAGAATGTTAAGAATTTATCACCTGAGGTAAAAGACTTAATCATTACTAAACCCTTTGGCAATTGTTTTAATAACATTAATCAAGATGAGCTCATTTAGTGCTAATGGGGGTGTTTTAAGTACTTTTATAGGATTTTCACTGAAATTCAGAATTAAATAATTGGGCCATTATTCTAAAGTGCTTTCGTCATCCCTCAGGGAAGTCCCAGTTTCTTGGTTTTCATCTGCTTGATTTTATTTCTTCTCAAGCATTAATTCTGATTGACCTTGTCAATTTTGGAGGACCCCTCCCAGTTATTAATTTGACCCTCTTCTGGGCAGTCTGAGGTTGGTTGCCCCTGATAATCTATTTTGTCAATGCAGTCATGGACAGGAAAGATTTAAAATACCACTAAATGAGCGTGGTGATGGATGATAAGACAGGAAGGACAGTGATTGCCACCAGCTAAAGGCTCCAGTAAGTTAGGTTTTTCCCAACACCCAGACTGGATGAGCAGTTGGTTAATTAATTAATTGGCCAGTTCTGCGTATAAAGTTACCTTAAGCATGCTTGGTCCTTATTAGGGACTGTAGTCTTTGCAATCTGGAATGCATCACCAGTTGCTGAAGGTATGCAAGGAAGGCAAGACATTATGGACTTAGGTCAGTTGCCTGAATTTATGTTCCTAGTACCATCTGATATGCCAAAATGTGTCTGAAACATCCCCATAATGATGGCAGGTGTAATGCAGGACATATGGTAGACCTTTGCCTTTCCTGAAAAGTAGTTACATGCCATGACATCTGAAATGACACTAAGTGTTTTGGGCAGCTGTATTGAGCCCTGTGGTTGTGAATCCATTTGAGATTAAGAGTCCACATGCCCATGTATACCCATCTACATGTAAATTTCATATCTAGACTCCTGTTATAGTCAGTGGAGATCTAGTTAATGCAGTCACTGAAACCCAGCCAGTGATTTGGCTGCTTAGCCACTATCTGTCTACAATCGGACAAGCTGAATCACCCTCCAGACTCTGGTGACTGTATTGAGTAGTTCTCTGCTAATACAGAGAGAACTTGAATGCTGCGGGCTCAATTCAGCTGACTAAACTTTGATGTCTAGTGCCATGGCAGATGCTCTAGTGAGTCTCCTGGCTGGCCTCCAGCTCTGTCTTCAGAAGAGGGAGGTCATCTCTGCCAGCCCAATGCGGATGTCTCAGACATCCTACGACACCTAAAAAATTTGCAAGAAGGGTGCATGTGGGCACCAAAGCACTGCCTCTTGTCACAGATAATAGGATGCAATGCGTGAAGTCACTTCAATACAAATGCTAAAATTCTCTGAATCATTCTTATAATGATATGTTCATTTAGATGATAATCATATTGGAAGGTTTTATTTAATCTAGTAGGAAAGTCTGTATCAGTCATTCCTAGTTTTGATAATCACAGGAGACGTTGCCATTTCAAACTCACCCCAGTGAATTGTCAGGTCATATTCTACCAGCATGTTTGGTAATTCAAAAGCCTGAAGAATGACAGCAAAAGTTAACTGTCGTGCATTTAAACATGAAACAATGCATATTTTTTTCATATTCAACCAACTTTATGACTGCTATTTTCAATTTTTTTCTCAGAATAACTGAAAGCTTCTAATCTCTTAGTCCATTATGGTGACTCAAAATAGTAGATATGTAAGTATGAGGTGAGAAAGGGAGGAAGAATATATTTCCACTTTATATCTGGAAAATAAGCTCGGAAAATTTCTTTGAAAAGACTATACTCAGTGCAAAGATCTTTACTCAGATCATTTTATCAAGCACAATAAACAACCGACATTACACACAGCAGAGCTTCAGCTTCCTAAATCCCATTTTCCAAGGCTTTATGTGATAATGAAGATCACATTGTGCAACCAAAGTGTGTATATCTTGCAGCTTTCTTCGGTTTTTATCTGTTGGCAAATTGCTCAACATCTCAGATAGATAGATTTAACAATTCCTGTTTTTTTTATTCACAGAAAGAAGGCAAACTACTACAGTAAGCAACTAATATGGCTGAGAATAGTTATTTTCAGGATAGCTTAATCATTGGGTAGGTTTGTAAAGGTGTCATATCTTTACTATGTGATGGCAGCATCTCTATTTTTTGTGCAATTTGTGTTCTCACAGATGGGTCTCAGCTTTTGCAGCACATGTGGGACGTGGCTTATGGCCATGCCAAATAGATGATGAGTGCAGGATCCAGGTAAAAATATATGACATGTATCCTGTTTACACTTACACAATTATAATTATTCAATCCTCTACACAAGAATGATGCAACAGGCTTTCCATTTTATGAGGGTAACCTCTGCCCACACGTGCGACATAGGACCTTAGTTGTTATTCAGCATCCTATGGTTGCAGGCTGCAGCTGACGGACACTTATGTGTCCCTCCTACAGCTATGTGTTACCAGCCTAATAACTTTTACTCCGGTCCTTGAAATTACTTATTCAGACCTTCCAAAGGTCTAACTGAATTTGAGCTTCAGCTAAGCCAGCACTGAGTAAGGATTTCTGGATTCCAGTAATGGCAGGTAACCAGTGCAAAAACGAAGCTGAAAGATTGACACCTCTCTTGTCTTTAATTCATGGCAGAATTGCACCAAACAACAGTCAAAATAGCCATAAAAAACCATGTCTTGAGAGGCCAATTTTTCATGACTAACTCTGTGGGTTAGGGCAGGGGAAAAGCAGCTTGATTAATTGTAACATTTGTTTTCATTTAATAGATTCATAGATTTCGAGGCCAAAAGGGAGCACTCTGATTATCTAGTCTGACCTCATGCAGAACAGGGGCCATGGAGCTTCACCCGGTAATTCCTGCACAGACCGGGAGGTTTTTCCCTGGTCCGTAAGGAAACTCTCCAGCCAGCCATACGGGAGAGCATTACCTCATGTAATATCCCGGGCCGTATCCTGAGCTCATTTTACCAGCTTGTAAATCCTGAGGAGTTTCCCTTGGCAGCTCAGGGTTTACATGGATGAAAGTGAAATCAGAATTTGGCTCGCCCTTCCTCACAACATGGTAGCCGGCAAAATGTTTTCTTTACTCCCCTGTATAAAAAAATATAAGATACTTACTTATGCATTTGCAGTACATTGCTTTATCCTGAAGTGTAATGCTTAGACTGAATCAGTGAAATTGAGGTAACTGGCCTCTTTCCTCCAGTCATGAGTTTTGGACTTGTTTAACTGACAAGGAAGACTCTTCAATACCTTTGTTGCAGTTTATAGGTGTGTTTGACCTTCTGCTTTGTACACATCAGATTTCATCCTTAGTATCTGCACTGAATCCAGCACTTCTCATGCCACGAGAGCAAATCCTCCAAAAGACTTAATTTAAGAATCCACCATATCCTTAAGCAGCTCTTTTTAAGCACTTCTAGAAGCTACGTGCCTACCTGCAGAGAGGAAAAAAGTGAAAAGAATGGCATTACAGACTGGAAATCCCCCAGTGTAGTCAAATTACATATTTATCCTTACTGTTAAAAGCAAAAGCAGCATATTTTAAACACAGCTCAATCTAATGTGACAAGAAACGAAACAATTCAAGTGCAGTCACTATTCAAGGTAATATTCTGCTGCTCAGAAATATTCTACATCTGTGCATCTCATTATAGTAAATAGCAGACAAATACTGTTAAACTATAGTCAACTGAGAAAAAAGGGGCCAGGACAGCTATGCGTGTCAATCAGGCTACTATACTAGGTAGCTGCTAAATCTGGGTTTCTGCCAGCCAAACTTTTCACGGCCTATATTTAGCTGAAATTGCCTGGTTTCTTTGATAGGAACGATTTTTTGCACCTATGATCTGTATGTTGTGCATTATGTTGCAGTCTTTTTCAGAAGAAAAGGACATGGTGCCTTCAAGGCCTAAGCCTAAAGTGAATGTATGAAAATGATCCATGATGCTATTATACTAACCACACTTCCCAAGTGATACTTTCTGATATCAGAAAAATTTGTTGCCATGGTGACTGGCCTGACCTGATACAGTTCAGCTGACGCTGAGTTTCCTCTCCCTTCCCCAAAAAAGGAACTAAATATAATCTTTTGGAAAGGCAATTCTTCTTTTGATTAGGTAACAGCAATCTCTCACGAGCTGCTGTTGATGCCATATTGGCTTATTAAGACTCTCAATTAGAAGAAATGAAGAACTGAAACAAAAGTGGGCTTGAAAGTGGGCTCTAATTTTAACTGAAAATTGTCCTTGTATAATGATGTTGTGCCCACCCATCTCAGGACACTATCTAATTTAGCATCCGCTGAATGGAAGTGGAGAGTTCAAACGTGCCATAAAAAATGCAAGAATTCCAGTAGTGGGTGAATTCAGCATTACCTGCCCACAGATAAGGTGGACAGCGGAATGTTAAAACTTTCTTTGATCCTTAGCAACTTAGCTAACTGGCCTCATCATTAACATGCCTGTTACTTTAATCCTCTATTGGATTAAAAGGTGATCTTCTTGTGATCCTGAAGCAAAGAATTTTTTGTTGAAAATTTTCTGTTCTTTGAAAGGGATGGTGGGAAGAAGGAAAAGTCAAAAAGTGACATCCCTCTGCAGCTCCAGCTGCATGCTGGGACATGTTGCATTAATGGTTAAACAAGGGCTGAAATCCACAATAGGTCACAGGCTCCTAAGAAAGGACTGAGATGGTTTAGCAGTCTTTAAAGACCAAGAAAGCAAATCACAAAGCCGATATCCAGCATGGACTATGCCTTCACTGGTTAAGTTTTCTAGGCATCTAGGGAAAGGCTCCAACTGTTTTGTGTGATCCAGTTTGCCTAAGGGGCAGGCCTGGGTTTCCTAAGGGCAGTGAATTGAAGGAGCTTATGTCTATCATAGAATCATAGAGTCATAGAATTGTCTAGGTTGGAAGGGACCTTTCAGATCATTGAGGTTTACGGTTGGACTTGCCTTCCAACCTAAGCAATTCTATGATATACATAAGCTTCTTCACTTTACTGCTTTTAGGAAACCTGGACATGAGGGCAGCCTGTCTTTAAAAAGTAGACCGCACTTCTTCCCAGATATCTTAGTTTTCCTGTATTTCTCCGAATTGTTTTTAATGACCTCAGTTCAGTGATGTGGGCTGTAGTCCAGGAGTGGAGTTTGGGTTAAGTAGCTTGGGACTCTCCTTGTCAGCCCCTTCAGAATGGAGCAGCATTGCCAAATGTAGATCAGCAAGCATAATGGTCCCTTTTCCCTTACTCCTCCAGTAATAAGTCATCCTTCCTGTACCAACATCCTCCTCCTCCTGGCTGAATGCTTTCACCACCATGCTGCAGATTTGACTTCATCTCACTTTTTTTTTCTTTTGGGCCCAGGGCTTTTGGAGGTCTTCTGCACTTATGATTCAAATTTTGTTTTTATTTTCTGATGGGGTTTCAAGCCGTGAATTTTGGTCTTGCACGGGGGTCTGTACTTTGTAGACAGACGTACTGTCATTTACTGGCATGCCTTTTAGGTGTGGACCCCTAGGTCCGGACATGGAAACAAGGAGACGGAATGCAAAATAGTGAGTTCAAAGAGATATGGCAAGTGTCCCCACGTCTCTTTGTGGGATATGGAGTATACTAAAGGCAGGAGAAGCAACTAATTTGCTCTGCATTCTTGGCACGTCATCTCATCTTTCTAAAGGCTCCTTTCACCAACACCGAGAGGAGACTCATTAAGAGCTGCTCAGAATATTTCAACTGAAGCACTGCCTGACTAGAAAATCAGGTTCTTAGCTAGTTGACCAAAGAAATTGATGAACATCTGCATTGCTCTAAATTTCACCCTTTTGGTTGAAAAATTTGTAAAGTAGAATTGTTTGACTTTCAGCCATGTTTAGCTTACAACATCTTTGCTTTGCTAGATCTTTTTTTTCGGGAAAAGATCATTCTGAGCATCCATATGTATATAAGACATTTCAGAAACCAGCAATGAAAAATGATCTTGAAGTGCAACAAGCAGTGGTGTTATAACTGGGGACACCAGCAAGGCAAGATTTGCAGGGAGAGTAATGTCTTTCAGTATTTCAACTTACATAATTGAGGGGAAAAAATGGGCGTGCAAGCCCTTCCTCAGACCTCACTAATTTAACTTAAATAAAGGCCCTTGCTAGTAGTAAAGGACAAAGAAGTATGTCTTCAGCTTCTCCAGAATTGCTCTCCAGAGTCTGTAATTGCTCTCTTTCACACACATGTACATACCCAAACAAGTTTAAAAACCACTTATCTTGCACGGGCCTGCATCTGCCAAATACTGTGTTCTCTGAAAGGTTACGAAGAAACATGGGATTCCTCTTACCTCAACAAACTAACTGACTTTGACAGCTAAATTTCACCTTAAATATGTTTAGAACTTCCTTTATATAGAAGTGTGAGTCATTCTGACAGGCTTAATTTGTACTGAAAAATGAATGTGTTAAACTTATTAGCCATTCAAGTTAGAAAGACTGTAAACAGTAGATTGATGGCATTTGCACTTCATGTACTATACACTATGTGCCTACAAAGTGAAAATACAAGAGTCGGTGGAAGGCATGCTGAAGATTTGATAGAAATTGTATCCTAATCCCTTTCTGCTCTTGACTCAATGTTTCCTTGTTACTTCATTTTCTATCATGAGCAGAATATGTATGAAAAGATGGCCCTTTCTTAACTGCTTCATATTTATGGAGATGTATGCATATTTCCAGCAGAACTAAACAACTAAGAATAAATACAGCAGTTTGCTGGAGTTAATAAAATACTGTGTGACAGACCAAAAAACCTGTTTGAGTTTGAAGACCCATCAATCGATAGTTAAGGAGATGTTGAAGTTCAAACCTTTGTTTAGCAGCTTTGAGGGTATCTGGGTCTGAACTCCTCTGGCTTGGTTTCTGTGCTAAAAGCATGCCTGACTTGTAAATAAGAGAGTGGAAGGGAGGGGGTAGTCACAAAGTCAAGTGTGATCTAGTTGGGAAATCTCTCAACCTCTCTTTCTTCTCTGTGGTAAGAAAATCTTTCCAGAAGGTGATTCAGAGGTGAAGCCTGACTCAGATGCTCATAAACCACCTTTAGTATTGTCAGATGAGCTCAGGATGTGAACTGATGCCCGAGCCCAATCTGCACATGCCCCTGTGTTGACCTGTTTAGGGAGAGCCGGCAGGTTCTCCAGGCAGGGAAACTCAGGCAGGAGAGTTCACGAGCTTTGTCCAAGCTCCGAACCTAATGTCCATATGGCTGCATCAGGCGCTTGGGTCTCAAGCATTGCTATGAAGGGTGATACAGATCTCATCTCAGAGTATGTAAATGAGCTTTTTGCTTTGGGTGGTCTTCTAGATGAATGCCTTTCCCTCTGTAGGAACACATAAAACTGGCAAGTTAAATTAGGATGAATAACGGTAGGAATAAATCCTCTGTTCCCCTCATAATCAAACAGTGGACAAAATTATACAGTCTGAGAAGGCTCACTTTCTTACTGTGCTATGATCTTGGTTCTATGAACTGGCTGATTGGATCAAAATGAGCCCTTGTCTCAGTAGGTCAGGCACACGGTGGGAGCCATGAGCTAAAGTTGGGGCCGATCTTTTCAGTATAGTCCTTTCCCTGTTTCCAACTCAACAGCAACTACTGGTTCAAGAAGCTTCAAGAAGCCTAGCCATATCATGTAGGGCACAATATTTCAATGTCCTTCATATTTATTTTATGGAGAATTTTCTATAGCCAAATACTTGATGAATCAACGGTAGTATGGGGAGACTAAATTAGAGTATGGTCTCTAAATTAGAGACATTTTAAGGATTTGCTTAGAAATCGTAACCTTCGTAGTCTTTGTAGCTCATAACCTTTGAGTCTTTGTAGCTCATCAAATCCAGTGAGTACATCTCTAGTCAAGAAGGAAATGTCTGCTGAGGTTACTTTCTATTGATATCCAGACCCTCTGCATCTCTCTGGAGTGCACCATGAGTGTGGATGAGAAGATGATCAGAATGCAGAATCACCGTCAAATAATAACCCACAAGAACAAAGGATTAAAGGTGTGTGCAAGTGAACACTCATCTGATCTGAATGTGCCAGTTTTATGAACCTTCGCGTGACTGACAGCTTTGGTGTAGTGTACTCTGCAGAGAACTTTGTTTTTCTTCCTTTGCAGAGAACTTTTCTGCTGGGAATCTGTTGCATTGTTATCTTCCACAGCAAATGATTGCAGCCCAATGTAATGGATAATGAAAACGTGACTCATTTGGGGCATTTTAAGCCGAGCGTGTGTGTGTGTGTATGCTCTGTCCTCTTTTGAACACTTGTATTATCAGAACTGTTCCATAGATCATGTATCACATTTGCCACCAGGCCAGACTACAGGTCTCCACAGTCCTCAAGGATTAGGACTCCTTTAAAAGAATATGTCAGAAAAGGATGCAATCGTATATTCAGAACGAGTACAAGCAGATCAAGCACATAGAGAAGTACAAATTAATCCAGGTTTTCTGGATATCTCTTTGTTTGGATATGACTATCTTTTTGGATAGGACTATAGTAAATTGATAGTTTTAGATTTTTTACTATAGTCAATCAGAAAAGATAAAATCTAGTGAATCTTTATGCTCTGGGATCTTTATGGTATGGGATTATAAAGACGATTCTATGTGCTGCAGTCTAAGCTATTTTGTACCAGAAAACAAAATAAAACAAAACCCCCCACCCAATATCTAACAACTCTTAAAAGAACATTTCTAGGGGTGCAGATGCAAAGATCTAAAACTTAACAAAATAACAGAATTAATGCTGTCTGTGTTTTTTCATTCACTTTCTTAGGTTACAGTCTTGAATTAAAAAGACACATATTTTTCCCACTCTGCCAGGGGGATGAATCAGAATTGTGCTGTGAAGGCATCTGTTGTCTGTTAAGTCCCCTGACTCATTTGTTGCAGGAGTTGGAAGATGTGAAATGAATGAGGCGGGGGACAGCGGGTTGTCTGGTGGCTGAGGTAGATGAATGTCACTCAGGAGAACTGGATTTCATCCCTGTCTCTGACACAAAGATCATATGAGGAACTGTGCAAATCATTTAAACCAGGGTTGTTATTTCCAGAACAAGTGGAAATTACACTCCAATCTTCCTGTTGCTCAGATATGGATTTCAGTTCCTTCATGGATCTCCCTGGTACAACCAAAGGCTTTCTGGCCCTCCTCTTTTGTCCTTCTCTGGTGAGCATACTAGGGACCTGAGTCCTCTCATCCAGGAGGGACTGTGTCAGGACCTTGGCAATTTGCTTGCAGGCTCTGTGGCATCTCTAATGATCTTGGGTCTTAAACGAAAATAACTCAGGACAGGGCAGAAGTGTCCTAGGAGAGGTGAGGGTACAGACCGTGCACTACAACCAATGGAGGACCATCTAGCTCACTCATCTTGCGATCTTTTCCTTAGGTTTGAGAACTAAATATCAGTTTGTTCACATTAAACAGCTTGGAGCTGACCTCCTCTTCCCAGCAATTCCCTTGTGCTGTCCCACGCAGATACCTCATTGCTCATCAGCAGTACTGCAGCTGGCAGAGTTTGGCTGCTTGATGTAGCAGGGATGCTGCAGATTTTGCACATCTACACTGGCAGGGCATGGGACATTATAGTCAGGGAAAGGACTGAGCTGAAAGATTTTGGGCTTAGTCTGCAGCTCTGAGGAGGGTCATATTCAGCTTTTTAGCTTTTCTGCTGAACTCTTGGGCTGCCTGTTCTTGTTCCGTGCCTAGCTCTTCACTAACCACCACAAAAATCTCAGAAAGTCCAGATCGCCCCATTTAGGGATTCTTATCCGATTCTTGCTCTTTCCCTTTTCCAAAACTTTTCCCTCACCAAATCTTCAGGGAGTCTTGGTCAGCCCTCAAACTTCTCCTTGTCAGCGTTATTTCTCTGCACTAACATGGTATCTCTACCCATGGGGTCCTCAGCCTTGTGTGCTCCCGAGCACAGTTTCTTTGCAGCACACAGTCCCACCTCTTCCCTCAGAATGGCCGTGCCAACTGCTTGGACCTGTGGCACACCTTGCAGTTCCCGGGATCTACCCACTATTCCTCTTCCAGGTTTCCCAGTTTGCTGTGTCCTTCCTCTGTTTTAGTCACAGTTTCTACTCTTTGACAACATCTAGACCCAGTCTTCTCCTTCAGAAAAATCCACCTATTCCTTTTCCTCACCATCTTTGATCTACCTCTTGTCCTTGTCCAAGAGGAGGTAGGCAGCTCCCTTCTCTGCGATGCCCAGTTTCAGCAGCGGGTGGACTGAGTGCAAGAAGCACCTGATCCCTGGTGCCACATCCAGCATCCAGGACTTCTCCATCTCAGCGCGCATGGGGACAGCCATTAGAGAGGAAAAACTGATTTCATTCCTATAACCCTGTGCTGCAGAATACTTTTTTTTAAACTTTCTTTTTCCTGTGGCTGTGAGGCACGTATGATTCAGCCACATACAGAGCTTGTAAGGAGCTGGGACATGCTCAGTGAAGACAGACTGCCTGGGGATTTCAGCTATTAAACTCTGGCAAGTCTTTATGAAGTATGTGTAAACTACTACTTGTCAAAGACTTGTACATTTTTAGGATGTGGATGTATTTCACAGGGAATAAAAATGAATAAATAAGGTTTATCCTTAACAAAACCCCCGCTCTTCCTCCACACAGGGTTCTTGCAAAACACAGAGTTCCAAAGTTTTGAAATTGCATTTTTTTAAACATTGTTTAGCAGTTGTTTTTCTTTTTTTCTCCTGCTTTTTTGTTTTTGAAAAGATATTAGCAATTTTTAAAAAATAAGGTAGCATGAGAGATGACAAGTATGAAATCTCAGAAAGTTTCTCCAAGCTGCAAATAAAAACATGGTTATACAATAAGAAACTTCAGGCAGCCTTAGCTGGGATGAAAGGACAGACACCAAGTTGAAGCACAAATGGACCTGCTATATATCTCCGTATCCACATGTTATTGAGCCAAAATTTTTCTTAGAAGTCAATCCGATTCTCTCTAGTCCTTTTACTCAAGTACCCCAACTCTGATGATATACGTGTGCAGATAAAAGCAAATGCCTTTCCTTGTCCTTCAGTGTCTTTTTTAGGAGTCAGATCCAGATTCCCTTCTTCGCTGAGGAGCAAACCACCTTAAAAGGAATGGAAAAAGTGAATACATGGGATCCTGCTGGATTCGCCATGCTGCAGCGGTGCTCTGGAGCCTCTCAATGGCAGCGCCTGGCCTTGTGCACCCTTGTGGAGGAGTGGGGCTGCCTCTCGGGCACGTGCAGCTGAGTGCCAGGAAGCCACAAACGGGGCCATTTGCATCTGTCTGGCCATGAAGCTCGTCTGAGTGGAGGAGGAGAGGGAGATCTCATAGCTGTTATGGAAACTTAATTTTAATTTTTTCCATATGAATCTTGGGAAAACGAACCATTGGAGAAGTTTATCATAATTCTAGTCTAGATAAACAGCTCAATAAAGAATGGAAAATATGTATTTTGTCAGAAGGCACCATGAAAAAATGTTCACATATGGCAATGATTTCCTCAGTATTCAACAAAGGATTGGCTCAGGAGTCTTCTCCTGTAGATACAGATCAGATTTATCGCTGCGGTAATGTCACCTGACTTGTACGATGTTTAAGCTGTGAGTCAGCAGAGCAGAGAGATGTAGTTCTCCAGCATGTACAGTATTTATCCTGTCCTTTTCCACGCGCTGGCGCTGATTTTGTTTTTAACATTATTGAGGAGTGATTCTTCATAGTTAAGGTTACAAATGAGTTTGTCTTAGAAGTTTGTTTTGGCTTCTCCCTACGACCTACCCCGCCACTCTGCTGCAGCAGGACCTCGGAGCCGGTAATCCGAGCCAAGAACAAGATAATGCGCCTTTTCAAAATGTGAAGCGAGTGAAAGGTTTGCTGGATTATGGCTCTCAGAAAATGAAAGCGTTCCCACACCAGGAAAAGAAGTCCTCTCTGTTTTGCCGCTTTGTACACTTTCTTCAAGAAATTAGGAGAGAAATGTTTTACTTCTCTGTGGGACACTGTAGGTGTTTCCCCATCATCCTGGAAAGAGAGCTCCTGTTCTACTCATCACAATTTAAGGACAGACAGTGGTTAGAACAAGAAAAAAAATAATAAAGGATATGTATGTCAGCGTTAACTCTTCGTAATCATCTGAACAGACTGTGGATTTGAGTGCCTAACGTGTGTGGGGTAGTGAAGTAGATTTAGATTCATACTTTTTAAGATTTAAGTGAAGATGGTGAGCCTAAATGAAAAACGTGTGACCCAGCTCAATAAGAACTGTCAGCCTGAGGCCACTGAAGCTGCAGACCCCGCTGTTCAGCCAGTGTGGCCCTGCGTGTGTTGTGCAGCTCCGTGCCCAGTGCATCCCTGCTCGGAGCAGCCAGAAGCAGGCAGGGGGATGCGGGCAGAGCAGCACCCAGACCCTGCGGGGCCCACTGCTGCTGGTCCGCGACCCCTAATGCCCTGTCAGCACCCTGAAACATACTCATGACAGCACCATCGTGCCCTCTCCACTAAACTGCGCTGTCAAGGGTGAGGATGGCAGCCTATCTTTCTTCCCACATGGAGGGGAAAAGCTGCTTCTGTCTGAGCCCTTGAGGTGCCTTAGTGCTGAGGAAGGTCTGGCGTTTAAAACAGTTTAAATCTCTCTCTCTTTGACTTTTTCCTTCAATTTTTTTTTTATTTTATTTTTTTTATTTCACCTAGCACTGCCTCTAACAGGCGGCTTGGGAGGGCAATTCTTTTGTGATGTCCCAATTTTTATATAACAACGTGGTAGGAATTTTGGGAGCTTCATGCAAGGACATAAATTCCATCCTGTGTGTCACGTGCATAAAAATTGGGTGTCGTGGTACAAGACACATAGGTAGTATTTAGATTTCTCTTCCCAAACAACAATGCGGAGCATCAAAATTCAGTTCAGTGTTTAAATACTTTTGGTTTAGTTTAGTATATTATTGTTACTAGCTGAAACAACCTCAGTCTAGGTTTGCAAAGAGTAGGATTCTCATATCCGAGGGCTGCTCAATCAGCACAACGCTCGCATGCACCCATGACACTTGCTCTGTTTGTCCAACATACCTGGGACGTGTCGCACTTACCAGGTGTGCAGTTCACAGACAGCCTCTGCATAAAATCATGGAGAAGTAGGGCTGAAAGAATCTCAGGAAATTGTATACTCCAGCTTCCCCAGCCCTAAATCACCAATCTCTGTTTGACTCTTGCAAGTTACTGGGGTACCTTGTTCCTAAAGATGCTTCACAGCATTCCAAGGCAATCTATTACACCGGGCTCACTGTTTCTTTCTTGCTTCTTCTTTGCGCTGTCATTTACGCTCATTATACTTTTTTCTTTTCTGCCTCTAGACACAGAGGAAAGAATACTCCTTTTCTCTTTGCAGTCACTTTTCGGTATCTGAACGCTGTTGTTCTGCGGCTACTCACCCTCCTTTCCAGTCTATACAACTCCTTTTCTTTCACTCTTTCCTGGTAAGCCATGTAGGTTAGGTCTGACACATCCAGCGTGCTGAAGGTAGCACGTCTGAAGTAGGTCTGATGGAAAGCTTTGAAAGCTAGTCAAAAAGAAAATAACATGGCAACACCATTGCAATGGGACCAGCTGGACACTACTCAGCCAGAAAACAAGTTCGGTTGACTACTTCAAATTTAGCAGATTAATTGATTTCAAATGAGGCAGCACTACAGATTTTTAGCCCAGAAAAATCCCACAGTAGGAGGGTTCCCCTTGCAGATGTGGGAAGTAGATACTAACATCAACATTAGAGCTGAAACCAGTGTAGCCAAAACCATATCATGAGACAGGCCGTTTGAAGGTGTGACTGGCTTAAAATAGTGAGCTTTAGAAATGAGGAAGCATTATTAACTATTTTTACTTGCCTTTGGTTTATGAGCTTGTAGGGGTAACATATTATAACATTTCCAAGTTTTCTCCTGGAAGCCTCTGTGAAAGAGATTGAAAACCGAGATACTTGGATAATCACTTGGCTCTAGAAATGGAGGCTTTGGGAGAACACCAAATGTTGTAATTACATTACTAGAATAGGTGTCATAACATTTTGTTTCTTTCTGTGTGGAAAATGAGAGAACCACAGTTGTTGATGAATTCTTGGATAGGAAAAAGGTGATTCACACAGGAGCCCATACAGCCCTTTCTTGAACATCATTCATCCCTACTCATCACTGTGAGAGATTTCAGACTGTTGTGACAATGGTTTGACATGAAGAGAATTCAGTTAGAGTCACATTGCAACTCCCCGTGCCATACACAGGGGGCCCAGGGGCACCTTAAAGATTTGCCTGGACATCAGGTCAGCAGAATCCAAGCTTAGCTGACACATCAGATGGAAATGAATCATCTGAGGTACGTTCAGACTTATCGTTAACTTTTACTAAGTTCACTGTGAAATGTGGGAACCATCAGTAGTTAATATGCAAAATATCAGACAACCCTTTGGGAGAATTTGTGGACATATACACTGACATATCAGATTGCTGCAGCACTAACTTTAAAAGATATTTTGCTTTCTATTGATTAGAATTTGGAGGAGGGAGAAATATTTAAACTCAAGACAGAGCTACAATTATGTGTGATGGGTCTCAAAGTAGATAAAATATTTACTTAATACATGATAATTTCAATGAATTAGACATTAGTTTACAATTGCAATCAAAATGTGTTTTCCCTAAGACTTTAGCTGTTCTAATGATTCTTTAAGTGTAAAGAAAAGCCTGCTGCTTGATTGAAACATGTCCAAAAGGCATCACAGCTGACAGGAACTTGAATTGGTCTTCTGCATTCGTTTCTGATGGCAGAGGCAACATAATCTGACAGCAGATGTTAAGCAGGCAACGTTTCTCTTCTGCTCCTAAGAGCAGCTGACAAGGATCTGTAGCCTAACTTCAAACAAACAAACAAACAAACAAACAAAACCACCACCAACAAAGTTGTCCAATTAAAACTGGATTACTTTTTTGGACAGAAACACCTTTTAAAGTACAACAGGGGCAATTAACAGGTCCTAATTATTTCTAGAAGTGAGTACTTAATGTATTTTGCATTGCTTGCGTGATTTTAATGTTTCTGAGCTCTCTGTTCTAATTTTCTTGCTTGACCGTTCTGTTTAACTGTGGCAGACTGATCTACATGTCCTGAATGTACGGAACCCTGACAACGTTTTTGCCTTTTAGGCGGGAATATATGATCCTTATTTGCCTCAAGGGCCTCCTGAACTGCTCTTCGATCTTGAGTACAAATCTGTTATTTATCTCTCAATTGTACAATGATTTCTTATTTATTCTCTGTAAAATGTGCCAGCTTCTAAAGGCAGGATTAAAGCCTCTTACCCCAACGTTGGTTTACCTCAATAATCAGAGCAGCCCGTGGCCTGAGAGTTAGGGCTTGTGAGGGTGGTGAGGTACTGGGACGGCTTGCCCAGGGAAGATGTGGATACACCTTCCCTGGGAATGTTCAAGGCCAGGCTGGATGGGGCTTTGAGCAACCTGGTATAGTGGGTGGTGTCCCTGCCCATAGCAGGGAGGTTGGAACTAGATGGTCTTTAAGGTTCCTTCCAACCCAAACCATTCTATGATTTTCTACTTGTGCTGGAAGAATCTGAACTCCAATGATAGTCAATGGAAAGACTGCAGCTAGAGTAGCCTAAAGAGGAATTTAGATGACCAGCTACTACCTACGACCTACAGGGTGCACTGAATCACTCCGCTGGATGTATTAAGTAACTCTCTGGTGACTACAAAGGGAGCTTTGATACCTCCAGCAGACATCTACCTTTATTTAGGTGTCCTGTCCTTGAGTAGAATCCCACCTGGAAGGTTCCAATCCGTCTTTCAACTGAAGACACCCACTGCCCCCAGGGGTGCTCTAGGATATGCACAACATCCATATGGGCTTAGTAGGTATGATGCAGGCTCTAGGAATCTCCATCTTTTTGGAGCAGCAGCAGCGGAGGAGACCAAGTAAATAACAATATATGTCTATGTTTACGCAAATGAACTGAAGATGGAGGGTGGGATTTATTTTCCAAGATGTAGGTGCTTACTGCTTTTTGAGACGCCCCTTGCCATTCCAGGAATCTTCTAGGATCACAGACTCAATGAAGGACTTGTGGGAGCCCTGCATCATTCTGGAGTGGCAGCTATGGCTTTAAGGTACTCTCAAACTATTAAAGTGTCCCTAGGTGCCTATGTCCAGGCAATTGAGTCCCAGTTTGAGAGCTGAATTAGGCAGCTGAGTCCCAGTGTAATATCCACAGGCAGAAGAGAGAACCATAGCCATGTTTCCCAGGTCCCAGCCCTAGGAAGAAGGTTTTAATACATATCCTTCTCAGCATGTCCTACAGAAATGTTTGTGGAGGCTCCCATCAAGAGGCAGATTTTGTAGTGCCTTTTGTGAAACATGATCTCTCTTCATCAGCTGTGTAGAACACAGAAGAATCTGAACACTGGGCCCTTCCAAGCTGAGAGTTAAGACAAATAAGGCATTTATTTGTTTATTTATTTATTGATGTACTGCTTTGGATGTAGCTTGATCTTTCTGGTGTCCCAAGCACCGGCACAGCATCTGCTGGAAGATCCCACATAGGAAATTACTTTCAGGCCGATGTTCAGAGAACGCCACTGTTAATTATTATGAATTGGAGCAAACATAGTATGTGAGCCATGATGAGCTTGCATATGAAACAGAAATTACTTCTAGGAACAGAAGAGAGATCAAAACCAGTTTTTGAGTCCATATTGGCATTAACACTGATTTCATTTATGGTAGATTGAACTTCTCACTTTGGTTAATGTTTCGTTATTAGAAAGACCTGTTTGTGGGACCCTAGGTATCTTTTGATAGCTGCAGAGTATTAATTAGCACTTAGTTCCTTAGTAAAGAACAGATTAAGTAACAACAACTACAGAATTTTTTCTTATACTTTTCTCAGCTGTGAGCACATAGGCAGAGCCTTTGCCTCTGTACCTGTGACATTGTCCCTTGATTCTTAGGCCTTGTTCAACACTTTCAGAACATAAGTTTTCCCTGGTAGCTAAAATCAATCTTTTCCTCACCTAAAAATATTTGAAAGAATGCAATTGTTTTTTGATTGTCATTGCAACAAAACATTTTTATTTAGGAAAGATCAAACATTATAAATGATCCGAAAGAGATTTCTCACAAATTTTAACTTAATTTTAAATTAAAAACCCAACTGGTATATATTTTAAAATCTTGAAATAATTTGCACTCTTCCTCCAGGTTCTAAGGGAAAAACAATCAAGTTTTGCCCTAGCTCTCCCTGCACCTTTTGAAGATGTCTGCACTTCCTATTCCCTTCAGCTGCAATAAATGACTACCCAAGTGGTGC
This sequence comes from Chroicocephalus ridibundus, assembly GCF_963924245.1. NCBI lineage: Eukaryota > Metazoa > Chordata > Aves > Charadriiformes > Laridae > Chroicocephalus > Chroicocephalus ridibundus. The sequence goes on from NC_086286.1 coordinate 113,751,932, forward strand.
AGCACTGCACCAGGGCCAGGGTCCTTAATGACACTGCCCTTGTTAGAAATCTCCTTCCTTTGTGCATTGGATGCAATAATGACAGAGCATAATGATAGAGCATAGAGTAGCCAGGGGGAGTACATGCTGCAGTTTGCAAAATCCTTCAGTTATGGGTTTGTGCTTCTGTCATAGAATCATAAAATCATAGAATCATTTAGGTTGGAAAAGACCCTTGGGATCATCGAGTCCAACCATCAATCCCACTCTACAAAGTTCTCCCCTACACCATGTCCTTCATGACGCCTGTAGGCACATCGCCCTTACGAGTTCCCGCAGGAACTCTGGACCATTACTTTTTCTCTTAGCTGAGCCTGTGCCTTAGAGCCACAATTTAACAGTCCATAATGCCTGCACTTTGATAATGGAATGACCCAGACATGTTAAATATTATTATTATTACTGCAGAGTACATGACCATATGAACAAACTCAAAAAACACCCTCTGCATTTTACAGTGACAGATCATGCATTTTTGGTGATTTCTGCATCCTAAAATCATCTGTATAAAAAATTTGATGGCCATGATGATCACTAGCCATACAGTGGCATTAGAATGCCTTGCTTCATTACTCTACTAAATACCTTCATGTAATTCCACTTAAAAAACCCCTGACCAAATCCCTAAACAAGGGTTGCACCCAAAACAGCAAAGCCTATATCAAATCTATGGCTCTGAGTACATCCTTAGAGCAATTTCTGGATGGTATTCATGCTTCATTTAACTCTGCATTTTGTTCTCCAAGAGCTTCTAATGAACATACTCAGGATTTAACAGTTTCCTTTCCAAAAAGGAGCAACTTCAAGATAAGAAAATTCATTCACATTATCATTCACAAAAACAAACAACCAAACAACCCCCAGGCTGGCATTTTTAAGCAGAAAACCTCTGGTTGCTTTCTTGACAACACTGCTGTTCTTGAAGTAAAGGGATCAATCTATCTGCAGTATTTGGATTTGGCTGTAAGACGGAAAAAAAAATCTCTTGGTTTCCCAAATTTGTTTGGCTCTAGGATATCAGCACATGTTATCACAGTTGTAAGTTGTAATTATGAAATTCCAATTAGTATTCTGGTCTGAAAAAGCAGGGTTTTTTCCATTGTTCTACATCCCTTTCTTTGCCTGTAGAGACTGTACTGACCCATGATTTACTTCATTAAGCCTATCTGAGGCATTATTGTTTAGAAATGAAGAAGTTGCACACATTTTAGTCTAGCATACTGTGCACACATAAAAATTAAAATATTTTCCAGTACCTATAATAATAAGTATTGTTCATTAAATTAGCAGTGAGTATTGTCAGCCCTCATTCGCGTGGAATGTCCTCACAGACCAGACAGAAAATCTCCTATTTTGAGGGTCAATTACTTTGGTCAAATAGGCATTTATGTAAGTATGTAAACAAGTAATCCTCTCCTTTTGGTATTGGACACATAAAGAAAGTGTTTAGGATCATTATCAACAACGAAAAATATTTCTGCTCCTTTAATTATCACCGTGGGCTTTTTATGGAGAAGCCTAATTCTGTGCTTTCAGGAAAGAATATATTTGTGTCTGTCAAAGGACTAAAACCAGCCCCCCCTCCTTTTCTTCTTCAAATGTATATCTAGAAACCTCTGTGGCTAGATTTTCAAATGAATTTTGAGTAAGAATACAGCCAAAACCTCAGAAAAAAAATACCAGTAACTCTTCAGTATCTTTATTCAGATTAACTGATTTAGTGGAAATCTGGTTTAGGGCATTTCAGACCACTGGAAGGATACAGAAGAGTTGTGTGGAAAAAAATGCAGTAATTAAAAGCCCGATTTAGGCAATATTCTTAAACTAAATGTCAATAGTAAGAATTCCGAGCCTAGGGTTACACATATGTTCATATGTCTGGTTGAATCAGGACTTCAGGTTTATATTTATAGGATTGAACTTTTTTCCCTTTTTTTTTTTTTCTGTACAGCCACTCAAACTGGTATTCTCTGCAGTCTCCCTACAAATGCCAAAATATGTTTCTTGCAGACTTGGATATTAAGAAGCTACCCAAATCCTAGATGACATACAAATCAAATGCCAGTGAAACTACTAGCGGTCAGGCACCTAATTGTATTTGTTGTTATGGTCCGTACAGCTTGCCTTTGTGGCATATCACTTACAAACATGGTTTTCTAAGAACTAATCTCTATGTACCCAAAATGAGATGGCCGTCTGATACTAATTATTGTTAAGCTTAGGTAAGGTGATCTTACATGCTCCGATTCCACCGCTGTGCAAGCACAGATGATAATATTCAAAAGCAATGCAGACAGTGACGAAGAATAATTTTCAAAATGTTCTCCTTTGGCAAGGCAAACACATTTTTGGTATTATTTTTTATTCTACTCACATCTATCATCTCAGTAAAGATGATACAGGCAAAGAAATATTCCTACTCATTTGATTTCTGTGGTCTAGTATTTGACCATGACTCCTTGGCTAATTCCTGTAGCAAGGGATTCCCAGCTAGTCTCTCAGTGAAGCACAAAACTATTTAGTTGTGATGAGACCAGACTGGGTGTGTTCAATCTGGCATAGCTTTTGGTAAACTAATATGAAAGGCAAGAGAATAATAACTAAGGTTTGGAAACTGAAAAAACACATGATCTCTTGGACAGTCAAAATAATCAGGATTCCATGATTTAGCACATTTGAAATCATGTTTAGGCCTTCTTGCTACTGAAGAACACTTTTCCCAATGTAAATCGCACTTGAATATGTTTCTGACCTCAACCTACAGCAGATCATCTACTGGATTAAATATACTTCTGTTTTTCTCAGTGGTTCAATCATCTGGACTTTTTTATCTCTGGAAAACCCCACCTGCAGAAAACCACCAACTTCATCTTGAATTTCCCACCATTTCCCACCTCCAGTTCTCCAACTGGATGTTTTTTTTTAAGAACATAAGTCTTTTAATGGTGTGAAAGATTCTCCTAATTTCCAGTTTAGGTGTACTCCTGGCTAGTACGTATGTGCTGTTAACCTGTTGCTTGAGAATAGTAACTTCCAGTAGTAATATAACACAGAAACAAAACATCAAAGGTGTATCAGGATGACAGAAGCTGGGACCTATGCTATTTTGCAGTGCCAGATATCCTTTGAAGGTAGCATATGACTTGCACCAACATCATTAATGCCTTCCAGTACACGGTTTGTCACTATCCGGGAAAGCCAAAATGGTCGTAAGTCCTGGTTCAAGTCCAAATTACTTGTGATCAAAGCCCCATAAAATGACATGGCTGACTGAGATCTCAGAAAGACGTATTCACATCACAAATAGCATCCCAGTAAAAGTGACACTCTTCCTGGCAGAGAGGCAAAGGACTGGATGGACATGCACTTGAATTATTCCTTGTTAATACTGGATAGCCAAGCAATAAGGCTTTCTTTTGCTAGTGTACCAGGAGCCAGGAGAGACTAGGATCGTCAGGGCATCCCTGTCTCTTCCTCTGATGAATTACATCTTTGAATAAAACTGCAGCGAAGAAAAACAGCTACTGATTCAAGATGTCAATCTGTCAACGTTGGACAAATGTTCTTTTCCTGCAGAATAGCTTGGTTTGATGACCGACTGCAGGAATCCTCTTCAAAGCCCTCCCTGGGAGAGCCCTTTCAGCCAGGGGCTTGCAGCCTGCAGTCTCAGGGCACAGTCAGTTTGGTCCACACAACTCTTGTCCCCAAGAAAGGAGTCTTTTCTGCACTGGCGACCTCATCGAGGAGAGACTGTAATGACCATAAACACATAGAATTCAGAGCATAATTTTAACTCTACTTATTTGATCTAGCCTCCTGTCCATAATTTGACAAAACCCATTTTTTTAAAGAACAAGGCTCCAATAGCAACCAACCAATAAAAACAGATCTTTGTGGAATGGTGGATGAAGGGAGGAAGGGCTGGGGAAGAGATTCTGCCAATAAAAGAGACATTCTCTCTAATTATTTTCTAAAGCTCCAATATACTTTGTGAAGTGATGGGCATCATTTCATACTTCAAAAATAGAGAATAAACCATGTGGGCAGTTTAGTAGATGATCAGAAATATGGTATGAGGGAGAGATGGTGGGGGAAATGTACTGATCATGACACATCTTTCTTGTTGATGGAAGCTGGCTGTTGATACTACGTAGACATATCTCTGGATAAATGGTTAGCACCAACATATTTCACTACTATTAAACTCGCATGTCATTTTCTGGATTTCTTTTTATATTTCTGTCTCCGCTGTTAGGGATAGGTTCTCTTGGAAAGAATTTCTATTTTTCTTAGTGCTACTTTTTAGAGTAGGGGAAAGACGAGTCATTTGGCACCTTAACCTTTTCCAAATACATGAACAGCTCAGCCTTCCCATTCAACCAGGGAGTTAGAGAAGGAGAAGGAGAAGGGAAAGTTATGAGGCAGAAAGTGGAAAGTTGGTAAGGGGTGGAAAAAATGACTTAGCTTAACTGACGTTGTAGAAAAGAGAAAAAGAAGCATTTCTCCAAGAAAAGGGAGAAAGCAAAAGGTTTGAAATAATCCTATGTTAGAGTGTTCTATTATAATTTTGGTAAGGTATTCAAATACCATGGTGATGAGCACAGCTGAAATATCTAAGCACTCTGGCATAGAATATAGTCAAACAAAAAGGATAATTAAAATAGTGCTTATTTAGATGAGGGATAATGTCTCAGTTCCTATGCAAATGAGCATAGTTAAAGGATCACTTGCCTTTTTATGAAAATGAATATTGAAAGTTTGATGAGAAACTCGGGAGACAAACATTCTGGAAGTCAAAGCCAATGCAATCTCTATATGCAAATGAAATCAATTAATTTTAGCAGCCATGTATGAGTGTAAATGAGAAAATCAATGATTTTCAAAATCTAGTAATTTGATAGCCATTAGTCTCATCAGACTTTCTTTTTAAAGCTTAATTATTCAAAAATACAACCCGATTGAAGTGTGGTTTAGAAAGGACACATTCTTAAATTAATTACAGTACTGATTTTCCCTGTGGCATGAAGATACAGTGCCAGTACATGCCTTTGCAGATAGAAATATGATTTTTTTGCTGGACTTGGGGCTTTATTTTGGTAGAGTCCACCAAACCTCTAGTTATCACCTAAATACCTATGTAGAAGCATGTGAGTAGTCCCACTGAAGCCCGTGGAGGATGTATTGTTTGTACCTCACGTGGATCCAGCCCTTGATTTTTAGGGATGTGCATAGACTGAAGAGTCTTGATGAAGAGTCCAAGCTGAGCAGAGAGGTGACTCTGTGCAGAGACATATTGAAACAGTGTGCCATGCCACCCTTGGGGCTGTGACTCCTCACTGCTGGCTTGTGTAAGGCTCACCTTTTCTCAGCTGTCCCTGGGGGAGGAATTTCTGCCCATCGTCTTCAAAATAGCCTCCTGGCTGCATTATTTACCCAGGAAATGGTGCAGTGAGATTTGTGTGCTTTGTCAATCTGGAGGAGATTTAAACAGATTATGACTGTAAATTTGATCTTTTTGAGAATTGTCTGTGAACTTGATGAGCTGCAACAGCATCTTTAGTCCTAAATAGCACAGTATCCATTCAGGATGCGATTTACTGTTTGCATCATTTACATCTATAAACAGAATGGCACCAGGGCCTCTTTTCTGAGCGTGAGGTCCTGGTCTGGTTTAGCTGAGTTCATTCTACTGAACTCAGTTACCATCTAAAGCAGGTGGCTGCATCCAGATGAGCCCTGGCCTTTGCTGACTCCAGAAAAGTGCCAGTTCCCAACTGGGATTTGTTTGGGTGGTTTCTGCTTGGCTCAGGCCAAAATTGTGCCAAGGGCCATTCCTAAAATTTATCAGCATAGACAACGAAGTTCATATCCTCGGGACACACCATGACACTGTTTCATTTGCTGGTGTTGATGAACTTTACTAAATAAATTATTCCAAAACATTTTTAATCCATTTCTTGCAGGAAGAAGATGTGATTACCTGGTTCCCAGCTACCTTTCTTCACCCCTTCTGAGGATCTGCCCTATAACGTTTCTGAGGAGCATATTGTGATAACTCACTCCATGGCTGCAACACTTGCCTATTGCCACTTCTCTGTCCTCTACCACTCCTCGCAGATCTCCCCTTCACTTCTCTCCTCCCCTCTCACCTCCCATTCAAAATAATCAAGATATAAGGAAGATGTACTTTCAGAGGGCCAATTAAACACAGCAGGGCACCAGCTGAGATGAGGAGCTGCAGTGAGTGAATTTAAATCAAGCTGCAGTTTCTGAGAGATGATCTCTCTACCATCACTGGAATGTATGTTAAGGGTGGCAAGGGCTTCAGGTGGATCTGCACATCACCAGGGGAAGTTAAGCCTCGCTCAGTGTCATTGTGTGAGCCAGAAGTGTGAGTGAAAAAAAAAAAAGAAAAAAAGGCTAAATTATTTCTTGTGAATCACAAACATGGCTGCAAATTTTTATACTAAGCTCTTCCAGGTGCTTACGGCAGGCAAATGAGGAGCAAAAGAGAAAGAGGCACAGTTGGGTAAATCACAATATTAGCATACATTTATATAACACGTGATTGTAACGGCTCAGGATTGCAGAGGATTTAAAAAATAATTCTCTTTTATGTAAGGCGGCTACTTTTCAGCAGTGGCATTATCATCTCACGTCTGTACTCTCTGCTTGGCAGAGGCATTTTTCAGACACCACTCCGCTGAAGTAGAGACGCTTGAAAAAGGGAGGAATCAGCACAACTCAATGCATTTTAGACTGGCCGCAACTGCGAAGATAACTCAAAATTTCAGAGCCTACTGTGGAACATCTCCCCCAGCCCCACTTTCTCATTCTTCCACTGCAAAGTCCTTGATCTCCCGCAGTGTGAGCCAGCCTCATCCCCCTCGGCAGATGGTGAGGGTTGTGTGTCCACGCGTGCGCCGCATCTGACCCCGCGCCCGATCCCCCGATCCCCCGCTGCCATGTGGCCACTGGCCAAAGATCCTGCTCCCATCTGCCCATGGCATTTGGGGCGAAAGCAGCAGCTGCGTGGCAGTGCACAGCAGCGCTGTCGGATGGTTTAGGATAGGAAGTAGATAATTCGCCCAGCTGTCTCTGCAGCACGGAGCTAGGAAATGGAAAGGTCTTTTTCTAAATAGCACCAGGTCAGCTAGCCAAGTGAAAGACCTTCAAGGTTGTCCATGATGCCTTCTGGCACTGAAAGCAGTGGGAATTTTGCTTTTGTCTTCTGCGCCATCAAGCTGAGAGATAGGACGGACATGGGATTCTCCAAGTTAGTATCTCAATTTGCAGTTTGCTTGACTGTCTTGTGGTGAAGGATGTGTCGTGTGTTGGCTGTCCTGGATTGCCCATCTAGCGAAACATTTGCTATGTGCAGTAGCTGAGATGATGGCTTTCTCAGACAAACAAGAGAAAATGAAATTGGAGTGAAATGTCTTTTCCTGTCTCCTGTGATGCTTGCAGGGGTAATGGCACTGGAATGTATTTTCGGAGTGTGGAGCGTCCCAGAACTCCGTGTATCTGTGCCACCAGGAGGCTCTGCCAATGCAGGAGAGGAGTCACAGCAGGACTTCTTTAATCATCCACGGCAGAGCAACAGAGCACTTTGCAAAACGTCCTGAAGACCGAGCGTGTGTCTCAGTGCCCTACCCAGCAGCAACAGCAGCAGAAGGATTTCAAGGCTCAGCCTTTTTCCACAACTCTGCCCTTAATAAATGATTAAACTCTGCACTTAATAGTAAGTGCCGGTGGAATTTAAATGGGTTGCAGTGCCCGAGCTTGACTTCTCTTTTTCTCCCTTTTGGAAGCAGAGCTTATAAAACCCGAAAAAAGGCAGCTGTGACTAATTCTTGGCTGCAGTTGGGGGGAAGAGAGAGAGAGGAGGCATAAAGGGCAAAAAGGGTTTTCCTGAGCATTCGCGCTGGCCCAGCCTCTGTCTGCTTAGCCTGTTAAGACTAGACAAAATGACTGCATGGCCCATTCCAACTATGTCTACGGAGAACCCCAGGTACACGGCCTGATAGTTATATGAACTAATAATATAAATCATAAAATTAAATAGTATGATTTCATTCTGCAAATGATTTGGGGACATAGTTTACAGGAAAGACACAACACAAAGGAAAATTGTATTGCATGGTATAATTCTTTATGAGTTTTTTGTACTTTAATATGATATAAAATTCATACTAATAGGTGCTATTTTTATGAAGAAATTTATAGCCAAAGTATGGCAACTTCTTTGCTGCAAGAGCTACACAGAAAAAGTTAAATTTGACCATTACTCTTTTTTTTTATTTGTATGGATATTTTGGTGTGAAGCAGAGAATTGTTTAAACTTGAGAGCTTTTATATTATATGCTTTTTTATTAGCCACTTTGTTCATGATCAGCTTTTCTGTGGCATCAGTAAAAAAAATATGGGATCTGTCCATGGGCCAAGATGACATCTGTACTTTTTCACTTGCATCAGCTGAAGAATGTGTAGCCTAGAGACACAATTAATGCTAGGCTGGCCTCTTCCCCAAATTAGTGGTCTCCTATGCATAGGTTTATATGCCATATGTGAAGGGCCAAATTAGTCCCACTTGGGTCACACTTTCCTTGATCACTTCAAGAACTAACTCCACAACAGTGGCTATTTGTAGAGATGTAATTTTCCATGGCTGAACTGGTATTTACCTGCAGAAGGATTTTTCCATTAAACATTCCGTGTGAGATGTTGGGACACAAAACACACTAAGATATATTTATTAGTGAAAATCTAACAGAATGAAATGACTCTCTGAGACAAAAATATCTAGCTGGAAAGGCTGCTGGTATTTTACTTCTTTGGCTGGTACTATAAAAAAGTACCCTAAATTGTATCTGCATATAGATGTGGGAAGTCACCTGCTTTCTTCACTGTGGCTTCAGTATGGTTCCTCAAGGACAAAGCCTCGGTTCCATTACGTGATCTAAAGGACCAGCGCCAGGACATAATAACCAAATGCAGTTAGGCATACAGAGATTGCTGGGGATGTGGCGAATACCAGTGTCTGTCTAGGTAAGGGATCATCTCCACTCCTGGCATGGCTACCCTTGGCAAACCTGCTACGGGACTGAGAATTAGAAAGTAGGGGAACATATTGGGTCATTAGATAAGCCTATAAGCATATGGGCATGTTACTATATATCAGCAAAACAGAAAAAAGATCATAGAATAACAGAATCATTTAGAATCATAGAATCATAGAATCATTTAGGTTGGAAAAGACCCTTGGGATCATCGAGTCCAACCATCAACTCCACTCTACAAAGTTCTCCCTTACACCATATCCCTTAACACCACATCTAAACGAGTCTTAAACACATTCAGGGATGGTGACTCCACCACCTCCCTGGGCAGCCTATTCCAGTGTCTGACCATTCTTTCTGTGAAGAATTTTTTCCTAATGTCCAGCCTAAACCTACCCTGCTGCAGCTTGAACCCATTCCGTCTTGTTCTATCACTAATTACCTGTGAGAAGAGACCAGCACCAACCTCTCTACAATGGCCTTTCAAGTAGTCGTAGAGAGTGATGAGGTCTCCCCTCAGCCTCCTCTTCCTCAAACTAAACAGTCCCAGCTCCTTCAATCGCTCCTCATAAGATTTATTCTTCAGGCCCTTTGCCAGCTTCGTTGCCCTCCTCTGCACTCGCTCCAGCACCTTGATATCTCTCTCATATTGAGGTGCCCAGAACTGGACACAATACTCAAGGTGTGGCCTCACCAGTGCTGAGCACAGGGGGACAATCACCTCCCTCCTTCTGCTGGTCACACTATTTCTAATAGAAGCCAGGATGCCATTGGCTTTCTTGGCCACCTGGGCACACTGCTGGCTCATGTTCAGCCAATTGTCAATTAGAACCCCCAGGTCCTTTTCTGCCAGGCAGCTCTCCAGCCACACTGCCCCAAGCCTGTAGCGATGCATGGGGTTGTTGTGGCCCAAGTGCAGGACCTGGCACGTGGCCTTGTTGAAGCTCATACAGTTAGCATTGTCCCATCGGTCCAATCTATCCAAGTCTCTCTGTAGAGCCTCCCTATCCTCATGCAGATCAACACTCCCGCTTAGCTTCGTGTCATCTGCAAACTTGATGATGATACACTCTATGTCCTTATGAAGGTCATCAATAAAGATGTTAAACAGAAATGGTCCCAACACTGAGCCCTGAGGGACACCACTTGTGTCCGGCCACCAGCTGGATTTAGCTCCATTGACCACCACTCTTTGGGACCACCCATCCAGACAGTGCTTGATCCAGCAGATCGTATGCTCATCCAGGCCATGAGCCTCCAGTTTTTCCATGAGAATTCTATGGGGGACAGTGTCAAATGCTTTTCAAAAATCTAGGTAGACATTGTCCACAGGCTTTCCCTCATCCAATAATCAGGTCATCTTGTCACAGAAGGAGATCAAGTTCGTCAGGCAGGACCTGCCTTTCATAAACACATGCTGACTAGGCCTGATCCCCTGCTTGTCCATTATATGAGTTTTGATGGCACTCAAGATGGTCTGCTCTGTGACCTTCCCTGGTACCGAGGTCAGAGTGACAGGCCTATAGTTTCCCGGATCCTCCTTTCTGCCTTTTTTTGTAGATGGGCACTACATTTGCTACCCTCCAGTCCACTGGGACCTCCCCAGTTAGCCATGACTTCAGGTAGATAATGGAAAGTGGCTTAGCGAGTACGTCTGCCAACTCTTTCAGCACTCTTGGATGTAACCCATCTGGTCCCATAGACTTGTGCGCATCCAAGCGGCGTAGCAGGTCACTGATCACGTCCTCTTTAATTGTGATGACCTCATTCAGCTTCCCCTCCCTGTCTTCTCGCTCGTGAGGCTGGGTGCCCAGCGAACAGCTAGTTCCACTGCTAAAGACTGAGGCAAAGTAGGCATTGAGCACCTCAGCCTTTTCCTCATCCTTTGTGACTATGTTTCCCTCTGCATCCAATAAGGGAAGGAGATTTTCCCTAATCCTCCTTTTGTTGTTAATGAATTTATAGAAACATGTTTTGTTATCCTTAACAGCTGTAGCTAGGTTGAGCTACACTAGTTGTAGTGAGGGGCGCAAAACTGAATACAGTATTCAAGGCAGGGCCTCACCAGTGTCGAATACAGGGGGACGATCACTTCCCTAGTCCTGCTGGCCACAGGACTTCTGATACAGGCCAGGATGATACAGGCCTTTTTGGCCACCTGGGCACACTGCTGGCTCATATTCAGCCAAGCTGATAGGATATAGAAGAAAGTGGGAGTTAGGAGTTTCCTAACTTGTGTAATACAACTTAATTTGTGCTGTCCTCCTCCACTTTGCCTTTGAGCCAGAATTCATGGCCACCTGTGATGTGCTTTGGTTTAAAGTAACTGAAGACATCATACTGGAAAGAACTGATACACATTTGAGTTATGCACTTTTGCATATGAGCTAGGATGCATGGGCTTTCCTGCTGTTCACCTAACAATGCCAGCAGAATGTTTTGATGAAATCCTTAGGTACATTATTTTCACCACATATTTTGGAAGATAATTTAGCAAACGTTTAGAAGAAAACAAAAAGGAGGCAAGAAATGTTTCCATTTTTATCTTCTGTCTTTAAAAACAGGTAACCTAGACTGTGTACTGTACATGATATTAAGATATTACAAATATCCTGGAGAAGAAAAATACTTTAAAAATTTTGAATCTATCTTTGACATGATTAAAGAAGCACCATAAATATTAAAAGTCCTATGTAATATTTATTTGTTTGTTTATTGCAAGGTGCAGCTGAATAGTGGGGGTATTGTTTAGTGCCTTTACTATACAATTTCCTGCCTTAAAGCCTGGATTGTTTTTGAGGAGAACTTTACTTCCAGCTTCCTTATGTTTTGAGTACTCAACAAGGGGATAATTGCAACATATGAGGAAGAGCTTTTATTGTAAATGACTGATATGTATGCAGTCCTAAGGTAGTTTTTTGCTTGATAATATATGTATGTGTTTATATATTAATTTACAACTTGCATTACTTCTGATTGTTATTAAAAAGTTATTATAAAGGAACAATAATTTGCAGACCACTGTCATGTGTCAAAACCCCATAATTTTCTTAAACACTTTCAAAGCAGTGCACAGTAATGGAGCATGGTACTAGGTCTGGAACACTACCTGATACCCTCATAAAATGCAACACAAAATCTGTTTTGAAGTAAAACCAGGAGGATGGTAGAAAACGTGAAATAGCGAGAGGAAGAGCAAAAACATGGAAAAGAAGGTTATTCCTTTTAGGTCCATCATCTAGAGCAGGTCATGTAATGTTAGAGAGAAAACAACAAAAATACTTCCCTCCAAAATATACAGGAAGACATATGTACATTTTTTGTCATTGTGTAACGTCCATGTCCTTAGCCATTACATAGCTTTGTCTCTAGAGGGAGAAAGGTAGTTATATGATCAAATCACTGCCTTATGCTCTTGTTTTTTTCCATGATCGGTTCAATCATGTATTTATTCACCAAAGTCATTAGAATTGCAATGGTAATCAGAAAGAGGAAATGGTCTCCATCTATCATCCTGTTTCTAACAAGAAGAGGTAACAGACCATTTTAGTTACAGTGCATTAGTGCTCATTACTGCCCTAATGAAGATTTGTGTTGCTTTTCCAAGAACCTTGAAGCTAATCTTCAATTTTCTCCTAGCTTTCAAAGAAACACCAGTTTTCGCATGACTTCAGCCCGTTGGAGCAAACAAAGAGGTATTAGTCTGACCATTATAAAACATAGTTTCATCGGGGAAATTAATATGAAAACCACGAGGTAACATCTAGTTATTTCATTACTGTGGCTAAATTCTGTGAGTTTGGCAAACACTCAGTCCCTGTGCCCAGACTTTTCTCCTAGCAGCTGTATCTATACTGCTGAACACATGGCTAGTTTTAAACTATTACCTATTAAGCTATTATCACACATTCAAGTATATGTAATTGTGATATATTATGGTAACCAAATGGCCACTGTGCATCTTGCCTAATCTAGACTTCTACATAACTGGGATCAGTATTATTTCAAGTACCCTCATTCTTACAGTGAAACGTTCAGGCTGCAATTGGAAGTCCTAAATTCTCTTGGCTGATGACTTTTCTTGATGTGTCACATGCCATCACAAAAACCCCAACCTGACACATCTCACAGTGAATAGTGCTGGGGAACCAGCTCTCCTTTGGGCGGTGTTTGCTGTGTTTATCCTGTCCTGGTGAGATTAAGTTCCAAAGGAGGGCCTATTGCACATCCCAGAAAGAAAGGCATGCCACAAAACCTGCTTTTCTGGTGTTTCAAGTCACTGCTATCTTGGGGCTGGACACAGTTAACAAGCAGACAAGGGAATGAACTTTCGCTTACTAATGCGGGCATTAGCACACGTGTCCTCTGTAAACTCTGGATTCAGGTTGTCCCTCTGGTTTTGCATCCAACAGAATTGGGTGTTTGTTCAAACCAAACACCTGTTTAAATATCTTGCTCCGTCAGACAGCCTCAAATGTTTGAGGCTCCCAACACGTAAAGGAGTTACTTTCCTGAGCTTTGTATTAAGCATCTCTTGGAACACATTCATCCTTGGTAATTACTTGACATTTGGACACAAAGAATTCTAAAGAAAGGAAGTACCTTAGTGGACTTAGGAACATTTAAATGCATCCTAAGGAAAGACCAACTTGAGTGTTGTTTGAGGAGCTTTAATTTTGTTGGCAGGGCTACTGGGAACTAAGAAAGCCTTTTACACTTGGAAACAAGCTTGCCAAACCATTTCCTTTGCGTATCTTGTTCTGCAGAAGTAACAGAATATTCCATTCCCGCATATTTTAATAATGCCAAGGGAAAAGGTGTATGCAGAGTCAAGGAAAGCAGCTTTCTGACCCGGCTGTGCTGCCTGTTCCCATGGTTTATGTGTAACAGTGATGACACACAATTCCTCCTTCCTGTGGAAAGGATATATGTCACAAAGAGAAGTCCTGTTGCTCTCTGAAAGACTGACCTTTTTACTGGTAGCGGCTTGGCAGGTGTTTGTTTTAGGCTTTAGATATGTAACTTGCAAAAATTAAAATGGGCTCCAGGGATTTGACTATCATTCTATTTTAAGTCTGCTTTCATCAGCACAGCTCCAGTGCCTTGATTCATGTTGGTCAGAACAAGAGAATTAGGCTCTGAGTTTCCATTTTTTACTATGCAGAAAAACTAACATTATTAGAAAGAGAAGCAGTTTAAGGATATTGTGGAGTATGTCTATATGGAGATATAGATCACTGCCTTGGATTACATATGGCAGTCAATTTGGTGCCCAGTAGTAGGTATTTGAAGAATAAAGAACTTAATTGTGAACAGCTGTTTCCACATACTTAATAAAGTGTGCATGGCCAGTTCAAGCTCTATAAAGTGTTAAACATAGTTTTATAAAACACATACTGGGGCCACGTGCATTTTTCAAAGAGTGCATCAGCCAGTCTGACTGTTAAGTCCTGTCTATCTTTTGATTTCAAAGACAGATCTCTGAAAATATTTTTCTTGCTTTTCATAGTGTAACTGAGGCCTGGATGACTCCCTAGTATTTGTAAAAAACATGGCAATCCTTACTCAAAAGGAGCACTAAGTTATTATTATAGGTGCCTTTCCACCTCAACTATTCTGTTTTGTGATGTTGAAAGGAGGAAAGGACAGTGACTTTCAGGCTGGTTTTATTCCAGTTTGGCTTATGGCTTCAGAACTGTCAAGAGTGTCAGCATCCCAGGGGAGCTGGTAGGGATCAGACACTAATAGTATCTAGTTAATCCGCAACCTATGAGTGGGAATTTAGAGCCCTGGGCTCTAGAAATGACCCACAGCTGTTATTCATCCAGGCATCAATCCCCTGCTTTTGATTTCATAAATGATGATCAACAAATACTAAGGTGTGTGGCCAGTCATTAAGGTTTGAAAGGTCCTTTGGGGCCTAAGCAACTAACATGTTTTCATTCCTGTTTTGAACGCAGGAGCCATAGATTCAAACAAAGGTCCATTTCCACCAGTGTGTCTTCACTAGAGTTGCATCCCTGCCTTCAGAGGGTATCAACCCATGTCCTGCAGAGTGGCCACATGACGTCCAGATGAGTCCCTCTGATGTAGTAGGTCAAAACTGCAAGCTGATACACATTTTTGAATCACTCCTTGGTTCCAAGGAGCAGAAATTATCCTACAACTTCCTTCAGAGGCCAAGGACTTCTGGTCTGAATTTAAGCTGGTTCAGGCAAGAAGTGGAGAAACTGCAATGGGTTAAGCAATCAGCTGTGTGAGAGAAGACAGCTTTAAGGAATAGGTTATGCTACAAATTTTAAAGGTATTTGGAGAATTGGTGTGATTTAGTGGAGGTCTGGCTAAATTAGACTAAACCAAATTTCAGCAAGAGGTTTAATACCAAGAATTTGCACCTGTTGAAATAAATCCAGTGTAGAGAGGGCCTTCCTTAAAGTTTCCACATCACTACCTGCAATGCATAAACATTAGTTTTGAAAGTACATATTTCTGCATTTTACATGAATGCACAGTATTCTGCCAGTTAGCACTAAGCTTGTACAAGTAAAACTAAATCCAAATTAAAAAAAACCAAGAAAGCAGCATGGCCAAATGAAGATCAAAAGGGTTTTAAACAGTCTATAAATCTCTTCCCTCCACTGCAGTTTCCATGCTCCTGTTTCTTCAGTTGGCCTTTAAGCCCAGGAGGAGAATAAACTTGCACATCCAATATAAATAAATGAATAAACAAAGTGGAAAGTTTTTTTTATTATTATTTAAGCCCATCTCTCACATGCATCTTGTTCAATGTCTATGCAAATAATGCTAAATTAACATGAATATTACCAAGTACAAATTCAAGCAATGTCAACAGCACTGAATGACAATTACCTGTTGACATTTTCTTAAATGGTCACGTGCATGGCTCTATGTGCTCAGTTGTCTTTTTGATGTAGTTTACTATGTTTATTTTTGATAATGGGGGAAAAACGATCTCCCACTTTCCTCCTCTTGGTCCTTAATGCAGATTGTCAAGGAGCCTGGTCTCTTCAGTCCTGCTTCTCAGCGTGGCCAAAGGGCTCTCAGCTGTTGTGCATCTCCTAAGTGGACCTGGCACTAGAGGGCGACGGAGACATACACTTCTGCCACTGTGTCTCAACAATTTGTTAGAAAGCAAAAGCAGAGGCATAAGATACTAATCAGCAAGTTCTCCAAAGACGGGCAGGCTACTGCTCTACCATCACCTTTACCTTCTGTTCTCATACCTTCTCTCTGGCTTCTGCTTATTAAATTGCGGGCCCCAGACTCCAGTGGTAGTTCTCCACATTCATTCCTTCCCGTTATTACCACCTTCCGCCCTTCAAAGTTGATGCTCTGCCCTTTTGCACGTGATCTGAAACCTGTCCCCAACTCCTGATCAAATGTATTCTCCTCAGGAGTCTTCTTTTTCTTTTCCTGTCCTTGCTTTTGCCTGATCTTATTAATTCTTCATCCATCTTTCTATCAACTATGCCCCTTCCTCAAGGAATCTCTCACATTCCACATCCTGTCCGTGTCCTGCATTCAAAAAATGCAAAAGCCAGGGAGATAGAAAAATAAGAGGTAAGAAGGTGCTTCATCATCTGTGGTAGTGGTTAGAGCACTGAAAAGGAGAGGCCTGGGTCCTGGTCTTTGTGCCTAAAGTTTCCATTCATGGTACAGTACAGAAATAATTGGTAAATAGGTAGGCTGGGCTGTAAATAGGTAGGAAAAGCCCTAGCTGGGGTAGGGTAAGTGTTGTAATCTCCAAATTTCAGTGTTAGGTAGCAGAGCTTCTTCAGGAGGAGTGGAGGGTGTCCTTAACTGGTTCATTGATGACCTAAGGAGTGTGTAAAACCAGGTTGACCTGTGGCTGAGGAAGGCTGAAGCCTAGACCTTTCAGTGCATAACTGCGTGCTCAGGTTGCTGTGTGAAATAGGATGGGGTCCCAGGGGACCATGGATGAGACTGGACTGGCAGTGATCTGAGGGTCCCGAGCTCCAGAGAAGACAGCAGGATACCTCGCGTGGGACCTTCCCCATCTGTTACCTGGAGGCTGCTGTGCATTCACACAGAGAGAGCAGTGTTCGCTGCCGTTGTGTCAGAGGCAGATGAAGGAAACTGCCTTCTCTGCTGCATGCAGGCAGCTGCAAGAAGGGCACTCGTGGTTAGGCTGCAGGAGCGGTTTGTGCCTGTGACTGGGGGCGGGAAGCTGCTCCTCTGGCTTTGCCAGGCATGCTCTTCTGCTAGCAGGTTTCTCCCTTTGACGTTACCAGCTTTTCTCCTTTTGTAAGCACCGCACCCCCTCAAAAATGTTGTGAACCGTACCGGCGACCTGATTAGGCTGTGTGGGATTAGTCATGGGTTAAGCTGCTCTCAAGGAAAATTTCTTGAGATGCATATAGGGAGAAAGATAGCTGTCACTCGGAGTTGCTGGCTTCAGTCCATGCAGTTTTTATTGTCCTCCCATGGCTTCTTAAACCTAGGACCTCAAAGACTTGGAAATACATCCTGGATCTGTTACTTAACCACCTTTTTCTCTTTCCAGCAGATTCAGGATTAATCTAGGGAACAGGCAGTCTGTACATAGATCTGTCATCCCACCTGCAATATTCTTTTTCTAGTAGCAAATATGCCATACATCCCCCACAGGTGACTCCAGGCCAGACATTGTCTTTATGCTCATAACTTCATAAACACTTAAAAGAATGTGTCAGGGTAAAAATAGAATAACGAGAGGGGTGGGGGAAAAGTCCACTCCAAGCCACCATAATTTTTTAAGAAAAGGGCGCTGAAAATTGCAGTAAATGACAACGCTGGGCCCTGAAAATGGATGATTCATCTTGTATTTGCTTTTCATGACTGTATACCGTACAGTGTCACTTCACTAACTCATGTCGTGTCCCCCTCGGTGAGCCTGATGGGCATGTTCTCAGTTGCCATGAAGATGAAACTCACCAGGCAAAACGGCACAATGCTCCTGAGCTCAATGAAACGGCGATGCGGACAGTTCTTGAAAGCATCCATTTTTAAGTTATTAAGGTGACAAATATTTCCTCCTCCTCCAGAAAAAGCAATCTCTCGCCTCATCGCTGCGAGATGTGGTTTGAACTGTATTTCCCTGGAAATGACACAATGACAGGAGGGTACGTGATTGAGAATGAGAAAGTATTATACAGACTCGCATTCAAATTCATTATCAGGCAGTGAGACTGATGACTCAGAGTTAGAAAAAAACCGAAACAACCAAAGATCGTGTCTCAGTCAGTGCTCATAACAAACTTGAATTCCCATTTGCACAGCTCATATACATGGGAATTACATTGCATGCTTGGAATCAATTTGCATATGCTGTTTCTACTCAGTCACACAACAAATAATGTATTAGGAGTGCTTTTTAATGCACTATATTATCATACAGCTTGAAATGCTGTCTTCTGTTAATGTGCTTTTCAAAGAGTGTGTGCATGTACGTGTGTATGTTCTCACTTGC
This sequence comes from Chroicocephalus ridibundus, assembly GCF_963924245.1. Taxonomy (NCBI): domain Eukaryota; kingdom Metazoa; phylum Chordata; class Aves; order Charadriiformes; family Laridae; genus Chroicocephalus; species Chroicocephalus ridibundus. Next base: position 113,770,520 of record NC_086286.1, read on the forward strand.
TCATTCCCTCACTGTTCCTGTTAGAGTAAGGAGGTCCTGAGGGACCACCTGAGGGACCAGGTTAAGAAGAGGTGAATTTGGGAATCTAGGGGTTTGGTAAAAGTAGCAGATAGATGGGCATATTTAAAACTGAAGGTTTAAATTCTGTCTCTGGCACTGGAGAATTATCTAATATGCAAGCAGATTTCAGAATCTGGGCCAGAGTCGCTGCCAGGGCAGGCTCACGTGGTCTCCATCTGGCCTCATCATCCAAAGAGATCAGGCCCTTCATTAACTGCAGAACTATGATCTCAGAGTCGATCATCCCAAGCAGACCTGCTTTGACAATGTAGTGCTTTTGCTGTGATGATTCACTAGTTCTGCAGCTTGCTAAGTACCAAAGAATCCCAGAATGTGCTGCATCATTAGCTGATTTTTTGGATCACTGATAGTAAAAACAAAAACTGACAAAAATATCTGCGCTATATTTTCAGTGACCAGAAAAGTAAAAAACATCCCCCCCCGCCATAATCCAACAGCTAAGCATTAATTCACCACATTAAGCCAAACAAAACTACATTTTGAATTTCAGCTTTTCTCTTGCCTTGTCATTTGGTGGAAAACCTGGGTGTCATGGAGGGGGGAAGATAACACCTTTACCCTCCTTGCTATTCGACTGTTTTCGGTAGTCATTTTTTCTTTCTTTCCGGTAGGGTACATGGAACAAATATTGGCTGATGTGCCTGAAGAGGGGCTGAGAGAGCTGTGTGGACCTTCTGAGCTGCAAGAATCTAAGCGATGGAGGTCTCTTGCACCACTTTTCTGTTCAAAATGATGCTAACCCTTCAGTGATGGACTACCCAGGACTGTGCTGCCATCTTATTCCCTTCTCTTTCCTCTCTTTCCTGGGACATTCACACATGCATGTCTTGCACTGTATTCTCTTATTGCTGTGTATTGGGCTATCCAGTTGACCCGGAATTCAGATACGCAAACTAAGCAATGTCAGGACCTGTTTTCTATCCTGAAGGCTAACAGGTCTGGTCTGGCCATATCCATGCTATTTAAATGTTTTATACGTATGAAACAAGCTGTGCCATATGCAGCTACCCATTGAGAATGATGCCTGGCCCATGCTAACTCCTGAACTATATTTATCTGGCCTGAGCCAAAATCACACCTGGGAACATGCCTGTGGGCCATTAAATGCTCTCTGATGCTCCTTAAATTTACTAGACATAGACTGAGGGTCAATTTTTTGTTCACTCACTGCCACTTTTCATTTGGTTTTAATTAACAACATTAGGTTAGGTAGAGGAAAATGATGGCCAGAAGTAGTCTCCTGATTTTGCTCTCCACACATGCCTAAGCAGTCTAGAAGCTTCAGCTAGGCCTGCGTTTCAGCCTTCTTTTTTCTTGGTCAGAGTAGCGGCTTATTTGGCCAGTTCAGAGCTTGATCACACGTTGAGTTCTTCATCACTGGCTGTTAAATAGGGTTGGGCTGGGTATGGATCCTACAATTTATTCCACCATCCATGTATTAGTAAAGATCAAAAGTGATGGTTTCCGTTAAGACTGTATTATACTAGTCTTTACAAGACACAAACTTGAGATAATTGTCTCTTGTTGGCTTTGTTTGAAAGGTTTTGAAGAATTTAACTGTCTTTAGATATTTGAGGAATGCTTGCAAAAGAACCAAAGGGGACCCACATTAAGGAAGAAGTGAAAAACTTGGTTGTTCTGATGATAACAATGGACATTGGTATCTTGGAATAGCTAGCAGGCACTTTAAAAAAACACCTGACTGTGGCATTTAAATAATAATATTTTATTATACCTTCTAGAGTCTGTAAATCAAAAACAGGCTTGCAAAGCAAACACCATGTAGTTTTACTGAGAACATGGATGTCACAATTTAAATCCTCAAATGTTCTTTTGCATATTATTTAAATAATTTATATTAGCTTGGGTACTCCCAAGAAATACAGGAATACTAGCTATTCTAGACACACTAGAATTAAAACCTCATTGTAAAATCTGTCTGCAGTTAAGGTCTCACTCTGAAAGACAACTTACATTCCTGAACTTCTGTTACTTAAGGGCATCACTTCTAAAAATGGTAATTCATCATTAAGTGACTTGAACAGAGCACAGCCTACTTATTGTGTATGTCAACCAGTTCCCTCCTGTAATGTCATCTCACTGCTTACATTCTTTCCATAGGAAAGGTGTTAGCTTCTCTCTACATTCCATGGTGTTTGATTTTTGAATACTAAGGAATTAGCCTTAAATATTATTCGGGAGGTAAAGAACCACAGAATTAAGTTACTTCATCTGCTATTTGGTTGTCCTAAATTCCACAATATAGAATAGCAGAATACACTTCAGAAGGAGGGCATGCATGGATAACACTTTAAAATATCAGATGGCATATGCTGACTGTAGGGTCCATGTTCTCCTCATTTCCTCTTGTGTACTGGTTGCTATTTATGTGGAATTTTTATATCATAGTGGCACATACTGCCCCTGACTATTCCCCTAAAGGGAATAAATAAATAAATAAAATTCAAACATGGCTGCAGGACTCGATTCAATAAGTCAAGAATAATGAATATTAAATCTCACTGAAAAATCTGTTTTAATGCATTGAATAAAAAGTTACGTGAGAAATAGCCTGTTGATTACATATATAATATTTTCTTTCCCACAGACTGAAGCATATGGGGTTTAACAGCTACACTAGGAACAACACATCCATACTGCACATATGGCACAATGATGTGAGCAACACAGAGCTAGGACACCATCAAGGAAGATGAAGAGCGGCTTCATTTAACTACGAACACATAAAGACGAGAACAGCAGGGCTGAAATATAAGATGTTTGGATAGAAACTTCTGTGGGAAGACAGCATCTTTGCTGGCCCTCGCTGCATTAAATAGAAGATGAGGAGCAAGAGCACTGGTGGGCTTTGTGTTGATGCCAACCAGGACAGCTCCTGAGTGACTGAAGAAACAGCACAAAAGAGGATGCAAAACAAGACCCACTCTGAATATTGCTGCAATTACCGCTTTGAGAAGGTGCTGAATTCAGGCCTGCAATTCTGGCAACAGCGCTGTAGGCAATTTGTTCCCCCACAGTAACACCTGCAAGCAGGAGGGCTTGATAATTTTTATTTGGTGGGAGAACATCTTTGGGTGAGTGAATGTTTCTGAATGGGAAATAGGGAAGAAAATTCCTCTAGCTTCAGAAATGAGTCAGAAAAAAGTAAGCTAGACCTTTCTGCAGAACACAAAAGTATTTTGCAGAAAGAGAGCACCTAATCTTCAGACCTGCTACTAATCTGTTGAACAAGCTTAGGGAACTCATCTGGGGTGGAATTTCATCTACCTCTGCTCTCTTTCTCTTGCCCCATGCAAGAACAGGGCCATCAGATGAAGCTACGCAAAGACAGGTGCAGAAGGAACAAAAAGGTGTGGTGCATTATGCAGCAGATATTTGAGAAAGTTCTGGATGTTTAAAATATGCATAAGTGGAAGGGAAGACTCAACAAGGTAATGGAAGAGAAATTATTTCAAAATATATATAAATGCTCAAGTTGGAGATGTTTATTGAAAGTGAAAAACGAGACTGGTTTTGCACTTGCCTGAACAACAGAAAGATGTTGTCAGGTGTGTCTGGAGAGTGGGAGAGGGGAAGAAATGGGTCAAAGACGACTGTTGTGCCCACAGGTAGAGCTGGGAAAACCAAAGCCCTGTGTTTTGGGGGAGCGCAATGGTCATCACTGACACCTCCACTGTTTGTGGAACTGTTTGGTTGCAAAGAGGGCTAAAATATGGCCTCAGGAGCGGGCCAATGCATGCAATCATCCTCGGCATCTCTCACACACTTCTTGAATGTGTATGGGTTTGGCTAACACTTTTTTGGGAATTCTGCTAAATTTACTCGTGGGCCATATAAAGTAGAACTAGATTACACGTCTTTTGTAGAATTCTCATAATGGGTAAGTCTTATGAGTGCTTCAGATGCCTGATTTTGAGTGGGACTCTGATTCTGCCTCCTTTTCTTAGGCTATAATTCTATAAACTTAATTTCACATCCACTGTCTTTAGGAAGTGAAAACATTAAGAAGCTGGACACTGTGTTTTTGAGCCAGTATTTTTGATGACAAGAAAACATATTTGGGGACCAAGTGGTAGATTTTTCAAAAATGCAGGTTCATCTGAACTTAAACTATTCATGAATTTAAACTAAGTAAAAATGGTGGCTGCTTTGTCTCTTTTTATTTTTTTTATACAAAAAAGGGAAATACTGGAAATATCCAGCTCTTTTATTTTAACGATTAAAAAAATCCCCACCAAAACAAAAAAACCCAACTCAACAAAAACCCTTTTGACTCTTCCTTTAAAAAATGAAATAAAGTAGCGCATATTTTTTCCCAAAATATCATTCTGCCAATATCTCTTTTGCACCCACACGGCTGATGGAATGTAATGTGCTGAATATCCTTAAATAGTGTTGACTTAAGTATCCTAGTGACATGAAATGTACCTGCAATTTTAATTATTTTTTTTTTTCCCCAGACATGCATGTGCAAAGGAAAAAATTTTGATTCATTTAATCTGGCCCAGAAAATTTCTTGGAAGATGGATAACTTTTAACGGAAAACTCACGATCTCTCAGATTTCACCTCACATAACTCTGGATTGTCAGTATAAAGGTAGTTAAGGTCAATGCTTAATGACCATACTGATTCATCACCAAGTGCTTGTTTACTTGCCCTTAGAAGAAGGAGATTGTCTGCTGGTTTTGGCAAGTTGTGCCACTTTAAAGCAGGTTTTGCTTTCCTCATAGAAATTTACCCCACCCCTAATGAGCTATTAATCAGAAATTGGTGGACTAGTGTGGGAGATGAGATGAAGATCGGTGGAGACACCTTTCATCCCATTTTACTCCTTTTATGGGGCCTCAGCTTCTTTTATAACAGTTCACTATTTAATAGCCACTGTCACTTTAGCCTGTGAGTTCAAAAGACCTATAAATTTCTTGACACAGCTTATCTGTCATGGAGCAGGACTGCTACAATAAAATATGATAATAAATTAATAATCAATAGTAGCTGACAAGGTTCCTTTTTGCTCTCCCCTGTGAGACAGCCTGAGCAGTTGGGCCACTGGGGGGTTTGTGTCTCACATCAGAGGATTGTGAGGCAGAGTTGGATTTTTTGGGTTTTCTCCTGAACTGTTATTGTAAAGGCGTTTTTTCATAGCACAGGCTGTTATTTCGCAGCCTTAACTTCTCTGTAGTTAGATTCAAATGAGAAGACCTAGAAAGATAAGAACTTATCTCTTTTTTACAATGAGCTGTTGACTTTGGAACCTAACTACAGCTGCTTCAACATCAGAGCTATTATTAGTGTAATTGACATGACTTTTAGCCAATCTGCAGACAATTTTTTAGGTGCGATGGGGTATTTTTCCTAAGGAGGAATAATGCCTTTTAATCTTCCCCCACTGTGGAATAGGTTAGACATTTCCGATTACCATCCTGTTTTCAACTACCTGCCTTTTTGCATATGAATGTAGAAAGTGTCCACTTCTGATTGTGGTGGATACTTGTAATTGAATCATGCTACTGAAGTGAATCAAGGGCTTTGTTTTTCCGCACAAGAAAGACCAGCTTGAATTACTTCATGCCTACCACTTCCTATCCCTAGGGCTGTCTTAAGGTCAGCCTGGAAGGCTGGAAAGGTTATCAGTCTAATATGCCAGAAATAGAATGGATGCCCAACACTTCTTTGGATATGCGAGTTAGAGTCAATCGATCTATATCACTGAAGCATCTAGCCTTGTATTAACTAATGTGACAAATATCTGCCACATAAACTTCATTGCCTCTGCATTTGATTTGTTTTGTGCTCATCAGTGTCTAAACTTTACTGACTAAACAGCCTCAGAAGATTTTCTGCTCTACTTTCTTTTCTCAAAGAGCTAGAGACATGCTGGATACTGCCTGCCTGCCTGCCAGCCAGGGCTGCCACTGTCATAGAATCACAGAATGGTTCGGGTTGGAAGAGACCTTAAAGATCATATAGTTCCAAGCCCCCTGCCATGCCAGGGACACCTCCCACTAGACCAGGCTGCTCAAAGCGTCATCCAGCCTGGCCTTGAACACTTCCAGGGATGGGGCATCCACAGATTCCCTGGGCAACATGTTCCAGTGCCTCACCACCCTCACAGGAAAGAATTTCTTCCTAGGATCCAATCTAAATCTACCCTCCTTCAGTCTGAAAGCATTACCGCTTGTCCTATCATTACACTCCCTGAAACATCCTTCCTGTAGGCCCCCTTCAGGTAGTGGAAGGCTGCTATAAGGTCTCCCTGGAGCCTTCTCCTCTCCAGGCTGAAGAGTCCCAACTGTCTCAGCCTGTCCTCATAGCACAGTTGCTCCAGCCCTATCATCTCTCTGAATGATAAATACTGCTCTTTCCAGCAGGTATAGGTGCAACACTTTGAGTCTTAAGGGGTGGGACAAAGAGTTATGAAGCACCAACTAGCTAACAGAGATCTTCAGCACTGTCTCTGCCTCTTTCAAGCTACCACGGCTGCCTTATGCCAAAGAAGTGACATAGGACTTTTGCGTTGTGTTTCACAAGGTCTGACTGATTCCCATGGCTGAGTTCAAGGACATCACAGGAGCAACTGCATCACAGAATGGCTCCGTGGAAATATTTTGCAGCAAGGTTTGAAATACCTTATTTATTGCCTTATAAACAGGGATTAACAACATTCTTCTTTAATGAAAATTTGCCTGAATGACAAAGCAGGCACTGAACAATGTCATCTGAATATTTCCTTCAGACTGCTCAGATTCCAGTAAAATCAGTGAAAGCCTCCTGTATAGGTGGGCGCTATGTGGTTTGCGTATGGGTAGTAACACTTCCCAATCTATTGGTCTGACCAAGAGGACTGCTGCTGCCAGGAGAGGTGTCCTAAGCCAGGTGATTTCAGTTGTTGCTGCTAATAATCGGGGGCTGCAAACCTGTCAAAAGTGATGCTCATGGCTACAAGTGGGATTAAAGCTGAGACAAGCTTGGAGGCATCTTTGGTGCCAAGAGAAGTTTATGGTGGGTGGTAGAACATACAGATGATTTTAAAAAAAGAACTGTTGTTTGCATTTGTGCATCCTATATTAAAACCAGAAATTCTTTGCTCCTGTAAGAATCTTGTCAAAAGAAGAGTACAGAATGTGCTAGAAGTGAGTTTGACTCTGAAGGTTTAAGAAATGGTAACACCATGGCTCCCTAAATGTAAGCAGTGCTGTTTTCCTCTGCCTTGAATTACTTATTCAATTAAAATATTAGTCTGCATGATACAGTTTGTTCAAGTAATTTGCTCTGAGTTAAGAAAAATCTCCAGCTTTATTATAATAATTAATTCAAAGAAAAGATTTATTATTGTGTTGAATATGTTCTATGCTTGGAATACTTAATAAGTCATTAATTAATATCACTGCTATTAAGAACACATTGATGTTATCAGATCGTCGTACGTTGGTTTCTGCTGGAAACACTACATGCTCTTAGAGAGGTGGAAGGAATTGCAGACACAAGGTGGTTCTCCTCAGCTCTAGCAAATCAATGTGTGGACCTGGCTGCCTTATCCAAAGAGGCGCCCAGTGAAACACTGAATTCCAAACAGAATACTGCACATTCCCCACACGCAGAGAGCTGGATGCTTTAAACACCTCTAGAGAGAGTGAGAACCTCTGTATTTGCTCAGGCATCTAAGACAAGACCCAAGAAAATAAACTGAGCAGAACAGGGGCCTGTTCTCCAGCTCTGAGGCCGTGTAGCAGAGTAGCTGTGTCCATGTCATTAAAGCTTCTCGCTCCTTTTCCTCTCCCCACTGAAAGAACACCTCACCGGGAAGGGTCCCCGGTACAGGCAAGTGCCCAAACCATGCCTGGAAGACCAGTAACTGGCTGAAAACCTGCCAGAGTCATGCCAACAAACAAGAAGCGTGGATGGCTGGATTCCATCGTTCATGCCTATGCCCTAGCATTGCTTCGTTTACATCATAGCTCAAATTAGGAAGACTATGTTCCACCTGAGATTAATAAAATGCATCTCACCTCTCTAAAGTCAATGTGCAACAGATTATGAGTCACGGTGTGCTACATTTGCTATTAACTACAGAAAGTTAGAACAGTGATTGTGTATACTGCAGCTGCACTGGTAGCTGAGCACAATAACCCCAAGGAAGTGACAGTTTTAGGATGCTGCTGCTCCTACAGGACAGGAAGAGCACACTCTTACACTTTCTTTGGCTCTCTATTTTTCCCCCAGGTGACTCTGAGACTTATCATATGTTGTGTTCTCTGCTTGGTTTAAACTTTACTATGAATTATGAGGCATTATGAAGCCTCATTCTGCTCTTTTTAATTTCACCTGATGCTTTTTTTCTTCCAGCTGCCCTTCTAATAAACGTCCCCCTCTCCCCCCACAATAACCCTCCTGACATTTTTTAAAAAAAGAAACAAATGAAATGTTCTGGCTTATTTATGATTATTCACTCTCTGTGCTGGTCCATTGCCATACCTTGCTGGGTTGTGTGTGAATTAAACTGTACACTCCTCAAGACCAGTATGTTTAGACAGCTACTCACCCTGTGCAGAACTTACAGCTGCAATGTTAGGGTCTGGGTTGAAGCCACACAGAGAATTTGGCCCTTAACTCTGTTTTAGAGTGAAAGATGATGTTTGGAGAGCAGCACTGAGGCATTAGACTGCCTTCTATATATCCAAAACCCAGTTTTACAAACTACAGAAACTTTTATTATTTGAAATTACTCCAGCCAAGAGCTACATTATTGATGACATAACTTCAACACAGACAGTGGCTTGAACATTCCCAGCTGGAATTCCTAGTCCCAGCAGTCAGGCGTGAGGCTTATGTAAAGATGATAATCACCTCCTGACTGCCTACTTTCCCTGCCCACTTAGTAAAGTATGTCCCTGCAGGGCCTGAGCTAAAACCCATGCGAAGTTCACGGCACGCTTTGTACCAATGCGTGTGAATGTTGCATCACTTCGGGACTTTTTTTATCCCAGGCGATCTTAAAGCGCATTTTATAACTAATCATCAAGAGTTTTTACCTAAGGCTACAGCTGGGATGAGAGAAGTAGCCAAATAACCACAATGACATACTTTGTACCGCTGACTACAAGTACTACTTTGGCCATAGGTCATGAGTCATTTGAGTTATGTGAAACCTGCCACAGTGTGTAAAGTTTACCACAAGTAAGAGGACCTCAGGTTTTTAATTTTTTGGCTAGCAGGCTGCGGCCGCTCCCACAGTGAGTTCAATGGCATCCAGTGGAACCTTGGAAATCTCAGCATCCAAGTCAGCTCTTCCAGGAATCAAACAAATTGTTCCAGGGAGTCTAAGTATTTGACCATGAAACAAACCCCACTCTCCGCTTAACTGAGGCTAGACGCTCAGATTGTTTGTACCTTTTGACTACGTTCCACATAATAGGCCATAATAAGGAGCCAGCTTACTGGTTTGAAAAAAATTTCCTCTTAAAGTCTGCCTGTGTTCTGGGATGCTCTTTATGCAGTTGCTTTATGGCAAAGCAGTAACACAGGAGAATACGACCCTGAAAAATATAAGTCAAATGAATTACATCCAGATTGCCTAATGCTTTTGAGAAGTCGCTATGGAGGAAATCACGTATTTATGGCTAGTGTGAGAGACTGTAAAGGAAAACACATTGCTCACGTTTTTACATACTGTCTATCATATTGCATGACTATCTTAAATATAAGAACAAATATGAAAATTTTCCTTTAGTCACAGCAGCCTTCATTCATCCTGCCTAACTTCCAACAGCCAGCTGAAGTACTCAAGAAAATGTCTTAATCATGGCACAGCAGTTTATGCATCATGGTATTATGTCTAGTATGTATCATGGCATATCTGTTTTGGGATGAATTTGTATATCAGTACTGGACAACCAAGAAAGAATGAATAGACAAACATTTCAAAATGTAATCCCCAGTACAAGAAAGACATGTTCTTGTTAGAGCGGGTCCAGAGGAGGGCAATGAAAATGGCTGGAACACCTCTCCTGTGAGGAAAGGCTGAGAGTTGGGGTTGTTCAGCCTGGAGAAGGCTCTAGGGAGACCTTATTGTGGCCTTTCAGTACTTACAGGGATCTTAAAAGATGGAGAGAGACTTTATACCGAGTCATCTAGTGACAGGACAAGAGGCAATGGTTTTAAATTGAAAGAGGGTAGATTTAGATTGGACATAAGGAAGAAATTTTCTACAATAAGGGCGGTGAGAGGCTGGAACAGGTTGCCCAGAGAAGTTGTGAGTGCCTCATCCTTGGAAGTGTTCAAGGTCAGGTTGGAGGGGGGTTTTTGAGCAAACCGATCTAGTGAAAGATGTCCCTGCCCACAGCTAGACTAGATGATGGACTAGATCATCTTGAAGGTCCATTCCAACCCAAGCGATTCTGTGATTCTGTGACTCTATAAAATGTACACTGCTAAACTGACCATGCTGCTGCTGATACATACTGTATCAGTTTATATCCCATCCTTCCCCGTACCTTTTCATGTTCTTTGTTTCATTCAGTGTATTTGAGGTGTTTTCTGTTAGGTCTTGTTTGTATAGCAGTTAGTGTGATAAGACCAATTCTGAGTAAGACTGAAAAATGTTATCACAGACATTTTAAGGTCAGGCAAGATTTTGAAGTGGTAACCCTTGACTCTATCTGGAACTACGGGGCCAAAGTTCTTGTCCTTGGAAGAACATCTGCAGTCACTGGCCAGCTATGATCTTTTCAGTCATACTGGATGAGATTCATCTCACCTAGTCTAGAGACATGCTGTAATTATAAGTACATCATCTAAGCTAGTTATGTAAGCTACGTCTATTCCAGTAAATAAAATGAGACAGGCCCATTCTTCTGTCAGAATTGGGAAGAGTCCCTGGCTAGCTCCTGACATATGTCCAGACTTTGTTTTGGAGAGTGCTAGTTGACCCAGGTCAAAACTGCACCAGGGACCATGCTAACAATTCATCAGTACGGACAATTGCATGCCAGAGAGACCATGTATTTTAATGGCTTTGTTAATTTAAGCATAACCATAGGCATTGGAGAGAGATGGGCACCTCCACAGTTTAATTCATCGCACCTATTGATAACCATCTACAACAGATGGGATTAAGCTGTCATTGGAGGTACCTGTGTTGGCTGGAGTGAGGCCCTGTGGGTACATTGAAGGAGCTTAAATGTCCTGTTTACCATAGGAACACAGTTTGCTGCCCATTGTTTCCCATGCTTAGATGGAGTATTTATTGCTGTCTGCTATAGTTTGAAAACATGGCACATGACCGGTGGAGCTCCACACCCTTCTGCAGCAGCATCTGCCAGACAAGCAACCAGTCTCCAATGGCTCTAGATGCCTATTTTGGAAAAGGGACTAGTGTTCCTCATGTAAACAGCAGTTACGGCATGAGATGAGGTCTGCACTTGGTAGTAGTCTTATAGTAAACATAGGCACAACACACTGAGAGACCGAGAGTAGTGGAAAGGGCGTAACATCAAGAAAACAAGAGACATAAGTCAGATTCAGGCTTCCAATGTGATATTGTAATATGCTAACTGAAAAATTGCATAATTGGTTTGAAGTGATGGAGACTGGGACGGCATGATTGGATAGAAGTCAATGTGCATGCAAAAGCTTACCTTTTTTTTAGTGTAAATGTGTTTTATTTCACTTCTGGTGAGTTGCATGTGGATATCTGCATTGTATAATTTACTCGTGTGTTTTGCATTCCTCAGTGATATCAAGTAAATTCTTTGGTCAACTCCTATGAACAGTGCTTAAATCATAAATGAATCAGACATCTCAGATGGCCATTAAGCTTGTGCCTGTGGAAATATGAACGTTTTATATTTGCTGGCATGTGGAAAAGGTCATTATTTATTCTTCCTAGCCAGCTAGATGTATGAAATTTTACTTGCTGGAATGATTCCTTGGCATTTCCTAATATCATGGAACATGCTAAGTATTTCTTTTTTTAACCGAAGACAAAAAGGGAATAAGACTGTGTTGCAAATGTTAGTTGGAAACAATTTGAAATAGAGAACTAAATGTCCGTGTTTATCCAGGAAAGGTAGATGGAAACTTGGAACCACAAAGGTATTTTCAACTGAGGAGGTCTGCACGATCCATTAAGCACTACTGCATCATTTTCTCAAAAGTTTGGGGCCTCATCCTCTTCCTCTGGAAATTAATGGCAAGTCTCCCATTAACTTCAGTGGGAACAGAGTCAGGTCATAAGTCCAAAGCTCTTCTCCTCCCCAGGTATCTAAAAAGATCTAAATGATTAAAGAACTGCTTCTAATCCCTCTGAAACTGATTTTAATGTAAGTAGGAGGTTAGAGAGTTGTTTTCCATGAGTCTGACTTCAGTGGGCAGATCTCTTGATGCACTTTTAAAAACTGAGATGCATTTTGTCTGTGCCTATCCGGGGAATAAAAGTTTCCTTGTGAACCATATTTTAAATGAAACCTTTTTGATTTCTCTGCTTTCTGCTTGTGAGTAGGTGAACATAGTGGCAAAGAGCCAGAAAAATGCTGAAAGCCTTGAGAGCCACAACATTTGTTACCGAGTATTTCACTGGGTATTGTTAGGAGTGGTCTTGCTGAAGCAGAAGAAGGGACTCTGTGGTAATAGATCTTAACATAGTGGCAGAATCTTGGGAATTGATTCAGATTTTAGCTGGATTGAATTGTCCTCTGTAGAAGCCTTTTATTTGTCATTGAGGAGGTAGGGATCCTGGAGGGATGACAGTCTTATTTTAGCTCTTCTTAAGAGCTCAAAGTTTAGTGGAATAAATGACTGTATTGGTGTCGTCTGAGAAGTGGGGGGAAAAAAAAAAGTGAGGAATTTTATTTACTTGAGTAAATATAACATGATTTCTTCATCCACCTCATGCACTGTCTTTCACACTCCTCTGTTTCCCAGTCTCCTGCTGCTTTTCCCTGTGCTCTTGAGGCTGGGGTGGCATGGAGCAATCCAGGGATGAGTGTGATAGCCTGTTTGCTGGGATATGAGGTGTCCCAGGCGAAGTGCATGCTTAGAGCAGGAGAGATAACAGTGCTGTACTGCATCTGAGGCGTCCGCCAGCTCTTGTGACCCTTTTGAAATTGGTGCCTTGTGTATTCCACTGAGTGGCAGCATATGGTGCATTAGGTAGGCAGTTTTGGTGGGAAAAAGGCCACAGTTTTACACCGCAGCCTGACAGGAGATAATTTATAAAAGACATAGGTGAAGAAGAAGAAGAAAAAAGTGCTTTTAAAATTCTATACTTTTTTAAGCATGGAGGGCGTCAGACTGGGATTTATAGAGTTTAAGGTCAGAAAGAATGCCTAGGGACTTCCCACTTGGCTTCTTTAATAACACAGCCTGGAGGACCACACAGGAATTTCTTCATCCATCTCATACCTTAAAGAAGAGATATCTATTCTTAATTAAATACGGAAAGTCTCAATTATTTTGATAGGATGATTCTATTCACTGAGTGCATACCTTACAGTGTATCCTAAGAGGTAAAAACAAAGGCATGAGAATGTGACTCTTGATCTTATTTTTGAATTGGTGTAGTTTTTGCCTTTCTACTTAGAAATCTGACTGTGCACTTCCTTAGATATTTCTATGACAAAATCTTGGCATTAGTTGTAATGCTCTTCCGGAGTCAAGCTATTAACAGCTCAGGTAAATAGGAACTTTGATGTTCCCATAATGAGGACACTAAAATTAATTAGCCTGTTCATAAACTCAATTTAAAATTGCAAAGATTTGAGAGTACTATTAAAGTACTTATGAGAATGCTATTATAAAAATTAAATAGTGGAAAAATATGCATTTCATTATGAAATGGTGAGAGAATTAATTATATGTGAAAATACATAGCTCTTTGTGTGTTTAGTCAAAGGATAACCTTAAGTACTCCTTGGAGACATTTCTGTTATGTCCCTGTGTCTGATATACCTATTATTTTTCAACATCTGATATGAACATTAAGTTATATAACTTTTACATGCTTTTACTGTATATAACCCAAGTTACATAAATTCCAGGCCTTCTGACTGTTTGCAGTCTTTAAAATGTAATGAGCTGAAAGATTAGCTTTGAGCCCTGGGGCCGGATTGATGTTTTGCTTAACCATTCAGCTGAGAACAGCTTTTAGAGGGATAACTCGTGCTGCATCACATCAATAATAAAACTAAAGACCTAGATCCAAGCAACTATGAATGGGAATTAAGTCTCTCAGAATGTTATAAACTTAAATGAAACAAGTCTTAAACAGAAGGCAGCTGCAGGCACTGGATCTAAACTGCATTAAGATGACATAATATTCTTTTGGAAACAATAAGGCTTCCATTGACGTGTTCTGTAAGACAATCCCTCAATGGAAACGAATAACTAAATTAACATACTGTGATGAAATATGACTCATACTGAAATACAAGTCTCAGTGGGGTTTCAGCATCTGAGAAACATATTCATAAGTAAGACTGTCAAACTGAATGCTCACTTTCAGGGATATTCTCTGATTAGCTACCATTCAGAGAAATGCAGAAGAAAGAGTAAGATTTTCCACTGATGGCAGTGGAAGTAGGACAGGGAGAACAGGAAAAGGCTCTTATTAAACCTGTGTGTTTTTACTGAAGACACTGCTTTTATTGAAAATGTCTCTGTTGTGTTTGTACGTCCCAAACTGATAATACTGGTCCTCTGTTCTTACCATTACATACTCTTAAAACTCTTTTAAGCTTCTTGGTGTGATAATCCCTTTTGGGATTGCTGCGTGAGATGTCACTAACATGTGCCAACTGCCATTCCTTCTGCCTCTCAGTTTTGCCTTTATCATGCACCGCTTTGTGCCAGTGTAGTGATGTTGTTGCATGGGAAGGCAAAGCTGTCTCGAGCAAGAAGAACTTTGAAGACAGAGATCTGTTTTGTGTGGGACCAACTCTGGCTGGTTGCATTCAGAGCATGCCTGTGGAATACTTACAGATGATATAAAGGAGATTGTCTCATTTCTAGAATCCTTTTTGGTTTTGAGAGCGCATGACAATAAAGGCATCGTGATGCACAAGTCTGCCAAGAGAAAAGCTCTTCCAGGCCTGTGCTGAAGAGGAATGTTATCTGCCTGGGAAGCTTCAGTATTAAAAGCTAAGGTGAGTAGGATTCACACCTTCCTAGTTAGGCAAAAGAAGAGAAAGTGAGAGGGTTTTAGGGGTTTTGCTTTTGTTTTTGTTTTAAGGAAATCTGGTGTAAGAGAGTGCACGATACCTCGTGCGATATCACGCCCCACACCAGTGTTTACAAGTATTGCATTTAGAAAGGTTATAAATTCCTGATCTACCAGGCCTTCAGTGATCACAGGTGATTTTGTATGGACATGACAGCATTCACAAGATAAATATGTCAAACTCCAGAGCTTCCATACGTGTTTTCCAGAGTGCACCATCATCTGTTACAGGCAAGTTAATACTTTTGTTCCTTAGAGGAGAAAAATCTTGTTGTTAGGGTGCCTCTCTGCCCTGTGAACTCCTGTCTACTGTCCTTTTGTCCCTGAATGACCTGGTTCAACGAGTCAGTGTCCTGCCCATGGCAGCTTCATTTAGGTGCTCAATTTTTGCATGAAGAGCTCAAGTGTCTCTTTGGTTGACTACAACACAGCATGCACCCACGGGTAGGATCAAAATCAGCATACCCAATCTGGCCACATCTTTGCTTATTGTTGAACCTTTTACAGCTTGTGCAAGGACTTGGCAAACACTAGGTACAACTAGTTGAGCAGGATGGCTGGGTCCTGCCAGGGCATCTTGGTGCAGCCAGCTCTGCTGCAAGCAGGTGACCTCCTCCCCAGGATCAACAATTAGCACAGAGAGACACCAAGACTTACAGGCAGTTGAGGGCTTTTGTAAAAGGAAACCTAAGGAAAATATGGGCCCACTGCTTAATGGGATGAAGGGCATGGAAAAGACCATGGTACTCAATGCTTATTACTTTATGTCCTCATGCCCTCCAGCTCCCTCAGTTTAGCAGCAGTGTGGGGTTATAAAGTACTGTCCGCAGTAGAGCAAGATTGAATAGGGAGCGTGTAAACAAACTGGACATACAGCTGTCCGTGCAGCAGGGAGGGCTATATCCAAGAGTGCTGAGGGAGCTGCCCTGATGTCATTGCAAGGTTGCTCTCTATCGTCATGGGAAGACTGTGATGATTAGAGGAGGCTTCTCACGAGTGTCACATCTAAACACGGATAATCTTGGGAAGTGGAGGCTGGTCAATCTAACATCTGTCAGTGACTTCACAGATCATACGCAACTGAGAGAGCAGTCAATACGCTCTAGGGTGGAGCAGCTGTTCAGAGTGACCTTGTCAGGCTCTAAACCAAAATGTATGCAGTTTGTACTGGAGGAAAACAAGAAAAAACAGCAACCAAATCAACACAATGCCAATGTATCCTTCAATGCTTTCTTGGTTCTGTCTGTATATGGATGCTGTATATAACCTCCTTGGAGGTTATAAATTAGGAGTCTATCTAGCCTGTACTGTGGGAATAAACAGTTTTTAAGCTGTTTTCAAGTATACTAATATTTGCACATGATCATTCAGGAAAGTAGTCACCAAAGTAATGCCCTAATCCCTGCATTAACTTTCCTCCCGAATTACTACTGGCCTTGATGGCCTAATCCACATATCATTTAGTACATGTACTGTTTCACTGAAATGACAAATTTTGCTTTATATTTTTGTGGAAAAATATGTCCCCCGATACTGTCTACGCATTACATTCAAGGCATAAAAGAAGGTATTTCTACATGCATATCAACAGCGTACCAGGGCGCAGAGCCAACATCCTTCGATAGGAAGTACTGTTTGTGGTCTAGTTTATGAGGACAAATGTTTATTAGAGTTACCAATGCTAAAATGTGAAGAGAGACAGCAGCAAGAGTTTCATTTTATATTCACAGAATACACTGTTGCAATTTCTGCTGTTCTTTGTGAGGGTTTGCGTTTTTTTTAATTCTTACTGGAAATAGTGTGAAAACTGCAGCTGGGATAAAAGTCTCTAATTCTCTTGAACAAACACCATAAGAATATTTTCAGTAGAAGAACAATGAGGTGTCAAGTACAGCTGTGCTTTATATTCAGGTCCGCATAGAACGGAACCAAATTTACTTTCCCTCAATACCCTTGGAAGTGAATGTAAGGGAAAATTCATATGCTATCTTGAATGCAAATCAGGTTTGAATGCATGCTATAAATGAAGGGCAGAAAAGTAATTCTTTCTTTGCGGATCTATTGCCTTTTGATCTAGAGGATATCATACATGAGGGCCAGGAATTCTCCTTATGAACTATGGAAAGTACTATAATGATTTCTTAAGAAGCTTATTAATGCAATCACATCACCTTCCACTTCAATTTACAATGGTGCCCATCTAGAAAGGCACTATTAACAATGATTATCATCATTTGGTTAGTAGCATTTGCTGCCATTTATCAAATATTTCAGTCAGTGAAAAGAATAAGCCAAAGAAAAACAAACCCCATAAAATCCCGATTTGGGAATACTTCAAAACACACAAAACAGACTTGATTATACTTAGAATGCTGCAACTGCAACAACATTTCTTGTAATTCTTTCACAGATTTTTCTTCTGTCTCTGGATCTTAACATCAACAAACTTTGTGAAGATGAAATGAAGCAGTTGGTATGCCGACAAAACTCGGCAGCTGTTGAAAAAAAACACAAAATCACTGTTGATCTTAGCATGCAAATGCCTGCATTCCCAGTTCCTCATAACTATATTTGGTTGGTTAGTGCTTTGTAAGTAGTGAACTATCAAAGGTTTTACTTTGACTGGAATTAAAGCTGCAACAGATAACTGCTTGTTATAAAACTGAAGTACGCTAAATTGCATCTTTCAACTGTATTTCAGCATCTGGCTGTTTGCAGTATGGTAGAAAGCAATTTAAGCTGTCATTACTCTTCAACTCTAGGTCACTGGCTCAAATATGACCTAATCAGTAAAGACTGTGAGTCATTTCCATCTGATGGATGTTTAGCAGTCTGTGTAAAATGTGCTGGTAGACACAGAGAAGTTTATTGGGAAAAGGTGCCCACATCAAAAAATCCAATAGTACAAGTCAGCAGATCTGCTTCTGCTTTTAAAAGGAAGAAAGAACTGAATAAGACTGGAAGCAATTGTGTGTTTATCAGGTAAAACCTCACCAGGTTAACACTATGTAAGATGGAAACACAATTTCTTCTTGATACTGGGTGATTGATATGGACTTACGAGATCCACATTTTCTTGCTGTTTCCTTCACTGACCAACTGGATGATGAACAAGTCATTTCAATGCTGTTTTTCATCTAACCCCAAATACAATTTCTTCAGGACAGACAATTTGATTCCTACATTTTCTTGGGCTCAGATAAAGTGTAAGATTCCAATCTAAAACATCTATGTGACACTAATGATGGGAGATAATCTAATATTGAGATTTTACTTGGCAAGAAAAATAACTATATACTTCAACTGCTTGCTCAGAATCTTGTAGTTTTCATACCTTCCTTACTGGTAAACTTTAATTATAAATAAGCCAATATTTGAGTTTCTACCAGCATAGCCCATTAAAATCTTGGTGTTTATCACGTACTGCAGTTGAATTTGGAGTGGTACTTGCGTGATTCTGAATGTACTCTAGCACCTGGGAGGTACGCTGAAGACTATTTTAGCTATAGTGGAGAGATATTCACCCCTTAGATTTTGTTTCTTTAACTTCCTTGATGGATAAATTGGCTTTCTCCTGTGTTTTACCTGAATGTGCCATTTTTTCATGATGTGTTTCTGTTAGCACAGAATACCTTGACTCAGGTTCCAAACTGAGTAATATTGTGGTCAGATCTTGAATAACCTCATCATTCCCAGTGCAATCACACTGAAGTATGATCTTCATATCTTCCTCACCACAAAAGCATTGAAGTAAGAATAGTTTTCAATTTCTCCTTCTGAAATATATTAATTTTAAAGCACTTCCTCTATAAGAAAGACTTGAATCACCAAATACGTTGGTACCACATGGGAGATACAGTAATTTAACATTATATTGAACCACTCTCAGGCTTCTACAGAGCGTAGAAAAAATTCAATTTTGTCATCTTGATGGATAATGCAACTGTAGTGGGTTGGCCTTGGCTTGCAGCCAAGCACCCACACAGCCACATGCTCACTCCCACTGCCCACTGATTGGGGGAGGGGGCTAGAGGGGGAGGGAGGGAAAGAAAATAGTAAGGATGAGAAAGCGAGAAGACTTGTGGGTCCAAATAAAGACAGGGATGTTACTTATCAGTTACTAATGCAGGTAAAACAGACTCAAATTTGGGGAATTTAACTTGATTTATTGCCAGTTAATATAAATATTTGAGTGCCAATCAGGGTGCTGGTAAAGAAAAACAAAAAGAGAAAAATATTTACACACTTAAGGAAAACATCCTTCCTCCTCCGTTGCCTGGCTCAGCTTCACTGCTGACTCCTCTCCTTCTTGTTTGTTATCACCACAGTTAACAGTCAGTCCCTTTATTCAACCAACAAGTGTCACGGGGGGTTTACGGTCACTCTTCCTCTCTGCTCTGGCACGTGTCCTCCACAAGCTGCAGTCCTTTTTGGAATATCTGCTCCACTGTGGAGTATCTCCTGCTCCTCTGGCCTTGATGTTTCCTCTGATGTTTCTTGCTCTCTTTTTGTTTGTTGTTCCCTCTCTCTCTCTGTCTCTGGTGTTTTCTGCTCTTTCACAAATATGTTTTCATAGTGGCACGGCTGATGGACTTGGCTTTGGCCTGTGAAGAGGCTGTCATTTCTGGAACAAGGCAGCCCAAATCTCTTGCCACAAAGGCCACAGAGTCTGTGGGGGTCATGCTCCACCCTCTGAACCCCTCAAGCCTTGCCGTGTACATGCAATTCAGCATCTTCTTTTTGGTGTTGGCATTGGCAAAACTTAGTTTTATAGCAATATAAGAATGGTGTGTGAAGGAACAACATTAAGAAGGGTTTGGAAAGATTAGTGGGGCTTTGAAGAACGATACAAGAGGTCTGTGATTTGGAGTACCTCTTCCTCAGAGACTTTATCCTGCCATTGTAAACCAGCCTGTGCTGACACAAAACCTGGAAGGACCAGGAACTTCAAGTGAATTATTATACTTTATTAGGTGAGATAGAGGTATGGGACCTCCAGTGCTATCACACCTGAGTGTCACACCATCTTCCTCTGTTGCTGGGGCCATGGTCTCCTCCACTGCCCCTGGGATAGCATATGCTCGCTTACCCAGCTCTCATGATTGCCTCTTCGGTCTCCATCCCACCTGCAGCATGGGACCAGAGTTCCCCTGCTCCTCTTCCAAAACTTGCAGGTTGGTTTATTTAGAGGCAGGCAGACTGGAACCAGGCAATAGTCCCCAGGACACTTCAAACCATTGACTTTCAAAGGAACCAACTAATTTGACTTTCAAAGGAACCATCTAATTTGTCAAAACCCAGAGCCACTTCATTATTATATCTTCTAGTCCAAGCAATTTCAGAATTTAGCTTAAATTGATTCTTTGATATTATCTGTATTGTATTGCTTTATCTGTTCTTTCTTCAAATGTATTTTAGAAAGTAATCAGTACAAGGCATAACACTAAGTATCCTTGCTATGGGTAAAAGATAAAGATTTCAGAAATAAATTGCTATTTATCCTTCAATGATGTTTGCTATGGTCTTGTTAAAATCTTATGAACCACTGGATTCCATTCTGACTTAATTATATTCCACCATCTATCTATCCTTTTACGAAATCCATCTAAACTGTTGTCAGATTAGATTTATTCTTTAATTCTGATGGGACTTTCCCTGCATCTGTTTTCTTCCTCTCTTATTTCTATTTAATTCTAGACACTTGAACATTCATAACCATTCAGCTTTTGGTTTTCTGGTTCATTTTCTGGGACTTTTGGTCTAGAGCTATTGAAATCAGGACTAAAGTTCTTCCTGACTTCAACAGGGCAGAGCACATAATTCTTTTTTCTGATTCCTATTAATCTCATTCTATTTCCTTCAGGAAAAGAAATATTTCTCATGTCCCTATGTCCACTGAATCATTGTATGTTGACTGGGACATTTCACTGGGAAGAGGAGCAGATGAGCAGTACCCTAGAGCCTTGGTTCACCAAAACAATAGAGCACGTGCTGAACTCACATTGTTTTATTACCTTTTTTTGAAATCACTTTATTAAAAAGAGATTCCTCCGTGACTTCCTAACCACAGTCCTTTTGGTGTCACTGAAGCTTATCTCTATTCAGCAAAACTGGGCCTGGCTCCTTTCTAAACACGTGCTTAAGGTTGGCTGGAGACATGGGTCTAACTGCTTTAGTGAAATGAGAGCAATGTAAAGCTCATGTGTACATTGTGAGGCACTAAGAATGTTTTGATAGGTACTATATCAGAAACTAGCACAATTTATGTCTTGTATAATCATTCTTCTTTCTGCCAGGTGAACTAGCAAAATTTCTTGCATAGTGGCAGATAAGGATTAAAATATAACCAATTAGAACTGTCAGGAAAATAAAGTTTTGAAGGAAATGTGGCAGAAAATGTGAGAGAGTGAAAAGCAAATGTTCATCTGCCTTGCATGCAGAATGGATGCCACAGGGAGAAAGGCTTTAGGCAATGTTATTCTGCCCTGTGGCAGTCAGTTACTATGACACACTGAAACAAACAGGAAATCTTCTGTCAAAATATTTTTAATGGCAAATTAAGCTTTCTTGCAGACTGAAAATCCCTACATAGTAACACTGGTTTTATTGATTAAAGCAATGTATAGCAGTAATTAATGAGCTTCCTTTTAGCTGCGTGGTGTATTTTGGGTACCTCACGCACCTGTGTGTGTCAAGGCTTTGTGCCTGCCATGCTGGATGGCACTTCCCACGGGTCATCGCAGCTTCCCCTCTCACTCCTTTGCTACAGGATGGTATGGGAGATGAAGTCCAGCTGGGAAGCCTGATTTAAAGGCAAGAATGATGCAGTTGCCAATGGGGCGTTTGTGATCAGACTGACTGCGATTTCTGCCCCAGACTGATTTTGAATTATCTGAGATTACAGCTATTTTAATATTTTAAACTGTGTCAGGGTCCAAGCGCAAGCACTGAAATTTATTAATCTCTTAAATTATTAGCAGGATACTTGATAGACTTTCAACAGGGGACAACTAATAGTCTCCCAAACAATTCCTAGTCATAGTCTGAGAGGTGGCATGGGCTGAGCCCAATTCCCAACTGGCAGAGACCTTGTTTTGGATTTTGAGGATACAGACATGGCCAGACTGTGCTCGTTGTCGTCTGGGTCAGAGAATTCACTCTAATACCATTTAATTTTTTTGGTATAGATGTAGCCTTAGCTTGCTATGCCTCAGCCTTGACAATCCAACAATATGTATTTTTGCAATAATCTGTCTTGAGTTCACATCCTTATGTAAAGGAGAGAGAAAGGAATGGCTGAGGGAGATTGAAGGGGATTTACTTCTTTTAATAACAGCTCTGGGCCCTTGCATGTCAGCAGCGTGTGCTTTTTTTCTTGCTATCTACTTCATAACAGGATGCCTTTCAGGGATGGTACAGAAGCTCAGACAGGCTAAAAATATGCTCCTGAAGGGTTTCTGGGACATAAAACTGATGATGCCTGTACTCTGGGGGCCAGCCAAAATTCTTCTCTTGCTACAACTTGGTCCGTAACTAAATGCCGAATAAAAGTGCCCTTGCATTATATGGGATCTTTTGAAATTGCTGCACATTGAATCTCTGCAAATTTGAGGCTGAAGAGACAAAGCTTCAAGCTAAACTATCTCCTGTAGAACATCAAAATTGACGTGCTCTCCTTGGCTGAGAGACTTTGCCCCTGACCTCGTTTAGATTCCCAGCAGATCATGTCCAACCTTACAGCAGTGTAAGGGTTGGGGAACTGGATTCACTTAAGACCCAAAGAGCTGATCAGAAGTCTGTGTATGGGCAAAGTAGGCAGTCGTCTGGAAGATTGTCAAGAACAGCAAAAAAGCTCTAGCTTTGCTTCCTGCTTTGCCTATACCCAAACCCTGGGAAACCAGGTTTGATGCTGCTGCTGTTGCTGAAGGCATAGAACGGTGTGGCTGGAGGTCTGGTGCTGCAAGAAGCAGCAGTCTCTTTGTTATTCAAATCACCTCCTTTATAGCAGCAGGGAGCAGACTCCCTTGCTCTCAAGGTCATTTCACTTGGTCTTTGTACCACTCTCATCCCTTCCTACTCTGTTACTCCATCCTATGGTAGGGTCAGTCCTGTTCCAGCCAGGCCTTTTCCTGCTTCCTTAGGATGACATAACTAGTTTCTTTTTACAGTGCTGAAAATCCTTGGTATGGGTCTGCTGAAACAGTCCTCTCCTCTAAGCCTTAGTGACACTTCCCTGACCCGGGAAGAGCTGGTATTTTTCCTTCCTATATGCTACTTTTTTTTCCCCATCCTTAACTCATGTCATTTGTGATCCTAAAAGAATAAAAAATTGCTAGTCTGATACAGCTGTGCTTTAATCTGTTCATCTATTTAAAAGCCATCCCAGTCAAAAAGTGGAAGCATAATTTCAAAGGTGTAATGATCCCCCTCCTTATAGAATAATAACAGTGTAGTAGCACAGCTGGCGTGAACGTTAGGGAAATTCATATACTCAGAAATGAAGGAGATGAGTTGCTTTACCTATAGCAATATAATTAAAAGGGTATACCTTCTCTGGATAGATAGACCCTTAGATTAGACTGTCTTGTGTTTAATCCCTGATATTCAGTCTGGTTTTCCTTTCAGAGGCTTTTTAAAATTTTATCTGCTCACTTTTCCCACTCCGTGGGCACAAAAATAGTTTACAAATTCCTTGTCTAAAAGTTAGACCCTTTGGTTGCTTTGTGCTAGGTAGAAAGCCAGACAACGAAGAACTGAAAAGGATCCCGACTGAATCTGGAGTATGACTCTTAAGAAGAAAGAATGATATAAGAAAAGCAGTATTTTTTGGAAAAGGAAAAGCAAGAGGACAAAGCTATTGATCCATATGTGACTGACTAAAACCAGACTTCCAAATCATATGAATTTGGGGAGCCATTAGTTGGTTAAAAAAAACAGAGTAGTGCTTGGAATTATATCAAAGCCATTTGTGCCAAGGATTTAGAGCTGGATTGTGCAACAGACAGTTGTAAAACAAGTGACCAGGAACGAAGTATTAAGGAAATGGAGAATAATATCTGCTTATAGTCAATATACCAAAAGAGTTCCAAACATAGCAGGGATCCTCAAATATTCCCGTCCAGTAAAATCTACCAGCATGAGCATGGCTTTAAAAACAGTATGGAATATTAACATTGCCTATAAGGACTACTTCCCTGACACAATATTTACTCTGTCCGTCCTCATCCCCCTGAATATCAACTGCGCGTATTAGGAAGACAAGGTCTGGAGAATGCGTTTTAGGCTGCAGATAAGTGTCCTGTTCCAGATCTCTCCATGCTAGCAGGCATAGCTTTTGGGCTTTTGGTCTTGGCTTTTTTTGGGAGGCTACTGCTCTTGCATGCCCACAGGGACACCTCTCCAATGCCAGCTCCCTAATCTGTCTCAGTCAAAATGAGGTTAAATTGACTAGGATTTTGATAATTCGTCTTATCTTGACTGCAGCAGGTACAGTAGCTCTTCTGTAAGATTGGATAACCTTTGAGATGAGGGCATGATAAGCAGTTGGTGGCAGGCTGAGGATGGTAACTTATTCCACCGACACAGGGCTGCTTCTGCATAATCCCCATCTGCTTATATCTCTATTTGTTTCCTACAGTTACCATTTACAGCCAGCACTTATGGTATGAGTTCTGTTCAGTATTCTGGGAAAAAATATGCAAGTAAGTGGTGAATACAAGACATGACAATGAATGCTTGCATGACATGAAGCAGGCTGGAGTTCATCAAAATAATTTAGTTTGTACTTTTTGCTTTCTATTTTATTTTATTTTATTTTATTTTATTTTATTTTATTTTATTTTATTTTATTTTATTTTATTTTATTTTATTTTATTTTATTTTATTTTATTTTATTTTATTTTATTTTATGATGGAATGTTTCATTTTCCTATTAGTACCTAAATCATATCTTCTTTACTAATTTAAGGGAAGACGTGGGTCAGTGTTGACATAAGTCTAGGAGATACGTTGTCATAGGCAGGAGGAGGTTTTCAATGCTGTTTTAAGGAGCTAAGCTACTTGTTTCTCCAGTGCCCTATTCTTTTCCTCTTTGTGGCAAGGGAGATATGTCTAAAATCCCTAGGTGCCTTTGAAAACCTCGTTGGCTGAAATCTTTTAAATTTGGTTCATCTATCTAAATAGACCTAGTAAGCAAGGCTGTTTGGAAATTATTTCCATGGAACAAGACTTGTATTCTTCTGTTCAAAAGCTCAAAAGAAAATATTTCTGTTGCATTCAGAATGAATCTTCTCAGAAAACCTCCTAAAGACAACAGAAGGAAAAGCAGAAATCTGAAAGTTTAGGAAACAGAGTTATACAAAACTTCAGAAAAGTACTCAAAGCATTTCCCTATAATTTCAGTATCCAATGTGCCTTTTCCTTTCTGTGTTTTTAATGGCACCAGCAAGATTTTACAGGGATGTATCACGGTATTGTAAATTTGTTTTGTTTTCCCTGTTTTCATCTGTCTTTTCAATTTCCATGCTTACAGTCTGTTTATTTATGGAAACACAGGGCTGGGTGAACCACAGAAGGTTTAGGTTTGGCTCTGAATTTAGAAATGATCCCATATGCATTTATATCCCAAAGTTCTGTATTCAAAAATTAAAAAAAAAAAATAATTCTCCTATCTCCTGAAAATCAGCTTCAGTTTGGTTTGGACTGTTTGAATTGCCTGTGGGAAGAGTGTAGATTTTCCAGTATTATTCATCAAAATCTGTAAGTCTCCTCTGTTCAACACCTTTTATTTTGGCTGAACTGTACTCTTCTTAGAGCAGTATACAGAGATAGGGCAAAAAAACAGAGTTGTTTTGATGGAGAAATATTAAGAAAAAAGAATCACATTGCAGTTAATTTTAATTTATAACTTTAAAATAATCTGTATTCTAAGTGCTCATTTTAAGCTCATTTACAAGGACCTGAGTAGGTAGCACAGTGTTTCTAAGAGAAAGCCAGCATCTTTTCTGTTGCATAAGGTTGAGCATTCAGGAGGAAAAATGCAGACAAAAAAATCAGGGCCATTGAAAGCAGATTAGTGCTTGTAGGAGCTTGGCCCGCCCTGTTTTTGCTAAGCACTTGTTAATATTTTTCCTAAAAAAACTTTCATGAGGCAGTCCTGTTTTTCAATAGTAGTATTCGAAAATTGCTCCTTTCTAATAAATTCAATAGACTTTTTGAACTACCTTTTGATTTTTTTAATCTTAAATCAAGACTGGAAAACCCCACATTGTTCTCTACGTGACTGTATCCTTACCTGTTACAGTAACTCTGTTTTAGTTGTGTAAGGCAGAGTGAAAATGCCTTGATCTGGTGCTGTTTGTCACCGAGCAATTTCTAAGCTCCTGAAGGAAATATATTTCATCGTATTCAAGATGCTGTGCTCCAGATGTGGACCTCTCAAATTCCTGCACTGCGGGCGTGGGACTTTCATGCAAATCTGGAGGGAGTCAGTGACACCTGATCTGTTGACGCATGAGATGCCGGTGGAGGTAGGCAGGACTGTGATATGGGGCTCTGCAAAGTCACTCACTCACTGTCAACCTGATGGACTTGCTAGATCTCTAGCTGAAGTATAGTGGAACACCTTAATTACAGCTGAATTAATTGGGACCCAAACTGAAGTAAAGGAATGCATTGTTCCAGCAGTAACAGATGACCAACAGCTGTAAATAGGTTAGGCTGCTGGTTTACAAAGGGAAAATATAAGGAAACAAAACTTAATGGTAATACTTTTCTTCTGCAGAGGCAGAAGTTGAGAAACCAAAGCTTGGTGTTCTGTAATTTACGCAGTCTTTATGCCTTATAGGCACTTTACACAGATGTTTATGGTTTGTGAATAAGAGATGTTAGCAACCAAAGATCTGTCTCCAAAGAATGTGTCTGAACCAGTCACTCAGATGCCAAAATCCGCTTTTCAGTGGTATGGGAAAAAAGTCTGGGCAAGTAAAAAACCACTATCAATAAACATGAATGGCATAGCTAATTTTTACATTGTTTTTCCATTTCCCTTCTGCATAAAAAACAAATAAAGAGCAAGTTGCATAAAACACCTGTCCTGTTTAGTTGCACAGAGCATAAAGAGAGTGTAAGGATTTTCTCCTGTGCAGGGCTTTTGATGTTACTGCTGATTCTTGTCTTGTATTAGATATCTCTGACCTTGGATTAGGCAGACAGGTCAGGTACCACCTCTCAGAAACCTCTGCTGACCCAGGTAAGATTGAACTGATGAGAGTAAATCTTATAACATGTCTTGTGTTGAGAATTTTTCCAACGCAGGAATGACCAAAGAAGTTCAAGACTGGAGAGGGGGAATAAATGCACAAACGTGCAGAGTTGCTTACATAGCCTTTAGGATGTCTTGTATAGGTCTAGGCTCAATTTCCTAATCTTGAGTGGCCAAACTTAATTGCCTAAATTTGGCTTCATGTAAAAGTTTGCAAGACACTAAACATCAAAGCTGTTTATATAGAGAGAACCCTGTTCTCAGAAGCCTTCAGGTTTCCATTATCATCCACATTATCTACAACCTTTGTGCAAACGTCTCTGACCTCTTCATCAAATCTTGTGTTTTTGAGCTACCACCTAGAGAAAGAAATGCATTTACTCAGGTGTTAATTTGTCTGGAGTTCCCTGACTTTAGAAAAGGAAGCTACTCATAAACAGGTTATGTTAACCAAACTGGTAGGAAGGTGAAAAGAGAATGGGGAAATAGGAAGAAGGAACTAGAAATCTGTTTTCCACCTCTTCTCCAGCTCCTCTCTGAGCCAAGCAGAAATGTGCTCAGGAGAAACCAAGGAACAAAGCACTTGGAATGGGTGGCCTTTCTCTATTTTAAGCAGCAAAGCTAAGAGGCCAGCTTTTAAGCAGGTGATAAGATGCAGTTCATCCAACAGGGAGGAGCTTTCAACCTGTGCATTACAGTGCCTTGGGAGGCTGCTAACTGCCCATTTTGGGTGTCAAGGACAGGCATCCTCAGTACGCCTACAAGCAGGAAAGAGGTCATTTAGAGGACTCATCCTTGACGTTGCAAGGGAGAACTCAGTGTTACTTAAAGCATCTGAAAACCCAAATCCTTTGGTAAAATAAGTGGCATCTTAATGCATACCAATCCCAAAGCGTACAAGGAGCTCCTTGGATTGACTAATGCAAGAAAATTCCCTTTGTGGATGCCTCTTGCAACAGCTTTTCTTCAGAAGCGGTCTTTCCCAAATTTATTTAGGATCAAAAGGACTATTCATTCATGTACCCAAATGCAAATATAGAGTTCTTGAGCTGGCCCTTACAAAAATATCCAAAGGGCTTAAGTTTCACAACTCCACTCTCCCTGTGCAGTAATTCACCCCTTGAGTCATCCCACTAAAACCAAGGGAACAACTTTCAAACTAAGTGTGAGTAAAATTCTGACCCCAAATGACTTGCTGAGATCACACAGGGAGTCTGTGGCACCCAGCCCAGGTTTCTCAGGGGATAACAGGGTAAACTGGCTGAGCAGTGAAGGTCTTGCGAGGTGACAAGGCATGGAGAAAGACTACAAGGGGATGCATTGTCACGACATATCAAGCTTGCAAATCTGCAAACACACATTTTTAGAAAAAAACTGGCTGTGTCAATTAAACTAGCCCTTGGGCAGGTCTATGTTTCAAGGCCAGCATTTGTGTACTTGGTAACATGAGCTGACACTGACTTTGGTAGCACTGCAGGGATAACATTTGGGTAAGAATGTATGATTCATGAATGGTTCCTCTAATCTAACATGCACATGCATGCTTCTCTCTAATATCAGCCGGAACTAGCTCCTCTCTGTTTTTAAAATAAACATCTTTATTCTGATCAGTACAAGGAAATTTCCATTCCCCTTCTGTGTTTCAAGTTCTCTTTCATCTCACTGAAAAAGCAAATGGTGAGCAACAAAACCAAGAGTTTTCCCAGCTCTGAACATTTCCAGGGGAAGTGAATAAGTGGTGCTAATCTTTGGACTTTATTTGTATCATGAATAGAATTGGAAGTTGAGCAGTCTCCCATATTTTTATGGGGATGGTATTTGCAGTCCATGAAAATACCTTAAGTTGCTCTCTCCTGCTTCTCTTCTAGGTATAAAACACAATCAAGTTAGAATGGAAAATTGCTTTGCAGGCCCTCTGCAAGGTGACAAATAACATTGAAAGGTTTGAGGCTCTGAAGAGTGCATCCCTGTAGTCTGAAATTCCCTGTGGATACATGGTGACCTAAACTATATATTCACACAAAATGTGAAAGACTTCTGAGCTGTCCAGACTGTGAATTGGGATGTGTGAAAGTGATAGGGCACAAAAGGAAAAAAACAAATGTTACAATTCACTGCTCATAAAATGCAGTCATCTGATGCACGGTGGCAGTCCCAGTCAGGGTTATTTGAGAAAAAACAATTATCTTTTGTGAAGGAATTAATGACGGGAACGAAGATATTTCCAACAAAAGTGAACCTAAGTCTTATAAAGGTGATTCGTCTAATAGGTTGACCCAGAGTCACCAGCCATGGGGCTGGTGGCTTCTTGATACAATAAGCCGGAGTCATAAATGCTGGTAGTAACCTGGGAGCTCAGACCGCTGAGGGGCAATGAGTTTGAAAGACAGACTCTTGTTCGCTTGATAATTAGGAGCCTGGAACCTACAAAATTACCCAAAAGACAAACCGTGGAGCACTTGAGACCTGAGAAAGTGAAATCCAGGATTCCCACTATCTTCACTTGTCTACCAGCCAATGTGTATTGCTGAGGGAGTAGTTGAGGTGGCCAGAAGCTGCACAGGTTGGAAACATGCCTGGCAGGCTGGCTCCTGGGGGAACTTGGGTTTCCTGATGTACTGAAAGGCCTCCACAGGACATTTTCATTTCTGTGAATTAATCTTCCCTGGAATAAAAATATTCTGCTGGAGAATTTCTGACCAGTTCTGGTCACATTGTTTTCTTCAAGTGCTTTTGAGCTGATGTAATTTATATGTCACTCATTTTTCATGGCTAGCTCTAAAAGTCACAATCTAATTATAACACTTGTAAATTAGGAGTAATTCCAATGAAGTCAATAGAATTGCACTAATGGGAACCTGTTACAGTAAGACTCAAACTCTGGGATTTCAAAACTGCTGTAGCCCTCAGAGTGACTTTCACTGGGACTGCATGCCATTATGTAGAAGACAAAGAAGGCTATCAGGATATGAGAGTACCATTGAATGGTCCAATACCCACTGAAAACGACAAGCTGCAACATCTTTCCAAGTAATATATAGTGACATAGTCATGTACTGATGAAAATCTATTGTCGAAATAAAGGAGAATATATTGCTAAGAAACTTTGTAAGGCTTATTTCTGACACTTTATCAAAGCTAAATAACATCAGGAATAAAAGACTTAAAGAACATGGTGATAATTAGAAATTAAGAAATGACTTATTACTGCAAACCGAAAATATGTTAACTACACTTTGTAGTAATTAGCCAAATTACTGGGTTTGATGGTAATAAATGCAAATAATTATAATTATTTATAGATGGACAGAAGTCTAATCATTAAACATGCCATGGATATTGGACACTGAAGAGTAATTTAACTGGATCCATCCTACTTTATACTTCCTCTTCATTATATTTATTAGTCATTAGAACAGTGTTTAAAATTATTTATGAAAGCATTTTAGTCCTATAATTGGGATTAATATTGAAAGTCACAATAATTGCTTAAGTGAAGTTAGAATAAAAGTGCTGTGTTACTGTATGTGCAGAACTCAACTAAACAGCAACTTTAGCTATTGCTCTGCCAATTTAGAACATCACAATTAGAACTTAGGCAGAAGTGATTTTTTTTGTTGTTGTTTATTTCTTTGGCTGCCAAAATGGAGGCAAGGATAGGCAATTCAGGCTGGAGGATCAAAATGTAAATCTGTTTGGGATTCACACCTAAGCCCCCTCAACATATTGCATTTGCTTTGACACAAAGCACTATGTTCAAGTTGGAACTAAATGTTTTGTTTGCTTGCAAGAAATGAAGAAGAAATGAAAAGCTGCTGGAAGCTGCTGTGGCTTTCCCCTGTTCCTGCATATTTAGCGCTTAGGCAGCTGGAATAGAAGAGATCCAGCAGCGAGCTATAGATAACACTGAAGTTTAGTCGTGGAGGGAAGGGCAGGGCTGAATTTTGCTGGTCGCTGCTCATTTGCCTAAAAGGAGTAGAGAGCCGCTGGAGCAGGGTGGAGGAAGTTGTTCCTCAAAGCACTGTCAGGCTGCTGGCTGTATAAATCATCTGAAAAGTATGCTCACTAATAAATTGTTTGTCTGATTTTGGGTAGGGAACTGCACTCAGGCGAGTGGCCTAATGACCAGGCAACGACATCTTCTACTTCAATGTGGCATACTTCAGCTCTGAGAAAGATAAAAATATCTCTAACCTAATGACGAGGACACTTGTCAGGCAGGTGGATCGTCTGGGAACCTGTTCCCATGCCCAGGAAAGTTTAGCAATGATGTAATGTAAAGCAATCTCAACCAAAGGTATTGAGAGCACCCCCACTCTGCTCACCCTCTGGGGTCAGGGACATGTAGGTGGTTTGTGAATACCAGAGCAGGGAAAGCCACCTTCCCATCCACCTCCATTAGCCCTTGGCTATATGGTAGTGGGGATGCTGACTTGACTGTTGGCAGTCAAGTGACTACGGCCTTGTGAGAAAAGAGTTTGCAGTTGCAACTGTTAATACTTATTCAACCCAAATCTAAAATAATTTTGAGATAACCTGATTTATATTTATGGTGAGGGTACTATTTCTCAGAGATAAATACAGTGTCCAGATGCAGGTGAAACATTGTAACATCTGTGTGCTTATATACATAACAATCATTAATTTAACAACACAAAGTAAATCACAGCGTTACGAGGAAATGCCTTCCTGCTATTTTAAAGAACTTCTATCCATCTTTGTATTTCTTTTTTGTTTGTATTTTATTTATTATACAGATTTCACATACCAATCTTTGAGCATTCTTGATTTTTTTGCCCTGAGTACACTGATTCATTTTAATACCTGCTTGTAAAATCTTGCTGAAGTTAATATCAGTCCACCTGCATGGTATCATTTGCAAAATTTAGTTCAGATTGCATTGTGTTTGACTTAATCATAAACAGCTTGGGTTTTTTTCTTTAATGGGGCAGGTTTTTTTTTATAGATGTGGCTGGAATTTTCTTTAGTTTTTTTTCCCGTGTGATATATATTTATTTTTAAAGTGAAATTTTAACTACCACAGTGAATTTGAGTTAGAAGAAGCAGATGAAGTAAGACGATAAAACATTGTCACAACAGCAATTGAACCACATTCTTTCCCTTTAGCAGTTAATTCCACTTTTCATTGTACTCTTACATGTTTAAGTAGTTTAGGCATTAAAGGTAGTGTGATAGAGATGACTGAGTCCTCAGAAACAAAAGCCCAGGGAAGCTGTGGATGCCCCATCCCTGGAAGTGTTCAAGGCCAGGCTGGATGGGGCTCTGAGCAGCCTGGTCTAGTGGGAGGTGTCCCTGCCCATGGCAGGGGGGTTGCAACTAGGTGATCTTTAAGGTCCCTTCCAACCCAAACCATTCTGTGATTCTGTGAAAAATGGGCAAAATGATGAGCTTTCATTCTTGGGCAAGTTGTCACTGCTACCGTGACTTGCAGAGGCATCTCTGTGCCCATCATTCACATTGAAACTGGTTGAATGTCAGCCATGCTCTGATCACCAGCTTGTGCAAGCACATCTGTTTATGTAGACACATCCTGCCACTCGCTAAAGCTCCAGATGATCACTTTTTGACTTTATTTTGTGTAGTATGGGGATGATTTCGAACACTCATAGTTTTAGACACACTTCAGTTTCAGCTTCAGCTTAGGTGAGTCAGCTACCAGCAACTGCCTGGTGCCTTCTTGTGAGGTTATAATAGGCAGCAGCCGGTGGCCTGGATCTCGGCCTCCCAACCTTGCTGTAATGTAACTAGTAAATACTACTGATAGTGTCCAGCTGTGAAAGTCAGGTCATTGCAGCCTAATTCTGCTGGACCAGTCACGTGATTGTGGAGGGAAAGAGCCAGCGGTAGGAGGTAACTGCAGGTAGCCCTCATCCTCCCAGGACAGCTGTCCTTTGCCAGCATGTAACTTCTCTGCTTTGCATCGGTGGTGTGTTAAATAGCCACGTCTTTTGCACAGATGCTCTTAAGGTCTAATCTTGTACAGGTCTCTGTTTTCCACGGAAAAGCTCCCCAGGAAGAGGGGTGAATATTGATTCTAATAGCATTTTGCACTTCAGTTACTATTGGGCTGGCTCAGACCATTTTTTTCCCCTCCCTTTCCTATTTAACTTGTCATTCATGAATGTTTACACTGAGGCTTATGTTGTTGGTGTGGTTTACATTCAGCCATTAATACTTCAAAGAAACTTGAACCTATTTTCACTTCCCATTCGCACCGTGGAAAGATCAACGTACCCCACGGGGGATTTTCTGCTCTGCACCATGTGTATGGTTTTTTTTTTTTCTTTTTGGAAAAACCACCACACAACAGAGGATGTGGAAATGGCTCTGTAAAAAGAAACCAACAAAATAAGCAGTTCCTTCTACTTTATTGCTGTAATTATAGAATGCACATGCAGGCCTTCCTACATTTGCAGATTATTTTTCAACATAGATCTTGAATCACGTTTTAAATTGGAAATAGAAGTTAGTATAAAATGTAAAGCTAGACTTTTGCAAGTCCAATGTTATTTTTCAATCAGTATTCTTAGCAGTAATGCATTGAAGAGGCTGATCTCAACCTCTGGCTTCAAAAAATTCCAAGTGAAATGCCTTGAATCAGAGTCTTTTACATATTCCACATGTTATGTTGGATATTAATGCTTAAAAATGCCCAGGGCTGGAGTTTCTGAGCACTTCTGATATACACAGATAACACTAGATTCAGGGTGGTTATTTCAGGTCTATGTGCTAACCAACAGTACGTTTTATTTGCAGGACACCTTTCCACCAAGGCATGCAAACCCCTGATATAAGCTATATCTTAAATGCTAATAACACATTATCTAAAAATATTGCAGTGCCAGATATTTAGGTAATAAGAATATTTCTTTAAGGCTGGGCTTAAGAGCAGGGACAGAAAAGCAGATCAGAGGCCAGGGCATTCTAGAGAGCGGCAAAAATAAAGGCAACACCTGTTGTGTGGAAACCCCTCCAGCACGGCCTCCTCCCTGGCTGCGGGGTCAGACTCCTGGGGAGGTATGTGGGCCCTAACCCACAAAGCTCAGAGATGTAGCATCAGAAGTTGGCAATAAAATAACCAGTCAACCATTTTGCTTGCAATAACTTTCCTAAAGCTTTTCCTGGCTTCCTTACTCTAATTTTTATTTGCTTAGTAGATGTATTGTACAGTGCTAACTCAAGTAAAGTAAATATTGATTCCAATCACTGAAATATTCATCAGAACTTCCTATTGTAGACTCTTCCTTCCCCACATCACTCTTTTTAATTATTTCAACCTAATATTGACATTTCTTAGTTATACCTAAATGAACACCTTTGAAAATTAACATTTCTTCTTTGTCCGTAAAGCATTATAATTTCTTTCTTTTTTTTTTTTTTTTGTTCTGCTGCCTTAAACTTGAAATGTATTCTTTCTGGCATAAAATCGAGAAGATCCAAACAGGATATCACATCTCATAAAGAAACTATGCATATTACACAAGGTTTCAAATGTAGAAACAGATACTTACAAAACTTGTGTCTCAAAATGTAACAGAAGCGTTTCAAAACAGTAGCAGCTGCACACACCCAATTTGTGTTTCCTCAACATCCAGCGGTGGATTTTTACAGAACTGGTTATAGTGTTTGCAAAAACTGTGTGCACTTGCTCCTAGTTAGGCCACATTACCCTTAGATACTGAAAAACTACGTAACTGATTTCTACACAAAAGATGAGACCTTCACACAACCTTCAGGTGCTATAGTGATAATTTTTTACATGCCCAGTTCATTCAAGCAAAATCTGTTACAGTGCTGGGAATCACCAGATGGTCGCTGTTAAAGATAGCCATGCAAGTTCTGCTCAGAGGAGTACATAGTCAGTCACGCCTTGGAAGAAATACTACATGAGGAATGGCGAGGGTTTTTAAAGGGTTTTTCTTGCCCATCAGTCAACCTCACTCCCCATTTCTGCTTGATGTAACCTGTATCCCAGGTACTCAACGGCCGAGCGATGTGCTATTTCTGTGCTATGAAAATGCGCTGCAGAACACATTTGCAGAAGCGTTTAGAGGGTGGGAATATTTAGTGGCCCATGCATCGGGCAGGGCAGCCCGGTGAGGGCGTTGGTTAGTCGGTCCCAATGCGGATGCACCAGCACAGGAAGGGAGATGACTTAATGTTTGCTCTCTCATGTTTGCTCCCACCGCCTGCGCTGCAAACAAAGGGGTTCAGTTGGTTTCAGTAACAGCAGCGCTATTTTTTTTTTTTTTGTGTGATGTGAAATTGCCTAATTCCACAAGACCATTTTATATAGATCACTGTAATGCCTCTAATGGTAAAGACTTTTAGACCATAGGACTGGATCATATTTAAACTATTGTCCTACAATAGAAATACTTTACAGTTCATCAATGGCCCTTTGAGCTATCCTTCCCTTAAACCACTTTAAAAAAGTTGTAAAAGGCAGTTGACAGTTTATTCCTGCTGGGGAACGCTTATATCAACCTCTGAACTTCCGTATTTCTGGACTGAGAAAAATGGGTGCGCTGTTTCTTCTCATAAACAAGTTGTTCCCATGTTCTGTGGGAATGTTTATATCTAAGAACGCTCCATGTGCAGGTGGTGACCTGCAGGAGTTAAACACTTCCCACTGCACCAAAACTGACCCCTCACATGTTAGCTAGATGCAGCTTCAAACTGGAAGTTGTGTGTCTTCAGTTGAATGATATTTCCAGTGGTCCAAAGAGTGAATCCTCAGCATCTGAAACATAGCTAGCTCTTCATTGGCCTGCTCCAACACTGTCAATCTTAAATATTCAGAAGCCACATTTACAGACCAACTTTTGTTCTGACTTGGCTTGTTTTTAGTAGTGAAGTCCTGGGGTCTTACAGCAAAAATACTATGCACTTTACATTGTGCTCTTATTTATGAAATTCAAAGTGTTTAATAAAAGTAACAGCAAGCCAAAGAATTATTGTATCTTATGAAATGACATTTCATCACAGTCTTCAGTTTAGCAGTGTGTAAACTGAGGACATGCCATGTTAAGGATTTTGAAGAGACATGAGAAATACCAATAACCTCAAAAGTCTTGATAATCAAGCCTCTTCTCTAACGAATACCTATTTACTGGAATCAGACTCCGTGTAGAATTCTGATTGCTGCAGAAAAGCAATTTATTTTTAGCAGAAAAGAAGCTATTAAGCTTTTTCTTTATCCTGTTCATTGTATGAAGTGGTGAATAGACTTTATATCTTTGTTAATGACTTTTCCTAAGTGTTTTGCAAATGATTGGTCACAAAGGGGGATGTGGAACACACAGAACCAGGAATAACTCTTGTATTCACAGAAGTGAAATATTGGAAAGATTAAGGCTTGTGCCCCATGTGTGTCAGGGAAAAAAAGAGTCAAGTCCCAGTTCAACATACCAACAAGTCTAGATGGACTTTCAAGATCTGGTGTTTTACCTGGAAAGAAGATTGATAAATTGCTATAAACTTGAATTTGATAGTTTGTGTCATAGGGAAGGAAATTGAGCATCAATTGTTGGTGGTGGGGAGGAGAGTTGATTGGACATGCTTACTCCAGAATGCACGTACTGTGCTCTAGGTGGACTTCATCCACAGTGAATAAAGCTCATTTGCAAAAAAGGTAGCATTTATCCTTGAATAAGAGTAGGCATATAAGACATTACCTATAAATAGTTCAAGAGCTATTCTGTGCAAACTGCCCCTGTAGATAACATCTAATAATCAGCTTCCTTTGGAAAATTGACAACATTTTTTTCTGGATATCTAATTTTTCCTCAGATAGAGAGATAGATAGAGGTATGTAGAGTATCCATTTAGAAATACTTAATGCTGCACTGATTCATGGAGTGATGAATGCTAATGGAAGCAATGATTCATCCATGATTAATTTATGCTATTTTTTTTACCCTTTATTTGTACAACTATAGTTTAAAATTGCTATTTATCCAAATTATGGTAACAGCTAAGCATTGCTCTGAGAATCTGCATGCTGTTATGTTATCTGTTATATCAGATGTAGTTAAAAATTAGATTAATTGCAATAAAGGTTAAAGCATAAAATTACATATATATAGTATGTGAGTTAAACAAACAAGTGGGAAGAAGATAAGGGAGCAGTGAAGCAAACATGATCAGCATAATAAGTTGCATCCTTTTTATCCCAGCTGCCTAGCCTTTGTGCAGTAAGCCTCATAGCAGAGGTGAGTAGACAATTAGAAATGGGTGATTTAGTGGATTACTATTATTGAAAGGAAGGAAAGGCAGAAGGACATCTGGACACAGTGGAGATACAGACTGGACACTTGACAGAGCAAGAAGGAACAGTGGTAACTTGATACAAAACAAAGTACTGCTTGTTAAACTGTGTTTTGATGAAAAAATTATTCTCATGGAAAGCAGCTGGATTTTGAAGGACAAGTTATCAGAAGAAGAGGTTCACTTCACCTCATCTTTGCTATTTAAAAGTTAGGTTAGTTTGAGCTGGACAACCATATCCAGGATGCAATTTATCTTCTCTAAAAATAGGGGTCTAAGATGGATGGAATCAATCACCATTTGCAGCCACCTGTCTCTTTCCACTGACTATTGAAACAGCCCAAATGACCAGTATACAGGAGATGTACAACTTCTACATACGATGAGTAGGTGAGATAAATCCCACTCTAGATGAAGTCCCAGTATTGGTCTGTTGATCATTGCATTCATAAATCTTGCATTTGGATACATCTTTATCTGTCCTATTTGATACTTTGATTTGGTTTGTACAACTGAGGAACTCAAATCCTATAATTCTGAGATCACTGAATTTGTGTGTGATACGAAAGTGAAGTAAAGAATTGTCATGTGTGGCCATGGACCTGTGAGGCAGCCCATGGTCTATGTGTCTATCCTTTGCTGCTAGAGGTATGAGGGTCACAAACCTATTAACAAAGTTGTTCCTTTATTTGGACTTACTGTTCCTCACTCATGTGAATTTCTTCGTTCCAAACCTTTGCTTAAATAAGAAACAGCAGGAAATTCATCTTAATTTCACAATATGACCTTTTACCTTTAAGATAAACACATTTTATTTCAAAATAGCTGAGTGATTCTTATGGAAACCCAACTATATTTCAGAGCCAGAACCACAGCACAAGAAAAGAAAAGTACTACTTGTAATATTTTCTGCTTAGGTGAAAGGAATAGCTTTTTCTAAACAATGTACTGTTTGGGATTGGGGCTGAGAGTAGAAATAACTACTGGGGGACTGATAGAACTAATGGCTAGCAGGGGACTGCTTCAGCCTAGGCTAGGGCAAGACAGTTTGAATTGTGAACCTGCTAGGCTGTGTCTATAACAAAATAGTGACTTAGGCATCACCTTCTGGGGTGGAGGACAAGCGGTATGGAGAGACTTTCATTAATTTAAACCCTCTTTCTAACCAAAATCAGAATCATCCGTTCTGGGAATAGTCCCTGGTTCGTGCTGAACACTGGCTGCAGTCTGGGTGTTATGTGTGGAAATGCTGGTTGGCCTTGGGTGGAAACTACATATGGGAGTGTGCCAGCCATGTAGCAGCATGGATCAGGTGTGAGTGCTCAAGCTGAGTCTGGGCCCGGTTTAATTTATTAATATAGGTACAGCCGAACAGGCCAGTTCCATAATGAGAGGCAGCTAAGTTATTGAGTTGTAAAGGGTTGTGAGTTAAGTCCTGGTTTGTGGGCTCAGGTGGAGTAGCAAGGAAGAAAAATAAGGACACTATAGTTTGGTTGGAAAGGACCTATAACAATCATTTAGTCCAACTGCCAACTTGCCACATAGGAAGCTTGCATAAAATAGAGTCTTCATCAAATGAAAATAACCTTCCCAAGGGTTGCTTTTGCACACGGTATCTTCCCTTTCTTCCCAGGCTGTGAGGAAATGTTTAGTCTTGCTCACTTGGAGGCTGTTGATTTCTTCGCAGGATTGACTGTGAACTTGGCAATGGAGTTATTCCAAGATCTTTGAAAAGAGATCAGTCCACTTGAATTTTGCCCTTCTCTGTGCCAGAAATGGTATGAGTAAAACTAGTTGCATTCAGGCTGTATCTTGAATCCGTACTAAAGATTACTTCTCCACTGGAAAACAGAACTGTAAAATCTGCAATGTCAAGTATCACTTAAGAAGTGGGTGGGCCTGGTATCAGAGGAAACAGTGGTGTTGGAAGACAGGATAATAATTCATTGTCATTATCTGCTTTAAATGTAGTGATATAATTTTATAGCATTCGTGCGGAGTCAACACACAGGATACTGTGAGAATACGGCCCCTCGAGCTGTGCAAAGAGAAGAGAGAACATATATTTCCTGTATGCTGACAGAGATATTTAATCTGGCTGCTTAACATTCAAAAAAGCTAAGGAGGTTTTTCAGAGTTGAGTCTTAAGACTAAAGACGTCCTGAAGCAAAAATAAGAATGCAATGGTGAATTAGCCACTACATTGACCATTACTAAAATCACTGCAAGACATTCAACAAACTGGAAGGCAAATTCACATTTACACCAAAAGACTTGGAACAGCTCTGACAACATAATGTCAAGCTAATTTTTGAGTGCCTGGAAAGGGATCACTGTAACCAGTTCCAGGAACCTGATTGTGGCTGTCAATTCTTAGCTTACAAACTCATATAGAAATAGCAGTGTCAATGGGTGTTTTCATCAAGCCCCAAACTAAGGTTCCAGGTGATCTAGCAGATCTGCCATAGCCTCTGCAATCTGAAGGTAAGGTACAAGACACACAGAGGAATGTCTTTCTGCTCTCATGCCTCTTTGATGGCATGGTGAGGAAAGAAGCCTTCCATGGGGCTGTATGGACATGCAATAAGCAATGTTCAATAGAAAGTATGAGTTTATTCATGTGTAGTAACAGAGGAGGGCCAGCCACAACACTGTACAGGTGCTCTGCTGCGCCAGGGCTTTCAACAAACATTAAACATACCTCTCAAAAAGCACATCCACCCAGCTGCGTGTTCTTGATCTGCATTTTCATTTTCAAATATTTCTGCACAAGTGTGGTTTTTGCACAAATTCATGTATGGAAAGTCAGGCATGTGCATCAAGTATGATGTTTCTTGGAATTACTAACATAGGTTCTTTTACCTCCTCTGTATCACCCTGGGCATTTAGATTATTGACTTACAGGGGCAGAGACTGTACATTACTACATGACTCTCTAATTCCAAGGAGAAAGAAGCTCAGTCTCAATTTAGCTCTTTGGGCAAGACCAGAATACATATTTAAAAAACTAAGAAGCCCTCCCAAGCTCATCACTTCAGAGGCTGCCATATTGCAATGTGGTCAGAGTCAAAGCTATAGAGGAGGACCTGTAGTACTGGGTGCTGTATAACATAATCTAAAAAAGTGGGTGCTGCCTCAAAAAGGTCAAAGCTTATAAGGAGCAATGACATCTCTGACAGGTTCTTGTCAAGTTTCTCTTACATAAGGAAATTGCATCTTTGATACAAAGACTGATCATTAACTCATCTGCGGTGAGGGTAGAGAGAGCCAATCTTGTGTAAGAGTGAGAGCGTGCAATGATCCAACTTTATTTTCTGCCTCGTGTAACAGAAAGCTCTGCCCTAACTAGGTCAAGCACAGTCATCCCTGCATATTGGTTTACAATCTTGGCTTAAAGGGACAGCATCCTATGACATTCAGCAGGATTATTTGAAGGGCAACATTTAAAGGTACATTAAATCAATAATAAATCACTGGAAGAGATTTGAAGTTCAGAGCCATCAAAAAACGTGTTAAAAGTCCAGAAGGATGAAAACAAGGCTAGCTAAATGAAGATAAGCTCACTTCCACATTTTTTTTTCTACCTGTGAACTATTCTTGACCTGAAGGATTTGTAACATAAGACTAAAATCTCCTTTAGGCAACGATTTACACCTTGCATACCAATAGCTTGCTTACAGTTTACAGTGTTGACACGCAATATGTTCTGTCCTTATCCCTGGCATCAGATGATGTGCTGAAACGTGACATGCAGGCTCTGAAAGTTAGCTGGAAGCTATGATTCCC
The DNA here is from genome assembly GCF_963924245.1 of Chroicocephalus ridibundus. NCBI lineage: Eukaryota > Metazoa > Chordata > Aves > Charadriiformes > Laridae > Chroicocephalus > Chroicocephalus ridibundus. The sequence continues at coordinate 113,812,175 of NC_086286.1, forward strand.
ATCAAGCAGGGAGTTTATAGGAGGAAACCAGATGGAAGTTCTGCAGGTTAACCACAGGTATAGCTGAACCAAAACCCTCAGCAACAGCGACGGTCCATTTTGGTTCTGTGCTTTTTAGAAAATAGGCATGACAAGAGTAAGACTCTGCTTGTGCTCATGTCATTGCATTTTAATACCATTTCTATAGGGATTTATATGGCACTAACGATGGGTCAGTCATTTTTTCAGTTATGTGACACAGATGGGAACCCTACCTGAAGGATGTTAGTATCTGAGAATATGTTAGAACTGCTTTTTGATGCAGGAGGGAGAAATAAGAGCCCTACGTTGCCAGTCTTTTGGGACCAGAGCAGTTTTTCTTCCTATTGCAGAGTGAACTTCAAGATCATCTCCCTGAGCTCTCATGGTCGAGTATTTCATGGATTTAATGGATGTGGGCTATATGTAATTATCCTTGAGTATTACTTGAGAAACTCCACATGGTTTCAGGTTTTCCTCAAATTACTGTACAGTTTGATGATGAGTTTCTGTGTAGACATTTGCAGGTATGACTGTGTGTCCACTGACCAGCAGCCTCAGTACCAACCTCAATGCCAGAGATGTAAGTTTAAAAGTAGAAAAAGTATCCTGCCTGAAGCTGTAACCATTGAGGTACAAGGATGGAATGTGAGCAGTGCTTTAAATGTAATTGGGACTTTAATAGATTAAACACACAGAAGACTGAGGACCAGTTTTGTAAACACATAGGCGACAGCTGTTAACTCCAAAAGAATGGAGAAAGCAAGCCCCTGTGGGATTCTGGCTAGTGCTGTGGATTTGATGCTGACGGACATTCAGGGTACACGTTCAAAACAGTCCCCTGCAATGCATCTGAAAGAGCCCTCAGCTACCTCAAAACGGCATTCTCATTCATTTAGCAACTACCTTTATACCTCATTCCCCTCAGGAATAGCTTTACCTTCAGAAATTATGAGAAGAAAACGCAAAAATGACCCAAAAATAGTGATATCATTAGGGTAAACTGGAGCAGAGTCCACAGTGTCATTTAGGTGGGATTTCCCAGTCTCGAATGCTTGGCTGAATCATTACAGTCACATCTACGTTGTGGAAGGCAATGGATTCAGGGTCCCTGAGTCACAGAATCACAGAATCTTCATGGTTGGAAAGGACCCCTAAGATCATCGAGTCCAACCAAACAACCTACAATTTCTGCCACTAGAGCATGCCCTGAAGTGCCACATCTAGACGTTTCATAAATACCTCTAGGGATGGTGACTCAACCACCTCCCTGGGCAGGCTGTTCCAGTGCCTGACCACTCTTTCAGTAAAGGAATTCTTCCTAATATCTAATCTAAACCTCCCCTGCCGCAACTTCATACCATTTCCTCTGGTCCTGTCATTATTCACCTGAGAGAAGAGGCCAACACCCACCTCTCTCCAACCTCCTTTCAGGGAGTTGTAGGGGGCAATGAGGTCTCCCCTCAGCCTCCTCTTCTCCAAGCTAAACATGCCCAGCTCCCTCAGCCTCTCCTCAGGTGACCTGGTCTCCAGACCCCTCACCAGCCTGGTAGCTCTCCTCTGGACACGCTCCAGCACTTCAATGTCCCTCTTGTACAGAGGGGCCCAGAACTGAACACAGCACTCGAGGTGAGGCCTCACCAGTGCCGAGTACAGAGGCACCATCACTTCCCTGCTCCTGCTGGCCACGCTATTCCTGATACAAGCCAGGATGCTGTTGGCCCTCTTGGCCACCTGGGCACACTGCTGGCTCATGTTAAGCTGGCTGGCCACCAGCACCCCCAGGTCGTTTTCTGCTGGGCAGCTTTCCAGCCACTCTTCCCCAAGCCTGAAGCGTTGCTTGGGGTTGTTGTGACCGAAATGCAGGACCCTGCACTTGGCCTTATTAAACCTCATACAATTAGCCTTCGCTCATTGATCCAGCCTGTCCAGGTCCCTCTGTAGAGCCTTCCTACCCTCAAGCACACCTACCCTCAAGATCAACACTCCCACCTAGTTAGGTGTCATGTGCACTCAATCCCCTCATCCAGATCATCGATAAAGATATTAAACAAAACTGGCCCCAAATCTGAGCCCTGAGGGACACCACTGGTGACCAACCACCAAGAGGATTTCACCCCCTTAATCACAACTCTCTGGGCACGGACATCCAGCCAGTTTTGAATCCAGCAAAGAATACACTTGTCTATGCCATGATTCACCAGCTTCTCCAGGAGAATACTGTGGGGGACGGTGTCAAAGGCCTTACCAAAGTCCAGATAGACAACGTCCACAGCCTTCCCCGCATCCAGAAGGTGGGTCACATGGTCATAGAAAGAGATCAGGTTGGTTAAGCAGGACCTCCCCTTCCCAAAACCATGCTGGCTGGCCCTGATCCCTTGGCTGTCCTGCACTTGCTGTGAGAGCTCACTCAAGATGATTCACTCCATGATCTTTCCTGGTACCGAGGTCAGGCTGACAGGCCTGTAGTTCCCTGGATCCTCCTTCCGACCCTTCCTGTAGATGGGCGTCACATTAGCCACCCTCCAGTCATCTGGCACCTGCCCTGTTGACCAGGATTGTTGATAAATGATGGAGAGAGGCTTGGTGAGCTCTCCCGCCAGCTCCCTGAGTACTCTTGGGTGAATCCCATCCGGCCCCATAGACTTATGTACGTCTAGGTGCAGAAGCAGACCATTGACCGCTTCCTCCTGGATTATGGGTGGGTTGTTCTGCTCTCCATCCTTATCTTCCAGCTCAGGAGGCTGAGCACCCTGGGGGTAGCTGGTCTGACTGTTAATGACAGAGGCAAAGAAGGCATTAAGTATCTCAGCCTTCTCCTCGTCATTGGTTGCAACTTTCCCCCCCGCATCCAGTAAGGGATGGAGATTCTCCCTGGCTTTCTTTTTATTGATGTATCTATAAAAGCTTTTTTTGTTGTCCTTAATGTTAGTGGCCAAGTTCAGCTCCAGCTGGGCTTTTGCCTTCCTAATTTTCTCTCTGTATAACCTATCGAGATCTCTGTACTCCTCCTGAGTTGCCTGTCCCTTCTTCCAAAGGTGGTAAACCCTCCTTTTGTTCCTAAGTCCCATGCAAAGTTCCTTATTCATCCAGACTGGCCATTTTCCCCACCCTTTAGACTTGCAACACTTGGGGACAGCCTGCTCCTGGGCCTTTAAGATTTCCTTCTTGAAGAGCGTCCAGACTTCCTGGACCCCTTTGCCCTTCAGGACTGTCTCCCAAGGGACTCTCTCGACCAGTGTCCTGAACAAGTCAAAGTCCACACTCTGGAAGTCCAAGTTGGAGGTTTTGCTACCCCCCCTCCTTACATCGCTACGAATTGAAAACTTGACCATTTCATGATCACTAAACCCGAGACGACCTCCAACCACCACATCTCCCACTAGTCCTTCTCTGTTTGTGAGCACTAGGCCTAGCAAGGCACCTCCCCTGGTAGGCTCACCTACCAGTTGTGTCAGGAAGTTATCTTCCATGCACTCGAGGAACCTCCGAGCCTGCCTGCTCTCTGCTGTGTTATATTGCCAGCAGATACCCGGCAGGTTGAAGTCCAGAACCAGAACAAGGGCTGGCAATTGCGAGACTTCAGCCAGCCGCTTATAGAATACTTCATCTGTCTCCTCATCCTGGCCAGGTGGTCTGTAGCATACTCCCAGCACAACATCTCCCTTATTTGCCTTCCCCTTCAACCTTCAACCTTACCCATAAACACTCAACTTTATCATCACTGGAATCTAGCTCTATACAATCAAAACACTCCCTAATGTACAGAGCCTTTTTTTTTTCTGTATTCCTGGGCACTACAAAGGTACTTGGTAAGGATATATATTCAAGAGAATCTCAGCAGTAATTATCTTAAGGTGACTCATTTGACATAATTTCCAGGTGCCTGAATTGCCATGGATTATGGAGGTGTTTTCGCTCCTAGCTGTGGTAAATGGTGGAGATGAGACTGGAAGCTCTTCTGAAAACCACAGAACTCTTCCTGATCTCTCTCCAATGTTAATACACGGCTTCCATAAAAAGCCAGCTCTATCCTTTAAGTTTCTTAGGTTTCCTTCTGTAATATTTCCTTTGCAATATGCTCCCTTAAGAGGCTGCCAGCCCTAAAAGAAAACCACTTACTATTCTTTTACTTTGCTAATAGAGTTTGATGTTTTCTCTAGGAAGAGGAGCATATTAGCTATCAGCAAGTATTGAATTTCTTACAGATTTTTGTTGCTGTTCTACAGTGAAAGTCTAATTTAATCGATTTCTTTATGCTGTTCCAGTGGGTCTCCATTTAGTTTAACTGTTACACAAGCTGGAGTAACAATTAGATTTGCAGTTAAGAGCTTCTGAGTGGTTTCTTTTTTAGCTGTGTTTTCTTGCATAAAATCAACTTTGAAGACTTTTAAAACAGTGTTCTTTTCTTGAAGGGCTTCGTAGAATGATATTCTGAACTTGATTCTGTGCAAAATATGTAAGACATTTCAGTTACTACATGTGAAAAGTCCTGTTGATTTAAACTACTCCACTGTATCCAGCCCCTGAAGAATTCAACCCAAAATATCTGGACTCTAGGAGACTGTGTAAATTATGGTCATGACTGAAGGGCTGGGTTTTACACAACAGAAAAGTCAATGTCAGATATTTTTTAAGTTACAGAATGTCACAGATGTGTCTGCTTCAGCCTTCCTGAATAGCTCCACTGGTAACTTAAAGACTTCAACCAAGAGATATTGCCACTTAAACCCAACAGTTTTTCACTTGAGAATCTTGTTCAATTTTGTTTTGAAGGAAATTTTAAAAATTGCAATATGTCTTTAGATTCTTAAATAACTTTTCCCAGCCATTCTGGCTTTTGGAACGACATAAACTATTTTCAACTGGAATAGAGAAAAACAGATAAAAACATAAAATAGTGATTTAATTTCAAAATATTCAAATGAAAGTCCAAAATATTTTGAATGGTCACAGTCCTGGGTGTGGTAGAGAGGGGAGTCTCCATAGTCTTACGTGTCTGTTTCTGTGCTTTATGGAACTGCAGAACCAGATGAAGACGGGGTAACTTTGGTCAGTTGGAGCCTTAGAGCTGAAGCGTCCAGGATTTGAGACAGTGCTGAAGCACGAGCTTTGAAACAGTCTGTCCAGATTTTGCAACGCACAGAAGGAAAACTGATGTGAGAAGTCTCTTATGCGTCCTTCATGAATCCATCACTTACTGATGGTCAGAAAAGAATGTTTTGAATGGAAAATTTCAATTAGCTCTTATATTACACGTACCCTGTCTCACAGACAGGGATTGGCAGTGAAGGCTATGACAGAGAAACAGCACTTGCATCAGGAGGTAGCTATTCAGAGTTAATTTTTTTTGGAACAGACTTATGGTCTATTTTACAAATTCTTGTATTGTCAGACCTACCCTTCTACCTCTGTCTGAATGTTTTGAGGTGATTGCACAGTGATAATGCAAATGTTTTTATCACAGAGTATTGCAAAATTAGTTATAGAAACAAAGGGAAAACACAACCTCAAAAGATCAGAAAAGGACTGTCACTGCATGTCCATCTTTCTGATTTTAGTAAATTTCTCAATGCAGAAGTGAAAGAGAATGATCTTTCAAAGACAGAAAGAGAACCTGACAGAAATATAACTGCCCTGACCACAAAGCAGTTGCTCTGTACCAGTTGTTTAACCAAATGCAAAGCTCACTCCAGTGAAGTCCATACAAGAGGTTGGCAAGTTGTCTAGGAGATACACTTCAAATGGATTAAGAGAAGAAACGGAATGCTTCCAACACATTTAACTTAGACTAAAATCTGGGGGAAAACCACCCCAAAATAATAGCATTGTTTTCGCTTGGTGGCACAGTGCACTATTTTGCAGTTCAGAAATGACATATGCTCTTACTCAACTGCTGTGCCCTAGAGGTACTGGGTAATGAAGCTATGCACCGACTTATAAAAAAAATCTGTCTTTGCTGTTTCAGGGCCTGAATTTTGTGATCTGAAAGAAAAGAGCAAAACCAATTTGCTTTCCAGCGCAGCAAATAGGGAGCCTGCTGTTTGGGGTGGGATAAATTTTATCTTTTTAATATTTTTAAGGTATCCTGTTAAGAACTTTGTACATAAACATTAAGGAATTAAAGTAGGGGTAGAGCCTTGCTCACATGTTAAGCAGTATAGCCTTCAATATATATGGAGAGAATCTGTCTGGAGAAGGATCAGGATACTGCGTGCTTCTACAAAAAGCAACCAGTCCAGGCCCAAAGAGAAGGTAAGACTTTCTGAAAGTGCAACCTGGAACTCATATTTTCAGCATCAAAACAGGTCTTTGTTTGCACTACCAGGTTATTTGTACTTTGCCTCGACAAAAGCTCACAGCTAGAGGTAATTTTGGTGTTGGAATCAGACTATCTAGTAAAACAATTCTTTATGTATTTTATTCTTTCTTACTTAATCTTTTTAGAAAAATTCCAGATATTACAGATTTTCCCCAGGGACCCCTTTGTGTAGCAGGACTAATGCACTGAACATTGAAGGCCAATTTCTATAAAAATTTTGCACGGGGGAGCAATAACGCTTGCTGGAATTGTCCATCTCCTTTCAAGCGTGAACCTCATTTACGCAAATTTTCAGCGACTTTGCTCTCTTCACATACCCAGATCTGTCAAGTCTGCTGTTCTGTGGGTGGGACTTGCTCAATTGCTGCACTCTCATTATCAATGATTTTTCATGTGCCTTCATTTGAGACACTACAAGGAAAAATCTTCCTTGGTCCCACATGCCTGTTTTGATTTGTGGCATCATAGGAGCAAGGGAGAAGCCACACATCCTACCTGGAGTCCCAGCTCACTGGAGCACAGGTGAGATGCATGTTCCCAGCTGGGACTTACTTTTGTGGCATCTTCCTGGTCCCGTAACCCTGAGTCTCAGAATTCATCCTCCCATCAAAAGCCCCAACATGGCAGTCTTTCATGTGTTGGAGGTCGAAGGAAGGTCTGTGATAACGCTGTCTTGATGCTGCAGTCCCCTCTTTGGTGAATAGATGACACTAGGACTGTGTGTAGAAGAGGCTGGGTTTGAACAGCATGGTGAACATATAAGCTATCTGAAAGATATCTTATAAGATATTTAAAGAGTTTGGCCAGGGTAGACATTAGTCTACTTCATTAAACCACTGCACAGTCCAACATGAAGACATTCCACAAGAACTGGAAAATCAGAAAAATGGGAGAGCAGGAGATACAATGTGACAAGGAAAGCTGAATTGAAAAACTGAAGACCAGTTTGTGCTATCAATAATTTTACCTTGTGCTGCCACTTCCTACCTTTGATGAGAACTCAAGAGTTACCCCGGACTTAAAAAGAAAACGGAAACTTCACTCAGTGAGTCAGCACTCTTTTCTGCTTTTCCTGACCACCACCTATGGGGGTTAGACCACACATCTCATGAACATCTCTGAATAGAAACAGTAGATGTGCTCCCACCCATCAGTGAGCCAATGAATAACTCTAAATTCAGGAACAGCTCACATAAGCAGTTGGTATTTAGTCTCATCTAGTTTATACATTGCTAGATAAAGTGTATTTGTCACAACTTTTAAAAAATGCTCTTTAATGAGGTATACATATAAATATGTGTGTGTATATCTGTGCGTTGCTGCGCACAACATGGTGATACAAAGCCACACACAGAGGCAGAAATATATAGCCACATAGAGTTCTTTTTGACTGAAAAACACATGAAAACTTTGAATCTGAGAAATACTTTTTTTGGATTTGGCTGGACACTCTCCAATGCTTTGGTTTAGCAGAAGACAGAAGTGAGAGTCTGAAGATCCATTGAACTGGTGTCTAACAGAAGCTAATGCAGTGTTAACCATCTGTGAGTTTGGTATAGCATAACTGTATAGCATATAGTGTGCGCAATACCCCAACAGATGATGTGACTCCATCCTTGACCTTTAGCTGGTCTCTGTAGCCTCGCAGAGAAGTATAGTTCTCATTACATGGCCAACATCTAGGAAAAACTTCTCGTATCCCTTAAAAAAATAATCTGACAATTTTAAGTATGTAGGCTCTGTCATGAGCATGCCTCAGCCAATATGCAAAGTAACAGCATTTGATAAAAGGTGACCCATTCTCCAGGCTGTTTCAAGACTACCAAAAATGACTGCTAGTGCCAGCTATGGTGATGAATGAAACGAGCGATGATACAATTCCTTACATCTCTCAAGATTATTTGAGATGGTTGACCAAAGGATATGGATGCTAACATTTACCACAAGCCTGAGCTCACTGTGGTCTGTGCTTGCCTAAACTATTTCTCGAGACATCCTGTGATATTCTTGCGACTTACTGCTGCTGAGTCTTGCTTGCAGTACGGTTCTTGCTAATTGTGTTCTGTGCTGCTTTTCCTAACAATTGCCTGTTTTAAGCAGCACCTTCTAATTCAAACTCCTAAACTTTGCACAACTAAGCACTGCAGATTGCTGAATGAGTGAAAGGTTGCAGATTTGCCTATCTCTGTGAGATAATGAAACCTCAAAATAGTGCTTGCAAAATAACAGCTTGCTAGCTGTTTATGAGATACATAAATTACCACTCATGGTTCATTCTGCAGATTAGCACATTCTGCAAGTTATTCATTTTATTTTTTGCTAGGAGGCCTGTATGAATTCAGTGCATTAGAAGTACAAATAATATATTTACTGCGTCACTAATCTGGAGGTTCTGTTTTCAAACCCTCCCTACAGTGCAAAGACCAAATTTTGAGGATGCCCTGCATGTGCTGAAACTGAAGCAATGAGAGCCTGACTTTCAGTATGCCTATGTGTGAAGAGTCATAACTCTACAACCCCACAGAAAGATTTTGGTGCCAATCATTAAGCATTTAGTGTGAGTCTTTATGAATAGTGCTATGAATAGGTCACCTAGGTAGAAAATCAGCTAGGACACTAGATTTTTCTAGAGCAGGTTGTACCACGTGACTTCTAAGGATGATCCCTGTGGGAGCACCACAACAAGCAGCCAGGGAGCTGCTAACAGTAGACATGAGCCTCCCGTCTCTCACCATTTTGTTTAGTTACAAGAAAGTGAAATGTGCTCTATTAAGGGGCCCATTTTTCCAGTATTAATGTCTGGACTGAGAATCATCTAAAGCAGTTCTAACATCCTGATAGTTCCTTTCCTGCTTTTTTTTTTTTTTTTTTTTTTTTTTGCAAAAGGAAATCAGCAATTAGCAGAGCTCAGCTATGTGCTTACGGCTTGTTCTTCATCTCACAGCCAGAAGAGTTTCAGAGAATGATGGAAGTTTTGCTCATGAAGGTGAAGGCTCAGTTCAGTTCCATAAACAGATGTCTTGAGAGTGTTTGAGACAACCACATGGGATTTACAGGCAAAGCAGAGGATCTACAGAAAGCCTGTGCCATCCCGGAGCAGTGGCTGGAGGCTGGGTGGGATAACACAGGGCATCTCAAAAGGCTATACAGGACCGTGTTTAAGTACACTGGCTGCCTCATGTTGGCCTTGAAACCTCTACTACCTGAGCTCAAGGGTTTCTCTAGCTGTCTGAAGTCAATACTGTATTGGTAAGTGCATTCAAACTGGTTGCAATGACCCAAATCCTGTGTTTAACACTGAGCAGCCACTGCTCTGATGGCAGGATACTAAGCACCCCTGAGAAATAAACAATTGAAGATGTACCAACTTAATGAATTCTCTAAGTGCCTAGTTTCAGAACACCTTGAGGGAAATTCGGACACTATTGTGTTCTGGAAAGCATTCCCTAATAGCTAAATGTCAATTGGTTGAATGTTTATCCTAAAAGCTTTGGCTCCCATTTTTGTATTCAGAGTGATGGACTGTACTTCTTACATACCTTTAATATTTCTTCTGAACATGCCTAAATGTGAAACATTCCTGAAGCACCTGCAGAATCAGAAATTGCTGTACTCAATGGTAATATATTTTTTCCTATTACTGTATGGGCTATGATTTCCTTTCCTAAGTTTCCAACCACTTTGTTCTGTGAGATCTAACTGTTAGATAATGGCTATTTTCCTCTCCACAGACTTGATAGCTTGTAAGTGGTTTTGATGTTGAGAAACACTTACCCCTTCCAGCCCTAGAAATCTGCAAGCCTCCAAATCCCAACTGTTTTTCCCCACACTGTGCTAACAACAAGAAGTAAAAAAAGGAATTTTGATGATAATGTGTTCTCTACTCTTATTGTTTCTTTCATCTGGACTGAGATCAAGAAACAAAACACAGGGAGAATATAGCAGGACATAAATTATTACATTTTTTGTTGCTTTGTCAATTTTGAGACAGATTTTCAAAGTGCTTGTTTTACTAGAGTTTGGCTATTTCACTTGAAGTGGCACAAGTAAATTATTTTTTGCATCTGTTGAATCTTTTAAATCAAAGTTGCACATAAAAAGTTCAGCTGTCTCAAGATTTATCAATAGCATGAGAACTCCATCCCCAGGGCCATCAGCCCCTGCCGCAGCAATGCCACAGCAGGGCCGGTCTCCAGCTCCCCACAGGCCTGCCCTGCTTGGCCATGATCCCGCTGAGCTGGGCCCACCCTTGGGCCCACGTCCCAGCCTGGCTTTGGCTGGTCCTCATCCCCAGGGAGGTGCCCAATGACCAGGGTTGGGGCTGCCCCGGTGTCCCCTGTGTCAGCCGGGAGCCAGGACAGGCAGAAACTGCCCTGGCTCATGGGCCTCATGCCTGGGGAAGGGTTAGGGTTGGGGTTAGGTTTAGATTAGGGTTAGGGCTATTTCTTCCCCCTGGTTTGTCGTTCAGCAAAGATGTTTTGTGAGATGGGCAAGAAAACAACTGTTAAGATGGTACTCTGAAACCAGGGAAATACGCAAGGAAGTTAAAAGCACAACCAGTGAGCTTGTACAGTAGTTATATTTACTTTTGATGGTTGGACCCAATGATCTGAAAGGTCCCTTCCAACCTAGACAATTCTATGATTCTATAATTCTATTTTGCAAATGTTGCAGGCTTTGAAATCACAGATTTTCTCCCCCAGAATGGCCCTAGGGTCTGGTTGCCAGAGCTGGGAGGCAGGTCTGTATTCATGAGCAGATGACACCAACAGGAAGCTGGTGACTATCTCATCTCTCATGACACTGCAGTGGGAGCTTGTGTTCCCTTTAAATCATTCTTCTGAGAAAATGGGGTGACCGACTGAAGGTTTTACTTATTTTGTGTGTTAATGAGGCAAGGCTTTGGACACGCACAACTGGGTTTGGCGCCCAGCAGCTTGGAGAACTGCATGCTCGTCTGTAGGATCACTTTTAACCCTGACATCTGGGAGTCTACTGTAAGCAGCATCTCCTGCTAAAACTATTTCTCTGATGATTTCTCTGAGACAAGGATAGTCTCAGTCCCTTTTGGACTGCAGTTGATGACTCCTGGTTCTGATGGATGTGGTCCTCCCTGTTACAGCTCTTCTAGTCTTTATGCCACAGGACTGTTGGTCTTTTCTGTGAAGCAGAGAGGGTCTTTCTGCTCTCCTACATCCCTGCCTTATGTCTCTGTATCCTGAGCAAATGATATTACATGGAGCTGTGTCTGAATTTACTCATTTCATGCTCTGTTTAGCCATAATGAGAAAAAAAGCATCCTATCGTAATCTGGTATTGAATGTATTGCACCTTGGAGCCCTTGTTTCAAGGAAGGTTTTTACAATCTTCCTTTTAAAAGTTATGGTGGGACTGCTCTTCCCTTTGAAAGGTGAGAAAAGCAGAACAAGGACCTCCAGCCTCCATCTACATGAGAGTTTAGTTTGAAGGACAGTCTTTGAGAGTGTGAGGCCCAGGACTCACTGTCTCTGCTCTTTGAGACAATTTAAAATAGAAGCCTGCCCTAATCCGTAGTCTGTTGTGCAGGAGCTGAAATTGGGAGTGAAGGAAGACTGTAAACCTTTATGGAAAAAATAATTGATGATTCTTTAGCTTCCCCTCCCAAGAGGTAGAAAGGGAGATGGTGATCCGGTAGCTTGGAGATTATGGCACTCACTGAGGCGAAGAATACAGGGTCTCATGGCCTTGGTTTAAAGGCTGCACATGCATTTTTTGTATCATTGAGTATTTCTAGGCCTAGCCCATGCTTGGAGCAAATATTGACAGACTTTTGCTGGCTAAGGGGCTGTAGGTCTCTCTTTGATGCATGTTTAAATGGTGAAGCATTACAAACCTTTACAGAGAGGTGAAAGATGTTTTTGATTTCCACTATTCTGAAAAACACAATAAATTTATCAGAGTCTTTCTAGGATTAATGGCTTAGTTGTAGGCGTTTCAATTTGCAAAATAAATAACATCTCATCAATGAAAATGAGCAAAACACGAAAAGGACTGGATAAAAAATCCCAAACAAACAGAGATCTGGAAGCTGATATTAATAGCGAGAGAGGTAATGAATAATTCATGTAATGGTTTTGGAAAATATTTTTAAAAAGAAACCTACTATGTGAGGAAAAGGTTTATTCCTCAATCTTTTCTTTGTTGACTGCTTAGAGGCAGAGGTATAGGGAAGAGAAGCGAAGAAATTAAAAACTCATAAACGTGCATGTATTTGTCCAGAGGGAATCCTTTAAAAACTACTATAACATCCCTCTAGCCAAACTGTGACATAGCATTCATCTCTGTCATGTTTGAATCCCTCACATTTATTACAGCCTTTCTAAGTGAGAAAACAATTAGGAGATGGAAATCCTCAGATGTAGGATCCAAGTCCTTTAGTTCAGGACTAACCTTTCTCACATGCTAAAAAATCGCAGGGACAAAGTAACATGGTAGACAACAGGCAAACTCCTAACCTCATAGCACTCCTATAAGCAGTGCTTGGCTAAAGCTGGGGTTATGGCATAACATCTCATTTTGGAAGTTTACTGTCAGTGACCACATTATTTTCTTCGAAAAGCACCATTCTATTATAGGTGGTTTGTATAGATTTTGATTTTCCTGATGCACCTGAACAATGAGAAAGAGGCAAGAAGGGAGAAGGTTGTTCATCTAACCAATTTAGGTGTCCAGAAATAGTATGCTTCACCAAGCAACCTCTATAGCCATTGTAGAGAGATGAACATTTTCAGAAGAATACTCATCCCATGGCTTTTAGGCCTTTGCTTCTCTCTCTGCTAACTACACATGAAACTTAGATAACCATCTTATATTAGATGCATAAAGTTGAATGAGATGAATCCAGGCCTTTGTTAATACCAGATTAAGCAAGTTAGAAGCTAGAAGTGTTGCACTTTGTGAGAATGTGTCTTAGTGTCATTTGATTTTCAGTTGAATTAAGATGTCTACAGAAATTTGTTCTGTTCTTGCAGGATCCCCATTAATTAATTGTTCCAATAAAAGAAGTTTGCTACTCTATGATTTATAGCCTGGAATTGCTCAGATGTATCTTTCTGAGAGGTATTGCCCCATCTGTGGCTAGAAGGTTAGTTACTAATGTTTTGTGCATCTCTAATATGTGTGCAGGCTTTTTAGTCAAATACTGCAAGATCAGAAATTTGGTCTCTATTTCTAATGGATATTGGGGAAAAGGAGTTGCTGTTAATTGCTATGCTGGAGGTAAGACAAAACCACAGAATATAGATTCCTTTAGCTCTGTCATAAATATTTGTCAATCCTTTTTAATTTTGCAGTATTGCATAGGATATGATTTGTCATATTAAATCGTACTGTGAATCTATCAACTTCTGTACTCTGAATCTTTCAGTAGTCAGAGGATTCAAAAAAGACTTCAAGATAAAGGCAAACCCTTCCAGGCAACATGAGAGTTGGAAGGAAGAACTCAGGCTGCAGGAAGAAAGAGGCAAGGAGGTATCAGGAAGTCCGTCATGCATGGCTGGGCGCTTCAAAGCTTGCTCATAATTAAGAACCACTGAACTTCCAAAACGCAGAGTTCTTTCATATTACTGGCACATAATGAATTAACAGCCTGGATTTAAAAGAATCTTTTGTGAAAATTGGTCTTCAAAGTCATTCAGACAAGAAAGTTAACTGCAGCTTTTAAAGCCATGCTTTAGAGCCAGTATCTAGAGTCTTGCTTAAGAAAACATGTCCATAAAAGTCTGCATGGTCAGCTCAAAGCAAGATGGCTCCAAAGTAGCATGTGCAGCTAGGTAAATACTGGTTCTATATACAATTTCTGCAGGCAGTTGACAATTAGGAGAGTAATCACAGCGTCTGACTTTTGCGATGTAATTTAGCTGGGTGTTTCAGCTACCTAATCCCCACAGACTTTCTGGGTAGTCAATAGAAGAAGAGATGGTCTCCCAAGCGCCATTTGGAGCTCCTAACTTGTGTCCTGTCTTCAGTTACTTCCTGAAGAGTATCTTCCTCTGCTGCCTAGAGGAAAGCTGGAGAAACTAACCACAACATAATTGACTAAATTCAGCACTTATGACATCTATGCATGAGCTTTTAATACTAATTTCAGACAAAGTATTCATATTGCTGTCTCATATTTTCCTCTGTTCTTGTTTTGTTATGTTGCCCGAACTGCTTAGACCGAGAGTGTTTGATTACTCTGTTACAGCTGGCTTTATGTTCCATTTTCAGACACTCTCTTTGTACAACTGATTTTTTTATTATTTAATAAGTTTATTGTACTTTAAAGTATGCTCTATTACCACATGAATTCATATATTAATCAGGCATGTGCTTGCTTTTAATGATCCCTACATTACAAAATTCTTTATAACAGCTAGCTCTGGCGTTGCTTGTTAACAATTCATTACTAATGCTTTTTGTAAAATATGTTCAAAACCAAGTTATTAATGAATTTAGCGGCACCTAGTAATTATTTAATAAATATTAATAAAGAACATGCACACACACATTTGCATGTACAATTCTTATAAAATTATATTGTGTACTTAATGATTTCTTATCAAGCTATCATCAGTTAAATTTATGGTTATTATGCTTTCATATTTGGTGAGAATATAAGAAAAAAAATATTTCAGAAAACTGTCATTCACTGAAAGTGGTGTCGAAATCCATCCGATTTTGCATATAAACTGTGACAAATAGTTCTTCATTAACAGCAAAAAATCTCTCTAATCTACTTCACAGAGTGAAAAGGACCAAATAACAAATAACACAGGCTACAAAGAAAAAAGATAGCACTGATATTGCTTCACTCATTAGGAGAGCCACTGGTAACCCAAATTGGCTGTGGTTGTTTCGTACCTCCTCCCCATGGGTTGTAGAATTTGTGACAGAAATACTGTCAGTTAATGAAGTGCCTGTTAGTTATCTGCTGTACAGTACAAACAAAACCCCAGAGACTATCATCTCAGCAGTCTAAACTGCAGACATATGTCATCTGCAGCCATGTCCCACCATCCCAGACTTTCAGCTGCCACTACAAGCATATTGACTGGAGCACATGACAGCCCCCTCCCTGCCTCTTTTGCTGGGTTTCTACCCCATGAGAACCACAGCAAGCAGGGGTCAGGGGCAAGAAAGGGAAAAGTGCTAGCCCACACTTTATCCAGGGGCTGGCCATGGGTTAGATGTAGACTTTGTCAAGTAAGTGGACCAAATATAAAAAACTGAGAGGAAACAGCTGCATGAGAGGAATATGACTTCCCTGATGTAGAGTAAGACATTGCCACGGTTTTGGCCAAATTAGCCAATGGTTGGTGACAGGTGCTCTCCCCCACCTCTCACGCATGGAGAGGAGGAGGAGAGATAAAGATATTTATGAGTTTAGAAGAAACTAAACTACTGTAATGAAATATTAATAATAAAATAAAAAGCAAATAATAAAATAGATACAGTATATACAAAATCGTATTAAGCTCTGAGGATGATGTCACAGGCAGGCACTGGGGAAGTCTCAGACTGGACTCAGAGACAGATGGGAACCGGATTCCAGAGCTGGAGACAGGAACACATGGATGGGGATCAAAGGCAGTTGAACAGACAGGGTCCTCCTCGGACACTGGCCATCGAAGAAAAGAAGCTGACCCTTTGATCCCTCAGCTTTTATACTGAGCATGGGGCAGAGGGGATGGATCAATTTTGGGTTGTCTGCCCTGTCCACTCGTCCCTGCAGGTGGGATCCCTCTATGCTTTTCTGTTTCCGACCCTCCAATGAGGCAAGTAATGAAGTTAGCTGACCTCGGTTGTTACAGCAATAAGTATAAGCAAGAGCCTCTCTGCATGTCATTCCTTGTCACTAATTGTAAACATTGGCATTATCACTCTGAGAATGAACCGTTCTTGGGACAATATGCTGTTAATTTCAAAAAGGCAGAAGAGGCCTAGCTGAGAAGTAAAATTACTGAACAGAAAGTTGGTTCTGTTTACCTCAAACCAGGACAGATATTAATAGATCTGGGAGTGCTATCCTGAACCCAAGTCCCAGACCTGTGTCTCATCTCCTGAGCCATGCAGAATTACTGCCAATACACTAGTATGAACAGTAGGACAAATCTTAATCCCACAAGGGTATATAGTCAAGGGTTGAATGCTGGGTTTGCTGGATTCACAGATAAAGACCTTTTCTCTCAAACTCAAAAGCACCTTGACAGACACTTTCTAGAGTATTTTTTGTAGAACTTTCCAGATTCCTTACCACAAAAAGGGGACAGGGTAGGTGATGGTGGAAGGTGAAAGTATAAAGTAATAGTTAATGTTTCCATTCTGTGTACAGGGTGCAGACCCCCAAATCCCACTTAGCCAGAAAGCTGTGCAAATTTTAGTTCCATAGAATGAGAAATGGATAACGGTCAGGAGTAGAAGTTCCTCTGTATTTTGTATAATGGGAAGTGAGGTCAGACCCAAGTACATAAATTTTGAACTACTTTGCTGTTGCTATTTTTTAATGCAGTAACATTTTAGCACTCTGGTCACACAAAACCACTTTAATCATTTAATATATTACAATTTTTTGACAATCAGACATTCTATTACATTTCACACAATCATGTTGCATATATCGATAATATTGTGAAAGAGCAAGGCATCTATTATCGGATCACAGAGAAAAACATGCCCAAGAAAAGAGAATAAAAAATGTCATAAAAATTATTAATGGCATTATTAATAGCCAGGTCCTTGTCACAACACATTATAACATTTCCTTTGGAGACATTACAATGTATCTTGGGGAATGGACAAGATGACCTAATAGATCTTTTCTATCTCTTTTCTCACATAATCATGTCAATCAGCACTATAGAGTCATAGTAATTTATACCTCCCATTGCTTCCAGACTACATTATTGTAACCCAGTCCTGCTACATAGATCTAAAAACTGCAACTGCAACATCACTGTGTTTGTTTCGCCTGGAGGCACTTTCAGCAGAGTTGCAATAAAGGTGGGGACCTGTTTTATCAAATATTAATGGCAGAAACAGTTGGCCTAACCTTGCCTTAAGGGTTCAGGTGACAGACACCTATTTTTAGTGGACTTCGTCACTTTTCAAAGCTGTACAGGAGACAGAATTGCCCACACTATGTATATTCCCTATGTGTTATTAATCAGCTTTCCCAGGCTAATCACCTTTCCTGGGTGGAAATAATGAACAAACACATGAAAAAACGTAGTCAACATTTTATCTTAGTTGTTGTAATTAGGAAAAACTATTTTTCTTAGCAGGTATTGCATTTTAAAGTGTATATCTCTTGTGTTCTAGTGTATAAATTGTTTATTTTAAGTTTCATTGTTCTGTTTAAATGTTACCCGTCAATCATAATTTTCATTACATTTCAACTCAATAGTATTTAAAAAAAACCACATAAAGCTCTTTATTCATTCAATTGCAATTAATTTGAAAGTAATTTTTGACGGGATCTATATTATTTAGATTCCTGCAGTCCTTCCAAGTGTTTTTTTAAATATGGAATTTGTTCTTTCACCCCTGTGTTTTGATTAAGAATGGACATAAAATTTATTTGAGTTTTAAGGACTTGAGAAAACTGACTGAGGGAGAGAAGACTAGGCTTTTCTCAACTACAACAGTTCTTAATCTTTTTCAGTGCACCCATTGCATCTTTTGGTACATGATACTTTTTATGCAGATAAACTGTATCAAGCCTCTTGCAAAGTTTCAACATTTTAGTGATGCTTAGGATTCTGAAATGTCAACATTTTACAGAGAAAGTAGCTGAATCAGGACAGAGTAATTCTATTAGCTAAAATACGCAGCAAGCAAAATATGAAGTCAGGTATTTGAAGGTATTTGACGGCAAACTAATTCTATGCAGAGAGACTTCAATTCCCATCAATGCAACGTTGACAAAACAAATCTCTTATAATTCCAAAACTTCCTTCACCAGTGAAAAAGTATGTGAAAATCTGTTATGCAGTGTGAAAGAGTTAATGATAATGTATTTATAGAATACTTTCTCACAATAAGCATTATTTGACCCACTGCGGTAGCTGGAGAAAAATATTCCAATTTTCAATTAGTCAGTGGACAGAACTGTGTCTTCCTGTGTTCCCATTAGCATCTGCAAATGATGATACACTGTTAAAGCTCAAACTATTTAATTGCAGCATGCATTGAAATATTCCTAATAGATTTTGTTATGCAGGAAATGGCTATTTCATCTTAGGACTTTGGAGTACCAAAAAAAAGAATCAGAAAATTGTTATTTCCATGGTTTGAGGCGTGTATGATCACAGAGAAAACTGTGCTCTTTTTTAAACAAACAACATGTTTTCTCATTTGAAAAAGGAGGAAATATCTTGTTTGCAATAAATGTAGCTTTTCTTCTACAAAACTGGATCATTTCAGGCATGGGTGAGTCCTGAAAAACATATTCCATTTGCTGACAGAATTAAATGATGAATATGACTGAATATGGATTGTATTAGGGTACAGTTTTGTTAGTCCTTCACAATCACCTTGTCACCTTGTCACTTTCTCTATTTTCACATTTTTATTAACAAGAAAATTCCAGAGTTTTATTCTTAGAGGCTGTACAAGAATGACTTTTATGGCCTGTTCTGTTTGCATGCTGTCTTGCGCATGACAGTCCACCAAGAAACACGACAAAATATCTTGTATGTAACATACATTGGCCATTATGGCAACGGCTTTCTTGGTCTGTGTAGGAGTGGGCCTTGAATGACTGAAAGTACAGAAATCCTGCTCAAGCTAAAACTTAGAGCAAGGTCACTATGTCCCTTCTGAACTGCTTGGTCCTGACCTAATGGATCTAGGGAAGTCAAAGGATAATGGTGGCACAAGGACAGCAAACTATAGGAGATTTAAGCCAGAAATTAAGAGATTTCTGACTATCACAGCAAACAAGGATAAGAGTTTGATGCATTACAGCCAGACGCTAAACTGTAGTGCCTAAAATGGGATCCACTGAAAAGTAAGTGCCTAAGTAAAAAGAGGGGTTGCAGTGGTCCACATTCCAGTAACTGCCCTGCTCAAAGATGTGCAGATTCATTGATCACCACAAAGGCTCTTTCATGCCTAAATGTACATATGTAAGTATGTATAGAAAAGTTCCAGCCTAAGGAACTAAGCACCAAAGTGCTGCTTTTACTCTACTGTTCAGTGAGAAGTCAGAAGGGTATCTAAAGCCTCAGTCCTAGGAAGGTCTCCTGCAGTCCGAAGTACTCTGAGCTTACGTTGGACAATGATGAGTCCAGTGCAAAGTGCAGCAGCCGGAGGAAGTGGCTGGGATTACTCGCAGGAAGAAGTGAGGGGTGAGATACTTGAGACCTGGGGCTTTCTCCTATTGGGGGTGATTGAAATGTAGACGACCTTCTCTCCTTGATGCAGCGATCCCATGCCTAGCTTGATGAGTCAGGGGCTGGTCATCTTGCAATTCTCAGATTGCAGCAAAGGGGATGATGAAAGCGGCACATGATTCTGTACTGCTTGTAGCAAACTTCTGAAAGAAGAAAGAACTGGGTGCCAGTCCCTTTTTCCCTGGACTGCTAGCATGGTTTGCATTGGTTTAAAAACAAATTTCAGGTAGCAGAAATAGAAAAAATCCCCACCAGTTTCTAATCTCACTGTTACAATCCTGTAACTCATAAACTGTCTAACACCTAACAGTGCCTAGGACATTTCTCTGGCACCACGTACAACTTACATAGAGAAGTTCGTGTTCATGTTAATTTCTTTATACACCGATGTGGCTGTGTCTAAAATGCTAAAGGAAATAGTCCAGGGTCTGAACTCAAACCAAATTTATAAACTGTGTGAAAGCAGAGCCACGGCATGCCTGAGACTGCTCTAACAACCGAGCAGTGCAGGTGACCAAATTCCAGCATGCAGTGCTCCTTTCCACTGTTTAACTTCCTTGTGTACATATAGCCAGGGAGCCAACTTTTCTAGTTGCAAAAATGTATATTTCATCCACGGGTGAAGCAAGCAGCCAAGCTCAAAGTAGTGAGTACTGTTTGTAATCAACAAAAAGGGCTCTTTTTTTTAAATTTCAATTTATTTCTATTTTTATTTCTAGGATTATTCTTATTTCTTCTTCTTAAGAGACATATATAAAATAGATTAATTGAATATACAATGGCCTATATGAATAAAATAGTTAGGAACTCAGCTTTTTTAAAAAAAGAAAAAAGTTATATATCAGTGAAAGCCATCAGGGCTCTGTCTCTAATGGGTCAGATTTTAAAGGTCTTTGGGTGAAAAAAACACAAAAAACCAGAAAAAACATATGAGATTTTCAGAGAGTTCTTGGTGCCTAACTCTCTTTTATTTCAAAGTTAAGAAAGATCCCATGAAGTATCATTTTGATGTTTAGGTCTAAATACTTTTACAAATCAGACCCCTTGCCTCATCCAAATGTCTTGCTCATTGCCTATCAACACTTAAAATTACAAATATCTTTTACATTCAAGTCTTACCTGACATCATTTATTCAGCAAGAAATCAACCCTGAAATGTGATGACTCTTAAAATGAAACCTCTGATTTATTTAATGTCATGGTCTGTTTGTTGAAAATATTGGTCATCTTTCATTAGTACTAAATTTCTCTTCAGATTGTTATTTTCTGTCTATTTCTGTAGAACATTTTGTATGGTGTCTATTTATATCTTTGAGAAAAGAAAATAATACTCTGTAAGAAATTAGCTATACTAATGCTTGGATAATTATAATATTTGAAATACATTTAAAGCTGTGTTTTAATAATCTACAGGAAATTAATTTCTAAACTTGCCATCTACTAACTCTGACATTTCTAAGTCAAATTTCTGTACTGCTTTGCTGCTTTTAGGCAATTCTTCATTTGCCAGTTTTGGTACCAGGCATAGAAGGCTGTATTGAGTCACTGCTCATTTGAGTGTTAAAATTCAATTTACAGTTGCACAGATGTTCTGGGATCCTTTGAATTTAATGAGGATGACTCACACAGATGAGTAAAGAGGATGGACTTTGAGTCCTCTAATGCTTTCTGAGATCAATGCATTCCAGATGAAAATCATTCAGCTCAATCCATGCTATCATCCTGCACTGCCCATTATCTTTGTCCTCTTTCCTTGTCGTGCTGCTTAAAATAGGTGTATTTTGAAACGAACAGGTTTTAGTGACCATAACCTGACTCGCAATAATGACATGACATTTCCTGCCTTATTCCTACATTCTCCTACTAATGGCCTGTATCAGTCCTTGAAAAGTTTTGTTATATGAAGTTATTCTTTACATAGAGATGGCAGTATATTATGCCTGTAACCCTACTGTTAGTAAAATAAGATTATTTTCAAATTTAGAGTTAATAATTTTATTTTTCAAAAAGAACAATTAAAAGTAGCTTGAAGTAAATCCTGTTTGTGCATATGAATTTGAAACACTGCAAAATATTAGGACGAACACACACAGTTCACATCAGTGGTGTAGTCTCACGTGGATCTGTGACTG
This sequence comes from Chroicocephalus ridibundus, assembly GCF_963924245.1. NCBI lineage: Eukaryota > Metazoa > Chordata > Aves > Charadriiformes > Laridae > Chroicocephalus > Chroicocephalus ridibundus. The sequence continues at coordinate 113,834,062 of NC_086286.1, forward strand.
TCTGTGAAGTATCACCACACCATTAAAAATGCTACTGCTGAATATGAGTTATGGGAAGGAGTTGAGAAATTGCATGACAATGATTTAAATGACAGAGACTGGAAAACCTGGAAGTATTGGGAAAGCAGAATAATAAAGGAAGATAAATTAAAGTATATCAAATTACATCAAATGATAAATTTGGAAAGCAGTTGTATTAGGACTTTCTGTCTACCCATCAAATTATGGAGAGACAAGGCATGGATCTAGTAAAATCTGAAGAGCAATTAGAATAGGAAGGGATGCAATTAGGACATAAAGTAACTGTGCTCCTTGGAACTCATTGTCTCAGAATGTTTTTAAGGCCAAGAATTTCACAAGCAACGAAGAGGAACCAAGTATCACAAGAATTTTTATAGTTGTAAAAATTAGTACTACAAAGCTTTGGAAAAGAAAGTTATGCTTCAGGGTTTAATCCAAATTTTAGCTATCATGCTGAAGAGGAGAAGTGGAAGGATTAGGATATACTTTCATTACCCCATGTTAGTCTAGTACCTCTGAACATCTGGTACTGGTTATTGTCAGAGACAGGATCTTGGACTAGCTGGACCTTCATGTTTGAAAAAGAATAGCAAATCCAATGCCCAGTTTCATAACAGTGGTTTCTGGATACTGTGAGCTGCCTCACAGCACCTCTTTCCTGATGGACCCTCTGCCTCACCCCTCTCCAGGGGGAAAAAAATCCTTCTTTCTGGAGGTATGGAGGTGTCTTGATAGCAAAGCTGTGGAGTCCTGCTGCCAGGAGGGCCAGATACACCCAAGGAAATGCACAGCAACCCCCAGAGCAAGCTGGACCATACAAGTAAGAAAGGGAAGAGTAGGGCCAGATGGATCTCCTTCCCTGTCTCTTCTCTTTTAAGGGACCTTCTTATTTCAAACATCAGCCTCTGTGTGTGTGTATGTGTGTGTATGGCAGGGGGTGGGGGCACTGGTACGTTGTAACTGGATATAACCTTGGGAAAAAGTTTTATTATAATCATGCTCTCAAATAGCAGCTTATATTCCATTCCCATTTTGGTAGGGAGCATCCTTTGCTATGTAAAAGTATCTGCTGCCTGGCATATTCAAAGCAATATAAAGCAAGTGAAATCAACCCAGACAAAGACCAAACATGGCAATACCAATAACCAGAATGAGGATGACTCCATTTATTAAGATCTTCTTAGGAAGGATTCACTAAGGGGCACCTTCATAGCATAAGGATTAAGGTCCCCTTTCCCTATCTACAGCTTTACATTACCAACATTTATTGCAGTGTCTTGTTCTTGCCTGTTTCATTCTGGCTGGTGTCCAAGGTAGTCTAAAAATAACTTTTAGCTGGCGGTATTTCAGCTTCAGGTTGATGAAGGATTTATTGATATTCCAGTTTGTGCCACAACTTATTGTCACTGTGACGTGATGTGTATATGTGTGTGAGAGAGAAAGGGAGAGAAAAAGAGAGATTTTTTTTTCTCACCATCTTACACATGCTGAGGAAACCTTGCTGCTTTTTGTTCTGTCTTGGAGGCCCTCATGTCTTGGCTTTCTCATTATGGCTTCACTGCAAGCAGGTAGGTTAGAGTGTCATTTCTGCCATCAAGCTGAATTTGTGCTCAGATTTTGAGACAATGTCTTTGTCAAAGGAATGTGTAAGACACCTTCAACAGGTGTAGAAATACACAGAATGTGCCCATTAAGGGTGTGGTGAGTTTTGATCATTTTACAGCATCCCACAGTTGCACCCCAGACTCTGAACAGAGGAAGAAAAGAAAGTGGTTCCACCACAAGTCAGAGCTCTTGGGAAAGACATTTATATTGGTAGGAGGTTCTGTAGGTTGTCTGGGAGCCCAGAATCCTTGTTGCTCTTTGAAATATGGGAGCATGCGGTTTCCAGCAGTGCTCCTCCTCTTCCCCCTATGGCAGTGAGTACAGAAATGCCACGTCAGTATGCCCTATGCTGCTCCTGGGTAGCTGCCTCTTACTTTTTTGCTGCTTTCATACAAAACCACTGGTATAAGGTTGTTCAAAAAAGGCTTTATACCCAACCTAATGGGTGCATTAACCAGATGCACTAGAATAATGAAAATAGAGCCTTCTTAAAATATTGATATTAAGTATGCTGGTCCTATAATGACCACGATGCTCTAGATCATGGAGTTAAATAGAAGCTTGAGTTATGGTAATGTTTAGTTTAGGATTTCTTAGGCTACTGAAAAGAAAAGGCATACATAAAAGTATTTATGCTATACTAAGAATGTTGGTAGAGTTTTTAACTCTAGTCCACAATCCTGTTTGTGAATTCCATATACAGTCTGAAGAAAAATGAATGGCTGATTTATTAATGATTGTGCTTACATTTAGTAAAAAGAATAATTCTTTATTAAACAAGAGAAAAGTCACTCACTTGGGAGGCAAAGTCAATTTTGGATTACTTTTTTTTTTTATGCTACAGAATTTTTATGGTGTAAGCAACCTCTTTTATTTTCCCCGTTGGGACCAAAAGCGATAGTGTTCTAAATTCAGTTTGTTGTTATATTCTCATGTGTTCTCCTTTTTTCTAGGGCTTTGATAGTGTGAATCATTCTTGGCTCATATAGTCTGAGTATTTCAAGCCTGAAAGGTACTGCCTTTTGAGTTCAAAAGAACATCAGATGCACTCAGCACATTTCAGAAACCACTGAGTCCATCTCAGGGTTGGCACAAGTTGTTTTTCATTTGCTATTTTGGTTCTGGATTTCACTGAGTTTTGTGGCAATTAATGTGAGCATATTCTTGTTGGTTCTTACCGTATAGAAACTAGGCAGTCACTCTTCAAATACTCTGGGTATTTTCTAACATTTTTCAATGCAGTATCTCTGCTAGCAACTTAACCAGTTCCAGGGCCCAGACACTATCTGTATACTCATAGCGTGTTTCCCAGCATGACTTTGACCTGGGCCAACTAGTGTTCCTCTGAACAATTCCCAGGAGCCAGCACAGTCTGGGGACTATTTCCAGTAGGCTGCCTGCAGGCAGCTACCCTCTTTGGAAGCATAACATGGCCGTGTCCGGGCCATGCTGCTGGTCTCAGAGCCAACGGAAAGGTCCTGACACTGTTAAATTTAGCAGTATAGATGTAGTGTCTGCGACCAAGAGCATAAAAACCACATGGCACAGTAATCCTAACCTAATAGCTCAGACGATCACTTGGGAAGGTTCCAGGCAAAGTACAGGCAGAGTTTCCCTCAGATTAAAAAAAAAATTAAATAATTGCATGATATTTGATAAATTTTCTCCTTCCCCTTTATATGCCTGACCCACTAGCCTGTAAGGTCAGGTTATCTCTTGCTGCTCTGTCTGTCCCCATGACTACAGTATTTGAATTTCAGCAGCGTGTGCTTAGTGCCTTGCCGAGATGCTAGCTGGGGTCCTGGAAAAAGGAGAGCTGCGTCAGCAGGGCACGGTGCCCAGACTGATTAGTTCTGCCATGTTGATGCAGCTATGCTGCTTCCTGTTCCACAGCGAGGACATTTGGAGACATCTGAGATACTGCTGTATTGCACAGACATAAGGACAAACAGGCTGCTACTCAAAAATGCAAATGTGCACAGCATGGAAAATAAAGTTATACATATCCCAGTTTTATATTTACACGCACTGTGCTTATGTTTCAGAGTACAAAGGGCAAGTCAGGAATGGCTGTTGCACTCAGTCCAGCTCACCTAAATCACCACAATTAATTTCAAAACAATTTATTTTGCATCTACCATAATGTGTCTGTTTGCTTTCCCTGCCAGAGTTTCTCACACTGATGCTTGTTAGCGCTCACCTTCCTATCTGGATTATAGATCACAAGGGAAACAGAGGCTTCAGTCTATATTTCCAAAGAAGGCATCTGATTTTCCTTTCTGCAGTCCCCTAAGGTACCCTTAAAGTACAGAAACTATAATTCCAGTCAGAGATACTGGGAACTCTGGTGGAAATTTGTCTCCCTGACAATGTTGTCCCTCTGATCTAGTTAAAGATGTCCCTGCTTACTGCAGGGGGGTTGGACTAGATGACCTTTAAAGGTCCCTTCCAATCCAACACATTCTAAGATTCTACGATTCTACCAAGCCAGGAGGTGAGGACCCGTCTATCTGCCCCAGCAGCAGATGAAACCAACATGCCAGTTGCTTTTGAATGGCTACTGTGCCAGTTTGCTGCAGCTGTGCTCGAGACACCCGCTCTTTAGTCCTGGCCCCTGGATGGACCATGGGACCCTTCCTTGTGGTACTAAATCTTGGGCTTTCTATCTTGGCCTTGGACCTTTTCAGTGTCTGTCATTTGACAGAGACGGAATCAATTGACTGAGATGTAGTCTGAAGGAAGGGAAAAATACGTTTAAACTCTTGTTGTCTCTGATGCCAAACTCTAAGTTCATTGCTTCAAACTCACTGTGAGTTCTACAAAATACTTAATTTGTACCTTATCTGGTTTTGATCATTTAAGATGGTGACCACATCATTTCTTATTGTTGTTTTAATTGCACTTTAAAAGGCTTCTGTAGAATCTGATGACTTCTTTCTGCCCTCTTTTAGCTAGAATTCTAACACAAAACGAATGCTTGGGCATGGGTCACAAGGGGACTGAAACCATCTGCACTGGGATGTGGGGAAGGAGGGGTAGAAGAAGGAGGGCATCAGATGCTGATATTGTAGAAACTTCCCTTGCTGGCAGTAGGTCCATGCTAGAAGATTTTCTGCTTCTTCAGACACTTATTCCCACCTTCTTATATATTATTTTTTCCTCCCACTAAAAATGATTACTAGATGTGTTTACTAGGAAAAATTAGCAACCTCACTTCAACTTTTGCTTTCCTAAACAATGGTAATCAGCTCCAGCTTTCTTGCCAGCCCCTCTCTAGACACAGGTTTTAGTCTGCCTATATACTCCCAAACCCTGCCCAACCTCATGGATCCTGCAAGTTCTAACAGACTCAGATACCCCAGTCTGGACACTCTACCACCATGCTTGAAGAAAATTTTTACCTGACTGTCTTTTCTAAAGCCATGTGGTATTTCAGTGGCTGACCTGGGAGCAGAATAGGGCAATACTTCTGTGTTGCCCTCCCTTTTCTTCTGAACCTGGCTTGCTTTTCTCATCTGTGTTCCTCTACTCTTTAAAATAAACTCAGGACCATAAGACCATGTAGTGACTCAGATTTATGATACATGATGAGTTCCATTTAACTCAGATGGCTGAGCACAGCTGGAACAATGCAATGGGACTAGACATGTTTGTGAGTGTTCACAGAAGGAGAATTGTTTTAAAAATGGAGGAAGAAGCTATATTATATTGCATATGGCCTGTCAGGATTCATTTTTAGAGTATCTGTCAAAAGCCACACATTATTTCATAGAACCCAGGGAAACAGCAAGAGTGGGAGAGGGAGGGGAGTAAAAAGAAATCAAATTGGCTATTCCACACGCTATTGCAGATCCAGCATAAAGTTATATTGTAGTCTCCCGTCCTGAGACTTCAGATAATTCCATTAACCTCCAAACTGTTTTGGTCTCTGGAATTTTCATTTGAGATAACCTGCATTGAGACTTTACAGTTTTTTACTGATTATTAGAAGTCAGAACTGTTATAGTATTATGTTTGAGTGAGATAACTTGATTTGCAGCATATGCTAGCTATACCCGCAAACCATTGTCCTGATGCCAGTAGCAAGATTAAGGTATTAAGGGCTGGTGAAGCTTTTATTAAAGGAACAGTGCTGGAAGTGGATCCATCAGTTTGCTGTACGTAGGCGTAATTTAGCTATTAAAAAAATCTAAAACAACAAAGAGAGTAAGATTCTTATCTTAATTAAAATGGAGTAAATCCAAAGCAGCTTTAGCACACAAATAAACAGTCTGAACTTACATATCTATTAGCTGAGATGAGAATCTGGCTTAGTAAATATGAATTTACTTCGACATTTGATCTAATATTTACTGTTGTCTGTGCCTTTTCTTTTTTCAGCAGAAGAATGTACTCTGTTGTGAATCACTCACCACGAGACCTCACTCCTTAGAGACATCTGCCCAGAGAGATCTCACTTTATTTTTGCAATGACTAAGTGGGAAACAGGAACCCCAAGGTGAGTGCACTGAGCATATGTTTCCCCCAGGGAAATGCATAATCATCAGAATGGTTGAGATCTGAGTCCCTGAACCATTAGCTAAAATCATTTACACAAGAAAAAAAAAAAATTCTTAAAAATCTTTTCCCATCCTCTCACACTTTTTTTTTTTTCCCCTGCTGTAGTTAGAGGGCACTGTTTTCCTTCAAAGCTTTTAGGCTGCTAGTAGATTACGTTATAAAGGTAATGTGACTATGCTGCACAGTACAGCTGGATTGATTGGCATGAAACATAAACCTATCAAAAGAGAAAATCAAGCAGGCTGATAGCTCTGCTGTCAAGGCAGATTTATCTTTCATTGCAGCCTTGGCGGTCCCACTGCCTGGGATTAAAAAGCTAAAATTCTGTTGTGATCATTGCAATGATCTTGAGTTAGTCTGAAAAATTTCCATTAAAATACGTTTTGAATAAGAGCTGAATGTTTGAAAACCCATAACTTTTTTTCAAGCTCTTTGAAAATGTTGGGGACTTTCATAGAAATCGAGAATATCTGTCTCTTCACCCCATGCCCAGTAAAATCCCTCCAGTTTTGCTCAATCATCCCGATCAACATTGCTATGTATTTGGCACATGGTTTTCAAAGCTCCTCACTCACTTTTCGTGCTAGTGTAACAATACTGATTTTTTTTGCTCTTCTGTTGACTTATACTCTGCAATGAAACAGGCACAGCACTCTGAATTTGTCCTTAAGAAGATTCCTTCTGGCTTCCACCTTTTACAGATAAGCTCTAGGATTTTCCCTTTGCTAGTATGTCTTTAGGGTTGAGGCGTCTCTTCCTCTTTTATCCATTTTGTGGAGGTACCTACAGACTGTCTAGGTCATACCTATGGCTTTACAACAGCATATTAGGATTTTCTAAAGGAATTGGATCAAGCTCTTTATATATGGATTGTTTAAACTGCTTTCAGGCCTCCAGAAATGCTTTTAAATGACCAATGCCCACCCGTTGCTTGCCTAAAACTGGAATGGCAACATTAGGCCCCCATTCAGGGTCAAAGTCGTGGCTCTACACACAGTACTGTAGGGACGCAAAAATATGCTAAACCCATGAATGAGAATCAGATCCAAAAGTCAAATCTTTTGGATTTATTTAAAGAAATCTTCTCTCTTCCATCCGTACAATCTTACACATTACTTAAACACCCAGTATCACTTCCAGTGGGGTAAAACCGGGGACTTAGGACCAAACCAACCAAAGCCAGAGCAGAGGACACACATGGGAGCATGCATTCCAGCTGTGCAGACTGGGGATTCTGGTACCCTGGTCCTTTCTAACCATCAGTTTATTATGGTGGAGAGCAGATATTCTCCTTGTCTGGAAAAGTCAAAGTCCATAGCAGGGACACCAGGTCAGGGGAAAGGCCGTTTAAATTACCTATAGTACAACCTTGAAAGAAACAAAGTAGCTTGGCAAATAGCTACCCTTTTTTGCATTTTTCACAAGTGTCAGAGTTGAGATGTGAGAGAATAACATTTGCTTCCCCCACATATATATATCCATATATATATCCAGTACGGGGCAGGATGTTAGAGGGCCTGCAAATAACAATTTCATATTGAACATATAAAATTTCCACAAAGATTTTTACTAAGTAACTTCTAAGCTGATTTTTTTTTTCCCTAAAGTGCCTATTATTTTAAAACATTCTGTATAAATTTAGTTTCCTCTACTGTTAAGACCACCAGGGAGACATGCTGGCAGTCCATTGTGGTGGCAGAAAAGGAGGTTAACATTAAAATACTAACTGCTTTCTAGACAGGCGTATTGTATAGTGAAATGTAAAGTGTGGATCATAGTGTTTTGTATTTAACCCCATGCCAGGACAAAATTCAAGATCCATCACTTGCCGGCATGCCTATGTACACCTACCTACTAACACAGAAGGTATAATGTAATTTGTTCGGTTATGGTAAGGAGATGCTGAATTTTTGAGTTGGTGTCAGGCATCCTATTTCATGCTTAGCATATTTAAAAACTGAAAAAACCTTCAAGTTAAGAAAAGGGAAAACAATGGACTTTTGTAATTAAAAAAAATTAAGGGGGGGATTGAGAAAAACCCCCAGTCATTCCTTATCATCTGTCAGCAACTCTGAGATACAGCAAGGGAAATCAAGATGACAGAAGGTCTGGCGCAAGCAGAAAAGAGTGGGTTCAGGAGATGGAGGTGGCGATTTCTGTTGAATTTATCAAATCTCAGTTTGCTCTTTTTGGAGTCTCATTTTGAAAGCCAAAGATCACATCTGCTTCTCAACCACAACAGGATTTCAATCGCTTCAGTTGCCTTCCGAACCTAAAAGAAAGATTGTGTTTGAGATAAGTCCTGGAAATAAGCAGTAGATAACAGTTCTGAGCAGTTTTTCTAAACTGTTCTGGCATCTGTATATTTGTTAGATGTCATTAGGAACCTAGTTAGGTGAGAGATATACTATTCCCCTGCAGCGTCTGCTATCCACATTAATAAATCTGTGGTTAGGTATGACCAATGTGTCAGAGTCTCAGCTGGTGTATGTACAGTGGTGTAGCTGCACGGACTCTAGTGAAGCTGTAATAATTTATACCAGCTGAGAATCTGAACACAACATTCCATGTTTTTCAAACATCTTCACATACCTCACTTTCATCTGGGCCTTTTACAATAAAGCGCATGCTGCTGAAGATCCACAAGCCTTATTGCCCTTTGTATTTTTGCTTATATGGCTCTTTGTTATACTTTTATTATTATCCGCAAATCATTTTGGGTGTGAAGCTTTCGTCTAAGTATTTATCGAAGTAATGCAGGAAAGTCACCTAAAATCTGCATCTACCTACAATCCAGTCTTTTTGGTGATAAGATAGAACAAGACAGGTGGAAATCTCAAGAAAAAGAAATGACAAAGGCCAAGGACAATGCTCAAAATAACATTTGCCACCTAGTCATAACCTTTCAACTATTATTGCTTAGAAAAACATCTCTTTATTTAAAAACAACTTGGTTGGGTTCTACCTTTCTGCAGTGAGGACAGATTTCTTCTATATTGCCCTTTTCTATGTCCTCACCCCTAGAAGCAATTCAGATTCGTGCTGACCTGTTTTCCTCCTCAATGGATTTGTTAAAACTGACCTTTCCTTTCTATTATTCTTCAGAATTCTTTTTGGCTTTTGTCTGATCTCAGTTTGTATGAATGGCTACTCAGAGTACGCACAGCAAGGCAGTCAATCACATGTATAAATAATACACCTGGCCCTTCCAGAGAAGTACCTGTGACCACTAAGACAGCCTTGGGAGCAGTGGCAGTTCCCAACCTGCGATTACTCTGTGCTGCAAGTTACAATACATACTTGCAACCATTTTCTTGTGCTGGGAAGAAACATTATCAAGGACAGGTCCTGAATAATGCATTTGAGATGGGTTTTGGGAAGCACTGCTGTTAGCATCTTTGCCCTCTGAAAATACCAGTCACATAAGGATTCTTTTTTAACTGTTAAATTTGATATCATACCTTCCAAAATAGATGCTACATTGCAGTATTGTAATATAATTCTTTCTTGGCAGCAGAGACACTCTTCTCTAGCAATTTCTAGTCAATATATCTGTTATATAGTTGAGTGCAGTTTTCTTTAAAATTAAGAGGCAATGCATTTCTCATGTAGCATTCAAGCCTCTCCATCACTGTTGAGTTCACGTTTTCCAGGGAATCTCTGCGTCGAATGACTGCATACAGGTTTTGTGGTAACTGCGTGACAATATAGGTCCAGAATCTTATTCTCTTGAATTTTTGCAAAGCTTTTGACACTGTTTCCCACAGCATTCTCCTGGAGAAACTGGCTGCTCATGGCCTGGACAGGTGTACTCTTCGCTGGGTAAAAAACTGGCTGGATGGCCGTGGTAAATGGAGTTAAATCCAGTTGGTGTCCGGTCACAAGTGGTGTCCCCCAGGGCTCGGTGCTGGGGCCGGTTCTCTTTAATATCTTTATCAATGATCTGGATGAAGGGATTGAATGCACCCTCAGTAAGTTCGCAGATGACACTAAACTGGGCGGGCATGTTGATCTGCTTGAGGGTAGGTTGGCTTTGCAGAGGGATCTGGACAGGCTGGACCGATGGGCTGAGACCAATGGTATGAGGTTCAACAAGGCCAAGTGCTGGGTCCTGCACTTGGGTCACAACAACCCCATGCAGCGCTACAGGATTGGGGCAGAGTGGCTCGAAAGCAGCCCAGCAGAAAAGGACCTGGGGGTGTTGGTTGACAGCCGGCTGAATATGAGCCAGCAGTGTGCCCAGGTGGCCAAGAAGGCCAACAGCATCCTGGCCTGTATCAGGAATAGTGTGGTGAGCCGGACTAGGGAAGTGATCATCCCCCTGTACTCGGCACTGGTGAGGCCCCACCTCGAATACTGCGTTCAGTTTTGGGCCCCTCGCTACAAGAGGGACATTGAGGTGTTGGAGCGTGTCCAGAGAAGGGCTACAAAGCTGGTGAGGGGTCTGGAGGACAAACCTTATGAAGAACGACTGAGGGAGCTGGGCATGTTTAGCCTGGAGAAGAGGAGGCTGAGGGGAGACCTCATCACCCTCTACAACTACCTGAAAGGAGGTTGTAGAGAGATGGGGGCTGACCTCTTCTCCTTGGTGACAAGTGATAGGACGAGAGGGAACGGGTTCAAGTTACATCAGGGGAGGTTTAGATTGGATATTAGGAAACATTTTTTCACTGAAAGGGTTATTAAACATTGGAATAGGCTGCCCAGGGAGGTGGTGGATTCACCATCCCTGGAGGTGTTTAAAAAAAGGGTAGATGGGGCACTTAGGGACATGGTTTAGAAGTGGCTTTTGTCAGGGTAGGTTAAAGGTTGGACTCGATGATCTTAAAGGTCCCTTCCAACCTCAGCAATTCTATGATTCTATGATTCTATGATTCTATGATTCTACCTTCTTCAGGAGAAGATTTCCTGACTGATTTCAAAGATGTTGATATACTGAACTATTATTAATATCCTATTAGCAGGTAAATATATCTTTGTACCTGATTATATAGTTCATCTCAGTTTTCTTGTTGTTACTGTGACAAGTTCTGATTTCAGTTTCTCACTCAACTTAATTCTGCAAGAACTTGATCACTTTGATCTGATACAGTGGAACGTGTAAATACCTGCCTAACTTAGGTATGTAAGGAGCTCATTAAAATACATGGGATACTCTCATATTTAAATTGAAAGGGAAAAATCTAGTTAACCAGCTTGGGACTTGGGCCATCCACGTCTGAGTTCTGCCACACTTGAGAGAGGATCATCAGGAAAGTAGAAAGCGTGATGTCCAAAGAGATGGGGAAATGTATTCTCAGAAAATAGAGGCTGGAGGGTAGCCTTTAAAGACATAAGGGGCTGCTACAAAGAATGAGACAATAAACTTCTCCATTTCTACAGGGGATATGGCAGGTCTTAAAATAGCGGAAAGATTTAGGTCAGATATTAGGGAACCTTTCTACATGGGAGATAATGATGAACTGGAATTGTCATGGCAGTCTGTGGGATTTCAATTAAAGGAGGCTTTTGAGAAACAGGTTAAAGAACTATCAGATAAGAATGTCTGAGGTATGACTGATGGTAGCTTAGGACAGCAGCATAGGTTAGGTAACCTCTGAGATCTCTTCAGAACCTATTTTGTGTATTTTTCTCTGTGATAATTTGAAGAAGCAGAGCTAGATGCCTACATTCCTTAATCCATCTGCCTTTGTCCTCCTCTGTAAAGGAGAATACAAGCATTTCCCCAACCACTGAGGCATGCTGTCAGGGTAAATGCAATAAGGATTGTTAGCCAGTCAGATGCAATAGCATTAAGTAGGGAGCTGGAAAAGATAGATAGCACAGGCTGAAAAACTTCAGTAGATTTGGCCAGAGTGCTTGGACTGAAACTCTGTTATCAGCATCCCTTGGGCTGCCAAGCTTTCAGTGACAGCAGAATTTAAACACTCATTTCATTGACTGCTGACTCAGTTCTCTGTGAATTGAATAGGCAGTTCCTAGATCAAGAAGCAAAATGTAAAAGGTCCCAATTCTGCAATTACTTACACATGAAGCTTAATCTACTTGAGTAGAACTGTTAAGTGTGGCTATTCTGATGCATAAAGATAATGACGGATGTAATTGTCTGCAGCACAGAAGTCTCTCTGGGTTGTACCCAAGGATTCCTGCCATTAGGTGATAATCCACAAAAACTGGCTTATTTATCTTTTTAATAAAAACCACCAGAACAGCATACTCTGTGGAGCAGACACGTGGATAGACTTCTGGAGTATGTTACAGCACCTTCACAGATCCTGCAACACTGGAAGATTCAAATAATTGCTCTATATAATGGTGTCTGTTAAAGCTCCACATTCTTACATGTTTTGGTACTCGGCATGTAAAACTAAGACACCTGTTTCTTCATTTAAAATATTAACTTGTCAAAGCTCAGAGGTTCTTCTCTGTTAAAATACTTGCAGCTGATAAACTGTGTAGACTTCACGTTATTTGAAAATAGGTTAATTTGGTCAGCCAGAAAAAGTACCATTGGAATACATCTGTTTGCATTAAATAGATGAACTGTGGAATTTAGCTGTCCTTTGTGAGACATCTAAAAGTCAGATAGCTATGTTTGAATGAGTCACTCATAGGCAAGGGAGAAAAATGAGGGCAGTCAATGGAGTGTTCAGCTCATCCTAATACAGGTCAGGTGAAATTGTCTGTCTTATTGAAAAGCTCATACTGGATTTTCAAAGTACAGGCACCGACTTGTGTATATGTTTTCCAAATTCCTATCAAAAAGTATAAAATGTAAAAAAACCGTTTTGTATATGGAGTTACCAGATTTTAACTGTTTGTCCTTCGAAATTTTCGAAGGGGTTATCCTGTGAATATATTTGTATAGGGGATCCCACTGTGTTTCCCAGTGACCTGGACTCTCGGCAGTGTTTCACTGTACAGCATAATGTATCCACCTCTACAAATGCCCATCGGACTTGCAAATGTACATGTCTGGCAGGGTGTATGCGAGTGAGATGAGCTTTTGTGTAGAAGGCTGCACATTAATGTTTCTGAACTTAAACCTTTAAGGGAAATAACTTTGTAAGATTTTGCATGCAAATGGCCTGAAACCAAAATTCAGGCCAGGTAGTTGTTAATGGGCACATTTAAAGACAAGTCAGTTTTGGTCCTGGAGTCTACTGCAAGTTTTTAGAGATGGAGGACATGGAAGAAGAGAAGTTGGTTTTAATGAGGAATGTCTGGAAAACACCAACTACTGTTCTGCTTCCAGGTTCTGAAAGGCTTAAAATGTTATCCTTCCTTCAATTCCCAGCACATCACAAGACAGTACCTATCAGTTGTTTGCTTTTTTGAAAAAAGACAAAATATACTCATAGCATTTATAGAATAGAACAGTAAAATCCAAGCTGGATACTTCAAGCAAACCTGGAGAAATAAGGATACAGGCTTTCAAACACAGTTTCATGAATTTATAATATAAAGGATATCAAAAATGTTGGCCTCTGGATCTCAATTTTATGCTTTGTTTAACATTTACAGTGCATTGACACTTAATCTATAATGTAATTTGTTATTTTTGTACAATAAAAAGCTTTATATTTTGTAGGTTGCATTGCTAGATGAAGTAAGAAAGAATAGCTGATTTTCAACATTTTTTTAAAGATTAGGCCAGTCATTAGGTGAATAAATATAATCTGAGTTATATTAGTTATATAATAATCTAAATTATATACATTATATAATAATCTAAATTATATACATTACATAATAATCTCAATGTGAGAACCCAGTTTAGAAATTCAGAAATTCCATATTTACTGCTTTTGACTTCTTCAAATTACCTGCATTAGGTACTGAAGTCTGAAGTTCTTACGTGAGAAATTCAATCCGATACTTAAAACATTTTAATTATGGAATTTGTTATAGACACACGTTGTTACTAAGTATATAATTTTAAAGTCATTACAGTATATAATTACAATATAGTTAGTGCATCTACATTCTAAAAATACACATTCTAGAGATGAGATTGAGATTAAGTAATTACACAGGAAGTTAATGTACAGTCTATATTAATTAGCAGCATTTACTTGCATAAAATATGATGTAGTTTCATTAAATTGTAATTTCAGTATAAAACTATAATATATGTACCTGAATTACCATTATTATCATTGTTAATAATAAATTGCTTGAAGATATTCTCCTTAGCCTGGTGATGTTCATTGTGCCACAGGTACAGTGCTCAGCATCTCTATCAGTTTTCTTTCTTTTCTCCAGTGTAATCACTTCAGTCCGAGTCCACTGCCTACTCTCAGCCCGTTTTAAGGTTTTGATGAAAAATTTCAAAGACTATGTCCCATTCTTAGTTGGTCTCATTGAATTTCACTTCTTTCCTACTGTGAGAAACGGTGAAGCATCTTTTGCTCATTCCTAGGGAACCAAGCCATAGGCAATGTCCAAACTAACCGGTCTCTGCTAATAGCGCAAAGAGCATTCGCTGTCAAAGACACCTTATGCTGCCAATGCCATCCTCAAACACCTCTATTATGGGGTATAGTCAACATGCAGCTGCTTCTAGTTGCTCAACCACCACCTGTAAGTGTATTGTCTTGCTTTGAACCCAGCTTTATAAATATTTTTTTGCACGCTTTGCTTATGACTCCCTAAATCAAATGAAAATTTCAGACAAAAATATGACAACAAATATGCAATTAATCCAGTGTAATCTCCATCCATGACATAAGTGTTGTAATAGAAAAGCCTGCAGATGGGGCATGGTTCCAGCTGCATTGTTCCAAGCTCTGGCACATCATTTACGTCTACTGTGGAACAAACATCAAAGAGCTTCGTCCAAATATGCATGGTCATTTGCCTGAATGTTTCAGATGTCCAGAAATCTCTGAAAAATGTGCTGCACCTGCTGTTACTAATAGAAGGAGGAAAAGGGGTAAACCTCCTTACTGCTCCTGACTTCCTTCCCCAGCAGCAGCCTGGCAGATGCTCACCCTACAAGTAACAATATTTACAAAGTGAACTGCTGTTTCTGCTTTGTTCAGTTATAATTTATGTTTCTGTGTAACCATACTCCAGAATCTCAGCTGTCATCCGAAAAATACCAAACTTCATAATTTTGTGGTTGAACACAAGGTTTAAAATATGAAGTGAACATAACCCACCTCATGACAGCTGCTAACATCCTTAGGCAATCTCCAGAAATAGTATGAGGGCTGGGAGAGTGATTTCATGTAATATCAACGAGTAAGATCAATGATATCTGAAATGGTAATATGGATAATGGTAATTTTGTGTCTCTCTCTAAGCGAAATATCAAAGTAATCTTTGATACAGGCAGAAGCAGGTTTTGGCATGGGGGGAGGGACTGCTGGTTGCTACAAAGGAACGAAGATGAAAAAGTGCAATCTGCCCTTCTTCCTCTGTTTTTAGAACCGTGCCTGTTCTTGGGTAGTACACAGGGCCTGGTGTAGCAGAGACTGAGTCAATGAAATAATTCCCATTGATTTCAATGGGTGTTGGACTGATGCCCAAAAGAGAGAGGGAATGCATTTTCTCTAGAAGTAATAGTCTCATCTGCTTTCACAGTGCCAAAATTTCTAACCACTTCCCCATTTTTGGGGGGAAACAAAGCCAAACCAAACCTACCAAAAATCATCCTTTCCTTATTCACATATTCTCTCAATATCTTAGTGTGTTTTTCTTTGAAAATCTGCAGCTTTCTTGAAAAAAAATCAGTGCAAAAAGCAATGTTCTAACATAAAAATCAACGGCACAGGGATACTCTGTTGACCATCATAGACAAGCCCATGGGAAAGGCATGGTTCCAGCATTCCTGATGCACCAGCACAAGCTCTGGCGCATGCCTTAGAGGTAATGTTTGACAAATGACATGCAGCTTTGTCCATGTTTACTGCCAATTGCAATAAATATTCATGTTGGTATATATAAATACATATATTGTAAATGAGAGACACGTAGCTGCCATAATTTATCAGCTGGCATGGGACTGTTTCCTTTCTGGTAAGAATCATCAGTATTTGCAAATAGCAGCAAGTTGTGGACAGAGGTTAAGAATGTTTTTCTTCTGAACTGAGAGTCAGCAGGTGAAGACCTAGGTGACTTGTGTAACTCTGCAGTTTCATCTGTATCACTCTTTCCCATCTTTCTTGTTGCTGTCATTGTATAGAAAACTAACTCGTCGCAGCTTGTCCTGTTTAAAGGCTAAGCCCCATGGTACAGTTTTTAATTTTGATAACGCTGTGAGATCCTGAGTCTTACCATCAAATAATGAATAGAAAATGCTTTGGGATATTGATAAGCAGGGTCCGATATGGATACAAATAATCAGCTTCATGCACTGTGCCTTTGAAGTCCTCTTTTGTTTGCATTAAAGAAATCCTTTCTGGGAGCAAGTACAAATTAGGATCCAGCTTTCAGCCCTTCCTTACCAGGGTCTTTCTCTAAGCATGTAATTAGCTGCAGATGAAGCTGCAGCTATTTAAGTGTTTAAGCACCTGATTGCTCCTGGAAACCAAATACTCACATGTCTAAATTATAGTAATTTTTACCTACTCTCTGCGGGTTCTGCCTCTGGCCCCAAAGTAATTTGGACCACTCCTGTGTCAGCAAAAGCAGTAGGAGATGCCTATTCACTGCGTTTTTCATAACAGGACAGGGGTGTTACAGCCCTTTTTTTGTAATTTCGTAGACATCATTTTTATGGCATAGCATTAATTGGTATTTGCATACTTTTCAATCAAGTTTTTCCAATCATGTCACTGGAGTTACCCTAGCAGCAAGGGATCCAAGATAGAGAAGGGACACTGTGCTAAGGCTGCAGCTATGCCTTTGCTCAAGAAAAGGGAAAAAGATAAAAAAAAATCAGCTAGATTCTTTCCCTCAGAGGACATCAACTGTGAAAAGCAGGTCTCTCCCAAGAGCATCAGGAAGGGTGGGCAGTGAAGAAATAGCAAGGTGGTTGCTGCTGTTCAGGGATTCTCAGATGTAGAGATCCAGGTGCTATTAAAATAAAATGAAATGCGGGCAGGGCTGCAAAATCACTAGCTAATAAGAATGGATTCAGCATTGCCTGGGGGGCTGACAGAAGCTCAAAGCAGAGCCTCTCCAACACACTGCATTTACCGTATGTAAAGGCTGGATTTTTGATTCACTGTGGTTGAATTCAGATACTCTGTTTCCATTATCACTTACCCTGCTAACACAGCCCCATTGATTTTACTGCCACCTCTGCTCTCTCTTGTCCTCCTGTACTTGTTTTCCAGGAAACCGGAGTTACGGCCACTGACTCTCCGGAGCTGCCGGCCGGCCCCAACCTCTGCTCCCTTACACGGCCTCGCAGCCCAGCAGCACTGGTCCTGAGGCTGCTACAGCCAAAAAACCTTTTCATCCTGCCAGGACGCTGCACTTTTATATCGTCCTGCCGCCACTGGGCTCTGGCTGGCTCACTTGCTCCGACCAGTTATGACTGTGCTGTACTACGACGCTTTGAATATGCACGCTAACCAAAATGCGTTGCAGCCTGTCAAAAAGCTAAATGACAGGTTTTTCTTTCATATGCTCTCTCCCTAATACAAGCTGTACACCTTCTATAATATATATACACATTGCATATGTTCATAGCATACACATAAAACATACTTACGTATTTATCTTTCTCAGATACTTACCCACAAAAGAAAATCCAGATATACGTTCAGGCAACATGTGGTGCCAGAATGATCACCTCCATGATTGCTCTTCAGCAGGAATGATCCCTAAATTAAGTGTATATAGACCTCCCTCCCTGATGCGTTTACATACATATTTTTTATACGCATATATGTGTGTGTGTGTATATATATATACACACACAAAAAAACCCCTCATACATTTTACATATAAGTTAATAGTATTTTCATATTCGTGAATAAGCCAATGGAATTGCATAGTATAAAACAGAACTTAATTGTTAAAATTTGAGTGTGATAATTCACAATACCTTGAATCTGTAAGAGAAGAAATACAAAGCTTCTTCCTCAAGTAGAAAATAGCAACCTGCCTTTAAAATGGGAATATCCTTGCAGTGCAACCTGTCTGCCCAAGTTGAACCACAAATCCAGGGTTATGATCTACCACCCTTTTCTGTGCCCACAGACGGAAAGAAACATTGCATTGCAACACTAGGCATAACCTCTGCTGACTTTCCCTGTTTCACTGAACTGACAAAAGCAAAATGAAATTCTTTACAGTTATATTCCAGGCAGAATTGCCTGTAAGTATGCACAGAAGAAAAGCCATATTTGAACTTACGGCCACTGTACATAAGTCAGAAACCCTGTATAAGGAGCAGTGTCACTCTAAGAATCTTAATTCCTCCCTCCCTCAGCTTCAGGCTTTTCGTGAAAGAACCTGAGGATCTGATTAACCTCTGACTTCTCTGAGAAATCTGGAATCTCTTAAGGTTCTTAAAGATACTGCAGAGAAGTCTCTAGACCAAGAAGCAAATGAACCTCAAACAAGCCAACGGTCTACAAGCCTCTGTTGGCTAGTCTCTGTTATTTCCCCCCAAACTTTAAATTAGCCCAAGCGGTTTAGTCTGCAGATTGATTTAGCCTCAGCTGAAAGTGATGAGGATTTTTCCGTTCATTTTAGAGATTGCTGGATCAGACTTTACTCATTTTGTTCCTGAACCAAACCTTAATGATGTCAATAAAATGCCTTTTGTGCAGTTTAATGGGCTTGTAGTCATTCCAGTAATTCCCTATAAAAAAAAAAAAATAAAAAAAATTTCTTATTTCCTCAGTCTTCCAACCAACATGGTTTTGGCTTTTTCTTCATTGCTGCCACTCCCAGTTGGTTCAAATCAGCTTGCTCATAGAAAATGTCAGCACTGAGACAAAGACTCAAATAAACACGGAGACTCGGCTGTGCGCTGGGAGCTGGTCCTCTCAGGATACATGAGAAGGAAGACAGCAGAGCAAGCTTGTTCTGTTTCATAGCTACATAAAAGACATCAGTCCCTAAGGTTATTTCTGCGCTGTGTTCAGACAGTAGGATGTCGGCACTCACTTCAGCGTTGCCAGCACGTGTCATTACCAGGGAAGCTGCAGTGTCACTGGCTTCAGCGCAGGCTGAACGAGGCCATTGGAGATGCAGGGTATCCGATTAGGAAGCTTGTCTATGCAGACACCATGACTCCACTGCTGTTAGTACTGCCCCAGCTAAATTGTAGCTAGCCTGATACACCTCTGTCTGTTGTTGTAACACTCCCGTTACAGGTTAGGTGCAGCTTGCTACTCTGAATTTGTACTTTTTAGGCTTTGATTTTCAGGGCATTGAAGTCAATTGAGAGATTCCCCATTGCAAGCACCGTCCTATGCTTCGCTTACGGCTCCTCAGCCTGCTTAAATGCTTACCTCCCTTAAAGCACCTGAGTGTCACGAGTGAAGGGGAAAGGGATTACTTATGCACTCTTTAAGATTTGCTTTGGCAAAACAGCCTTAACAGTCTCTAAATTGAGATAAAATATTGATTACTAAAATAAATTTAAGATTGTATTGTCTGAGACAAAGTATTAGTACCTTCTCTAAACTAACATCTGAATACTTAATAAAATTTTGTGGGTTGTGATGATATCATTACTGCAGCCACAATGGTGTCTCATTTTCTATATTAAGAAGACTTCAAAAATGTTGCACAATGAAAGGTCTTATAAATACTACTTAACAAATGACGCTGAATACTCAGGAAAAAAGTATTTTTTTCATTTTTTAAAGCAGCAAACTAAATTTTGTTCTCACTTTACAACCAAAGGCTGCATTGCTCTGTGGGTGAGAGAGAGAGCTCAGTATGTCCCCTAGCAGCAGCAGCTTTTTCCCTAGATAATGAATTATGCACCAAAATTGGTGTGTATTATATCACTAGGATACTCACACAAAAGAATCATTCCTTGGAAATAGGAGATTTTCTGATGCTCAACATTCTTTAAATTATTTCAGGATAAAATTACCATTATTCATTTCCTGCTCTGGTTTGTTTGGCTGTTTTGGTTCATTGTCGGCTGTATTTTGAAACAAAGCTTTAATAAATGTGACCACTGGTTTCCAATAGAAAGGTTTCCATCCGAAGAGCGTGTTATCGATGGCTCTTCTCGTTTGCAGCACTTGCACTCTCCATGGCTCTCTGCAGCTGACTGCACTGACGTCACCTCCAGCACTATCGACACATTCTTTTGTGTGGTGTGAATGAAAAAGTAAATTGATCCCAGTGGGGACTGTGCTCACAGCGAACAGAAAAAAGCTGCCACTCTGCCAGCTATAGATGGCATCAGACATCTGTTAGTACAGTCCTTGCTTTGGCACTCAGATCAGACAGAACACCCGTTAGGGGGTTGTCTTTATGCCCCTCAAAAAATATTATATTTTTGGGGGACTAAACTTGGCACACGGAAATTAATAATGATTTAAATGTCAAAGGATGTAAACAAGAGTACCTCGTATCCTGGAGGAAAAGTTATTTTAGAAGGGACAAACATTATTATGCCAAATTTATGGATGAGCATAATCTCCTTGGGGTTACGGAACAAAGGGAAGGAATAAAGGGGAATTAAAAACAAGTCACCAAATTTTTCACTTGTGAAAAAATATCCATTTTGGAGTGTTGAAATCATCTGTGATAAATAGATTATACCTGCCATGCATCCAGTCTTACATCTCCTGAATTCTAGTCCCGAAGCTAAGTATTTATTACAGGAGTATTTTTTCTATAGCATTCAAAGGCTGGATTTAAAATTTTACACTCATTGGAGTTTGGTTTTAGTTTTTGTTTTAGTTTTTGTCTTAGCAATTTTTAATAAGAGCCTTTGTATCAAAGAGAAAAAAGAAATGAGGTATTTTCTAAGCTTTTTCCATATTTTGTAGATTTGTTTACAGTGTGTATTTGCCTCCCCCTCCACCACTATCAGTTTCTATATTGATAATGTCTAACTTTTTTATCCTTCAAAATTCCTGTGAGATAGGTCGGTACCTTCCTTCATTTAGCAGTGGTGTACATATGTAGATGCGAGAGAAGGATTAGAGGAACAAATCATAGAATCGTAGAATAGTTTGGGTTGGAAGAGACCTTTAAAGGTCATCTAGTTCCATCCCCCCTGCAATGAGCAGGGACATCTCCAACTAGATCAGGTTGCTCAGAGCCCCGTCCAACCTGACCTTGAATCTTTCCAGGGATATGGGGCATCTACCACCTCTCTGGGCAACCAGTTCCACTGTTTCACCAGCCTCATAGTAAAAAATTCGTTCCTTGTATCTAGTCTAAATCTACCCTTTTTTAGTTTAAAACCATTACCCCTTGTCCTGTTGCCACAGGCCCTGCTAAAAAGTTTGTCCTCATCTTTCCTGTAGGCCCCTTTTAAGTACTGAAAGTCTGCAAGAAGGTCTTCCTGGAGCCTTCTTTTCTCCAGGCTGAACAACCCCAACTCTCTCAGCCTGTCCTCATAGCAGAGGTGTTCCATCCCTCATTTTTGGGCCTTCCTCTGGACCCTCTCCTGTCTTTCCTGTGCTGAGGGCTCCCGAGCTGGACACAGTACTCCAGGTGGGGTACTCATAAGGGCAGAGTAGAGGGGCAGAATCACCTCCCTCAACCTGCTGGCCATGCTTCTTTTGATGCAGCCTAGAATACGGTTGGCTTTCTGGGCTGTGAGACCACATTGTCAGCTCATGTCCAGCTTTTCATCCACCAGTATCCCCAAGTCCTTCTTGGCAGGACTGCTCTCAATCCCTTCATCCCCCAGACCGCAGTGATACAGGACCCTGTATTTGGCCTCATTGATCCTCATGAGGTTCACATGGGTACACTTCTTGAACTTGTCCAGGTCCCTCTGGATGGCATCCTGTCCCTCAGGTGTATCAATCGCACCACTTAGCTCGGTGTTGTCTGCAAACTTCCAGAGGGTGCACTCGATCCCACTGTCTATGTCACTGATGAAGATATTGAACAGTACTGGTCCCAATACAGACCCCTGAGGGACAACACTTGTCACTGATCTCCACCTGAACATCGAGCAGTTGACCACTCCTCTCTGGATAGTGGTCTACCATCCAATCAATTCCTCATCTACCAAACTGTCCACCCATCAAATCCCTACCTCTTCAACTTAGAGAGAAGGATGTTGTGGGGGACTGTGTCAAAGGCCCTACAGAAGCCCAGATAGGTGACATCCATAGCTTTTCCCTTGTCCACTGATGTAGTCACTACATCATAGAAGGCCACGAAGTTGGTCAGGCAGGATTTACCCTTGGTGAAGACATGCTGGCTGTCTCGAATCACCTCCCTGTTCTCCATGTGCCTTAGCATAGCTTCTGGGAGGATCTTCCCTGTCACAGAGGTGAGGCTGACAGGTCAGTAGTTGCTAGGGTCCTCTTTTCTACCCTATTTAAAAATGTGTGCAGTGTTTTCCTTTTCCCAGTCACCAGGGTCTTCACCTGACTACTATGACTTTTCAAATATCACAGAGAGTGGTTTGGCAACTACATCAGCCAATTCCCTGAGGACTCGGAGGCATCTTGTCAGGTCCCATAGACTTCTGTATGTTCGGGTGCCTCAGATGGTCACGAACCTGATCTTCTCCTAGTGGGAGGGACTTTTCTCCCCCAGTCCTCATCTTATGGTCCTTCCACTCAGAGATGTGGGAAAAAAAGGTATCAGTGAAGACTGAGGCAAAAAAGTTGTCTCAACCTTCTCCTTGTCTGTTGTTACCAATTTGTCAGTCTTTCTCATTGGGGGGAGACGCTTTCTTTGGCCTTCCTTTTCTGACTGACATACCTGTAGAAGCCCTTGTAATTATTCTTTGCTTCCCTTGCCAAGTTCATCTCCAGCTGCGCCTTGGCCTTCCTGACCCCATCCCTACACAACCAGGCAGCATCTCTATATGCTTCCCAGGATACCTGTCCCTGAATCCACTGCCTGTGCATCTCTCTCTTGCCCCTTAGTTTGACCAGCAGGTCTCAGCTCAACTAGGCCAGTGTCTTACCCTCCTTTCCTGATTTCTTACACCTGGGGATCGAGAGCTCTTGTGCTGCGTGGAAAGTGTCCTTAAAGATCTGCCAGTTCTGTTCTGCTCCCTTGTCCCCGAGGGCAGTTTCCCAGGGGGTCCTATTGACTAACTCCTTGAAGAGCTGGCAGTTTGCTTTCAGGGTCCTGACTTTACTCTTCTCCTGACCCATATTCCTTAGGACTGTGACCTCTACCAGTGCATGATCACTGCACTTCAGGCTACCAGCAATCTTGACGTCACCAATTAGCTCACTTGTGTTGGTGACCATCAGGCCCAGTATCACACCTCCTCTGGTAGGGCAGTCTATTACCTGGCTTAAGACGTTATCTTCAATGCATTCCAGGAGTCTCCTGTATGGCCTACAGCTCGCTGTGCTACTTTTCCAGCAGATGTCGGGGTGGTTGAAGTCCACCAGCAGGACAGGAGCAGAAACCTTTTTTGCCTTGGTCTCTAATTCTTACCCATAGGCTTTCAGCCTGCTTGTGGCTATTCTTCAGAGACAGCTCATCAGACTCTATCCATTTCTTGATGTAGAGGGCAATGTGTCCGCCCCTCGTTCCTGATCTGTCACTACTGAACAGCTTGTAGCCATCAATAGCTGCACCCCGGGACAGGATTCATCCCACCAAATTTCAGTAATGGCAACTAGGCCATAGTTTTCTAGTAGCGTGGTGGCTTCCAACTCCTGTTTTTTGCCCATGCTGCGTGCATTGGTGTAGAGGCACTTCAGCTGGGCTGTCGGCCATGTCACCTTCTTAGAGGAACTCACCTTAAATGGTGGCATTACTCTAGTTCCCTAGAAAACCTGTGGCAAGGTAGGAAAATAAATTGAAAGCTGAAATGGCATCCCAGAATTGAACTGTTCTGTCTCTTCTCCCATCACACAACAAGGAATCTGTACCCCCTCTCCTTATGCCAAAGTGGACTCTAGTTATGCTGTAGCATAATATTTTCAGTAGTTACACACGATCAGGTGTGTATCTGGTGAAGTTTGGCCACTTGATTCACAGATCCTTTCCTGTTTCTGATCAGTTTTCTTATTATATGTATGAATATTATGAATGTCTTGTCCTGGCAGACTTGCTGTAAGGTAGAGCTATCAACATCTTATCTTTTCTCTACAATACTGAAAAAATGGGAAGGCTGACCTATACAGGGTTTCTGGAGTATTAGCATTGCACTTTTAGTCACGATATTCACATTCTTCGATCAGAGAAACAACATGCCGTCATAGCAACTGGTGTTTATACCCAGACATACTCTATTAGAAAGGTGACTTGTGCAGAAAGGCACCACCAATTCTGCTGCACCATAACTCCCCATGAAACTACACATTCTGCTCAAGTCCTGCTTTATAGAGACATTTGTAGATAAATTACTTTCTACCCATGATAGAATGTTGTGAAAGATATGTTGTAGATAATGTCATCCAAATTCCCATAACCTAGCTTAATTATGGATGGAACCCATTATTCCCCTTTAGTAAAGGAAGGATAATTAGCTGGATAACTCAGATAGGCTTTGGCTAACTTAATCTCCTTCAGAAGCACATACAGTTTCATTGTGAGGCACAGTTGCTCATGTGATTGCTCTGTGCTCCGCTGGTTCTATATGTAATTTCCTTACCCCAAAAAGAGAAAAAAAAATAAATTTCAGTGTTAGCTGAGGAAAAAATGGAACCTTCTATCTGAAAGTAAAAGGATAAGTGAAGAGTAGCATCTGTAGGCTGCAAAGTTACCAGTTCAAGATGCTGCTGCTGTTTCCTACCATAGAGCTTGACTCAGTGGAGCTTTTTAAACAGTTTGGTTTCAGTGTTCATGTGCTTGAGACCATTTCCATCTTCTAGATCATAGACTGCAGAGGAGTAGGGAAGAGTCATTTTTATGATCCTATTTTAGTATTTGAAGGGTCATATTTAATTTTTATTATCCTATTTTAGTATTTAAAGGCATATAAAAATAGGTTGTTGCCATGGGCAGATTATTATCACTGCCATCTCGCTACTTTTTTCAAATATATATGCATTGCAGGTATGGGATTTTTCCTACAGGTTTTCCATATAGGTTTTATCACAAAATGACCTAGTCAAAATAGGGACTTCTGAGTGCTACCTACATAAAAATCAGGGATAAATAACATAATTTTAAAGCTCCGCTAAGAATTTTGTGGGGTTTTCTTCCTTTTTATTACTCTGTTGAGTGTCACTATAAATCTTTCTCAGCGTAAAGTAGAAATAATTTTTTCCCTGAGATTTCTTCTAAGCTGAATTTTTCAGGCCCCGCATTAAAAGAGGTGCTTTGGGGACCACAGAAAAACTATCCTATTTTAACACCCTTGGAAGTAAATATTTATTATGTCCATTACAAAATGTTCTTTGAAAATCAAATTTTTCTACTAAAATATTCTTAATATTTAAAAAGACTGAAAGCCAAGTGAAATGTAATTTTTTTTCCAATCAAAACAGTTAAAGTGATTTAAATGTCTTCTTAATTTTCCTTTTTTTCTCCCCTTTGTCTTTGCTTTTGATGAGGGGAAAAAAAAGGGGGGTGAAATCATTCTATTTCCCATTAAATAGACAATCTGGTGTCTGCCCTGTTTTACTCCCATGGGAAGAGCGTAACAGATGTACAAAAAGGACTAATGTTACATAACAGAAAAGTTTAAAAGACATTAGACTGCTGAACTGTTCAATAACTACCCTTATCTTACCCATCCCATGCCCACACAGCCGAGGTATGAGCTTGGAGTGTGTGTTGTCAGTCTAAGTACCCTTGAGCAGGGGGCTCCAGAGTGCTGAAGCACCGTCTGGCAGTGATATGTGTCTATCAACAGATTAACACCGAGAAACTGGGCAGCATTTGAGCTGCTACGTGTTGATGCATAAAAATATGATTTTGTGCTGGAAACTAGATATTAGGGAAGATTGCCTGGATGCCCGTATCAATTAATGCCAAAAAATACATAAAGAGACGAAAGCGATGCAAACTCAATCAATTTATTTTTTCATAGAAACAAAGAGGTAAATTGTCTGAGTGCAATGCACTCTAACTGACTCTGTTGGACTGAGAGCGTAACTCGTGCGTAGACTTTGTGTTTGGTGAACAGAGGAAAAAAAGAAGAATCATGGATGCGGGCCTGTTTTTTCCATCCTCCATTACTCTAATTAACTGCTGCCCTGGGGTCTGGTGGCAGAAGAGGAGAGTCTAAGACTTGAGAAACAAGGGATTCAGAGATATGGAAACACGCTTGGCACTTATAGGGCAGGAGGGATTTTTCTGTACAAGTCCCTCTCCTTTCCTCCACCTTCTTGCAGCTCTGCTTTTTTTTTATCTGCAGGAGATGGTGTGCCTCCCCTGCTCCCACAGGATGGATATCTTTCAGCCTTCGTCAGATCAGAGAACAAATTATTCTTGTGGTCCAGAGAGTTTCACAAGAGCGGACAGGAGGTCTTTCAGGGTGAGGAGGAAAGAAGTTGTTAAATCTACTGCTGGTCACAAGTGCATTATTGACTGACCTGACAAATGCAATTCACCCTTTAACTAGTGAATAAGCACAGCATCAATAATGTAGAATTCCTTCCTTTGACCTCGACATGAAATTGTAGAAGATATTTTGTCTCTTCACCTAGTTAAGTTTCCTGTCTCCTTGGTGAGTTGAGAAGACTTCCTGTGAGCCCCAAGTGTGTTTGTTTTGGGAAGAAGTGTCTTGGGAACATTAACTCATTAAGTAAAGTCTAATACAGCTCACAGGAAAGCCACCATTTGATATAAGTCCCATTTTTTCCCCATTCTGATATGAGGAGTATTCAAATTAGCTGTACGATGAAAAGGCTTGTCACCTATTACTAGTGACTTAAGCCGTCTTCTTTGGCTGGCTCTGGCTCTAAGGTGCCCCTGGAGGAAATACAAGCAGTAGAACTCTGTGGCTTCCACAGCAAGTCCATGTTCTTCCTTGGAAGCAGATTTCTACTTTACGAAGGAAACTTCCTTCCCTTAACGATGCACAACTCTTCAAACTTGGCTTGGAGGTGAATAGTCTTTCATAAAGAGAATATACATTGTTTTCTTATATATCAGTGGTCACTTTATCCCCAGGGTCCCATAGATGAAGCTAGTTTGAACCTCCACGTTGTTTCCTGTAAAGCAAGAGGTAGGTTAGGTCACTGCCTGAATACTGTCATGGAAATTGAAGCTGAGCCAACAAGCAACCTTCACAGTGTTCCCGTCCTGGGCAAGTAAAACATGTCAGTGGAGGAGTTTAACAGATTTGTTGTCGCGAATATAATTTTGAAGCAGAAGGCAAGCTTGTCTCACAGTGCAATTTGGGAACCCCGCAATTAATGCTGCTATTCAGGCAGCACGGGTGCTTTGTCCTCATGTACCACAGCATCCCATTGCTGGGCTGACACAGGGGACACTTGGCTAAAAGAACAGCGTGCCTGGTCTGGGGTAGGGCTATTTACACAATGCCTACAGCACGCAGACTCTTACACTGATATAGCTGTGACCTCTGGAAAAGGATCAATACCAAGAACCTCCTCTCTCCAGGCACCAGTCTGCAGCTCCCATCAGCCTTCTCTGCAACATAGTTGTTCATTAGCTTTCATTGTGTCCCCTCCTGCAGCAATTCCCCCCACCTTTGCAGTGACTAGTATCTTTCTACTCCCAGTGGTCTGTGTTCTCTCTTTTTGCTCCTACATAGGGGATTTCTATATGGTTTGAGTTTTCCATAGAGACCATTTGCTGTGGTGATGTTGTCTGCTAACCATTTCTTTCCCCCCTTTTTCTTTTTCCTTCCTTTTTTCTCAAAACAAAATATCTCTATGAGGGGTTTATAAAATTAGTAATTACTAGTGAGAAGTGAGGCCAAAAGGCAATTCATTGTATAAAGAATTTATTTTAAATTTAATTGAGTTGGTACATTACATATCTAATTCAAATAATTCCAGTAGCCCAGAAAGCAATGATGGATGCTAAAAAAGCATTAAGCAGTACTTGGGGGAAACACCTATGGTTGGAAGACACGCTCAGGAGCATGGTAGAAGTCAGGGAAGCCTTTGGCACTCATTCAGAGCAATGTTGTGGAGGCAAAAGGCTGAGAAGTGATTTAAATGATATGACATTACAACAGAATAAGCAAAATTTACTTATGTTAAGGCTGGAAAAAAAAAAAAGAATGAACAGCAAGTGAAAGAGGAAACGTGGATTGGGAGAGAACCGTCTTTATCTTACATTCCCCAGCTGGTGACTTTCCTAGCTATGTGCAGTGGTCTGGAAGAAATGCTCTGGTCACTGATTTCCTTCCCAGCATGTGGCACTTCTATTGTGGAAGTCTCTTCTCATTGGTCTTCCAATATTTGTTCTGTTCTCTAACTCCTCCAGAGCTATTGATTCATGGGATAAAATGAGAGGTCAGTTCTTGAGGACTTAATGACAGAAACCATGAAAAGTACAAGGAGATGCCCTTATCCTCATGAAAAAAGTCGTCTTCACAGAATTGTTTTCATCACTTGTGAATGTATTTTTCATTCAATGGGCCAATAATGATACTCATCATCCTCATTTTTCTTGCAAAAGACTTTCACTATATAGTAAAAATAATTATGGTTGTGCCATATAAAAGGCAGCATGAGGGAGGCATATAGAAACAATGCTCAGAGAATCACAGTTAGCAACAGCAATAAATACGTGAAAAAATAGCCGAATCATTTGAAATTTAGGAGAGCTCACATGCCCATTAAAAGGAGTCAATCAAGTCTAAAGCATTAGTAACCTATATATTAGAAGAATGGCATTTTTGGTTTTCATATATGTGTTCCTAATGCCTTATTAGGAAATAAAATTTTGAAGTCCTTAACTCAATTTTTATTCACTCCTCACTCAGACAAAACTCTAATCAACTTCAGTCAAGACCTTGCCCCAGCATGCTAGATGAGCTGTGTCATGTTTTACTGCCATCAGATGATAATAAAAAGTTACTGCTATAAAATATAATGAGGTAAAGGACATTTTATACCGAATGATTTAATAACACTTTGGGCTCATATTGTGCCAGCCGAGCAAGGATCTCAAAGTGCTCTACAAACACTAGTGCATGCATTTTAAGAACAAGGTCTGCGATGAAGTAAATGAAGTTTATTTTAGCTTTCCTGATAAAACAGCACTGTCAGGTTAGATGGATAAAACACGAGTTTCTTAAATCAACGTGTCCAAAGCCCAGCCATTTCTACGTGTGCTATGGCTCTGCTTCAGTGTGGGTGCATGCTTACAGGCTTTGCTCAGATTTCCTGACACCTAGTTTCCTTCAGCCTTGATTGGGAAGCTATTTTGTTTTAGAACCGTCGCATACACAGAATTTTCTCTGTCCCCTGTATTTCTTCAAAGGTCACATTCAATTTCTCTTGCTTGGTTCATTCATTCATTCATTCATTCATTCATTCATTCATTCATTCATTCATTCATTCTTAGCACTGATATATAGGAAGCAAAACCCCCTTTCTAGCAATGCAGGCTGACCATCCACTCAGGTTGGGTGGTACTGGTCTCTATTTCAGAACTGCCAAATTACTCTTGCTGTATTTCAGTAAGTTAATTTCAAGCGAAAAGAATGCAGAAGGAAATGTAGCAGAGGTATTGAGTTATTTCTACCGTAACTTGTTGATTCCTTCCTATTATTTTTTACTGTTCTTTAAGCAGAAGATAAAAATATCTGAGTCAGGAGCCTTCTGTTCACAGTGGAAATGTTCAAAATGTAATCATAAAATTCTATTACGCTGTCATTGCCTTTTCAGACCTTCTAGTCAGAGGAGCTTGCTTACCGTCAGAGATCAGAGGTCACAGCCTGCTACAGCCACAGACTCACAATGAATGAAAGAATGCATTAGTATTTGTTGAAGGCTAAAGCCAAGGCTTTGCTTTATTATATATTACAGCAAAGTGCTTTAGGTGCACAGCTGTACTAGTAATAAGAAGCTATCAGAGATGTGGTATCAGTTCTGAGTAATAGGGAGATACCAGGCCCTACCGAGTATGTTGGAGATGGAAAAGATCTACTATTTCAGAGAATCTGTATCCATGCTGTGGTGAGATAATATATCTTTCTGACTAATCTTTTGTGGTGTCACATTTCATTCAAGTGATTGTTAATCTCTTTGACTCCCACTCAGTCATTTTCATGGCTGCATCTGACCTTCAGTCCCATCCAGCACTGACAGATTCCTTATGTACCGAAAGGCTTTGCTGAGAAAGTCCCACATTCAACACTTACATTTGTTTGATAATCAAAGCACAGCCTAATATATCACATGAAATTTCATCTGATATAGCCCTCCCATTTGTCTTTTCCATGGCTTCCAAGCAGTAGACAACTGTGACTTCATTGTGTTGTTTTCCTTTTGGTCCTCTCTTTTTTTCCACCCTCGGGTGTTCCAGAGTCAACATCTCACACCTCTTCTCCCCTCCTCCTGCCCTTCACTGAATTTCTTGCAGCAGTCGGTCTTTCTTGTTTACCCCGGGATCTGCCACAGTCAGAACTTTGTCTCCTCTGTTATCTGATCCTGAACATCTCCAGAGAAAATATAGTTTGTCTTCTTCCAGTGTCACCAACTTTTGCACAAAGCAGTTTAGCTTCTTACTCACTGAGTTCCTAGTCAACCAACGGCATCCACATTTTGATTCAATCAGCTATACTGAAAATCGTGTTGATGTGAGAATACAAATAACGGTGCAGAAGGCAAAAGGTGTTTGGCTGGGTGTAAAAGACAGTATTTTGTGGAGTAATGTGATGGTAATGATAAAATTCACAATATATCTACTTCTGCGTTAAAGATTGTCCTTTGTGAAGTGAAAATATCTTTAGAAGCAAATCTAAAACCACAGCCCTCAATTTCCTAATACTTCTGTAACAGTTTAGTTAAATGTTGACTTTTTTATGTGTGTATGTGTGTACTGTTATTCTTTTATAACAATATAGCATTAATTTAATATAAAAATGATGTTTGAAATTCCCTTTAACCCGTCAGAGTATTTTACTGTCAAGCAGGAACTGATGTACGTTTCTATTCTCTCTGTTTCCTAAAAGGAACCTTCCAGTCCCAGAGTGACCCTTTGGTAGCTATTCTCAGCAGCGGTGAGTCATTCATTAGAGCTTTTGAGTCATCGATGGTATCAGTTTCACATAGGCATCAGAATCACAACCGCACTTGCTATGTAAGAAATGAAAGTAGCAGTGGGAGATAAATTACTTTGGCAAAACTTCTCTGTTTTCTTGCTTTTCTACATCCTAATTTCATATCGTCTGAAGCCTATAGACATTCATTATTGAAATGCTTCGTGTCACCTGCAAACTTTATTTTGATCAGCTTGATAGGAAAAAATAAAATGTATTGTGCTTTGTTATGCTGTAGCTAGAACAGTTTTCTCCAGGCAAAGGATGTTTTACAATGACATTGAATGAGAATGTATTCCTCTGAGAGATTATAGTGAATTGTCAAAGGGATAAGAGAAGCTCAGTTTTTGGTAGAACTAATTCTAGGTCAAAGTTCTGTCTACCCTAGAGTCAAAAAAGAGGTTAAGGTAAGTCTATTTGTTAGGAGAATCTTAAGCAATGAATGAATGAATTTTTTATTCATTTCAGTTCATTTATTGATTTACCTGTAAGTGGCAATCCTTTCTATTTTATTTAGTGTAATGAAAAAAAAAAATCACTACAAGGGAAATGAAATGTAAAAATCCTCCTTTGGAGGCAAATTTTGCCATTCTTCTGTGCCACCCTCATTTAACATCCAGAGTCTCCTACCTTTAATGATGTCACAGTCTGTTCTTTTAGGCTGAAAAACTCTTTTCCCCTTCCCTCCTACCCTGTTTTCTCTCATTAAGAGATTAATATCTACACAAAAGATGGAATTTCCTACACGTTTTCTTAGAGGCTTCAGCTTCGGTCTCCTCAAACAGAGATTCTGGTTTCTGAAAGCATAATTTTCATTTTAAAAGGACAGACTATTGGGAGGGATAAAAAAGGATTAAAAGTATGTGACTGATGCAGCTCTGCAACAGTGGAACATAACAACGGCTGACGGACAGGTGCTTGCTCTTATGGTTTCTGGTACGGTGTCACACTTGGCTCTCTCTTTGCTGGGGTTGCAGGTGGTTGTGGTTTCAAAGGGGCTGTGGGAACAGGACTGAAATAAACTGTTCTTTAAGTGGGCGGTGCTCTCTGTAGCCTGCTTGCAGCAAGATATTGCATACAGGTTTCAGTATTCTTGAAGCTATTCTTCCGTAGAATAGTTTCTCCAAGAAAATTCAGTTTCTACAAAATCATGGTATTCTAGAAAGTCATGGATTTATCTCAATTTATCTCGATTCTTTTACTTTTGCACTGGGGAAAACTTCTATTAAATATTCTGTTCATTTCTTTTTTGCTCAAGGTGAACCAGAATTCTTGAATCGTCCAAATTGGTTCAGCAAAACACTAAGCTAGATATTCCTGTTGTAACACATTCCTAGCAGAAGTAGGAAATTATAGTTTCCAGAAATCTTTGCAGCAAATTTCACTTTGAGATACATAGGAAATGCATGTTACCTGCTAGCACATGGGAGGAATAGTTCAGCTAATGAAAATGTAGCCGTTGGCTCCCTGAACTATAGGAAAATGCAGTTTAATATTAAAATTACTTGTGAAAGATTTTTGAGTTATTTCAATGAAGCAAAACTTGGGGCAAGTTTAAAAGTTTATTTTCATCAGAAGTGTTAAAATATAATATTCTTGTCAATTCGAATGTGATAATTTTCAGTGTATATATTTTTTTAATATTTATATTCCCATTGCACAGAAATATGGAAATATAAACTATTTTGCACCACTTGTAATGTAGAGAAAATGATGAAATGTCAGGATGACTTATGGATTGGAAATTCAATATTTTTTCAGCCAAATCACATCTATTCAGAATTTCTGAATAACGGTTCCCTGATTTATTATTTAGGACACTTCTTTAATAATACCAGTAGTTGCACTGGTGAAGCAATAGAAACGATCAAAATGCTTAATTTGTTGCTCATTGAGGTGACAAAATTTTGGGGTCACTGCTTTGTGTCTTCATTTTGGTTCCCTCTTGAAATTACAAGCACACAGCAACGTCCATATAGTTGGGAACTTGAGAACCCTTTTTTCTCTGAAGATCTCCTTAGCTTGCTGAACGCCTCGCGGTACTTCATGAAACCTGAGGGATTTAAAAAATATTTACAAGCCTATTGCAATGCTGGCAATAATAGTCCTATTTTTCAGAGGAAAAAACCTCTAATCCTAGGACTGTGAAGAAAGTACTGAGAAAGACTAGCTACTACTGAATATTTATGTCTGCAGGTTCACCTTGACAGAACTGTTTTTATTTATAAAGTAGCAGCAGCACTCCTTAGAAAATAAAGCACCCATTCTAAAATATGTCCATCTTTATCGTCTACACTGGTTTAAGAAGCATCTGCTTTGCTGTGGTGCGAATGAAGATAAATCATTAATTTAAATACGGGACCCTTGGACTGTAAGCTTATCTTTCTTGTTATACCCTCAGAATATATTTCCCCAGCCTAAAGCTTTGTTTTCAGAAAATGTAAGCAACCTCTCTTAGCAAATTCAGAACTGGGACATGGTCAGACTGGATCAAGGTTAGGTTGAAGAGGAAAAAAAAGGTTTGAAGGAGCACTTGATAGAAAGCATACTTTGAAAAAGCAGCACGCCCTTGAAAATAGGGTGCAGTAGGTTGTTCGTATGCCAGATTTAGTCTCTCCATGGACCTTGGTAGGAGCTGCACTCAGTTGCCTGTAAGCAAGGTTGAAGGATGCTGTTCAGAAGAGATTTAACTCAGGTTTCCGAAAACTGGAACCTGAAAAAAAATCTGGATTTACACAACAGGGGACAAATTCTGCCTTAACTAGCTCATACACAGCTCTTTTGAGGTTTAAAAGCTACCTGTTCAAACCATGTCTGATTGAAATGGTTGCAGAACCTCTCTGTGCCAGAGGAAACTACTGACTTTTATTAAAAAAAATCATATTTTATACCTGATCCAAAAACTACTTGTGAATGAGAACTTTTCCGCTGATTACAAAGTATTTTTTTCAGGCTCCGAATGAAAATTTCAGCCTGACAAATGTTGACTCCAGTTGTCTGTCCTATGCGGAGAGGATTAAGAAGGTCAATCTTATTTCCCCTCTGAGAAAGCATTGTAATTAATTAATTGAAGTTTTAAAATATGAGACTAGTGTATATAGGTCTGCTCAGATTTATCATGATGGAAAAAGCAACAACCAATGTCACTAACAGGAGCTGGAGATAGGTGAGACGAAACAAGGAGAATGTAATATTAGCGCTGTGCGTGACTGTACTTCCTCACCTGTGTTGAGAACAGCCAGATTAGACACTAGTCATATCTATGAATATTCCTAAATAAGAGAAGGTGCAGAGATATTTTATGAGAGATGACAGAGGCAAGAAGAAGACCTCAGTTCCAACTTTTCTAAAACACACATGCGCGCGCGCACACACACACAGAGTGTCAAACCATCTCTCCAGTAACAGAAATCTCCAAACTCTTCTGCAAACACGCCTGCTTTCTGCCAGCTGGTTATTGCTGAAATTGTCTTGTATCCAACCTATCAGGCTTAATGTGATGACAGAGAATAAAATAATCTAGAAGTTTGGAGTCATTAAATAATCTTCAATCACTCCACATGTACAACCTCTAGGTTCAAATCCTAAGAAGATTTAGAATAATATAAAATTAACACTGAACAAACAATAGAACTCACTAGAAATCTATGAGCATAGATTTCATGTAAAGAAGCAAATTCTGTAGCCTATTAGATAGTCATTATTATAAACTTATTCAGTGATTCAGAAACCCATTAAATTCTTATCCTGTTTTGCCTTCATCCTACATAATTTAAAGTCCAATCTGCACTCACTTTATGGGAGGTCAAAGAAACTCCAAAGTAAAAAGTACACTTTCAAAATTCCTGTGACTCCTGAACTAATGAAGCAAAAAAGAGGTCAAAAGAAAATGGTAAATAGCTGAAAATATGTTTCTGTTTGTTAACAGATAAATATAATGCAGTAAAAATGAACTTGTCCTGAAGCAGATAAACTCTGTGAACCCTGTGTCCTGACAGGGATGATTCTTGCTCTAATAAATCAGATAATCTGTCCTATGTGGGTGGATTTATCTTAGACTAAAAGTCTCATTTGTCACAGAGGTACCTGCGATACCACAGTTATGGCAGAGTTTTTCAGTTTAACAGATGTTTCAAATCTACTTTTTTTGTTTAAAAATAATAAAAAAACCCCAAACCCCCAAACCCTAGAACTTAACTTTTTATTATTATTTGCTTTTTCTCCTGGTTTGGTAAATAACAGGTTAACACAGGAAAGTAATCCCCACTCCCCCCCATGTTGTAATTGCATGCAGTCCATTGAATTTGTCAGCTAACTTGTGCACAATTTCAAGTGCCCAATAAAAGGATGCTTGTAAGGGGAATCCCTGAGTTGCTTATATATGCAAGGAAGACTATTTAAAGATAGGTAAAATGAACCTGTCTCCTGAGGTATCTGTTTTTCTTTATCAAGTTTCTTTACTAAGCATAAAGAAATGAATACATTTTCATTAGAGATGTAAAATTTAAGACCACGTTAAGATGCTTAGGAGTGGCAGAGTAGACCCAACCCAGGTCTGTCTAGTTTTTGTCATTCTTTTAAATAATTTGCCTTGATCTGTATCTCATTTTTTTGCTTCTTTTTCTAGGAAGAGAAGTTCTGGAATCCCCTCCTTGTCCATGTGCTCTTCATCTGCCTTTCAAGACTTAGGAAGTCTTCTAGACTTTTCTATAAGTAAGACTTGTTTGTATTATAGTTGGTTACTTCTTTCCATGGGAAGAAAAAGAAATTTGTAAGTCCATATAGGACAGAAGGATGCTCTGTGCAGCTTGTGGGGAGTCCCTCCCTATTTGAACTGGCTATGAGACTCAAGAGGACTGGGTCACACCAGCAAGCCAGTGAGTGGTATTTCCCAAGCGTAGCAGACACCGCACTCCTTTCAGATAGCTGTGCCGCTTGGGTGATTCAGTTTAGACTTTCTGTACAGCATTGTGCTGCCCTGTGTGGGCGTGTTGAGGTATTGGGCTTTCACCAGAGCAATACAGTATTTTATTAGGGAATCCTTGCTCACTGCAGCAGGAAAGAAGAAAGGCTGTACAACCTACTCCCTCCTACTTGAAGGGAAAACTCCTTGAGCTACAAAAAAAGAGGCCACGGATTTATATTAGTCAGGTCTACTGACTCTGGCTTTTATTTTCATGCACTTAGCCACTTAAACTGAATAAATCCATGCTTGCCTTCTAAGCTGGGGACATTCAAGTATGAACTGCTATCATATTTTATAAATAAGCTAAAAGGAAGGTCATGGATTGCCTCAGGAACAGAACCTAGGACCTCATGCAATAAGTTTTAATCTTAACAAATCATCCATGTGGCCTCTCAGATTGAATACGCTTTTCGTAGTAAATCTCTAGCTACTAACCCACAATTTTATTCTGCAGTCAAGGATAACAACCAAGACTCCTGATCTCTAGCATGTGACTGGCAATTAGGCAGAAGTTATGTGATCCAGGTTGAACATGTGTGTAAAGATCTCTTCTCACAACTGAGTGTGATACAATAAAAGGTCTCTGCTATTCAAATACACTTAACCTGAGGACAAAGAGGTCCTATTTGCATGGATGTATGTTTCTTCTTGGTTTTAATTTTATTTTATTCTACTTCATTTTATTTGCTGTTGGTCATGTCATGAGAAATTATATCAGAAGGCATAGTTCTAATACAAGAATCTTTATTGTACAAAAATTACCAAAAAAACCAATATTAAGGTATTTCACCTCCCTCGTCTGGCTTGGCAATTTAAGTGTTGAAGTTTAGTAAATACGTTTCAAAAAAGAAAAAAAAATCACTAGCAAAAATGTTTAGTGACACTAAAGGGTGCCCCAGACACATCCTGTAAACTCAAAACATGAGAAATCGGATGTCGAGAGAGAAGTTTCCTGAACTCCTTATCACTTTTTCATTGTCTGAAATACTGTCAGCAGCATTCCCCCAAACCACATGAACTTTCTACTTTCATCTGCAACAAACATCAAAAAGAAACACGTATTCCACCTCACAGATTGGTTTACATAGTTCCTCAGGGTCTCAGGCTTGCTAAGGCATAACGCTTCCCGAGTGCACGGAACAAGTGTGAGTCAGATAGACCCGTCTGTTGATACAAAGAGCATGTGAGGTCAGCCTTAAGACTCGGGAGTGTGAGTTTGATGAAATTCATGTTTATGCTACTTGAAGGTTTCCAGTAAATGATACAAATTCCATATCTAGTCCATTTGCCTGTACACATTTGCTCACTGCAATATATCTTCTGGAGAAATGCTCATTTTTAAATAACATGAATATGTTCTTTTTAAATTTTTTTCTGTTCTTTTTATTTTTTCTTCTTTTCTTTTTTGCTCTCTTTTCTGAATTCACAAATTCACTTATAAATATTACTGGTACAACAGGAAATGATAGAGGCTGATGAGACAGTGGATGTCAGTGCATGTGCCTGACAAAATCGGCTGTACTTAGGCAGAATAGAGATGTAAAGCTGCTATACTAATACTAAATATTAGCATAAACATCTGTTTCTGTTCCCGTATTTATAACTAAAGATGTCTTGATGAATCAATACACCCTCGGAAAGTATTGAAATGCCACTAGAATGAGCAGCGTGGTAGGCTATCTCAAAATGTAAAACTATTAGAGAATTCTCACAATGTGTAAGAAACTTGAAAAGAGAGCCACAAGTAAAATCCTCAATAAAATACAACTGTAACCACACGAGATACGAGGGAGTGGATTTTCTTTTTTTCTTTTGTATGTCATACGTAGTTACTGAGGATTCAGTCCTGGAGGTAGTAAATGCTTTGGCTGAAGAGAATCGTATTCGTATGAAGCTTTTGAGTTGTGCTAATGTAAGAATAGGACAAAAATTGTGACTATTAACTGCTTTTGGGGTAAAAGAACCACCTACCAATAATACCATATTGTAGTAGTAATAAAAGAGGACTGAAAGGCAATGATGTTGATAGAGATGGAGAATGTTTTCCATATGTAGGGGGGGTAAATTGGATGCACCTCTACACCTTGGAAAGGACAACATAGAAAAATATGGCAGTTGCATAAATTTATGAATAGGGTGGAGAACAGGGAAGACTTGTTGGATTTCTTGCAGCACAGGAACTCAGGAGGACACATACACAATAAAGTTATCAGGTAGTGAGTTTAAAACAAACAGAAGGAAATACTTTTCCGTATTGTTGCATAACTGCACTATGAGGTCATTTCCACGAGATGCTGTGGATGCCAAAAATATAAACGGATTTAAATAGAGTTTGGAGACATTCATGGGAATACATCCATAAGTAACCCAGATGCAATGTCTGGCTCAGGAAATATTTAAACTGATTGCTGCTGGAGCTGAGAGGATAGACAAAGAGTCAGACACTTTATACATGTCTTGTTTTCTTCCACCTTTTCCTGTATATTCACGATTGGACAGAGACTCTCAAATTCATCTCACCATATAAGGGGGAAGAGTCACGACTAGGAAAAATGAAAGATACTGTCTTGTAACTGGAGATATTTTGAGATGGACTTTGACTGTTTACAAAATCTACAGAAAATGCAATATGCACATAGAACAGAACTTTGAAATTAAATGATTTTTTTTCCCTTTTGTCTAGTTCAATAGAAAAGCCGAATCTTTCCCAACTCTGCTCCATAACTTTCCCTTAGTTATGCCATGGGAGCCGTCTTGCTCCCCTGTATAGCCTGATGGCCAAGACGCTTGGGGTCCCTGAAGACAGGGGCGTAGTGATGCTCAGTGTCCTCCAGTGGGTTCGGCTGCAAGAAAATTCCAGTA
Organism: Chroicocephalus ridibundus; assembly: GCF_963924245.1. Lineage (NCBI taxonomy): Eukaryota > Metazoa > Chordata > Aves > Charadriiformes > Laridae > Chroicocephalus > Chroicocephalus ridibundus. The sequence goes on from NC_086286.1 coordinate 113,873,298, forward strand.
TCCTATGAGAGGGAATGTGAGCAAAGGCCATTTAAAGAAGAATGTTATTTCATGAATAGAAGGACTGGGATCAATTACTCCTAACATTAGCCATGGAAACTTAAGTGACTAGTCCAAGCACTCAGGCTATCTACAGTGAATCATTATTTGGGCTCCTTCTGTAGTTGATAAGGAGATAAAAGTGTTAAGGACAGACAGAGTGGTTTAATCCTCTTTCTTTCTCCATTGATTATAAAGGGTTCACAAATAATTAGTGTAGAACTAAGTCACAACTTTTTATATAGCTAAAGTTAGGGTAAATGTGACCCATAAGGTCCGATTTCCCAAGTGAACTCCCTTGTCAATACAAGGGGATTTTCGTCAGTGAATTCTGTGACACATTGCAGAACTGAATCTCCCTAAATATTTTGTGTTCTCCTAAATGTGATTTCCTTTCTGAAGCAAATTATCCTTTAGTCAAAGATAATGAATTTCCATCCCTAAAAAAACTTTTATTAATTCATGAACTAAATATAAAATAAACAGTAGCAGTTTAATTCTTAGGCTCTTATTACTTTTTCAGGGTCTCTTCATGTACATGCCATCACCATCCCAATAGCTTCTCGGTCAGTGTGCTGCATCCCTGCATTTGCATATAAGCTGAGGCTGCCAATAAAGTTTCCAGTTAGTGCCAAGTGAGTTGGTGTTCTTGTAATGTTAAACACTTCTCCAGCGGTCTGAGACCACGCATCTCATTTCATGTGGGATATTGAACAATTAACATCTTTCAGTCACTTAACCAGCCGAACTGAATATGAAGTGACAACTTAGAGTCTCACCATGAGCAAGTCATGATCCACTCGGCCCCCCTGTATATGAATTTTTAACATAATTGAATGTAATTATCAGAGGATTTTGCATGAGAAGAAACTGTTTAGTGTTCTACAGTGTGCCTCAATTATGAATCTGATACTGAGTGGGGTATTTCACTCTCATTCTCAATATATATATATTAGACAGCATTTAAAATGGGGATGTTAAGGCAATAAATTGGAAAGGCTACTGAAATTTGAAAAGGCTAATGAAGATTATTGTTTAGTATGAGAACAGATAACAGGTCAAATCTCAGTTTGCACACTATTCAATACAAGAATTTATCACATAAATTCATTCACCACGGTAAGTATGATATATTCCAGGTGCTTTCAGTCTCTATCCATACATTTTTTATATAATAGTGCTAGGATTAGCCTGAAAGGATTTCCAGAAATCTGGAGGCACTGTTGCAAAAATCTCAAATAATATCTATGGCCATTTTATGAACTCCAGAAGGTAAACAAAATTTTATATGTATATCTATCTATGGAAAAGCTAGCTGGACTAGTACCTCTCTTTGCCTTTGAAAAGTCTGTCCCCCTTTGCTAGCTCACCACCTCCCCTGATTGCAAGATACTGCTAGAGTGCAGACCACTGGCATTTTTAATTACCTCTTGATTTTTGTCTCGTGGCAAGACAGGAAGCAGAAAGGAGAATGCTTATCTGCTGAGCGTACGACTCTTACAGGGTCAAATACAGCATATCCTGAAGAAATCTTGCTGTTTTCCACTGTTTCCGTATTTAATACCTGATACGCTTAGAGAATAATATATATTTGCATATTATATAATTCTTATATATAACTTTGTTGTCATTAGCTTTTAGGATAATCTATAATGGAGAGACTGAGGGACCTCTCTGGGATCTCTCTGGGATGCCTCCCTGAGGCATCTCTCTGGGAGACTGAGGCTCCCTCTCTGGGACTTTCCCGAGGTCCTGCAGTGGTCCTTTGCCTACACCAAAGCTGGAATTCCCCCTCAGAAGCAGTTCTGTCTTCTCTCGACTGCTGACTTCTTTCTTCTTGTCTTCAAGCTATTGTTTCTTATTCTATGACACATACGTATAGCACGCTTATTTGCTTTTTATCTTTCGAATCCTGATTTACAGTTCTCTGTCTCGCAAAGAAGGTGCTGGCAACTTTCATCATGTTATTTCAAAGGCAAAGAAATACTAGATTCTGTTTTCCTCTGTAGCTGGCTGAAGTCTCACAATCAAACATTGCTTCCTTCAGCTTTTGAAGGAAAATTAAAAGAAGCTCTTGCCCTGCGGTTATTGGCAGCTGCTGCAGTGGTTAATTATCCATATTTCAGGCTCAGATTTACTGTACAGCTTAATCAGCATTTCTCTAGGCTTGTGTAATCTAGGAATGGTTTTGTGAAGCATGGCAAAAGTGTACATACAGGGTCACACAAAACCGCTGTGGATGAATACACTGTTTTAATGTCACTATCACCATTCTAAAGCTCTGGGGGGAACCAGAAATGTCCATTGTCTGCTGTGGAAAAGACACAGATTTTTAGCTGTTTTAATTCAGCCTGGAACTGCACCGAGGTGAGTCTGCACTGGCAAACAAGTTGCCTCTCCTCTTTGCTCCTGGGGGGAGGTCTGGGCTCTGATGGCATCCTCGCTGCATGTTTGTTAGTTCACTTCAGTTCTTCTCTTTGGGGAATGAACAAAATATTTATTCTGTGATAAAACAGTCGTATGGTTTTGGCAATGGTTTGGTCCAGAGGCTGTTTCTGATGGGCAGTTCATACCACCTATGCATCAAGTTTGCTCTCTCACATGTTTTCACCCCTCCTCCAGCACATCAGTATTCCTGCAGAACCACAACATACCTGCAGCCGCCCTCACAAGTTCTTTAGCTCCAGCCCAAGACATGCATGATGTTATCACAGTATACAAAACCAACTCTGGTTAATTATGACACAGCACTTGCGTTACTGCAGGCATTTTGAAATTAAATATAAGAAAACAAATTAGTAATTCTGTCTTCGGGCTATAGATTTACTTTTCTGTTAGTAAACTAAATAACACATGGATGAGTCCAAGTAGGGGGATGAGTCCAGGTTTTGCACCATGATCATCTTGAGTGTTAAAGTTGCAGAACAGTCCCTTACACAATTTACGTTTAGGCCATCTAGTGCTATCTTAAACTACTGTTAAGCAAAGTTCAGAAACACAGCCGGGCTCTGTTCCCAATACATAGTCTAGATGCTGCCACTCTTTTGTAGCAGAAAAGATTTGAAAATTAAGAATGTAGACAGCCCTCAGGGCCAGGGAATGGGCTCTGGGACAGCTTAGGTTGCTGGACTGTATCTATGTGTGACGTGAGATGCATAGAAGATCTTGATCAAATGGCTGGTCTGATTTAGAGAGGCAATGTGGGCACAAGCCACACTGAGCAACCAGGCATTGGCACCAGACATCTCTCTGCGGAACAAATGGTCTTAGCAGCGTAGATACAATGCAAGTTGTCCAGGGTGCTTAGGTGTATCGTCAGAACAGCCTGGATGAGATTTGCAAGGAGGAATCTTGGACATGTCCTATGCATTATGGTGAATTAGGTGCTTCCCATGCTTGCTCTGAGGACTGGCTTGGCAGCTCGTGCACCCTCTGTTTATCCTGCCTGCACTTTGCAAGGCTCAGGCGGGTTCCAGCAGGAGTTGCTGACATTGCCTGTAGCGAGGAAAGGCGAGGTCTGCAGGCAGCCTGAAAGGAAGGCGAGAAAGAGCTGAGACCTCCTGCAGTGCTGAGATGCACAGCAACAGCTACAGCTGTGGGATTCACGCAGGTCTCGCATGGTTGTGGGTCTGGAAAATAGACCCTCTCCCAGGCTCCCCGGGGAGTGTTAATAGCTCTATATCCCCAGACTAAATGGCACGGGTCAGCACCCCGTGAAGGTCAAACCCTCACTAAACATACCTGACACGATCCTTAAGTCAAGTAAGACGGCCTTATTTGAAGGGGGACGGCAGCTTGCTTAATGCATTTTATTTGTATGTGAAAAATATCAACCCAAAGTGGCGACAATTGCAATTTGCAGGTACGTTCTCACCCATGCAAAGTTGGAAAGTAGAGATCAGGTTGTTTAGCTTTTGTTTAGTATCTGAAACCTGTCATCATATACATCTGATGTCCCATAACAGCCCTTGAGGTACATAATTACAGAGTGTGGGGATGAGTTTTCTTTTTCAAAAAATGTCAAAGTTTCGATGTTTCCCACAGAATAGGAATTCATTTTTGTTAAATCACTAATGTGGTTTCTCTCATTATGTCAAAATGTTGTGTTTCATAATTTCAATTAGTCTCATTTTGACATATGAGGTAAGATATGCCGACTTTAATAATTAGCTTTGATATGCAATTCACATTGAAAAAGAAACAAATAATAAGTTTAAATTAAATGAAAAAAGGTTTCATTTTTACCGAGAACTACACGTTGTTATTTATTTTCCTGGTTCTGATAAAACTATAGCTTGGTAGTAAATTATTCTCTTGCACATTTTTTTCCATTCTTATTACAAATATAATGAATTTGAAATTAACTAGTAGGAATATATGGCATATAAAACATTCAAATGTTTACAGTGTCTTAACTGATTTTTTTAATTTTTTTTTTTTATTTGTGGAGAGGAACAATTTGATCCTGAATTGTGAAGAGTTATCTGGAGTTGAAATGACTTACCATAGAGTAGCAAATAACCACAGGACTGGAAGAAGACAGGAGCGATGACAGTTACTTTCCTTCCTGCTTTAACTCAGAGCTCAACAGCAGGTACAGAATGTTCTGAGGTATTGCAAAAACTCATTAGTTCTCTATAAGGAAAGTTTGCCCTGGAGTTCACAGTTATTATCCTTGAAGCTAACGATGTGAGTTGAAATTCTATGCAGCTTCGGTGCAGCATGTTTCTGCATTTACTGTGTCACCTCAGCTGAACCCTTTTGGCTCTGAGAGCCTTGCTGTAGCCCGTCAGCAAAATTACAGGTTATGGTGAACAAATGCTTCAAGTTCTTGGGTAATTTCTGGATTAATCAATGGAAATTTTTACGGCTCTAGCATTTTTCTGCTGAAGGGATAATTATTTTTCCTATTTTGCCTTGAAATGAACAAATGGATAACACAGACTCTAAGACCAGTGTGTAAACACACATATTTCTGTAGCTTCACGTGCTCAAAATTTTATTCAGTCACATTAGAGCTGTCCATTGAATTCCCCAATCTCTTACTAAATCTGCAATTACTATTGGCACTGGGCAGCAGGTAATATGCTCTTTGCTCGCAGGTGCAATATGCTGAGCAGCATTCAAAACGCTTTTCCCCACAAGAATCGTTTATTTGGATGGTAATTCCCCTGTTTTGTTCTGCTTACACATTTGTGCTAGAAATCTATGAAACCTGGATGTATATGATGTAATTATGGACACAAGAGGCAGATGTATATGCAATGAACCAGATTTTGAGAGGCTTGTGCTTGGCTGAGAGAGACGAGTTGTTAAGTGGCCTCCATTCGACGCTGCGGGATGGTGCTAAGCTCTTTATTCACTGTAAAGCACAAGAAGCACAAGACAGAGCTGGTTTATATTCATCTCTCCTTTGACTAGTCCTGTAGGATGGAGTGGCTCACCAAGGAAATGGTCTTCCTGAGTGGCCATGATCCCTTCGCTGTTCCTTCTGGGGCAGCCTGGCTTCACTTTGTCCCATACACAAGGCTGACCTCAGTGAGACCTCTCTGGCTCCTATGTAAGCAGCCATGTGCACTCCTCACAAGGAAAGTAGGTTAAAAACACTCATCCAAAATTCCCACGTGACAGCCCACTTGTGCCATTACAAAATTCAGAGATAGAGGGAGATTTAAAATGACTCTATAGGAATTTTACTGTCTAAATTATTACAACTTCCCTGCATGAGGGAAGAATCCAGATACTAAATTCAGACTCAAATGCTTCGTCATATTATAAACCAACATTTTCCGTATAAACCAACTCTTTCAGCAGTTTGGCATCGTCATATTTAGTTCCTTTGCTAACCCCATTTTGCTACATGGGTAACTCAAAAAAAAGGAAATAGTTATACGATATTGTGCACCAGGGTAAAATCCAAATCTTAAAGGATAGATTTGATCAAAATGCAAGACTTCTAAACTTTATTATAAAGTGAACCAAGGTCAACTGCATGTATACTATCTGCAACCTCCACTTGTAATTTAATTCATAGCCTGAACACGACTTGTCATTTTTCATTAGAAACTAGGCTAACTGTGTAGTTTTGCATGTATTGGAAGAAGCCCAAATTTATGGCTTGAGATAGGAATAGAGTCTACAGTTTTGTGAGGGGGAACATCCTGGGCTCAGTGGTAATTTCTGAGCAGTGCAGTGGACTCTGAGGTGATCCGTGGTCCAGATCGAAAACTCTCACCTCAGAATAAGCTTGCTGCTTGAATCCAGTTTTTGTACTTCTAAATTACACAAAGTATAGTGAATCTTTAAGTAAATTAAAATGTATTTAGCAATGACATATAGACAGTTAAATGGGATCATTTGAAAGGTAGAAGACCTTCAATATTCCCATTCCTGAAAGGAATGTTGACAAAGGGCAAAGACGTGCAGCAGCATTGCAATAGATTTCTCTGTTGGTAGATGAAGGTGGCTTCACCAAATCTTTCCATTTTGGCAGGATGCAGTGAAAGGGGCTCTTCCTCTCACCTTTGTGCTGCAGAGCCCTATCCTGAGCTAAGCATTCCCCATCTCCGAGAGGGGCGTTTACTAACATTAGTAGGTTGGGGCTGTGTCTCGGGAATGCAGGCAATAAATCAAGAGGACTGGAAGCACTGCCAGTTTAGGAAATTAATAAGAGGAAGTATCAGCAGCTAATTTAATTGGTTACAGCCCTTTTGTCATAGTCAATACATAAATCTCACAGCAGGTCGTAGCTGGTGCTAAACTCACAGGCAAAGGACAGAGCTTGTGGTTTGATTCAATTGCCTCCTACTAAGGAGACAAATACCGAAGTGAGGGAGCCCCAATGAAGACTGAATGCCAGTTAGTCCAGAGTTTGGTTGGATTATTAAAACGCGCTGTCTGGTTGTTAGATGAAGGCTGTCACTGTGATGTTGCCATGCCACCTAAGGTTGTGAAGCATAAAACCACTAACTATACAGTGGCTTTTCTTGGTAAACATGGTTTATAATTCTGTTGTTTCCACCACTGTAATCTGCTTCTACCCAAAGTGCTGTCAAAATGGAACCAGATTGCAGTAGTGGATCTTTGCTTGATGACTGATCTTATTTTGATCCTCAAGATTGGATTGTTCCTGAGGACAATCAGAAAATGTGAAACCTTCATGTTTCAGGCTTCTTCAGTGTCCATGTTTCATGGTTATGCAGTAAAACTGTTCTTACATTGACCTGACAGATCCCTAACTTTGTTGACTAAAGGGCATAAAGCATGATGGCAAAAGCTGCTATCCAAATAATCACATCTCCTGAACATCCTCCAGCACTGTCTCTGAAACTATCTCTATATTGGGTAATATTCTGCCATGAAAGTAAAAACTGAGATGGTTGTTGTAATTTAGATTTGGAGGCTGTTGGGTAGTTGCAATGAAGGCTCTAATTTGATCCATACTAGTAATTTGACAGGTCTATGCTGTTTCCCATGGAATGACAAGAGCCACTAACTAAAGTAATTCATCAGACTAAGCCAATGAGGCAACTCAGCTGTGTATTCAAAGTATGAAAGCAGAGTGGTATTGAACTCAATAGTGAGACTGGCAGCTGCCTCGTGTTCATGAATCAGTCTCTGATGATCGGAAGCAGTGTTAATGATGGGCCGCAGACCTGATGACCTCCCTGGAAAGCAGAAAACTGTATGATGCATTTATCATCAACAAGGACAAAATTTTCTGTTTCATGACAGAGTTCTAACTTTGCAGCAAAATAAGATGACACATCAAATTCCTTTTCAATAACGCAAAACAGCCAAAACCTCAGCTCATTGGCTTCTCTAGATAAATGGAGAAAGTCCAGGATGGTGCATACATAGAATCTGGTCCGTACTTTCCATCTTTGATGCCAACGATGTTGAGATAACCCCTTTTCCAGCTTCTGTTATTGTTATTGCCTCATTGGTCAATGCCTCTGTTACTTATGTCATTTCAGTAACCTCACCAGAACTTTGATTACATTTACATGAGTTGGCAGCATGTATCACGTCTATATAAAAACTTCCCAGTCCTCATAGACAAACTGAGATGGGCCAGTACCACAGCAAGTGACAAGGGTAGGGACCATATTTTACCAAGGATTTTACATAGCAAATGAGGTATTTAAAAGATGGGTAGACGTGGTGCTTAGGGACATGATTTAGTGGTGGTTTTCACAGTGGTTGACGGTTGGACTTGATGATCTTAAAGGTCCCTTCCAACTCAGATGATTCTATGAAAGAACCCAAAGCTGCTTACTTAAATAGTTTATCCTGAAAATCATTTAAATGCAATAATATGAAATCAAATTAATTTTGGATGAATTTGCAGGCTCTTAACAGTTTCCATATTATAGAAATCATGTAGAAGGTATAATGTGAAAGATCATATTATTCTTTGTACTCTGATCTAGTCAAAATTCTGTATAAAATTAAAACAAAAGGAGTTTGTGTTTTGTGAAATTTGATGGCAATGGTGTTAGTGACTTATTGAAACACAAGAGCAGCCATGCAGGTACAAATTATAATATGCAACTAGTTATGTGCAAGTTTTGAAAATCAATATAAATTTTATGTACTGTACTGGCAACACTCAAATTACATGATGGAGATTTTTCTTGTTTTGAACTACAAAAGCCTCTTTTGATTTGTGTGTGTGTTCATTTGCGAGTGGGAAGACAGGTGAAAAGCATGAGACAGAAACATACAGAAAAATTGTAAATACGCGTTTTCCTGTAGGGAGTGAGGACGCTCAGAGCAGACCCAAGGAATGAGGCACTCAGAGTGTGATCTTTAGCCAATCTCATTCTGACCTGGCTCTGTTAGGTCTTTAATTGAGGCATTATCTCAGGTTAACATAGGAACTAATAGCTAAATCCAAATGTTATAGGACTGTCAAGGCTATAAGGGCAGTTATTACTTCCCTCCCAGCTTCATGATGTATCCATAAAATATGATTTTATAATCTGCTATTTCATGAAATAGTGTGCATCTACACCAGCAGTGGGTAAAGAATTGTGATCCAGCCCCTCACAGGGGCTACCTTATCTGGTTAATGACTACACAGCATTTATTTTTATAACAAGCACCTTTTTTTTTCATTGACTTCTGTTTCACACTAATCCCAGTCCAATCAGACTCTTGCAAATGGGAGATTAAGGGAAATATTTTTCAACCATGGACTTTTCCCAGACAGCTTCAGAAAGAGCTAAGGAGCAGTCTCAGTAGCTGCCACATTAATTCTGGGTGATTCTTGACCTTTCTAGCTGAGATGCTCCACAGTCTGTGTTTATTTAGAAACATTGCATTGAAATAAAATTCATGTCTCCTTCTCCCTTGTTTTCCCCCCACCATTAAAAATAAAATAAAATACATCAAATCAAAATAGAACAAAATAATACAGTTTGTGGATGATCCAGGTCATGCATTTTGTGCTTAGGGAGTATGTAAGGACAGCACCCATGGGACCTGTTCCGGATGGGATTGAGCTCTTGCTGCTTTCTATTCAACCATATATTTCCTCATCACAAGATGAATAGGAAGTACCAGCAGCTCTATGGGCATCACGATGATGCAGAGGAATCTCTTTGCCCGTGGTCTCTTCTACCTGATCCACCACTGCAGGAGACAGCATTACAAGGGCTTATATCTGCTGTATGTTTACTCTATTTTTTCTTTTATTGTTTATTCATGACAGTGACTCAGAAATTATGCGTTATTCTAATTATCACAATTGTGTCCAAAAGAAGCATTTCTATTACCAGTACCTCAATTTCAGAATTTGGACCACAGGATACCGTTTAGCTGCAGCTGTTGAAATTGGCTGAATTTTTATAATACCAACTGCTGAAGCTATAGTACTGCTATGTTAATCCTACCATTTATATTAGCACAAAAGTAATTGAATACTAAAGCTGCTCAATTTGCATTACAAAATCATTTCAGTAAAATAATAGCAAATATGAATCTTTATTCTTATGGCATGAAATAAAACTGGCCTTTTGTGCATAAGATTTATTTCAAAATAGAATTAACCATGAACAGTTCCACAGGGAATTCCTGCCCTTTTTTCACATGAGTTTTAAGCAGCTTTCTCTAAGGCAGGAATCAACATGGATATTATTACAACTCAGATGGGCAAAATAAACAAGTACAATTTCCTTTAATCACCTATGAATATGCATAAACAAAATATCTCCTCTGTGGTTTAGATATCAGAGGCTTATTGCTAGTGTAGGAAAGCTTTGAAAAAAAACAAATTGAGGGAAAGTCAATCAGCTGAGACCAGTCAATCAAAAAACACATCCCTCATCCCAAGTAGATTAAGTGGCAAGATGATTTAGGTATCATGTAAGTATTGCATAAAGCCCACAAGATTTGTTGATTTTTTTCCACCTCGGCTAAGACAGCATCCGCGATAACTGTTACAACAGTCCCGAACAAACAATGAAACCCAGAGAATGACACGATTATTTTCAAATATTTATAGAGTGACTCGGATAACTTTGGCAAAGGAAGAACAAATCCATCTTAATGGGTATTAAACAGCAAATAAAACTGCACAAGAGACTCCTTGGTGTAAAGAGCTTAAAGACTAATTGCAGGCACTGTACAACGAGCAAAAGGAAACAAGACACCTCAAACACGGTGGGATAAGGAAGGCCAACAATTATGCTTTCAAGGTCACATAGTTAGCAAATGTTAACAGCTGCATGATGCCCCTACACATATTATTAAGGAGAGTCTTATTCTCCCTTAAACATAGGTTTCCTTACCCTACCAGAGTAGCAAGGGAAGCTTTATTGGAAACAACGTTTAACTCCTGAATGGGCTAAGGGGCCCTTTGCCCATCTGAGCAAATTACCATGTCAAGAATTTGCAGATCACCTGAGCTTCAGTATCTCTCTACATGTGCTTGTCAAATACAGATTCATGCAACTTAACCGTGGGCAAATGGGAAGGCTGAAATAGAGCCAAGCTACCCCCCGTTTGCTAAGAAAATGCACAAATCCTGAAGTGGCTACTCAGATGTCAAGAGGTAACTTGTAAAGAAAAATTAATAGAGCCCATATTTGAATCTTAAAATAATCTTGTAGGAAATGTACAGGAGAAGCAGCAATATTAATAGTTTGGTGAAAAAGGATTATGAAGATATTCTGCGTGTAAGGGAGAAAGCTCCTAGATCAAAGGAAATTGGTGCTATTGATGGAGTAGCGATTGCACACAGTAAAAGATAAGGTGCATAGGAGATCTGTATATGCTGAATATAATCCCGATACCTTCTCACTTAGGACAGCGAGAGGTAATTAAGGAATTCAAAGATACCAGAGTACTGGTCTCCATTGACTTCTTTGGGAGTTACAAAGTTGTCAACAGCTACACAAACCCAATATGATTTCTTGTCCAAAGAATCATAGTAGTATGATTCATACATTTTTATACTAATATCAGTTACCATCCAAGAATAAAGTAAAGAGGAATCAGGCTTAGTGTTTATAAAAGGTTTGAGATCTTCAGATGAAAGGCACTGCTAAAGCCACATATTTTGTACTAAAAATAAGGTAAGACTCAGTTTTTTTCCTTCTCTCCAGTGTTACTACCTGTAGGATAAAATTGGAGATAAAATGCTAGTCTGTGCCCTCTTTGATTTTTAAGTGCAGCCCAACCCTGCTATCTCTTTTTAGCAGGAATCCACGTATGAGCTGAAGAATAGTAATTTTGTTTGGCATGTGTGATATTGTCCAGCTATTTTTACAAGAATGCTGAACACAGCTGTATGTTTCAGTCTCATAATACACTTCTTGCTTGGTTACATGATACAGTTATTTCATACCCAGTGCTGCTAAAAGCAACTAGGGTCACTTGCTTCCCATCTAACATTTCTGGCTCATGGAATTTTTCAAATTGACAAATAGGTTCAGTGTGGGTTCAACACTGTTTTTGAGCCTTGCTTTTTGCTGATACTTCTTAAAATTCCAACTCCTTCTCCCTCCTTCTCCCCAGGCATTGCAGATTAGACGTAAATAGACACCATTCTCATTCATGTCACTTGTGGTTATGATTGCTTTATGACTCCTCAACTGCTGGGAAAGTATACATTTTCCATAAACTCTTGCCTTCAGTATTTACCTGCTTGTCAATTTAACATTCATTCTTCTGATGCCAAGATATATTGTGCATAATTCTATTCAGATTCCAGTTTGAAATTTTCTTCTAGTGGTTCAGAAAATGTAAGTAAAAGGAAACTAAACAGAACAGAAATATACATTTTTCCCCCTTTTTGTGACCTTTGATTTTATTTTTCTGTTTTTCTACCCAGTATTATTATATGTCACCTTGTGAAACCTTCATCAAGTGCAAACGAGTACAATCCTGTTTAGCTGAATAAAGGATGTTAATTTACAGCAGCTGAGGGTATGGTCCCAAGGTTAGAATATAACATTGCTTTAGCATACGTTTTTCTCTAATGTGGTTTTGACTGCTTCATTACTGTATTAGTTTCTACTGTGAAGAAGAATGTATGCCTTTGCTTTGCTCTAGAGAAAAATGAATCATATGACTACATACATACTTCTTATCTCAGTCTAGTGTAGCACACCTGAGTGGGTAAAGAACAACCCCATGGTAATAACCCCTGGCCTGACGAGTAACAGGTGCACTGTGCAGATAGCTTAAATCCTTTAATCAAAACTAATAATTTAGCAAAACTGATTTCCCAACTGGCAGTCATATTATAATGAAGTTTTTCAGGGATAAATATTCTGTGCTTATTTCTAGTGGCCACAAACAATTTTATACCATCCTCCTTTATCCTGCATTCTCTATCTCACGCATTATTTTCTTCATAAGAGTAACAGCACACATCACCTTTGTCTGAACATCCTCATGCGCAGCATTCATTATTTCAATGTGATGTTCTGCCTTCTTTGAATTTAGTCTCTTTGAGCTGTGTTTCTGAAGGTATTCTCCCAGATTTCATGGCAAAGTCAGGTCAGTCACACTGTTCTTAGACTGTTTTACCCTTATTATTTTTATAGGGATGCTGCACATGATTTAATCTTGCATATCTGAATGGTTCTGCTAAGATATTGAAAGCTGAACTTATCCCACTAAAGAGAATGCATCGTGTTCACATTTGGCTTTGATTTAAAATATATCAGCACCTATTAACTGTGCCGGTAGTTAATATTATCCAAAACTTTCCAGTATGAAGAGTGGTTTTGTGATTCTTAAAACTCTGAAAAATACTCATTAAGTGGTAGAAACCTTGTATTCAGATTGAATATTTTTATCATTCCCACCTAAATCAGCTCTGCTCTTTCTGAAAATACTTTGTGTTGCCCATCTAAAGATAAACTTACAGCTTCTTATTTGTGAAGCTCTACCACCTTAATGTGTGATTAAATGGGGACTTGGCATGTGTTGGGAAGGAGGAAGGACATGACCAACCTAATTTCAGAAATTTGCCTTCTGCCATGTCTTGTTTTAAAAATTGCAGTCCACATACTTTCAGGAGTGAAGGCCTAAAACTTGCTAGCTTATTTCCTTGAGGATTTTATTGCCACCAAAGATGGGCACAATAGGAAGGACTAGGAAGAGAGATGAGGGAAGACAGATATGAGTGTTAGAAGAGTGACAGATATGGGGGAAGGGGTGTCATCAAGGGAATGGATGAAAAGCAGAGGGAAGCAGAAAGAACAAGGCTATCGCTGCTGGAATAAATGTCTTCCACAGCCCAGGATGGTGCTTAATTTTCTTTTATTGTCTAGCAAGTGTCTGTAATATGTAGAGGAAATGGAAGGTTATTTCCCCTATGCAGACTGGGGCACACACAAAGAACAGATGTCTGATTATCCTATGTAATTTTTTTCCCCTATAGGGCTTCTGCTCTATCCAATTCATGGGTCACATTAAGGCCCTGACCAGAAACCTACTGCAAACTATTTTTTTATCCTCATCAATGAGTTCACATAGCTTCCCATGTAATTTACACTAATATTGTTAGGATTCCGCGAAGTGATGATTTCTTTCCTTATTACACTGCAATAACCAAGACCTTTCAATGTTGTGGAAAAAGAAAACAAGTCCCTTCCCCCAGGCTATCCACCATTTATGTACTGAGCATGATGTTTATGGTATGGAATATTTCAATGGCCATTCCATCGTTCTGTCTGTTCTTCTATGGGAAGCTAAAAAAAAAAGTCCTTGAATAATGTAAACACCTCTCAGCAACAACTAAAATCTATAAGCATTCTTGACATTCCTTTCACATCAATTAATAGAAAGAGAAATAAATAAACTCTTTTCCCAGCCTAAAGCAGGACATCCCCCAGCCTGAAATTTGACTCACTCCATGACAGCTCAGAGTGTGAGACATCATATTTCAAGTTCCCACTTTGCACCAAGATGAACAGGACTCAAACCTTTGTCTTTCATACTATCGCCTGGGATTCAAAGTGTTACAAATAAAATTCCTCACTAACTTTGACCTGTACAAGTTTCACTGAAACTGTTACACTGCTGTGGACTGTTCCAATGCCACTGAACACCAGAAAAACCATTACACTGAGAAGGTGTTGCTGAGTTCTGCTTTGGAAAGCCACTAGAAATGACGGTGGAGGGAAGCAGAGAGTGCTACTACACTCTACTACTAGAGTCTCTACTACAAAGCTAGTGCTACTACCGTTTATGTAGTTTGGAACTTGGAACTTGGTGATAAAAATATGATGCTTCTGTCGCTTTTCAGAAAACAGTACAGGAGAGAATTTCAATTAAAGCTGTTTCTCATATTAACCTTAACATTCTTTTAATTAGTACTTTTTGGGTTTATCTTAGAACTACACAGAAGGCTCATTGTGCAAGAACAGTACAAACAATGACCTAAAGAAAGTGCTTTTTAAGTTCAGACAAGACAGAATTTAATATAGGTTGTGATCAAGGGAACAAAGCGAAGTTGTAGGGTAGGGCTGTAATGTCACATGGGGAAGCAAATATGGTTGCATAGGTGAGTAATCAGCTCAATTAATGGCCTTCAAACAAATCAATGGCATCAATTTCCTTTACTGGACTTCTGTGCCTAGACTTTGCAGAACTTGCTATATAAACCCCAAAGAGATTCAATATAAAGGAACAACAGGTGAATTTCCTCACATACTTATTTCTAACTGCTGTTAATGATAGATGTTTTATTTCATATTCATATTCAGTCTGCAGAATAAGGAAATGCCTTATTTTGCTTTCTTTATTTTGCTCAATTGATTTTAACTGGAAAATATATGTGGCAGTTATGAAGAACAGACTTTGACAAGCCAAATGATCTGTAATTTTTCCTAGGAAAGAGAAAAAATATGGAGAAATATGGGCAGAAAATAGTGTAACCCTTAAGGGGAAAACAGATGAAGAAAGGTATGGTGGGTTTTTTTTTCTGTTTCTTTAAAGTAATTCGGGTTGCAGATTTTTTTGTGACATTTTATTGGTTTTTCAATTATGAATCAGATCTGCAGCTACTGTTAAGTAAGATCATTCTTATCCAAATGATGCAGATTTACATGACCTAAAAGTCTTGTTTATTAACCTTATGTTTCTTCACTGCTCAAATACATCTGCAACTGATTTAGTTTTAGGATTCTTGGATTTTCAATTCATCAAATTTAATGGAAATATGCTGCTCAGCCTAGGACTTTTACACTGGTTTACAAAGCTCAGACTTTCTATTGAAGACAAGGAAATGTATTGAGTTAAAAGCAGCCTACTTTATACCATGCCATTGACTTGACATAAATTTGGTGTATTTTCTTCATGGAAGAATGGTAGACTAGATTTTACCCTCTGTTTATAGCTGTGAAAATAGGAAGCTAGATCAGAACACACTCTAGGTTTCTTTCAGACGCTTATGAAGTATAGATGGGTTGTGTATTTCCATAATTCACTGAAAAAGAAGAGCTGTTTTATTTTGTTTTGTTTTGTTTTTTAATGCAGTTGCCAGGGAGCAAAATGATGAAATAAAACTAAACACCTGATATCCCTTCATGTCATAAAATATATTTCCTACAACGTACCGTATGGTCTACCTGCCATGGATGCAATTTTATAACAAACAGCAGAGTTGTATCTGCAGTAAAACTCGGTTAGAGTGAGCAGAACTTATCATCTACATTTTCAAAGGAAAAGATGGGATTTATTTCATCCACACAGCAGCATTTCCCTGCTCTCTTGGGTTTTCAGGTTACTCTGAGTTACCCAGCCAGATATGCTTCTGATCTTAAAAGACAGTCACATCTACTTTGCAACAAAGTAGAAATCATTAAATACATTTATCTTTCTAAAAAGTAGAATTCTTACTGATTCCCCTGGATTTCTGACAAGATAGTGAAGAGTTTTATCCAAAATCAACACCTGAGCTTCCAAACTAGGCACTTGTTTTATAAATCACCTTGCAATGATGGTAGTTATCTACAAACATAAGTTAATTCACATGAAAGTACAGTAGAGCTACTATAGAAGAGCTATAGTAGTCCTACTAAAGAAGATCTCTTACAGAATAACTCTCCTTGCATGACACCATGTGCAGATAGGTTCTTTTCTTGTCGTATATTACCAGCTACCACTGAAAAACTTCATAGGAACCATGCTTCCTTCATAGTGCAAAAATGGAAAAAAACCCCACCCCACATTGCATCTCAGATATCACTGACCTAGGATTTTTCTTCTATTGTAGTAATTATTATAAAATAAAATTGACCTTTTTTTGGTATGCACAATAGTCAACAAATCGAATTTACATACACTGATAGGTATGTCTGAGTATTCATTATGAAAGCACCTTTCATTTCATAGTTTTGTTCCGGCATGGAGATGTATCTTCCCTTTGAATTACTAACAGGCTTTCTAAATTGTAGTTTGTAGGAGAAAGAAAATCCAAAAACTTTCTGCAAGCAGTTTTCCTCAGTGACCTTACACTGCTCGAGGCCTAAAATATTACTGTTGGTTATACAGTAGCAAATGTTTTTGTCATTATTTTATTAAATTTCATAGCAAAGGAAAGGAATAGTGCATCAATGCTTTATGTTTTCTTTAAGGAAAAAGCTAACCTGGGTCACAGAAGGCCAATGGGAATATATACTATAAGCATCGTATTTACTCTTCTTGCAAATACCAAGTGATTGAACATCTGTGAAGCCATATTTAAAGAAAAACTTTCCCAGACTGTTTGATAGCTTTTACATCTGTAGCAATGTACTGTGGGTCATATTAATAACTCTGCCCAAGTTGGACAAAACCTTTCTCTGTTAGGATTTCTTTCCACGGCTAACCTCTATGAGAAAACTATTCTGAATTTTCAAAACGATAATTATAATCCCAAACTTAAGGTATGTCTTCTTTTTATGCTTTAGAAAAGTCCAGATTTATGCACAAAATGCCATTTCAAGGCATTGGCTAGTTCAGATGACATTTAAAAACAAGAGTCAGAAAACCATAACATCTTTGTTCGACTTAATTTTTGTAGAAGAACATCTTTCTCAATTACTTAATATTTATGCAACACTGTCACACAAGGCAGTAATGTGGTGGATTTTTGGGGCGGAATCATTAGTACTGCAAGTGAAGGGTAAATCTTGATAAATACTTACTCCTTTTGAGGGAAGCTACTGAGCTTTGTTTGGCTATGTTTCACATTTTGCATATTCCTCGCTGCATCCTCTGTGTGCTGTGATCTGAGACAGACTCCAGTGGGAGTTCAGAATGCACTGAGTGCTATTGTAAGACATAGAAATTATTAGAACATTTTTCCCAGTATCAGGCAGTAACGCTTCCATTGAGGTCATTGCAGAAGTTATTGTTTTAGCTTGAGTAATTAAAGTGTTTTGCTTAATGCACATAGTTGCTTTCTGAACTAGAAGAACTTATTCCTTTTTCACTGGGAAGGAGTTTCTATTGTAAATATATTGTAGCAACTATTGCTTTTTGTCTTACATAGACACATGATTCTTTCTCACTTCTAATTTTCAAACTAATTGGGCAAAAAAAGATTGGAATAAAAATGTAAAGAATTAATTCCTTCTGTGTGGTTCCATCCTGAATAGATGGAGGGGGAGAGGGGGAATCCTAAAGAAATCGTTACATCTGCATGGTGTTGTCAGCAGGAAGGACTACTCGAGCCACACCAGGCACTAAGGCTGGGTAGAACACAAAAGCTTTTATGCTTTGTTTTTAACTCTACTCTGCACACCTGCTTATCCTTGACACACAGGACAGATTCTGCAGTGTCTGGACTACTTATTTTGCAGGTCATAAAGCTTTACACAGAGATTTCGTCATCAAACTCAATGATCTGTGAAGGATCTTGAATTTATTGACTCAACCAAGCTTGATTTCAGGACTCATGCAACTGCTGCCATCTTTCCTTATCTTTATCTTTCATTTTCCATTCACACTTTTCAATAAAAAATCCTTAGTGATAGTTACAATTTATTTTTTAAAAAATGATGCATTACCTTCTGTTAAGGAAAGAAGAGTGTCTTGACTAGTTAATCTCTGGTAGATTGGCAAGGGTCTTTTTCTTAGAGACAAAAGGCCAGGTGAACATAGTAGTGTGCCTTGTCCTCATGGAGCTGTCTTTCAGATGCCCGTTGGAATCACTGTCTCTTGCCAAAGACAAAGCATGTTCTCCAAATTCTATCTCCTCTGCTCCTTAGTCTACTTTGAAGTATAAAATAATGTAATCCAAACATCCCTTTCCTCTAGAAAGTATTTTTTTCTATTAGAGGCGAAATGTGATTGGGCTAAAATACATGATGTTCTCACTGATTACTTGTATAGTTTCTACCTATTTTTTCTATATAATATTAGCCATGAAGTTAATTTTTAAATTGAATTCAATATCCATAACTTCTCAGGTGTAACCTCGTCATTGTTGTCTCCCTTTGCCAGCAACACAGGAATGCACCTAAGACATAGGATGTCCCCAAGGTACATGCCCGTTTCCATTGGTCATAGTCTCTGTAAGCTTTGGTCAGCTTGCTTCCACTGCAGCCACTTTGATTAAATGCCTTGATTCAAGTAGGAAGAACTCTTGCCATAATGACAGAAAAATGGCATTCCAGATGCGATGATTTTATTCCATCAGGATAAAAAATAATTGTGTTGATTGACTGCCTTGAAGGTCTACTACATTTTCCATATATTAGTAGATAGGAAGGCCTCTTTTCCTGAATTCTATGAAAGCAGAATGCATGTGCTTTTTTTCTAGTGCTTTGATGTAGAAATTGAGAAGAAAGTTAAGGATGATGTAATTGTGAATTGAAACGAGCAATTATAGTAAAGCCCCTTGAAGTCAAAATGATATTTAAATAGAATTACTTTATACTTCAGTTGTTAGAAATGTCTCTTTGAGGGATTAACTTTTCATACATTACCAAAATAGAATGCAAAGAACTAGTTGTTCTAAACTAAGCATTAGTTGACTGATATTGTCCAGTAAGTTGTACTATATTCTTGAACACAAAAAATATGCCAAGGTATTTTTTCTTAGCAAAAATTATTAGCAACAATGCTGGTTTTTCTTTCATACATAGTTTCTGCTGTGTTAACGATTGGTATTTCCTATGGTATATGTAAGAATAAGATGCTGTGTTAGATAAGCCAACAAAATGCACTTTTACAATTATCTGAGAATCAAATGGAGGTTGCATTCCAATGCTCTGAAAATCATGATTTTTTAACTTATGGCACAATGAACACTTTTGTTTTTCTTTTTTAAAGTCAAATTATTACATGTCACAGTTACTTGCCCTTTTTCATTAATTTTAGATATCTCAGCAAACTGATCCAAAAAATCTTTCACCTATAGCTTAGGGTCACTGAGAGCAAAGCTTGTTTGTTTTTATTTGTAATGTTTAGTGGAAAAGAGCTTTCTTCAAGTCATGAAACAATCATAATAAATTAACATGAATTGGCAGGCTTCTTTCAGGCAATGCTAGGTCAGTAGAGCAAAGTAATAAGCATATATTTTACATTTATTGCAGGCTTTGGGAAATAATGGAAATAGTGTTGGCTAAGTTACAAAACAATGTGCCCTCTGGAGATTGCCTGAAACAATTTAATGAACTTTTGAGACTTCTGAGTATCATTCTACCAGTTGGCCAGGTGGTTTACATGTCTATCCCAAAGCACAATCTGTCACTGCCATCCTCATCAGTGCCACTGTATCTCTTGTGTGGCATCTGCAGTATTTATAGATAAATATTGAGTCAAGCTTCCTCTCCTAAAAAATTGTAATTTAAATAGACCATGGTTTAGGAAAACCATAAAAAGGGGATGTAATTAACTCATACCGTGCTGGGGGCTGTCATTATGGTGGATGCTGCTATCCTTTGGTTGAATCTAGATTTACTGACTTAGTATTTACCAGAGAGCAAGCGTTACTTTGCCAAAACTGCTCGTAGATCATCCAGACATCTCCCATAGTTATAAAACAGCTATCAGTACAACTTACCTCACTCTGAACTGGGAAACTCAGAGCCTCCATAATGTCATTATCGCTAGTTTATCTACTTGTAAAGCTATCCGTTACCTCCATGATAGATAGGGTCATTGCACGCATCCTGCCTGGACCCTCAGCGGTTATCAGAGCCAATAGTCAGCATTACACACAAAAGAATTTTGTTGTGTTCACACTACTTGAGTGTGTTTTCAAATGTGTTTTCCACTGGCCCCACTGGACACGACCTTCAGCACATGTCTGAAACAAGGCTGAAATTCAAATGACACAGTCTGTCTCAAGTAAGATTTAATTATCACACAATTCTAAGTATAAATATAAATATAAATACAATGAATTTTACTGGAAAGAAAATCAGACCTTTCACAGCACTTTATCTGAAATACTGGCCCACCAACTGCTATGCATTGAAATATCACAGTTCATAAAAATTACAATAATTACATTTTTCCCACAGGCCTCATGCCCTCAAGCTATCTACAGCTGTCCTATTTCATGGCTACAGTGAACTATGGTGGATTCTGGTCCTCATGATGCATTCCTCTGTTATTGCTTCCTTTGCTACAACTCACAAACTCCAGTCATGTTTTTGAGTTAAAGTCATTGTTTCCAAGGAATTTTGTGATGCATTTAATGCCACCAGTGGACTTAAACAGGAAACTGGGACATAAATAGTCAACTTCCCTAGGATAGTCACTGTTCTGAAAAGAACCAGAATCAAGAAATCTTTCTGGTAAGAAGTGAGATGCTTACTACTGTTTTTCAGATGACTAACAGGACAGATGTGTGTTTTAAGAGCCATATATGGAGATTTATACCCCTAAATTTCCATTAAAGCTTTGCTTTAGTTGTTTTGAAGCCTTCTATCAGCTTGGGTCTCAGTGCCCTGAATATTTATTGATTTACACCAAAATCAGCAGATCACAGCAAACAATCTGGCCAGTGCCATCTACACTTGCTTTTGCAGAAAGCTATTTCCAGTATTATTAGTCTGTATTACCAGTGATGAAAGATTATTTTCAACTAATCACTCACTTCACTTTCAACTGTCAAATACAGCAAAGTATAGGAAAATTTGATACAAAGGAAATGAACTAACACCATCAATTTATATTAAAGGACTCAAGATTTCCATCAGAAAATAGAAAATGAGATCCTGGATTTTTGCTTGACTGATACATATTAATGAGATATATGTATATAGTGAATACTGATAAAAAATCCAGGAGCACTGCATGAAGTAACTCTTTTCTGTCTTTGGTTTTTCTCATTTAGATTTGGTACAGGGTTCTACTTAAAGAGCAGCAGATGTTTGAAAATGGAAACCAAATCTGGGTTGAGCTATTTGGAATGCTCCAAACTCTACTTTCCATTCTTGTGTTAACTCCTTTGCATCCATAGAAGAGTAAATCAGTTTAATTTGCTTATTTCATCCAACAGGTTTTCTACCTCAAAAGTCCCTCTGGTGCTGTGCAGCACGGAATGGCAAACTCTGATTTCTGTGATCTGTAAGTACGTACAGACTATGGGGTAATATTTCTCTACTGTTTTTCAAGGTAAAGTATAGTTGAGAAAGAAAAATTTTACAAGGGAGACTGTGGTGAAAACAGCCATTCTGGACAGAAGGGTAGAAAGGACATTGTCCCGTTTCCATGCTGGTTTGCTAGCTCAGAACAGGTTCACAGTTGCTCTACAGACCATGCTGCAGGCCAAGCACTGGTGAACTGAAATAATGTGAACGGCCATTTCCCACAGACGGCATAAGAACCATCTTGGGCTTGTAGCCTACATGAGATCTCATGGAACATAAATTTGGGAGTGAGGGCGAAAGGGCAAGGTATCCTTGGGAAGATGCAAAATGGTCTTTCATATATTTTTGTGACTGGAAGGGACAATTATGAACATCTTACCATATCTGCATAGCAAAAACTACTTGTGTTCTCTAAATCACAGAATCATAGAATCATAGAATTGCTGAGGTTGGAAGGGACCTTTAAGATCAAGTCCAACCTTTAACCTACCCTGACAAAAACCACTTCTAAACCATGTCCCTAAGTGCCCCATCTACCCTTTTTTTAAACACCTCCAGGGATGGTGAATCCACCACCTCCCTGGGCAGCCTATTCCAATGTTTAATAACCCTTTCAGTGAAAAACTGTTTCCTAATATCCAATCTAAACCTCCCCTGACAAAACTTGAACCCATTTCCTCTCGTCCTATCACTTGTCACCAGGGAGAAGAGGTCAGCCCCCATCTTTCTACAACCTCCTTTCAGGTAGTTGTAGAGGGTGATAAGGTCTCTCCTCAGCCTCCTCTTCTCCAGGCTAAACAACCCCAGCTCCCTCAGTCCTTCTTCATAAGGTTTGTCCTCCAGACCCCTCACCAGCTTTGTAGCCCTTCTCCGGACACGCTCCAACATGATGAATTAGCATGTTAAATTGGGCTTCCAACTTGACTATGTAGAGACACACCACAGAGAGAGATGAGGTAGGAAATAATAAATTCCTACATTAGAAGAAACCACCAATAAGGCAAAGTTGCTAGACCAGCACATAAAATGTGAAAGGATTTCGTAAATGAAGATATTTTTTTTCTGCTTGCAAACACTGTATTTGTAATGAAATTATTTTCATTGGAATAAAATAAAGTACTTAATTGTGTGAATATTATATGTGTGTTAAAACTGACACTTTTGGCTCTGCCTCGGCTCAGCGGGGACATGGCAGAGTCAGGCTTGACTTCAAAAACAGGCTACACAGAACAGTCCTGCTCTGTGAGAGAGAAGGTTCTAAATATATTATCCTTACTATAACATATTTTATTATTTAGGTAGAGGTAAAAAATACCCTTATCTGCTTACTGACATTCCAGCAGGGAGTTTTTATTCTTATACAAGACAAATAGCTCTGCCTTTTGCTTGATTAGTCTAGAAAGATTTTTTTGGTACTTCTGTCATCCCTGAGTGCCAGCACATACTTCAACAAAATTAGTTAAACTTTGCAACAGCATATGGAGAAAATGTGCCATATAATTATGAGCCTCTTCTCATTCAAACCGGTTGGTTAAAAAAAAATAAGAATAAGGAGGAGTCCTTCAAAGGCCGTTTTGATCAAGAAGGGGACTGGTGATGTGGTGATATTGTACAGGTAAGTTTACTTCTAAGCGTGGGTATGTTACAGTCAGTGAAATGAAAAGGCTGCAAGCCACATGTCAATGAGAAAAATTCAGTGAAAATAGATTCTTGATAATATTTTATTATAGACACTGTAAATTACTTTAAAATACAACAGGGTGCTGACATAACCATTTTATAACCTCTCAAGAAGCCCAGAAAATTACTTAACAACAATAATTTTCATATAACCAAAATATGTTAAAGTGTTGTGTTGTCTTTATGCTGATTTTCAATAATACTTTCACATCATTTTTACTGCTAAAGACTGTTTTTGGCAAATTGCTGTCTGGTAAAATTTTAAAAAATGACTGTATTCGTAAGGAATGAAATCCTAGGTCATCTGAAGTGACACACAACACTGACATTGACTTATCAGAATGAGTAGTGTTCCAGAGTGATATAACCCCATCCCAATAACTTGCCATATCCCACAAAACCATCTTTCTTTTCACAGCATATGTGACAGTTTTGGCAATCAGCACCTGTACATTTAGATTCAAGGTGTGATTCACTTACCTGGTTTTGCATATTTGAGGAAAAAAATTTTAGGCAGAAGGGACTTACTTCTGTGAGATAATTTCATCAGCAAGGACCACACATTTTTTCAGACACACAGACATAATCCACTGAGGCCACCTTCCATTAGGTACCTGAGAGCTGAAGCACTGTTTATGGGTCAACTTTTGTGGGTCATCTTTCAGGAAAAATAAGTGGTTGAGCAGTAAGAGGCATGTTAACGTTTCCCTTACAGAGTAAGGACGCTGTTTATGTAGCCAAGATTGCCAGAGCACTTTTACTTATATTTGTTTGGCTAAAAGTCGAGTGCCAAGCCTTAGCCGCTTACCTGGTTACCTCTACAGTCAATGAGGGAGGGGTGGGTGAGTTGGCTAATTGCAAGACGTGCATGTAGTACTATCAGGGAAAAAGATTAATTGGCGTAAATCGCACTATGGAAAAGTCTGTTTCTCTCCGCTGACTAAAGTGCAACCTGAATGCCTACATTTTAGATGACTAACATTAGACAGGGAAGGGCCACTGGTGCTAAAAAAAGGGCCAGTGGGGCAAGCGATCGGCAGAATTGTGATGGATGGACATGATGGCACAAAACAATGCTAAGTTCTCTCCTGTAAATTGATGGGAAGCCTGTGTACCTGAGCATAGGATTACATGAGACTAAACAGATGTGCAGGCAGCTTGCTGATCTAAAAACCTGTTTCGGCACCATGCTCCAAATAGTCCCCAGAAAATAGGCTGCTTACGGAGGATGTTGGTGAGCTTTGTGAGGAGGAGCTTTGTGAATATTGGTTCATTTTAGTGCTTGAACTGGAAAATAAAATGGAACTGAGAGTGGGAAGTCAAAGAGAAATGTTCATACCTCTTTAGTAAGACTGAAAGTTAATTTCAACTTAAAACAACTTTTTTTTTGAGCCAAATGATAAGTTTTGTTTCACTTTCAAGGCTTAAGTTGCTTTTAGTTAGATTTACGAGGGCAGGGTTCACAAGATCAAAGAGTAAATGATGTTTCCCTGACACTGTAAAGTTATGGTATTCACCCAAGAGAAAAAAAATCCTTGTAGTTCTGTTTATCCTCTCTCTAATTCATTCAGGGGGCTTCATCCCGAATCTCAGGCTTTGGCAGTAAGTTCTCTAATTCGCTATCTTAGTGACTGTTAAAAACTCAGGCTCTCAGTCTTCTATTTGATGCTCTCTGTTTGGCATAAAGATTTATTTATAACCAAATCTTACTGTAGTATTTGTATCTCCTTCTCCAAATGATGATATAACCACTGATCTGTAAATTCTTTTTCTATTCTGATTAATACTGAATTTCTTAAGTGGGACAGAGCCCATTCCAATGTATACTATAGCATAGAGGTTAGGGCATTCATCTGAAAAGGAGATGGCAGCTCCAAAGTCAAATCGATGATCTAAATCAGGAGGCAGCTTTGTTCAATAAATAAATTCAATTCTTTCACATGACTGAGAAGTGTCCTGCACCACGTAACTTGTTTTTCTTAGCTTTGAGTCCCTTTTGGGCAGTCTGGAGGAAAAAAAAAAAAAAAGTAATTTCAGGAACATTGTAATGAATTTTCTGACCTTTTAGACATTTGTGCTGGTTCTGTGTGTAGTTTTGCCAGTGTGTTTACCTACTTCAAATCACCCTTCCTTTCTGCAGAGAAAATTTGCACAGCTTTTGTTGGTGGGTCTCAATGGTCAGCACTTTCCAAAAGAAGGGTCTGGGAGGTGTTCACAGAGAATGTCCTGCAAAATAACAAACTGCTGGCACCCATTAGAAGGCCCGATATTTTACCTATGTATTAATAACTATATATTAATATGTGCCTGCAGCTAAACTCTGGGAGATTCCATTCACAGGCAACAAAAAAGGGGCAGAAGTGCAAGTAGACATGTAACTATAACAAGATCAAAAAAGCGGATGAACTACATTGAGCCTGCTTGTACAAAAATATTTCCCTGGTGAAAACCTATACTGGGTTCTCTTCTTTGGGGCATTTAAAAAGAAATATTTTTCTATTGCCTGTTAACAAGGGCAGTATACACCTAAACATATAGACATTAAAAAACAATTAAAGTGCTTTGCCAAAATAAGATTTAGATTCTTCATATCAAAAATCAAAATAGTATATCACAGTCCAGAGTATAGTGCATATAGTATATAATAAAAAAGAAACCATCTACATTTCAGAGTTCAACAAACTCTGTTCCAGTGTGCTCATATAACCCTTTGTGTGATGAACCAGACCTAATGACATATTCTTCCACAGTAAACTGCTTGCATGATCAGCATCGATGTGAGAGCAGATGTCACTCTCTTTTCTCTCCTGCTTGTAAATCCATGCCACTTTTTCTGACTTTGAACAAATGAAAATGAAAGGACTTGCAGAGAGGATTTTACTGCTTTCCTATTCATACACATCACATTGTCTTGTAATTTCATGCTGAGAGTTTTAGCGAAATCTTTGTTGGTTAATTTCACTGTAATCCTTTCAGGTAGTGGACATCCAACCAGTATTTCTGAAGGTAATTAGTGAATCAAACAAAATGCTAATGAAAACAGGTAATTACTTGAGAGCCCATGGGTATTAGTGGGAGGTAATTATTTCAATATCTGCATGCTCTTACTCAAATTGCAGATGGATTGCCACCGCCTGGCTCTAGGAAAGCCTGCAGTGTCACTACTTCATTTTTAAAAGGATGGGAGGGAATCCTTGGTGAAGCAAGGGCGCATTTCACACCATAAAAGGAAGCACAGTCACATAAACACTTTAATTTGATAAGACAGTCTGTAATTTTGACAGGGCAAACTAGTGCAGTGTAAGGAAAATGCAGCGCTTCTTAAAAGCAGATTTTTACTCTGTACAGAGTTGATTAGAAAAATAAGGTTCATTAAAACATGGATGGAAAACATCTGGTTATATGGCAGATGGTAATTCAGCTATCAACACATCCAACTGTTAAATGAATGGACTGATTTAATACAAAAAGTATGGCTTTCCCTCCTCTATGGCTCATTCATTTGCAGATTGTTGAAATAATTTTTTTTCAAATATATTTTTTTTCATATTAAACCAAGCTCTTCAACAATTCAAAATGATTCAAGTTCTTCTTCTCCCCCTTGCCTCTGGCATACACCTTCTCTATTCTTTGTTTTAGCATTGCTGCTAAAACAAAGAAAAATGATTCATCCTTAATGCGGAAAAGTGGAAAATTTGTGTGTCCTTTCCAGGCATTATAACACACTGGGCCAAATTTTTGGCTGCTGTAACATTGATTTCGAGGGAGTTGAACTGAATTTGTCTGGTTTCTCCTATACAACGGAGAAGGATGTCATTACTTACTTCCTGAATTCCTAGAAGAATTTCATAATCAGAAGTACTGTAGTAAAGATCTCTTTAGATACTGTTGTCAGAAACAGTTTTCTAAAATGATTGCGGTGAATCTCACCCCTAAAAGCAGTATAATAAAACAATTAAGAGGCTCTTCACGCAGTGCCTTTGATGATCTTGGAGGCTAGCAAAAACTGTCATTGTACACGGAGCAGAAGGCATTTCTTGGCTTTTGACTATTCATTGCAGAAGACTACGTTCTGCCTTGCATTATACTTGTGCAACATCATTGCAGTCAAAAGGGTTGTGAAACTGAGACCTGCAGATAGAATTTCAGATGTGTTTGCCCTGCATTTATATTGCTCAATTGTTGTGCACTGATTTGCATTTTCTGAGGTTCCTAAATGTCTGTATGTGCCACAAAGAAGGTTCTTTCAAATACTAAAATTGGACACTTTTGATTCCTTAATGAGTGTAGCAGCTTTGTGTTTCGTCCTGAAATTATTAGGAAATAAAACTTCCAGTCTCGGAGTACCAGGAAGAACCTCAGAGGGATACTCACACTGAGTGAGTGTGAGGCAAATGATTTGGGCTTGGCCCAAAATCTAAGAAACATCAAGAAGACGTTAATTTAAGCATAAATTCCTTTAGCAGGGAGAGGGTGTCAGGACCTTTAGAAAGGACTCCTTTGGACATCTACTACACATTAGCTAACAGACCTAAATGTATTTAAAATAGAGTAGTAGCTTCAGCTACTGTTTATTACTATTAAATTTATGAAAACTGTACAATATAATTAATAAATTGACTGTGATGTTAATCTGGGTGAATAACCATAACAAGTATACTAGGAACTAAGAGCCTCATAGAATAGAAACAGGGATTGATCAGCAACAAATCTATATCATGGGGAATTATATTAAACTTTTTTATACCTCAAAACAGAAACTAAAACACGTAATAAACCACTAGTATAGAAATACAAACAAGGTATAAAAATACATGTTAAAAAGGTATAAGGAAGTGGTTCCTTGGTCATATTGAGAAAAAGAGAAGAAACAAGAGAAGGTAAAGCTACTGTGAAGGTAGGATCAAAATTATATATAACAAAATATGGGATAAAAAAATATTTTCTTCTGTTTTCAGTGAGTGATTTTCAGTGTAGTTGACGTTCTTGGTTAGGACACAGAATGTCTTTTGACTCACATAAGAGACTGCAGCTATGACTTTGGGGAGTACAGGAAGCTTCTCACCTGTATCAGTAATATCTCAGGAACCGACCCTTGGTTTTCTCCTCTTGAATGCCTGACGTTTATACTGAGCACTTTGAGTAAATACATGGCGTCCTTAACTTTACTTCCTGATGGCTTTAAAAATGCATGTTAAATTGTGAAGTTCGCATATCCAAATGTATAACCACAATAAACCATAGCCGAGAAATGACAGTATCTTTTATTAAAGTTTGCCAGGGGTCAGTACTGGGCCCAGTCCTCTTCAATATATTCATCAATAACCTGGATGAGGGGATAGAGTGCGCCCTCAGCAAATTCGCTGATGACACAAAACTGGGAGGAGTGGCTGACACACCAGAAGGCTGTGACGCCATACAGTGAGACCTGGACAGGCTGGAGAGTTGGGCAAAGAGGAACCTTATGAAATTCAACAAGGGCAAGTGTTGGGTGCTGCACCTGGGGAGGAATAACCCCATGCACCAGTACAGGTTGGGGCTGACATGCTGGAGAGCAGCTCAGCTGAAAGAGACCTGGGAGTCCTGGTGGACAACAAGATGACCATGAGCCAGCAATGTGCCCTCGTGGCCAAGAAGGCCAATGGCATCCTGGGGTGCATCAAGAGGAGTGTGGCCAGCAAGTCGAGGGAGGTCATCCTCCCCCTCTACTCTGCCCTGGGGAGGCCACACCTGGAGTACTGTGTCCAGTTCTGGGCTCCCCGGTTCAAGAAGGACAGGCAACTGCTGGAGAGGGTGCAGCAAAGGGCTACCAAGATGATGAGGGGACTGGAACACCTCTCTTATGAAGAAAGGCTGAGGGATTTGGGTCTTCTTAGTCTGGAAAAAAGACAACTGAGGGGGGATCTTATCAACACTTATAAATACTTAAAGGGTGGGTGTCAGGAGGATGGGGCCAGGCTCTTTTCAGTGGTAATGGGACAAGAGGTAATGGGCACAAACTTGAGCATAGGAAGCTCCACCTAAACATGAGGAGGAACTTCTTTCCTTTGAGGGTGGCAGAGCCCTGGCACAGGCTGCCCAGAGAGGTGGTGGAGTCTCCTTCTCTGGAGACATTCAAAACCCGCCTGGATGTGTTCCTGTGCAACCTACTCTAGGTGAACCTGCTTTGGCAGGGGGTTGGCCCCTTCCAACCCTACCATTCTGTGATTCTGTGATACGTGGCTCATATAGCATAAAAGTCCAGTGGAATGAACGTATTGCTACTTGAATATGGGTCATTTATGCTGTGTTAGCATATCATCACGTCTAACAAGGAAGTCTTCAAAGTTTTAAAAATCTCTCCTCTGGAAGTGGGCACCAAGAGAACCTAGGAAAATTATCTCCATTAATCTATTGATCAGATTTCTCCACAACAAGTGTTTCATTATTTGTTCTTTGAAGTCTGCGCCAAAAGAGTTTGTCAATGAAAAATGCCTCTGTCTCGCTTAGGGCAAAAAAGGTCTGGCATGCAAGATATTCTCCACTTATGTCAGGAATTTAACATGTTAAAGACTTTGACCATATTTCTGGAAGTACCTGATATAAGAGTGTAGAATTCATGTACATACAGACATCCAGAAACAGCATCCACTTCTGTTTACATCAGAGTGCGTCTGAAACTCATTGAACATTGGATTTCCATTATCCAAAATTCCAGTTCAGGAAACCTCTCCTATTAAGGAATGGACTTAAGCATGATCATTGCTTTTAGCACACGTTCCTCCCCAAGCAAAAAAGCAAGGCATAAATTTGCCAGCAATAATAGCATTGGACAGGCTGTCTTAGTTCATCCGCAGAGTCATTCAGAAAATGTTTTTCAAAACAGGGTGAGGTAGGTGGAACTTTGGAACAAACTTATGCAGTTGGTATAACTGTGCATAAGTCAATGAATCTTTGAGGTATAAAACTGTTATTCCTCTTCTGAAGTCCGCCCACATTCAGGGTACATTTCTTTGGAACTTAGTGCTTAAAAATAATTTCCCTTGAAGTGAATAAGTGACTTGTCAAGACAAATGTTTTGACCAGGAATTTGTATTTACTGGCATGTTTCAGAGCTGGGATCAATGAGCGGGCACAGCTTGAAGAGTCTATCAACCTTTAGATAGTGAAGATCCTGAAAAAAATTACTATTGTGTTGCTGCAATTGTAGAACAGTAGGTATCCGTTGCCAGTTATAGTAAGAAGGGGAACAGATCATCCAGCAAATCATTACGAAATCAATGGATTCTGGGCTTTTTTCCTATATTTTTGATATGGTTTCATCCGTTCTTACAGAAAATGTTTAATAGTTTTGTGTTACTTTAGAAGAAAATTACCTTATTTTAATATTTTGTAAATTGGTAATTTTTACATCAATATTTTAAAAAGTCAATTCATATCAGTAAAACAAAATGTGTTCTATAATATCTTTTCTGCTAACTGTTCTCCAACATTTTTCTAAGAATTTGTGTTACTAATCCAGCCAGACTTCAGTAGTAACAGAAAACTAAAAAAGGACATTTTGAGACAAAGGCTAAGTCATAAAGTAAAGAACCCAAAATAAACAGGTCTGTAACAAATGCTAAAACTTAAAAAGGTATGCTAATCTAAAGGGTCCTAATGTTACTTTTTGAATTGAGGTGGCAATGAAACAGTAGGGTTCAACTCAATCAACTTCACTTATATACAGTACAGACATCTGAGCTGGGAAATTTTCTGGCATGTTGCTGATCTTACCTGTAATATACCTTTCCTGTAAGTGAGATGAGATGCACTCTGCTATTCCCAATTCTCCCCATTGGCCATACAGGCGGCCTATGCACTTAGCTGAGATTCAGGGTCTATGCACTCAGCTGAGATTCAGGATCTATGCTCTCAGCTGAGATGCAGGTATCATTACCGCATACATTTTGTCAAATGAAGTATATTAGAGCTTTTTTTCTTTCCAACGCAAGTAAATGAAGGAAATACTGTTGACAAGGATCTCTGCTTGGTGGAAAAGCACAGACTATTCCAGGTTAGTGTTTCATGGAAAAACTCGAGGTTAATATTTGATCTTTCTTCCACCTATGTGGCTCCACTGTGACTTCAGAAAACTTCATTGAATAAATCTTGATTTATTATTAGGCAGATAAGCTTATAGTACAGCTTTAAGCACAAGGAAAATAACATGCTCATTCAAGTTTGGAAGTTCATTATGGTCATTAAATCTGGACCTAATTTAAGTGATTTATTTTTTTTTCCTGACTCTTTAAAATTATGCAAAAGTAATTTATTCAATGTGGAATGAATAAGTAAATCAGCTATTTTATTTTCACATCATGGTTTCATTTGAAATACCCCCACTTCCTTATTGTTTTGTAATATGGTTTTAAAATTATCCATTTTGAAACTCCTCACCCAGGACCCAATTAATCTCACCTGAATAAATCTACTTACAACACAAAGACTGTTGGAATCCGTGGACAAATTCCACTGAGTTGAATGGACACACTCAAAGGGAGCGTAAGTCTTTTCATATTCAGTGTTACCAATTTTCAAAAGCTTATAACATTAAATCAAAACCAATTCTTTGTGCTCAGGGAAACATGCATATCTCTACACTATTCTGATCAGCTTCACATTTCAAGCCCATTCTACTCCATTTGAAAATGATTCAGAAATATGGCTTTAACCGAGAAAATTGGGATGTTTATTTTCTTTTATTCAAAATTAGCTATTTTCCCAAGCTTTAAAAATCATAATTTCCTAGCAATCAGCACAGAGGAAATAAATCCTTTGACGTGGATTATCCAAAGACGTAAGTAAGAAAAAAGACCCATTTTATACATACTAATGGTATAATAATTTAATTACAAAACCAGACATAATGAACTGTAAATGTTGTATAATATTACAATGAATATACAGTACATAAAAAGCTGTGAAATATTGGCAGATCATTGGGCAGATGGAATGAAACTAGCAAGCACCCATCCAGACGCAGTCAAGACTCCAATTTGCCATTTTCTGTCTGAGCAAAGTGATGAAAGGAAACACATAGCTTTTACCTCCACAGCCTCATGGCCTGAAAGTCCATGAAGAGAAGCCTGGTGGGAACAGCCAGTATGTGCTGGAATAAATTAAGGAAAAAAGATAGCAATCCAACAGAAACTAGCAACAGCAACTTCTGTCAGGAGCATTTTATTGGAGCTGTTATTCCATTTTTCTGGAAGACAGAGGCATAAAGTAGTGTAATTAATTTTTCTGATTTGTAAAAAATATCTCACTTATCTCAGAATATGTGTTGTGCAAAAAAACCAACCATGCATGAACTTTCATGCATGAACATACATCTCCCCCACCCCAGTCATCTCTGTACTCCCACCTCTTGGGAAAAAGCAGGAGGAAAGAGAACGCCTTCCGTGTTTAGTGTTAAGTGGTATGACACCTATCTGCAGATTATTTCTGTAGGCAAAGTGCAGAAGGGAAAGAGTGAAACATAACAGTGCTTTGTCCCATGGGGAGATTTGTCTCACCAGAGCTGAACTGTAGTCCAAGCACAAGATCTATTTCTTCTGTCATGCATTTACCCATGGGGAATAGAGGGGGAAGCCAAGAGACAGTTTGAGCAAGCAGGTAAATGAATCATTTCACGATTAGCAAAATAATTTAAAAAAGAAAAGAGAGAAAGAGGGAAATGAAAGGACCTTCTCTTTCAAAAAAAAAAAAAAAAGAGTCCAACCTACCTAGAGACCAGATTTACTGATTTACAAATTATAAACAATAGCTTTTAAAGGTAAAATTAACCTGACTATATGTTGTTTTCAACCAGCTTTATTTTACAGGACATTTTAAACAATGCAAGAAAACAAAATAATTACATCCTCCAGACAAAAAAAAAAAAGCCAGCAAGACTCTCCTCATTATGCTAGATACTGATTTATCTTGTCTACTGTACCAAAACTTGGTCAACACAGTAGCAGCAGGATGTAAGAACAGCTGCTGCCCTGAAAAGAACCAATTGGAAGACTCATTGCCTAAAAGAGAGAAAAGGTCACTTGAAGGTGCCCGGCATGGCCTGAGGAACAGGCAGCCTGGCAAACAAAAAAGCACAGGCTGAAACCTTGTGGAAAGTCCTACAGGAGGCCAAGGTTGCCCAGAAGGTCAAGGCAAGAGCTTACGTCGCTCTTCGGTTGCTGCCTTTGGTAAGAGGAGGAAGAGATGATACAGGTCCCTCAAGGGGTGATGAGAAAAGCAAAAACAATATTTGATTTTCTGAGGAGAAAGAAAAAGAGCAGCTGAGTGACAGCCTAGTGATCAACAGGATGCTTGTTTGGCAAAGTTAAAGTAGTTTATCTGGTTTAAAGTCAAAGCAGGAAAATGGATCAAAAGGTTGTCACCAGGAACCAGTCAACCAAGAATCTGTGCTGGGAGTATTACCTGTGCAGTTGTCTCAGAACTGAAAAGTCATACAACAACCATCTACTGCTAATATTCTGTAGCCTTGCTGTTTGCCCTTTGGATAGTTAAACATATACTCACAAAATACATTTTATGTTACCCAGATGATGAACTTAAAAGAGACAGAGAAGAGAATTCAGTACACAACACATCTGCTTAAATAAGACCCTAAATGTGTCAGCCTTCCTCTTGTAAGGATCTACTTTCTCTGTCTTACTAGGCAGGTGCTGTTCAACTCCCTCAGAGGGAGACTGTCCGCCTGCAGTTCTGCCCCATAGAATTTGCAGGACGCATTTTCTGCCATAGCAACAACAGTCACAGTTCTCAATAAATAACACATGCAGAGCTATGATTACCGAGCTTGATACTCACAGAGCAGCGAAACCTCGTCAGCCCTGAGATACTGAGCGGGAGTACTGGGAGACAGAGAAAACAATTAGGTCTGCTGAAGCTAAAACACACTTGAGTCATATTATTTCTCCTGCTGCAAATGTTATTAGTAGATATTGATTCATTTCACTAGTAACCACGCAGCAAATCAAAGGCTTTAAAACCTTCTGCTTGGGTGGGAAGTTTGATATATACTGGTCTGTGCAGGGGCTGTAAATGGGCCTCGTTCATTATATCAATGTAATTAAGTTAAAATGTCATGAAAATGAAATATTCCGGAAAACCTAGAAATATTTCCTTATGTATTGTGGACAGCATATTAGAAGCACGGGTTTATATAGGGAATAGCATGCATAAGCAAGTACTGAATATGAATCCATGATAAAATCTTATTTTTATAGTAATCAAAAGCAGGGAAAGCTTTCAGCCCTTTCAAACCTCAGCTGGACCTGTTAAAGTGAACAGAAATATCATAGAATCATAGAATAGTTTACGTTTGAAAAGACCTTTAAGATCATCGAGTCTAAACGGAAACCTTACACTGACAAGTCCACCACTAAACCATGTCTCTAAGCACCACATCTACACCGCTTTTAAATACCCCCAGGTATACCTCCCTGAGCAGCCTGTTCCAGTTGACCAACACCCCCAGGTCCTTTTCCGCCAGGCAGCTTTCCAGCCACTCTTCCCCAAACCTGTAGCGCTGCATGAGGTTGTGACGCAGGTGCAGGACCCGGCACTTTGCCTTGTTGAATCTCATACCATTGGCTTTGTCAATCAAGCCTGTCCAGATCCCTCTGTAGAGCCTTCCTACCCTCAAGCAGATTGACACTCCTGCCCAACTTGGTGTCATCCGCAAACTTACGGAGGGTGCACTCGATCTCCTTGCCCAGATCATTGCTAAAGATATTAAATAGAACCAGCCCCAATATTGAGTCCTGGGGAACACCACTTGTGACTGGCCACCAACTGGATTTAACTCCATGGACCACAACTCTTTGGGTCTGGCCAGCCACACAGTTTTTTACCTAGCGAAGAGTACGCCCATTCAAGCCAAAAGCAGACAGTTTCTCCAGAAGAATGCTGTGGGAAACATTGTCAAAGGCTCTACTAAAGTCTAGGTAAACAATATCCACAGCCCTTCCCTCATCCACTAAGTGGGTTACCTTGTCATAGAAGGAGATCAGGTTAGTCAAGCAGGACCTGCCTTTCATAAACCCATGCTGACTGGGCCTGATCACCTGGTTGTCCTGTACATGGGCAAGTGATGGCACTCAAGTTGATCTGCTCCATAACCCTCCTCAGCACCGAGGTCAGACTGATAGGCCTGGAGTTCCCCGGATCCTCCTTCAGGTCCTTCTTGTGGATGGGTGTCACATTTGCTAACCTCCAGTCAGCTGAGACCTCCCCGGTTTACCATGACTGCTGATAAATGATAGAAAGTGGCTTGGTGAGCACTTCCACCAGCTCCCTCAGTACCCTTGGGTGGATCCTATCTGGCCCCATAGACTTGTGTGTGTCTAAGTAGCAAGTCACTAACCGTTTCCCCTTGGATTATGGGGGCTTCATTCTGCTCCCTGTCCCTGCCTTCCAGCTTGTGGGGC
The DNA here is from genome assembly GCF_963924245.1 of Chroicocephalus ridibundus. Classification (NCBI taxonomy): domain Eukaryota; kingdom Metazoa; phylum Chordata; class Aves; order Charadriiformes; family Laridae; genus Chroicocephalus; species Chroicocephalus ridibundus. Next base: position 113,909,521 of record NC_086286.1, read on the forward strand.
TGGGTATAGCGAGAACAACCAGTTTTAGTATTAAAGACTGAAGCAAAGAAGGCAGTAAGTACCTCAGCTTTTTCCTCATCCTTTGTCACTATGTTTCCCCCTCACATCCCATAGAGGATGTAGACTCCCCTTAGCCCTCCTTTTGTTGCTAAGCTATGTATAGAAACATTTTTAATTGTTTTTTATGGCAGTAGCCAGATTAAGCTCTTGTTGAGCTTTGGTCCTTCTAATTTTCTTCCTGCATAACCTCACAACTTCCTTGTATCCCCCTGAGTTGCCTGCCCCTTCTACCAAGGGTCATAAACTCTCCTTTTTCCTGAGTTCCAGCCAAAGCTTTCTGTTCAGCCAGGCTGGTCTTCTTCCCCGCTGGCTTATCTTTCATTACATGAGGACGGCCCGCTCCTGCGCCTTTAGGATTTCCTTCTTGAAGAACATCCCGCCTTCCTGGAATCCTTTGCCCTTCAGGCAGTGAGACCAACACCCGACACTTTGCCAAACTGCCCCATGGTTATATCCTTGTCCACATAGAAAGGGTCAGAGGGAGCAAAATGTTTTAAAGTTTATATTAAGTAGGGATTTTTCTATCCAGAAGCTGAAAGAAGCCTAATTCAGCTTTTTGTCACTACTTTGGCAAACCCTGCCTAGGGACCACCCCAGTTCTGGTCAGATCTTGGCAGATGGTGGCTGCTAAATAGAGCGATGAATCTGTAATTAATATAGAGGATTTGGCCTATTCTGTTACTGGCAACTTTTGTTCCAGTTTCTCTGAGAAGGCTGCCTACAAGTAGAGGCTTGGGATTAACTGTCATAAAAATTAGGCATGAAAATTAGGAGAGGAACCGTTGTCTACTGCAGGGCTGCTAAACTACCCTGAGTAGGGATGCATAACGCTGTCTTGTATTTATGTTGACAAGTTAACAAAAGCCTGTAGTTAAACTCAGTCAAGTTGAATTACGGATACACATGTAAGCTACTTGATTCAAAAGATCTCCTGGCACTCAACCTAACTCCAAATATTGCAAGGATGTATATATAATAAATGCATCCCTATACATTGATTTGTGCGTATCAGATATGTGAATATTCTGCATTGCTTATTGACAAGCTTGAAATGCCACATGCACATACTCTCTATATAAAGACAAGTGTAAATAGGATATGCTGGATTTTAGCTGTTGGATAAAGAGGTCCAGTGATACATTGATGTTGGTCTCTTTTGCTGCTTCCTGGACTGCCTGAATACAGAAATTGATTCAGAATTTAATGGAGTTCCTGGCCACAGCCACTGATGTTCGAAGTGGCAGAGTGCAGAGGAAAACACAGCACAAAGGTAGTCCTTGTTTAGGTATTCCTAGATCTTATAGCAAATACAACAGTAAAAATGTTTCCTTTCTTGATTACGCACATAACTAAAACCAGTTTATTACCAAGAATCAAAGGTGTACAGGCTTTATCAGAAATCTTTTCAAACTATTTATTTTTTTGGCATGAATTAAATGTTTTTAAAGGGTTTCTTTGTGGTCCAAAAGGATCTTTAAAAAAGCACCATTTGAAATGAATGTATCCTGAGGGATTTTTTTTCTTTCCTATTCTTTTTATCCACCTATTATTTTCTTCAACACTTACTTTATTTTGACAGTGTCTGCATCTTGCCCTTCCATCTAACTTTCCACTGGTGTGAAAAGTGTTTTGGAAAAAGAGGTGTTTTTTTTCTTTTTATTTTCTGACATAAGGACTAGGAAAAAAATTGCCTGATGGAGCTATTACCTTCAAGTACTTTGCCAATCTGATGATAATGAAAGTTATTTCCTCCTGTAGTTAAAAATACACTTTTCAAAGTAATCATTTCACTCCTCCAGCCACTTCTGATGACTCATTGCCCCAAGGCGGGGATCCACAGCATTGCTTGTGAAGTTCACAACCAAAAGGATATTAAAAATATGCCATTCTGTAAATCAGTGTTTCCCTGAGCGTGAAAAACAATCAAATCCAGATGAAGGTGTAAATCTGAAACTGAAACAAATTACATACAAAGACCAACATACTAAATAACAGCTTTAGACACTTGATTATTGAATTTTGAAGATGGTGGAAATCACCTGACATGGCAAATAAAGAAAACTAAGGGCAAATCAGTGTTTTGAGAAACACCTGGATGCATAAGTTAGGCTGATAGCAGCTTTTCAACTCCCACTTAGCCTACTCTACCTTACTTCTAATAAGAACCTCTAGGTTCTTATTGCATCCATATAGTTCAGGTGTTAGGATATTTCCACTATGTTTCATCGACTTTAGTTTATCATGTTTCACTGACTTCAGTTTATCTGTGGAGCCTGCACTTTTGGTTACTCATCTCAAATTCTTTTAAACTGTTTAGTGGGTCTCAAAAGAGATATAGTTATTAATTAATTAAGCCTGGTGCCCTGTAAAGACACATATTCAATAGGGTTCTTCTGAAAGACTACTGACTAGCCCCCCGCGCTGCTGCAGAATTAAAATTAGCACTTTCCCTGGAAAAAACAGCCCAAATGTTGAGGCAAAGGCACTCCAGGTTGACTGCTATACTCACACAAGTGGAAAACTATGGGAAGCTGGTCAGAGGTAGAACGTGTGGATGTTTAAAAATATATATAAATGAAACAATCCAAATCTTCATGCAGCAGTGTCATAGAATCATAGAACAGTTTGGGTTGGAAGGGACCTTTAAAGGTCATCTAGTCCAACCTCCCCTGCAATGAGCAGGGACATCTCCAACTAGATCAGGTTGCTCAGAGCCCCGTCCAACCTGACCTTGAATCTTTACAGGGACGGGGCATCTACCACCTCTCTGGGCATCCTGAGTCATCTCTGAGTGTTGAAACTTCCAGCAAAATCACTCAACATAACTTAAGTATTACTTGACTATATAACAAACTCCTGAAGCAGCCTCTCTGGTGGCAGTGTAACATACATTGTGTGGGAGGAGGTACAACTTTTATTGTAACTGTGGTTTATTAACCTTCTGCTAAGGAAGTCCCCGAAGAAGTGACGTACTGCAGGCAAGAGAACAAAAAGCTCTGTATAAAGCCCACTCTACCTCCATCACTGAACCAGAGAGGCTTTGGTGTGTGAGCCCTGCTCGTTGCTGTTCTTTCACACTTCTAATCACTGAAACAGGCTGCTGTGATTGTGGAGGTGGTATGTTGGGTCTGCGTGAAGCAAATCAGCCAGCACATGTGTGGGCAGCCACCTTATTGTAGTTTAGAGAGGTTTGTCAGCAAGCTGGAAGGATGGGCGGTTGGAAGAATGGCAGAAGCAGCTTGAGGCTGTGTAGGAGCGGAGCTGGTGGCCTCATGCACGCTCTGCCTGCGGATGGGAGAACTGACGCTCCGCTGGAAAGGAGCTCAAATGCTGAAAAATTCCAGTAAAACATAAAAGCTAAAAATAGCAGTCTGGCTCTTTGTCTGGAGTAAATCAGCAGGGATGTACTGAATCCCTGGATTTACCTCAGCTGAGGATCTCATCCTGTGCATCTCTCCCTCCTCTCACACCGCTCTGCCAGCACTTCGGGGGATAATTGGATCATCTTGGTTTAACCACATTCCACTGCAGGGGTGGGAGGTGGGAGAAGTTGCTATCACAACAATTTTTAATATCAACTCTTATGCATTTAGGACAGTTCATATTTATATTTCATTCTGAAAGAATTGCTATAAAATGCAAGTTTCATGTATGATAAAGGTTTGCCCTTTTTTCAACTATCTTAGAATGGTTTAAAGAAAAGCCTCAGTTGTAATCAAGAAAAGCACTTGCTGTGATCTGGTGTCAGAAACCTGCAGCCTCTAAAATAATCAGCTACGTGAGTAGCGAAGCTATTATGTACAACTTGCATGTATTTTCAGAAAACATGCAAGTTGGCCTGAAGGCAATTTTTTGTCCCTTCTGCTGAAATCAGTGCTTAACTTCAGAAAAATTAGTAACATTTTACCTGGAAGCACAGCATGTTCCTGGTTTGAATTTAACTTAAATAAATGAGAGGCCATTCACTGCTGCAATTAATTAATTGTCAAGGCTTTCTTGTATCAGAGTTAATTTTTGAAGAGAGAGCAAGAGAAGTGAACCTTGTTTTGGACACTTAAAAAGAAAAACATGTTTCAAACCCTAAAAAAACCCTTGTCTGTAACCCAGTTGTATACATTTAACACATATTTATCTGGAAATCAGAAAGATTTACTTTGACCAACTTTAAATACCCAGAATCTAAGCAGCCCACTCCTGCGTATACAGTCTAAAAGCAACATGTCAGTCTCTGCAGGATCAGGGATTCTGTGTGTAGAAAGGACAAGAAATGGGCTTTGTGAGATGGCTTTTTGCAACCTCCCTGTTGTTCTGTGTGATTCTCATGTTATCATCCTTCCGAACTAGAAAATTTCCTATAATCAGACTGTGTTTAATAAGATATCACTATACATAGCAAGGAATACTTTAAGTCTTACTAAAATGCTTCAAAAAAGCATACCAACCTAGCATTTCTTAATCTAAGCTTGTTCCAGCTCATCTCCTCTGTTTCTTATTGCCATTCATATCCTTGTTCAAAATAGCAGAGTCTCCATCAATTTTTATTTCCCTGTCATCAATTATTCCTCTCAGCCTTGAGCCATATTAAACCAAAGCTTTCATACTTTCCATCCATTGTCATCTGTCTCATGCTCAGCTTTTACTCGTGCTTAAAGCACTCTTAGCAAGAAAAAAAGAGTCCACACTGTGTGATCAAAGTGCCGTTAGGATCCTATCCTTTATTTTGTTACTTTAAGACTAAAATATAAGCATTAGAGGTAGATTAATAATTCGTAATGAAAAGCAAATAAGGGAAAATTGTTTGTGACTATTATGGTTTATCTGCAAAACTTCGCAGATTTATTATATTCAGGGCATGCCATAAAGTAATACAATATGAGCTGTTACGAATTACAGAATGCATGTGTATTAAATAAAGTCAAAATATAATGTGATATTAGGTCATCAAATTGCCAGTCTACTTTATACCCCTGAGCTGTTTATAAATAGGTAGCAGCATTGAAAGATTCATCATTTCAGGAGATTTATAAATAGGTATGTAATGTTTTTCCCTACATGAATAACACATTTTCAGTGTTTCATATTACAGCTTGAAAATCATGTCATACCCATTACTGTATATTAAGCCACATGACTTTGGCTCTTCTCTGAGTTAATTATTGAGAAAAAAAAAATACCATAATACATTAGAGCTGATCAAAAAGAAGAGGCAAGGAAAGCCACAAAAAGAAAACTCATTTTCAGTCGTGATTAATGTATGCATTGAGCTCCATATAGTTAGAACATGCACAAATATCTTCATACAGTTTATACTGTTAGCTTGGCTGTGATAGAAAACAATTTTTTGTGGCCAAAATCTATTTGGAAATAGTGCAGCTAAATATGTTAATTTTCCAAAGTAATTTTTAGGCCGTGCCTTTCAATTCATTTTTGGCTTAGAATACATTCGGATTTTTCACAAAGTCCTGTCCCGTACTGTAGGAAGTATGGTCCCTAGGTCGCTTCAGAAGACTCATTTGCGCTAGCCTCCCAAGAAAATAATCCACCCTTGATCCCGACAGTTCCCTGCGCCTTTTGCACACATGAAAGGTTCTGGCACGTCTCTGGACATCCTTTTCTGATCACTGGGACACATGGAGTGAATGAAAGTGGACTTAGACCCTACTATCTTGCTGTATGATAACGCTAAGTGAGTAGCATGGCAAAAAGGGGCTCAGCTCTTCTGGAAGGCCACAAAAAGTCACAGCGCGATACTCAGCCATTAAAACAAATTAAAAGCCTCAGAGAGATATTTAGCTGCAAATATAAGACAGGAGATACAGGGTGGAGGAAGAGAAGAGAGAGAAATGGCTCTTTCTTTCTAACAGCCTATAAGACTCTCTTCAATTAACATTCTCAGATTTCTGAAAAGTTCAGCATTTTGGGGATTGCAGTTGCCCTTACGGAAGCAAATGCAAAGCGACACAGAAGGAAGTCACAACTGTTTTAGACCTTGGTGTGCTGGAGTTTTCTCTGTGGATATCACAGCTCCGTGGCGTTGCTCGCAGGCTCTGGTTTTGCTCTGAGAACAGAGTACATCTCGTCTGAGAATCCAAATCTGAATTTCTTCTTGCTTAAGAGGGGACCTGCAATGATCGCAATGAGTCAGGCTATGGTTTTACAAGGGCGTTTTCCCACTGAGGCTGATTTGCTCTAATGGCTATTGATTCAACAAACTGTAACTTGGAAGAATGGAGGAGCTGTGAATGGAGCTGGGCTGGAGGAATTAAATTACCCTAATGTAACTTCTAATGGACCTACCAGCAGTGTCCACTCCTTCCAGAAGGTCCCGAAAACAGCTTTGTCCCTAATTTCAGCCATTATCACAGGCAGTTGCATTGCTAATGCTGTGTATTGATAAAAGGATAAATGCTATTTTTGCTCTTGGTGTCAGGAGCGCTGGGTATCACATTAAAGGCATAGATCGCTGAAGTTCTGTCCTTGAAATAGTCATGGCTTTCAATTTCTTTCTCAGCATGTGTTTAAATATTCCCAAGAGCCCCAAACTGCCTCCAGTTGCTTCCTGTTTAAATAAAAGATGATTCCTCTTTTTATTCTGTGGAATCCATTCAAAGGAAAAGGTCATGCCCAAAGGGAGAAAGCAATTTCCTTATTCTTCATTTCAGAGCTCTAGGGATTTGTAATTTAAGTTTCCCAGAACAGACTCAATTTTTTTTAATTGATATTCTTTGTTAATTTTTTTTTGAAGGGGGGGGGTTCGTGTTTGTCTAGTCCTAAATCCTAAAACCTTTACAGCATTTAGAGTTGTTAAACCCCTGGCAGCTCAGAAATGCAGCATGCCTGAGATATCCTCAGATTAGGTAGAAGGATAATTAAAAGAACTTATTTCTTTTAACTTACTTCATTTCAGTTGATACTTGACACCAGTGATTCTAAATGCACCTTTCTTTCCCGCTTAATAAGGGGAGACCATGAAGTATTTCACAGACGGGTATTAATGTTTAATAATAAGCGTTTCCTCAGTGGCGACTACAAGGTTTTGCTTTTTCAGAAGATTTCACAACATTTTTGCCTGAAAATTGAGGTGACCTGGCCATTAGACTGATGAGGGGAAATTATTCCAGCAGTCTCCAATCATATTTGGAAATAGATTTGTTTTCCTGATGATATTAATAAGGCATACTGATTTTAAAAATTGGTTTTCTCTCTTTTCTTTTTTTTAAATGTTATGTCTTACATTGATGAACCTAGATTAATGAATAATAGAAATAGGATGAAATCTTCAAGGGTAAGCCCCTGTGGACATAGTAAGCATGAGCATAAATGGATCTAAGGCCATTGATTTCTGTAGAAGTTCAAACTTGGGAATCAAACATAACATCTCAAAATTATTAGACTAAATTACTATAAACATTTTTATTTTTTGAAGAATGGATGATAGACACACCTCTCGTGATGCGGACAGCTGCTAGCATAAATTATGACATATAAATATTTATTTTAATTTTTATTCTAATATTCAGTAGTGTTTAACTGTATTAAAAAAAATCACAGTCAGGAAACCGGCATCTTTGGCTGGAATCTGAATTCTCTTAGTTTACTTGCATTTTCTGTGCTTGTTAGTAAGGAGAAGGTACTTTCTAAATTACTCAACACTGCCAAACCAACAACTATGCAGAAAGTCTTTTATATTTATGATTTTAGGCTTCTTTCTTTACAGCCTCTTTTCCCCACTCCTCCCTTCTTACACAACCTTTGTTTAGTTAGACCTCCGGAAATACCCTGCTCAGTAGGATGGGGAACGTTCTTGGGGCTCTCTGTCACTTCCTTGGCTTTGTGTGCTGCCACTGACCCTCCCTTCCCTCACATCTCCCCGACCTTCTTCCTCCACCCAAACGTGCTCCAGGCTGTGCAATGACACCTACCCTACACCTACCCTTCCCAAAGCCTGCCCCAAGAGCTGTGAGACCAATGTTTGTGTTCAGTCCCAGGCACTTTGGCTCCACTAGCACGCCTTGCAGTGGCCCACTGCACAGTTTGCAGCCTGGACACCCTCTGAAGTGATGAATGCTCTGTGACTGTCCGGTGTTGCCAAGGTTTAACTTTGTTAGCCACGGACCATTGCGAGCGCAGCAGCCGCTCTCATGTGACGTTGGGAGGGACTGCAAAGCAAACTGATCAAACTGTTTCAAAATAACAGTCATTAAAAGCTGGGGTTTCAAGCTTACGTAAGTGAACAAGCTTAATGAATATTTACAAATAAAAAATTGGTTTAGAACTGTCTAGATAAGCTCATGTATAATTCAATAATCAGAGATGAGAGCCAAAGATCCGCAATCTACTTTCCTTAATGTAACATTAAGGGTATACATTTTTTTAAGTAGACCATCACCTATTCCAATCCCATACAAGTCCAGACTGATTACCTCCTACACGTGCATTTATTATTCATAAGTATCTACTGAAAACTATGGATTAACCATTTTAAGAGCACAGTTCATTTGTGAACTTTCTGCCTAGCTCTCCACATTTCTTTTTTTGTGATGGATAACACTGTGAGTGGATGACCGAGTCATTTTAACAGTACAGGTAATAATGGAGCATGGGACTATGATATAAACTTTCCTTATAAATAATCACGGAGGTTAAAAAAATAATCATGGATGCTAAAAACCCTACAGCTTTTTGGCATACAAAATGCATTACGTACTTGAGAGGAGTCTTTGTGGGCAGTGAATAATGTGAGCACACAACCATAGCAAACCAAACTGATAGTCTGTGTTCACGGGGACATCGTGGATCAAGGCTTCCTTGACTGTGCCTGGTGCTGACTGAAGCCATGTATGAGAAATTGTTGTATTAAAATGAATGAAATTTCATAGGGGTGCCATCATGGCTATATAATATTCTTAATCTCGCTGCGATTATTGCTGCTTGGTTTGAACGGATGAGGTCCGGGGGGTGTGTGTGTATGTGAGAAAGATAACAGGAAGGATGACAAGTGACAAAATACGCTAAAGAGAAAAAAGGGACTGTTGCTATTCCATCCAAGGTACTTGAAGTGATCTCTCCAGCTAATGAAAGAAGCCAAATGTTCAACTACCCTTTTAAAATTTGCATTTAATGTATGCACAATTGTGTGCAATTACAAATCTAATTGTACACCTAGATGAGTATTCAAATGAATGTGAAAAAAATCTGCGTATGCACATTTACAGTCTGGTTTACAAACCTGAATAAAATATCACCATGTGGAGGGACCTCTTTCCAGCACTGTCTCAACAAATGTGTTCAGAAATGACAATGAGTAAGTCTGACCCATAAACCTCTGTACTCTTTCAATACTCAGGTACCACCTAGGAGCAACCTACTAGTAAATTCCCAGCCTCAGGAATAAACCAAACCAAATCAGATAGGACTCCTGGAAAGCTCCATCAAGGATGCAGTGACCTTTCCTTGCTTCTACCTTCTCCAATGAACAAATTGTTCAAAGATATAAACCAAGCTGTTGTAAAACTTCAGACTAAAGAATGTGCAGCAGGTGGCAACATATGTGTCCAGTTAGTTCCAGCCAAAACAGTCTAATTTGCAGAAAAGGGTACAGAATTTCACTGTGACTCAGCTGAGGGGGCGATCCAAAGAGAAAAGAAGCTCTAGCTTAAGTGCTAGACCTGTCGGAGAGAATAGTTATTAATTTAATGGCATTTCTAGACTATCCGGACTATCCTGACCTATTGGGTGTAAAATAATTCCTACTCTAAATTTCGTCTGTCTGCTTGAGGGTCAGTTTCCTTTGGGATTTGGTCTTCTTCTGTTGCTCCATTTCCAGAAACATTAAATTAAGAGTATTTATATAGGTTAAAGCTTAGGAAAGAATAAATGAATTAGGCCAAAACCAAATAATGGAATCTCTGACCTTTCAGCCGTTCTAATAAACAGAATTGAATATTTTATTACTTTTTAATATGTAGAATCTCCCTCTAGTGGTCATTTAGTCACTGCTTAAACCAGTCACCGCCTTTCTATCCGCAATGTGATTATGTCTTGCCCAAATTAGTAATTTTGATGACAATATATCAAAAGCAATTGTTATGACCAGCAACTAGTGGCACTTGCACATTGAATGAAGAAAATAAGAATGAACAAAGCAGCAGGCTCATTAAGGAAACAGTAAAAATAACAAACAACCTATTAGAATAGCAACTGAAAGCTATTACTACCTGCTCGGAATGTGGTCGGATTTTAGTGATTTCTCTTGAATTATGTTTTCAGAGTTACAAGCCCTATCGTAGTTGATTCACACCAAAACTAGCACATAGAGGCCTCATAGTGCTCTGATGCTCATGTGGATAGGCCTCATTACTCAAACCACATAATTCAAGCATTTGATTAAATTTCATTAGATGGAATGTAACTGAATGTTAAGCATATACTTAATTCTGAAAAAAGAATATTTTCCTACATCAGATCACCAACAACTAGTGGAATGATTCAGGAAATTGTATTTTCTTCTGACAAAAATGTATTAGTGAGGGAAGAAAAGAGGAAAGATAAGTGTGTGGCTACTGTTGCAAAGAGTTCGAATTTGAGGTTTTCTTTATTTTGGGGAAGAATTACTTTTGGGAATCCTTTTTGAGCAAAAGGCACACTGATGGTCAGTTTTCACCAAAAACAAACCAATGTGTACCTCCCATCTGAAACCAAGCCAAGCTAAAACAAGTCAAACTAGAGAGCAAACCAGAGTTTCATAAATTAGGGATATTTCTTGGGAAGGTCTCAATTATCACAAACCCATATTTTTCATAAAATTCCCATTTTGACAGACAGCTTCCAATGGGCACATGTATTGAAAGAGCTTTTCATTCTGAGCACTTGCCATTTCTCGTGCGTGTTGGCTGGCGGTAGTAATAATGGATAGCTCCTATATAAGCAATTTTAATCACTATCTGTGAAAAACCTTCGTGAATGTGATCGGGATAATTTTTTTTTTTTTTCACCTGGAGTGCTAACAAACAAAGAGAACAAATTTATCAACTGATCTCTGATTAGTAATAAAATCCAGGGACTTTAAGGGACTAAACTTTTTTTTTTTTTTTTTTTTGGTTAAAAACATGTTCAAGTAAACTAAACTAATGAATCAAAAATTCAGGCATCTTGAAACCATTCTGTTTTGCTAATTCTAGAGTTATATTTAAAATGATATTAAAATGATTTTAGGAAGACTAAGCCTCCTTCACTGAAAATGCCAGTTAGAAGAAAACCCTTCTTTGTTTGATTTTGAATATGCAAGAAAACATTGATAACAAAAAATGTACCTTTTTGAACAACTGCAAATTAATTTTCCTTTCAGATTTTTCAGAAATATGAAATTCTTCCTGTGCACTGAAAACAAAAATACAGTAAAGCCATACCTGCATGTGAACCCAAATCCTTCTGTAAGGTAGATAAAATGGCCACGTGTACCAACATTTCTACTTTATAAAGTGAGCTCTTTCTAGGGTTTGGGTTTCTTTGGCCAGGGGAATGGAAGAGCTAATTAATATTTATTTATGTATTTATACATTTATTTCTTTTTAAGAAAGGTAACCTTTGAGATACACAGACTCCACGTTAAACTAATACAGTTTCTTTTTTAATATTTCTCAAGAAAGAAGATGAGATCCAGACATTTAAGACATTTCATTTCACTCCAGTGAGCACACATTAGCCTGATAGATTGTGTTTTTGAGATTGGGTATTTAAGCAACTATAAAAAAAAAAAATAGCAAGTTTGATGGTTTCGAAAACATCATTAATAGCTCAATAAATTAGCATTCAGTGTCAGAAGACAAAAAAGTAACATTATTATGTAAATAACTTGAAAGTATTTGTTAAGAATATGAGACAGTCAAGGAACTGGAAAAAGTTTTAAACAGTATATCCTACCTTTTACTAGCTTTTGTCACCTTCCTCCTTTTTCACACTGAACAAACCCCTTTTTTCTTTTGAGAAAATTAAGTTGATGCCTGACCTCAGTTTTGGAGCCTGGCTTTCACAGTGTCAGCAAGATGCTCTGTGTACTAATTAGCAAAACAACATAAGCAAGTAAATATCATATACTGCACTTCCTGATGTCATTCTGCATATTAAGAAAGCAGCAACTACTGCACTTTTCAAGACTCCCTTCCCAGGAGATAGTTGATCTGGCATTACCATCCTTTTTGTACACTGAAAATAGTACAAACGGACTAATACGGACAAACAAATAAGGTCTTAGAAGAGACATGTAAAATATGTCCTCCTTGACTGTCCTTTCATCCCATCCTAACGATGTTTTTCACTTTCTCTCCTTACTTCTTTCCGCTGAACACCGATAAGGGAGAATTCAGCCCAAAGCTAATATGTCATTTTTAAGATAATGATTTTGAGTATCAAATGTTTGGCCTGCACTTTTGGAATAGCAGACATATTAGATCATTCATTTTGTGGTGCCCTTGTTTATTGGAAAGCAACTTGTACTTTATCTTCTCAGCCACAATCATGTATAATGTTTTGGGTAGCAGAATCGAGTTTTGATTATTAAATTATACATTTAGAGCTGTATTCTTATTGAATTTCCAGGTTAACTTTTTTGTTGTGACTGCCTGTTTTAGTTATGACTGCAGTAGGTAACTGAATGTCTCTGTCCTGACATAATGTCATGTGTAAATAGGGAAATTAAGAAAAAACTCTTTTTGCGCAAAATAGCAATCTTACCCTAGCATGCTATATTTTGGAAAGACTATGATGTTAGCAAAGCAGAATCTGAAGCTTAGCTGGCAATGCATCATTCATTCCTGCCTGAGACATTCTTCCTGAGAAAATCCTGCCATCAGTCCTTTCACATAATGGGACATCAAAAATAAAGCAGCATCTTGTAATTCAATGGTCACTCTTTGCAGGCTCCCTGACAAGTTACATTACCAGGTATCTGAAAATCTGCACTGAGGGATGCTGAAAAAGCATAAACTGGAATGTGGTGAAGAAGTATGGAGACATAACATTAAGAAACACTTCAGAATAATACTGTATAAATTCTGTATGACTCAACAGCTGTACAGGTAGAGAAAGCCCAGCATGACATCGGCTGATTTAAGAAAACTTGAAGGCAGAATTAATCATTGATGTGGCTATTTCTGGAAATGAAAGAGATTTTGAAAGGGAGGAAAATGTGAAAACCATACAGATTGAGTGACTGTACCATAAAATAAGATTTCTCTTGGTAATTTAGCAGTAAAAATAAAGTGTGGCCAGCTCTAGGATCTAACAAGAATGTGTTGGACACAGAAGTTGTCTGGATTTACATATGATGCTTGCCAAGTCTACCATTCTTGGAAATCCCTCCTGCATTCCTGTTTCTCTAAAGGGAATTCATGGCTCATTTGTTTGCTTCCAAAGATGAATATGAACAAAATTAATATCCTTAAGGGAGGATGCACACTGTAGCCCAAAGTTCTCTATGCAAGCAACTTCTGGTACCTTTCCTCACAAAGTCAAAGAATAGAGACTGCCATCAGCAAACATGGTAGAGAACATCATCTGTGTTCAAACCATTGACAACCAGATCTTCAACACCCCAAGTAGTGGCTGCATTGAGATAAAAACTCAAATAATATAAAAAGACAAATAAATAACAGAATAAGGCAAAACAACTAATAGAAAAGAATAAGAGAAGGGAAAACTGTCTGGTATGACAATTTGTCAGGAGCTACCATGAGCACGACACACAGGGTACAGCGGTGAGGGGACACTCCCATTAAAGAGCCAGGGAAATATTTTGGAATACGGACCTCAGTCAAATGCAGTGTTTTAGCTGAAAGACCGTCAAGAAAGAGGCTTGCTCACACCTGGAATTATGATTATACGTGAAGTAGACTTGGCAGGAATGTTAAAAGAAAGAACCTGAACTGAGTTTCCAGGGTCTCTGATGTAGATATATACCCATTTGAAAAGATCTTCTTTAAGGACCTGAAACTAGCACAGAAATATGAACCCCTAATAACTTGTATCGATCCTAAAAAATACCACCAGGGCCTGACTCTGATGTCAGAGTCTCCAAATTGTACAGCCAGAAACTTCTGCTGCCTTTGCAAATGTTATGGACCTCAGCAAACAAGTTTCTTTTCAGCACTTCTCTCTCAAATTAAGCTGCTAGTCCTGCTTGGTGGTAACACCGTGTATTGTGAAAGCCTGGAGGGAAAGCACCGTTTCATGAACTATGTGGGGAAACAGGTTTTAAATTCATCGAAAGCTGAGTGCTTAACCTGTTAGCTTTCCCTCTTTTTTTATGCTTGCAAGTTAAACTGGTTTAACATTGATCAGAGGTACCTAGGTTGATAACTGGTTGCAGTAAAATATACCAAAAAAACGCCCCAAAGCCCCCAAACCCTCCTCCCTCCCCAGCTATTCAGCAAGTTGCCGTGTTTCTCCTGAACCGATGCCCCCTCATATTAAGAACAGGCTGTTGCCAGAGCCATCACTTTTGGAGTGTGAAACCGAGTGGCATTAAGTTCTGGCTGCTGTGAGTCATATTTGTTTGTCCTCATACAGCCCAGATTTCCTGCTGGCATCGTAGATTGCAAGAACATACACATGGCGCATACATGGAGCAATGCCTGCTTCCTCAGACAAAGAACTGAACATTGTGTGACAGCAGGCCCACCCCTCTGGAGATCGGAGAGTGCAAATCCGTTCTGATGATGAAATCCACAGATGATTTCATGGGAGAGGACGATGAAGCTACATTTCAGCAATCCTGCAGTAAAGTACTGTGGCACTTTTTCTAGAGGAGAGGCTGAGAATGAAAAACAAGTATGTGTGTGAGTAATTTCTGACACTGTAAATTCAGGGCAGAACTACAGCTGCTGACCTTTTTGTAGTGTTTCACAATAGCCATACATTTTGATCTTCAACTTCTTGTTAATGAAAAGTTGTGGGAAAATTGCTACATGAGAATACTTTAAAAAAGCTTCTTGAAGACTTCCTTTGTGAGAGAAATTTTTCTTGGCCTATTGCTGTGAAGATGTTGACACTTAAAGTTTGTTTCTTCATCAAATTAGTCTCTCAGTAAAACTGTGCAACTTCCCACACCATGCAGGGCTCTGCGTTTCCTTTCCTGTACTGCCCACTCATCACCCTGACCACTGTGAATTGGTGCATAAACTGCATTTTCTTGACATGCCTTTGAGAAATCTGCTGCTTCTGTATCATGTACACATGGATGAGAAAGGATGCAAATTTGGATCAACTAAAACCAAGAACATAACCCAAAAGTGTATCTTGGTCTCTGTCATTTAAACTTTGGCTGTCACATTGGCAGGTGTGGATGACGCACCTGAGCAGACTGCAGAAATGTGCACCACTGACTAGTGACGGGCAACACCCAGAGCAGGCAAGGGTCTTGCTTTCTCCTGGGTTCAGGATAGCAGAAATGCTGGTTTCCGTTGGCTCAAAATACTGGAAGCGCTTAATAAGGGAGAAAGAATGGAGGAATTAATTCCTTTTATGATACTGAATTTATGCAGGTCAAGGAATTCTTTCCTCACACAAGGATGAAACGGACTCGTCTTCCAACTCCTGCTAACCTGGATCTCACTGGGAACTGGAAGTCACTGTCTCCAACATGAGGACTGATTAGCTAAAGCTACTTTTTGATTGTTGTATGAGGCAGATGTCTTTTTCTTTCCTACTAAGCTGGACATCCAGAGATCCAATATTCCGGTTTTCTTTACAGGGAAGATGCTGTCTTGCCCCTGTGCAAGGAAATAACACCCACAATAGCAAGACATGAATAACAGTGTAGCAATTGCCTAAAAAACCATGGTACTGTGTTGTTCAAATTAATAAAGTGATTGTTTGGCATACTGTTTAATACTAAGCCTATCTGAGCATTGGGGGTTGTTAAATTTCTAAAGACTTACAAACATAGGAAAATTTACCCGCATAATTTTCCTGATACACACTACATTGCAAATCACCATGCGGACAGGTTTTTTTTGTTTTTTTTTTTTTTTTTCTGTACAAGCTTAGAACTAAAACTCCCAAATAGCACTTCTCTTCTGGAAAGTTTTAGGAATTTATTTATATTTGAATCTCTTACCACTCTCTCAAATGTAGTTGAAATTGGCTAGTGGGTTCAGAATATTTTTTTGGAAAAAATGAGGAGTGCGAGCAGACAGCAGACAGACAGCTCAATAGGCAGACAGCATGATCACATAAGCACTGTTTTCTTAGGAAACAAAACTATATTGGAGCACCAGGAGGCTAGTTGTCTGAGATCTCTCATCTATAACTCTGGGGTAAAAGTAATGTTGGCTTATTGGTTTTTAAAGGTCGAGTCCTAACAAACCTTTTCTTATTAACCTCCCCGATCACTAATGGAAAATATTCAAAAATCTTCTGACACAAGCTAGTATGTTCTGAAAACTGCACCTCTGAATTGTTATTAACAACATTACTCATTCCATTTTACCAGTAGGCCTGTAATACCATCACCAAAATATGGTGGGCTCTTGGTCAAATTTTTCTTTCTGGACTGTGGAACAGTGGCTTTTTGGCTTCTAATAATCTCTTCAAGTTATCTCACTTTTTATTTGCATTTACCCCCTACTCAATATTACTCATACCTACTCTCATCTTTGGGAAACTAGTTGTTTAGAAGAACCGTGTATGCATCTGATTAGGACTGTCCCGTGTTTAATTATGTACTGGATATAATCACCCACTTGTAGATCCAGGAAACAATTAATCTTTGCCTGTCTTATCAGCAGATGAAATAAACCATTTTTGAATACCAGTCCTTTTTTTTAAGGAAATTATGTTCTATAACTTTCAGAAATTGTGAGGCCTGTGCCCCACAGCCTACACTTCCCCAAAAAAGCATAAGTCATTTTCTACACATTATTAGAAGATATGGTGAACTGTTTTCTGGGGTAGTTCTTTGATCTGCAACAGACCTCCCATGATCACTATCTCCTGAGCTAAGTTATCCAGGTCTCAATACCACAAATGCTTTGCCACATCTCCATCCTTTCTCTGCTGTGTCCTTACATCTTGTAGCCAAATATTTTAAAATTCCAATTGCTTGAAACATGCTTACTATAACCTACTTTGCCAAGTACAACACACTTCTGATTTCCAAGAATTTTCTGTTGTTTTAGCCTAAATATGTGAACAAAAAAGTAATTTCTTCACCTTATTTCTCCCTTAGGTCAATAAATTTGCAAAAAAAAAAAAAAATAGTTCAAATGGTTTATCATCTCTATCGATAAAACTGTAATTATTGTCATCACTATTAACCAAGTCTTCCAGACTACTTCAATTTGCCACTGGCCAGGGAGGCTAGTCTGTACTCCTTATTTATAAGCCTCTCCTTATATGAAAAGAATATTTCTTTCTACAGAGTTGTAGCAGAAAATTCCCCAAATCCCAAATCTTCCCTTTCATATCATTTGTATATGCAACAGTCCACCGCTCTCTCACTCGTGAAGTGAACGCATCTCCAGGGAAGTCATCTGAATCCTGTTTAACATCCTGAAGAGTATAATCTACATAATTTTGTGTGGTATCTCCTTATGGAAGAATGACGCAATTGCTGTAGGAGCTTCCCAAACTTATTGTTACAGATCTGTTTTTACTCCAATGATATGTTGCAGCATCTTACTGTCCATGTGGCTTTGCTGATTTCTGTCTTCAGAGCCTGAGGTAATAGGGTTTTCAACAGTTACCAAGCTGCGTTCACAATTAATACTAAAACTGATCAAACTTCACTGGAAAATAAAAGAGACTGACCTCCTTTCACTACATCTATTGAGAAACTATCCCAGAAAATGACTCCTCAGACAGTTAGGGTCTAATTTTCAGCCATATTCTTGAGTTTACAGCATTTGTTATTCTCCATTATTCCCAGTATGCAGTGACAAATGACAATTTATCTCTCTCTCAAGGAGGCTGAAACACCTCTCTTGCATGCTGCTTCCTTCATCCCATCAGGATTATTATCACGTACAGACTTTGTAGCTTTCTGTTCCTTCAGGGACTTGTTGTTTGGTATCTGACTCACTGAGTAGCTGGTAGTGCTGCTGCACTTAAAGCAAAGTTGAAGGCTTCCTGATTTTCATTCTCTTTTGGTCACCAGGACACTTACTCAGTTTCTTAGCACATTCCAGTCTGGTGTTTGTCCCTCAAACAGCTGTTTATATGGGTGTGAAATGTCATTAAATAGCTGCTTCTAGATGATATGTTTTTTTCCTATGATATGTTGGGCAGATTACATTTGATGCACTGAAAGAAAAAAAATACATGAAATGGTGTGTCTCTGTACTTACACAGAAGGAATAAAGACCCTCTCTTGGGGTCTTAACCCCAGGTGTTTGCTGGCGTTTATCTAGTTATAGACTTGCAAGAATATCAAGTTAAAGCTATTTTCTTGACTGCAGTGAAGGATTTACCACAAAGGATGAAATTAATTTTACCTGATTTTAGCCGCCTAAACTATGGGCATTTTTTTCTTGTTAGTTACCTATGCACCTTATATAAGATGGTGGCAGAGAGAGAACATCCCACCTATCATAAATACTTATTTTAGGATACTTTCTCGAAATGCCTTTCCCTCAAGTTACTACACAAAGAGCCTATACAAGCAGCATTACTTACATGCCTAAATTTTAGATGTTTCTTAGTTAATTCTCTCCTTAAAAGACTCTAGGCACTGTCATAAATTTTAACTCCTTAATTTCCCATAGAGGACATTTCACACTTATGTCTTCTGGAGACAAAACACCACTCACACAGAAAATACAGAAGCCCCATGTGGCCTGGGAACTGTTTTTGCACCAAAGGGTTTTGCAAGGAGGAGGAGCCAGACTGACAACATAAAATGAGATTAAACCAAACGGCGGAGATCGTTAAGTGAGAGAAGAAAGCTGCTTCTCATCAACAGGACATATTAATTAATATCTTACCTATGGTTTCTAGACCTGGAATTGCTGCTTCTTCTGTCTTAACAGCTACTGCTTGAAATAAAAAAGCATTCTTTACATTTAATGAAAACCACCATGATACTCATTATTTCTCAGGTACCAGTGATTTCCTTGGATGTAGTTGAGCCAGCAGAGCAACAGTCTATATAGTGTGAATAATGTTACAGGGTGCGTTGTGAATTTTCTAAATTCCCTTAATTCTGAGTCACAAATTTTTCCTTAGCAAAAATCTGACAGACTACAACCTGGCAATCTGCTTTCTTTCAGCAAAGGGACAGTGAAATATATAGAACAGTTTCTGCGAGTGACTCATTGAAAAATCTAGATTATTGAAAGAAAAGGCATTTCCTTAAACTTAACCGAAATGTTAGCAATAGCATTTGTGACCATTTTAAAACCTTTTCTGTGTATGACCTTAAACAAGTCATTGATCTCTTTAATGCTTCAGATACTCCATTTATAAAAGGGGGATAATAATATTTCCTTCGTAACATGCTTCAAGCCATACAGATGAAAAACATTAGATAAGCAGCAGCTATTATCTTCACTGTTATTAAAACCTTGCTGACAGGACGTGGCCAACACTGAAATTCCTACAAGACCTCAAGATACACTTTCATGCCTTTTACAGAGATGATTCTGTACTTGATGTCCTAACTCACTTAACATAAAAAATAAACAACATAATGTTATTGTCCTCTGCTTTACCTGGTTTGACTTTTAATAACAAGGTGGCTCCTGGGGACAGCAGCTCTCTATATTCTAATAGAAATTTGGAACAGCTGCGTGTACTCCATTCCAAGCTCTCCTCCTTGTATAGTTTATCTCCAAAACCACCTTAGAGCAAACCCCACTTGTTTACTTCAGTGGAAGTTTTTCCACTAGGCATGTAAACTTATCCAACCTATCTCTCCCTCGTGTTTATATATAAAAATACCTAATCCATCTCTGCCAGAAAATTCAAGGAAGATACTAAGTGTAGGCTATCCAACACTAAGCCAAAAAAAAAGTCATCAAAGTTTTGGAAAAACTTGTTAGTTCATTTTCTTTGTAAGAACAAGGAAGAACAAGCAAAGCAGTGAGTGAAACCTGGTTTCCTAAGTTTGTGTCCCTTATTCTCTAAGCATATATCTGGCTCCAGCTAAACCCTTCACCGTTTCAATAACTTAGTCCCTGAAATCTCAATGGGAAAAAACGCTGGCAGGGGTGTGGCTATCCCGGATCCACGGTAGGAAAATATTTGGGCTTTGGGAGAGTGATGAACTGATAGTCAAAATGGCAGCTGAATATCTTTGTTTCCTGAGAAAATCAAGCTGAAAACAGCCATAGATCCTCACTAAATCACATCCAGCACATCCCCGAAGGCCTAGCTCTTCAAGCGTGCAAAGATTTAGCTTCATCATCTACGTGTTCTATTGGAGCACATATGTTTTATCCCCTGAACTGCTTTGAAATCCACAATGCAAAGATGAACCTCATAACCTCATTCCAGTCTTTGCCACCTAGAGCCTGTGATCCCTATTGAGACTGTTGTAGGTATGTGCAATCTTCAAGGAAAAGATTAAATTTCCTTTTTTTTTTTTTCTTTTTCTCTGCTTCCAGACTAGATATTACTAAAACTTGGTCTGCTTACCGATACTGTACTGCTGCAACCTTACTGGTCAGAAGTATTATGTCTTAATAGTGTAAAGGCTAGCAGGATGCTGTTGTGGAAAAATGATGCTGATATAAAATATTCCTCTTGCCATGAAAAAGAATAAACTGTATACATAAAAAAAAATCACTCTTTTATCGGTACTAAGCAGGCTGTAAACTTTTAACAGACTAATATAAATTGGTTCAGCTTCTGTGCTTAGATGTTAACATGTTAGACTGAAGTGCACCTGCTTTTACAGCTAGTCAGCCTGACTGCTGCTTCCCTGAAGGGAGAAAAGTGACATGGGATCCCCAGAGTATCATTGAAATATTAGCCAAAAGCTGCCAAGTATCCGAACAATTTGCTGATGCATGTAGAGATGGCCTCCTCTCAGGGGAGTAGCTGTGACCTCGGCCCTTGCGTTATACCTGCATGAGTACAAATCTGGCAATATTCAAGAGAATTAAAAGCCTTCAGGCTTCCTGAGTGTAACAAGCAACTAACTTCAGCCCAGTTAAGGAAAAGGCCTCAAAAATAATCATCTTATGCCCAACCTCCCATGGTAGAAACAGTAAACACGAAATTAGATGAGAGTTAGTACTGATTATTGAAGCCTACTGCCAATATCACATCCCTCACAGATGTTAAATCAGACCTTTTAGCCATGTTCAGGCTTCAGAGTATGTCTGTCACATGCAGTACCTGTGGCTACGACACAGCAGTGTTTGCCTCAGGGTTGTGACAAAGATCTGTGGGAAAAAATTAAACAAAACCAACTGCATTGCTCCAGCCCTTTCTTTCAGGGTGTTTCTGGAGTGTGGTGACAAGCGATGGCTTTTTCTGCTTTCCAGAGCATTGTTTGTTTATACTAACAAACGAGAGGTCACAAATAGTAAGAGGAGGAAGACCGTGGACTATACATAATAACTGGAGATCCTGAACTGAATGCTTTCAGTCAGGGTCACATGGTCATGCCTCAATATTTGTCAATATGGAGTTTGGTTTAGGTTTGTTCCCACAACACACACACGCACGGCTGAAGACATGTGAATGAACAGACTGTTCTGCTCAGGTACAGCCCGAGCCTAAGAGAGGTTAGAAACTAAAGATTTCTGTCTCCTAAACTGGTGATGTTGTCCAACAAAGATGTGATTGGGAGATCGCTCCTAGTTCATGGCTTCTCACATATGTGGCAACAAAATGCCCCAACTATCATTCCAATATTGGGTCCTAACATACTCAGCTTTATTGTTCTAATAGCTGGGAAGCACAGGCCTGAAGAGACATCGTGGGTGATGACACTCGAGCCCTGCTATCACAAGCACCCATGCAATACAAAAAAATCATAGAGGTAGCAGCCTTCAACTTCAAACTAGGAGTTAAGCAGCATTCCTTCAGGATCTCACTTCTTTGATGGTTAGGAAGTGATTCTAATTTTCTAATGCTTTTGGGGCTCAGCATGAGCCTTTTGGATTCAATAGGAAAATTAAGTTGGACGGTTAATAATATTCCTCTTTATCATGTTTTTGCCTTGTGGTATAGTCTGAAGCTCTTCACTGGAAACAGATGCCTAGGAATGATCTTCTGGTTATATTCTTATTCTTGGAGCTGTCTGCAGGTTTTGGTACCACTGACTTCTGGATAGCTGTCTGTGCCAGGACATGGAGTCACCTCCTCTGCTGTTGTAGGCACCATGTCTGATTATCCCATGCATTCAAGCCCCAAATTTCATCTAAAAAGCAGCTAAGATTTCTGCCTCTATTTTGATTGGAAGGCTGTTTTAAAACATCATTGTTCTGACTGCTTTAATTTCCAGAGCAATTTATTCATGCACAACTTATACTAGGCTTTTGTAATGCCAGCATTGTTTAGCTTAAAATAGCTCTTTTGAAACTCTGCTTGCCCCCATACAACAAACACAACTCCTCTCAACTTTTGTTTTCTTAGTCTAAACTCCTGCCAGACAGACCCTCTACTCCCTTATTATCCTGGCAGTCCTTCTCTAACTCCGTTCCAGGCTGAGTTCATCTTTCTTGAACACAGATGATGAGAATCATCTCCTCAATCTCTTGCACAACAGCATTAACACTTCCTAGTCTCTTTTGATGTTTTATTTCTCAATACATCTTAGGAACATATTATTTTTGGGTAGCTGCATCACACTGGCTCAAACCCATCCTCTTTCAAAACTCAAGAACTCTAAAGCCTTAGAGTTGTTTTTTGTTTGTTTGTTTGGTAGTTTTGTTTCATTTTTTTTTGTTCAATCTTTTAATAGATGAACACGTATCTACCACAATTCAGCATCTGGCTGATGTTTTTTGTATGTTTCTTTAAAATGGTGTCATTTGGTATTAAGGAAATAGAGTTCAAAATATAAAGTGTCTAAGGGAGTGTCTTACTTATCTGAGTACCTTTTGCTGTCTAATAGTTTAGACATCGAAGCTAACTCTCTAGGCTCTTTTTATCATCAATGGAGAGAGACAAGCACCTCTGGCGTGTGATTTATCTCATCTAAAATAGATATCTAAAACAAGAGGGAGGCATTGCTCTTTGGAGATTGCCTGTCTCTCCCTGTAGGTGACAAAGGAAGCCTAGGCAACGTTTTGCTTAACTTCTGTGTGGCTAAAGTAAGAAGAGATGAATCTTACCCTAAGTAATTCAGGACAGTGAAAAGCTGTTCCAAAAGAGATTTAGATTTGCAGGTGCCTATACTGTACTGAAAGGCTATAAAATTTATGTTCCTAGCTCATTGGGAAATATTGGACATATTTATCTATTAACTCTAACAGATTATATACGTACAGGACACATCTAGTAATTTAAATAGGCCTCTCTTCAAAAAAACACCTGAATATGTCAAAGGTTTTTATGCTCGCTGAGTTGCACTGACAGCCCTGGAGATCTACAGATACACCAGACGGCTATGAATTCTGACCTAGATCCTAAAACTATAAATATGATTATTTATCTGAAAAGGACTGCTCACTCGTGAGAGGTTGCGGGTGAATGCAAATGCTTGCAGGATTTGGGCAATAATTCATGACAATGTAACAAATATATTATGCAGTACTGCAATTATAGCCTTCCTATTGAGTGCATGATATGCTGGATTAGACACAAATCCAGGTGTGGATTATTTAATTTTCATTTTATTATTTTTATTTTTTGTCTTGTGAATGAGGTTGATGTATGCATTGATATTATCACTTCCAAAAGGAGTGAGATGAAGTCAAAGGGTTCACCTAAAACAAATTAGAGTTTGATATCATTATCTATAGACATCTTTCAGTAAGGGCAATACTGTCTGTTAAGAAGTGCCCTACCGCATTTATTTTTAGGAGGTAATGAAGAAATGTACTTAACTTTTTTTTCCTTGAATGTGAAGAAACACTTAAATATGACACCCCCTTTTGTTGTGCTGAGACACACTTTCCATTCACCCACCTGAACACGAAAAAACCCCATGAAGCCCAATGAACAATTCAGTTGTCAAACCTGAGATCACCTTTTATCTTTCACTCAAAGGCACCTCAATCCTTCCAGAAATAAGTGTAAAAATAAAATTGAGAGAGAGCTACTTCTACCTTTCTGTCACAGGAAATCTTGCTGAGACTAATCTGCTTTTTAGAAGGTTTACTTTTAAATAGGATTTCCTTTCACTGCATGTACACACACTGAGTCAGGAAGCTCCAGTCTGAGTCAATGCTAAATGCATTTAGTTTTCAACTTGAGTCGGCTTGCAAATGATGGAACCAATGATTCATAATTTCCATCCTGACCTTGTTTGCTTTATATTCACACTGTGGCAGGTGAACTGTCGCATTCAAGATCATCAAGTTATTTAAGGGGAAACTGATGCCATCCATTAGCCTGCCATGTGAAAGACACATTTGCATGAATGAGAACAAGCTATAGGAAGGTGATATGCCACTCAGAGATTTCAAAGAGTTCACATTTTTTGGTAAGCCTAGTATAATTTGCATATTCCAGTAATGCAGCACAAGTTAATTGTCATCTGTGCTTGTTACAGGCTATTATTTCTCAGTCATTCACTTCTAATATCTAATTAAATAAACTGGCTTTTTTTTCAAGGTAAGTCTGTCTCATAATGGAACCACTATGCGATATACTATACCCGCAACACAGGAAGTTTAATTTTAAACATGGGTATGCAGAGCTGCATTGCATACTGTTTTGCCGGCATATAAAATTTCTGAATGGCCTTTACATGTCTATTTACTTTGTCCCCTAATGTCCAACAGATAAAAACAAAGCAGAATTAAGAATCAGGTGTTTCATTGTTATGCGCCAAATCCTCTGAAGTACTGAATTTCTGATGCTATCATCTGTCCCTAAGAACTTATCAGAACAGATTTCTTCACTCATTTTTATTTATCATTCCAATTTTATACACAGTGAGGCGGTGTAAGAACACTAGACTTGCAGATCCTCCATTTTGAGCAGAAAGCACAGTTTGAAGAGTCCTTGTTGCATGTTTCATGCTTCATGTAATTTCTTCTTGAAACATGAAGACCTACGAGCCAAATTCAGACCATGCCTCAGTGACTGATTTTGATCATTTTCCAAACCTTAACAAATCAACCAATATATACTTTTTGGGTCACAAATTTTCAAGGTTCATTGTCCTAAATGGAAAGTCTGTGGAGAAGGCTGGGACTGCGCAACTGGCTGACCTTCCTCTTGAAGTGTATCATTTTCCAGCCAGGAGAGAAAGCAAATGGGCAAGAGGGTGCAGGGCTCCGTCACTTACTGATGACGATTTGCTATTCGTGACAGTTAAGGGACTATGACACTAGACCTGTGTGTTTAAACTTGCTCAAATTGAAAAAGCCTAGAACCTACTATTCTCATTTCCTTTCATGAGACTACTATGCAAAAGGATGCCTTTTCTTCAAAAGAAGGCTTAGCGATGTCGATCTGGGCAGCGCCATGTAGATTTTCACACTGGCTGGCTCAGGGCACCTCCTGGCTTAATGTGCGCTGAGCCAGTCTACAGAAGCATTTAAGGCCCATGATTAATGGAGGCAGGAAAACGCACTTAGACTTATGAATCATTCTTCAGAGGTGCTGAGTTTTCACACTATGCCTATATATACATCTATATACAGGATGACTAGCTTCCCCATTCCTATCTTAGGCTGGCTGACTCACTATGCTGAGGGCAGGTGCTTACCTTTTAGGCAATGGCCTGTAAAACTAGGTAGTCTGGGTGTAACTGGTGTGATTCATTGTGCTCAACTTTACACGTCTGTCAATCACCTGGCTAAGGCTAAACCTTGGCTTCCTCTCTTGTCAATGGATAGAAACAGACACTTCTTGAAGGTAATTTTTCCCAATAATTTACAGACACACGCTATAGGATGAGATGCATTACTAGCTGCTGCTGCTGCTTGTTTCTCAACAGCGAGCTAAAATGTAAATATCTTTCCATTAGACGTATTAAGTAAAGTGGGATGGATCCACCTTAGGTATTTTAGATTTCACTAAGACTGATTTCACTGAGCCTTGGTCAGACACATTTACTCTAGTCAGCATGAGTGACAGCAAATGGCTGGAGGGAAAAGGAAGCCACAATAAGATAAACAGAAATGTCTGAAAGAGGTCCTATGTGAGGACGGTTAATGGTAACTGTATTGTTTAGAAAATCTCTAGGCATCTGCTGTTTGGTGGGCAGCACTTTGTCCACGATGTGTCCCTCCAGAGTCTGGCCATGCTTGACAGTCCCCAGCATGAACGCAGCACTTTCCGTCAGGTGCACTCTCCCACTCGGTGTGTGAGAAGAAAATCTGACTCACCACAGCTTGGTAACACTTATTTAGCAGGGGGTTTCACTTGTGGCTGTCACACACCGTAGGCATACCAAAACAAGAAGAAAAAATCAGTAACCCAGATCTCTAGATAAGCAGTTAAGAAACTTCCCTTTACGTTCCTGAGTCCAGCATGACTGCCCAGAAAAGGGCTTTGCAAGAAAACCCTGGACCTTGGTCAAGTGAAGGCCAAAGGATACCCTATTACCAAAGCTTTGTGATTTCAGCAAGCTCATACTGCCTGAGATACAGCAAAAGAATTATGAATGATGCACTGCTATCAGCTGTGGTGATAGAAGAGGGATGTGACTGTACATTTCTCTACCCAGACCAGCTCGCAGCTATGCCTCTAAAGAATGAACTGTAAATCTAGGTAGCTGCATTATAAAAGAAGAACTAAAATTTGCAATGTACAATTTGCACAGCTCTATTATTACATGCAGAAGAAGAGAGTGGTCTCTATGCACAGAATACCTGGAAAGATGAGAGATTACATTCCTTATTATTTTCTCAGAAAATGAAGTCTAATACTGCAGTAGTAATAGTAGACTGATTATAGAGCTATTAAGGAGTAAAGATAATGATACACTTTGGAAAACTAGCAAAGGTAAAGGTCCAAACCCCAGACAACAGAGAAATGACAAGAAGTTTATTTTGAGGAAGTATGAAGCCCTTAGAGATCACAAAAAGAAACCCTGTCTCAGGCGTTATACTACCAGGAAAGTATTTATTCATCTGTTAGAAGAAAACAAGCAGCTTGCTGACTGCGAGAAAACTAGTGGAAACTTGTTTATTTATGACTAAGATGTATGCATTTGGCAGAGCATCTGGTCACAATGTATTTTGTCAATAATGGGTATCCTGGAGGCAAGGTACCCTGAATACCTAAGAACTGTTTAAGGTACATAAGAAATGTGGATTAATGTCTGAATATTTTCAGATCTTGTACCAATTTTTGTTTTAATGTTTTAACATAATATAACCTTCTTTGCAAGATGTTTTTGAAGCACAAGGTACCAAAACCAGATAGTTTGCAAGAAGAATTTTCTTTGATCTGATTTATCTCTAGAGTATTAATATACTTTAAAAATAGACTGAGCTCAAGCTTTATATCCAAGGGATGAACCCACACTATTCACAAAGCCGTGCTAGCAGTACTAATGAAATAAACAGATATAAATAGTCAATATAACCTAAAATAACTTGTTACCTTTTTGGTGTAAAATAAAGAGACTTTTTACAAACAAAGCCTTCAAAACTTTAGTGCTCTGAAAATGGAATTGACCCCATTTTTCCATAACTAAATAAACACAGGAATGCAATTGCTTTATCTGAGTCCCTGTTAACAAAACTCTAAAAATACTTTGAATGCACGTCATGGGCACAGCACGTGTGTGCACCTAATGCTTGATGCAACTGCCTGCTGAGAATCCAGGGGGTGGAAGGAGGCTCGCAGTTGCTCTTACTGGCACTGAGGAGCAAGGAACAAAAAGATGAGAGAAATGCTGTCCTTCCTTTGGTTTAATGAGAAACCTGTGGAGGAAGAGGCAGTATTTGGGAAACAGAGAAAGAGGCAATGAAAATAGGGGATGGTTTTAAATCTCAAAGTAGCTGCAAATCTGTAGATGAGACTATAGTTTGTTGTGAAAAGGATTTTTAAATCCACTAAAAGCAAGGCAAGCTAGATTATTTTTTTTTTTAATATTTTTGATGTTTAAGTTATGGTGGAGAATGGGAGTTATTTCCCACCCTAGACTGGTGCAGATCTGAGAGCCCCCATGCTGGACAGGCAGTGCTACCAGGCTCTTGGTTCCCTGGCAGCCAGCCGCATGGGTGATGAACAGCAAGGAAGGTGAGCTGGCAGGAAATGAGGCAGATTTTGAAACTTCCTGATTTCCGTTGGCCTTTCGTTGATGAACGAGAAAGACTTCCAAGTTCTTTTGGAAAATGTCTGACCAGCTTTAGCGACTGACCTTCCTTCCTCACTTCCACAGAGGATCCTCCTGCAATCATGGGAACAACACCAGTGAAGAAATAGAAACCCTTTTCTCTTGCACAAGGAAGCAGAAGTGTGATGGCAGCTGCTTGGGGAACCAAACAGCCCTCTGCAGAGACTGCTAACCTGTGGGACAAAGAAAGAAAAGAAAAGAGAAAGAGTGAGGAATGAAGGAACGTATGATCAAACCATGAAGGAGATTACTCAGTGTGGGAGTGATGAAGGACTGAAAAGTCCCCTGGCAAGCACAAGTAAAGATTCATCACTTGCCACTGTGAGGGGAGACATCACTTCCAAGGAGAAAGGACTGAATGCTGTGGGTAAGAATGATTTTCTGAGTGAACTGGTGTGGAGGCCTAAGGGTAGCACACGTTCTAATTTTGCCTTAAACCCATCCACATGCCATTTTCCAGATACTTTACAACAGACTTTTCCATACCATGATGATGCTCAGTCTAAAGCCACAGCTGCTCTGGAGTCATCTCCTTCCTTTCACTCCCTCTTCTTTTTTACCCACCGTTTACTGCTCTGAGGAAGGGAGCATGATCACAATCCTCCTCTCGAGTCCTTGTGCTGCAGGAGAGCAGCTCTTCTCTAAGGACATTGACTGTTAGCTCAGATGCAGAGGATCTTTGAAAACATTTGACAAGTCAGAGGCAATGCATCTTTTCTAAAGAAACAGACAACTTTGAATATGGATTTTTACTGAGAAGGCTATAAATAGTCATGGTGACATACTATCTTTCTTATGTGGCAGTATGTGGTGTAACAGGTGACTCTGCATTCCACATACATGAAAGCTGTAATAACCAGAAGTCTTTGTTTCATTATTACACGGGGGCAGGGAGAAGCTTTCACTCGCACGCTGGCTCTACCACCTGAGAGAAGGGTGGCTTTGACCTCTTTGGTAGCTGGCTTCAAGCACTACAGCCATGGTTTGACTGAGACACCACCACCAAGAGTGGTCTGTGAGTGTGTGTTCCAACCTCAGCCACCTGAAAGGAGACCTGTTTTCTGAATCTGGGTAACATCACTTTTTAAAATCAAGTGCTCCT
This sequence comes from Chroicocephalus ridibundus, assembly GCF_963924245.1. Taxonomy (NCBI): domain Eukaryota; kingdom Metazoa; phylum Chordata; class Aves; order Charadriiformes; family Laridae; genus Chroicocephalus; species Chroicocephalus ridibundus. The sequence continues at coordinate 113,939,091 of NC_086286.1, forward strand.
AAAATATCTCAGGAATCCTTTTTAAAATTCTGATTTTACAGCATTTCTCAGGCTGAAAGTGGTAGCACCATGGGGAATGAACACACCCCCGAAAACCTTTCAACTTGAGAAGTCATTGATAACATAACACTGTTAATTTTTAAAGATCATATGACATCAGTAATGACTATGCAATAAAGGACATTTCGTCATAGAAATATTTTGCATAGCAATGCACTCGGCAAGTTTTGTGCCATGAGGCAGAAAACCTGGAGTCAGAGATCACAAAGCAGTGCTTCATCTGTTTTATGTAGCACAGCAATGGTTCCGATGCTACAGAAGGCCAGGAAACAACTGAGAAGCCACTTTCTTAGGTTACAGGATGACATTTTTGGATTATTCACAGTAACACACATTAATATTTTACTCTGTTTGGCACCATTTACGCATGGAAAGCTTTACAGCTATTAAGGCTGGATTCTGCAACTGATGCACAGAACCTGCACTGTGTGCCCTTGTTTGCTCTATGGCTTTGGAAGGACGTTAGGAGAAGGTATGAACAGTTTCCACCACATCTACAGGCCCTGGCAGATACTTCATGTCCATTCTCTCTCTCTTCCATTAGGCCAACCAGCGAGAGCTGAATGCAAGCTGCTCCTCCGTGATCAAACAGGACAGGGGAGAGGAAAGGAAAAGCAGACACTTATTTAGACTGCCTACAATCTGCATAAATTCAGGGATGTGTGCCCTGGTAGAGGAATTAGGCATACATTTGCTTCACAAATGGGTGTAGCAGTTTAAGGAATTTTTCCTACCCCTTGCCTCTGGCTGTGGATTACAGTGTCTGAACACTCTTAGGCTGCTTCAGTGTAAAGACTAGTAGCATGAAATAAAAGGTCATAGGACCTTAACTTAAGCTAAGTTCTGGGCTTCATACTAAAACAGATGAGGAAGGTTCATACTTCTTTTCTCCTGCCAGAGTTGATGAGGTGTTATTCTCTGGTTGATGGGAAGTAAAATATCAAACTACTCCAGCTGCTTTCTTCAGTGAGCACGCATCTAAGCTGTAATTGAACAAGACCTGAAATACCCATATGAGACCGGAAAAATAATTTTGTGGTCAAGAGAAAAGATGACCTTGTGGTTAATTCAGGAAACCAGAGCAAGTCGCTTAGATCCTAGGATGAGAAATTCAACCCGATGCAAGGAGTAAGTCGTGTACTACTTGATAGCTAAAATTGTTTTAAAATATCTGTGCATACTGCAAACCACTTACGAATAGTACATGGTTAAACTGAATGTGTTTGCCTATAAAGACACAGATAAATTCTCAGCAGTTTGAGCCAATCTCAATCTAAGACCAAAAGGCACCCGTTTACTACTTCATAATGGCTCTTATTCATAGAATCATAGAATCATAGAATCGCAGAGTCACAGAATGATAGGGGTTGGAAGGGACCTCTGGAGATCATGTAGTCCAACCCCCTGCCAGAGCAGGGTCACCCAGAGCAGGTCGCACAGGAATGCGTCCAAGTGGGTTTTGAATGTCTCCAGAGACGGAGACTCCACCACCTCTCTGGGCAGCCTGTGCCAGTGCTCTGCCACCCTCAGGGTAAAGAAGTTCCTCCTGATGTTGAGATGGAACTTCCTATGCTCAAGTTTGTGCCCATTACCTCTTGTCCTGTCCCTGGGCACCACTGAAAAGAGCCTGACCCCATCCTCCTGACACCCACCCTTTAAGTATTTATAAGCATTGATAAGATCCCCCCTCAGTCGTCTTTTTCCCAGACTGAAGAGACCCAAATCCCCCAGCCTTTCTTCATCAGTGAGGTGTTCCAGCCCCCTAATCATCTTTGTAGCCCTCTGCTGGACTCCCTCCAGCAGTTCCCTGTCCTTCTTGAACCGGGGAGCCCAGAACTGGACACAGTACTCCATTATTCATAATGTGCCCACAACTTCTCAGGATGACATTTATCAAGCTTTCAGAGGAATTCCTGCTTATATTTTAGATTAGAAACAGTAATACACATGTCCCCATAGAATGGCTTTATTGGTTTTGGGATATCTGCCCCATGTTGCCCTTTCTAGGAAAATAACTTTCCCCACATTTTCTAATCTTTCTGTTTATGCATCAAAACGGTCTTTTGCATTGCACCTCACAGTACAGTATGGTCCCATGGGCACATTCAACACTGTCCTGCAGCATTTTCTATTCCTTTTCTTCCCGAGGAAGACAGAGTATCCACAGGCTAAACTGGAAAATCCTTGCTCCAGGACGTGACAGTATCATCTAGCCCTCTGTTGAGAACAGGCATTTCAGAGAGTATTTTCAAAATTAACTTTTCCCATGTGGTTACAGAAGCGGTTAGTTATTTGTATATTCTTATAAATGCAAGTTTTACTGCAAATCCCTTCTTTGCCCTAAAAATGCTGTAAATATTTTGAAAATAAGTTTTGTAAACAAGTCAGCAGAATCCCTTGTCTGACAGTGATGCTGATAATAGGCAGTTTATGTTGTTTCCATTGCTTAAAGCGTCCTTTTAACATGAATAAGGACATAGCAAGATTAGGGCCCTTTCATATTTAAAATATATCTTTTGATAAAACATTTGCAGTTAGAGAATGACTACGAAAGAAAATACAAACTTTCAATATGTATCAGATTCAAAACGTGTTTATTTTCTCAAATCCAGTATGGTCGAACAAAGAGAGGGAGGGGAGAATGGAGGAAGGGAGAGGGAGAGCTGGAAAGACATCATACCAAAACAGAAACCAGAAAAATGGTCAGGGCATTTGTTTAGGAGACTGGTATCCAATTCTTAATCTGCTGAATAACCAATTAACAACACATTATTAACTATTTTTTAATGTTTCTCCCATTTTCTCTATCACAATAGATTTAATATTTATTCTTAAACCCCTGATAAAAAACCATTTCTAGTTCTAATTTTTTTTTTAAAGTAATTATATCTATTTTGTCTTAAATTAAAACTCCCACTGATTGTAATAGGAAGTATACCCACATATGCAGGGGAGATGATATATTTTATTGTAGTTAAAGTTGCCTTGATAGAGCTGACTTTGTAGATTCATTTTAAATACTAATATTTGATAGTCTGAAGTTTCACCTGACTTCTTCATCTCTTTTAAAGGAAGAAAAAAACATAACAAAGAATTCTTCTTTCACGGTAAAGGATATAGAAACAACAAAACTCCATGAGATATTTTTCTTCCACATGCTTCAGAGATAGGGGAGAATTTCGCAGAATACCTTCCTTTCTGTAGTGGAGTGAGAACAAAAACCTCTAGTCCAAAACCCCTGGAGCCCAGGAATTGTAAGATCAAGTATTTCCAAGCAACCCAAAGTATTTCTGATTCAAAAGCTTTCAGCAATCACATTTGCACTGTACTAAAAGATCTGCAGCATGACTACGACCACAGTCCAATTACCATGATGACGCAGGAGGAAAAGTCTATTCTAAGCTTCAACAGCTATTCATTAGGCCATGTCAAGAGAAGCATATTCACAAGAGGCCACTCACAAGGCTCAAGTGGCTCCGCTCTTACTGGGGGACTTGTCCAGTGAAAATGCTTCAGAATATGGCAAGTTTTCGCCAGAGTTCAAGCAAGTTCAGAGCTTATGAATGACACCTCCAGTTGAGGCAGGCTGAGCTGGGAAAGGAGCAAGGGGAAGAGACATCAATAGGTAGAAAAAAGTCTTAACACCACACTGGCTATTTTCTGTTTTTCTTTTGCCTTTCGTAATTTCTTTGCCTTTATTCTTCACAATTCAACAATGAGCTGCCCAGAAAATTTTCTAAGCCGAAAGAACAAAAACATCTAGGAAGGATCAAGGTAAAGAGCTCCTTGTGTTCATTTAGTACAAAGCAAAGTAAAATTGGGCCCAGCTTTGAAATGACTGTAATGTCTGCAATCACAGCAAATTGCACCTGCTGACAGAAATCATACCAATAGTTCTGCCTTTTTAATACCGCTCTTGCTCATCTTCTACACCAAGAAATAGCAACTTCTATTTCCTGTAGAAAATCATCACCACTGTATTGCAGAATATTGCAGATCCCAGCCTGGCTATAAAGACTTTTTCCTATATTAAAAGCAATTTAAATAAGGGATTTAAAAAAAAATAGTCTAAGACTTTTAAAATGTATTTTAGGGTGCAAAGTAATTCCCATTTGAAAGCCCTGAGTTATGTCCCTCACACCCCTCCCCAAGACGAACGAATAGAACTATATAAAACAATTTATCTGAATGCTCATTACAGAATTAAGGAAAGGTTATTTAGCTTAGGAAACAGAAAATTGTTCGTGTCTGCATTTTGAGAGATGAGGGCATGCAATTTAAAGTTATTTTGTAGTAGGTCATTCTTAGGAGTCTAAGACAGCCAAGTGGGACAGTCTCTATTATAATGATTATATTTAATAATTACATATAATGATTTAACTAGTTTAATGGACTTTGCAGAAGTCAGATCTGTCTCAGCACAATGTATCAAAACCTCAACTTAATACATTTGTTTTAATAAATACTGAATTAAAGTTTACCAGAAGGTATTATTAAAAATATTTATGTCAATGACAGGAAATGAGTTACATTTAATTTTGGACACTAAGTCTTGGACTACCCTACCATATTACATAATTGTTGACTGTGAACTGTGAACATCTTGTACCCCTCATACTAGGCTGTGAGCGTGGCTGAAACTAATGAAGGCTGTTTTCTTACCCTTTTTCATTCTGTAGTCAGTTACTCAAAATTGTATTATTTACGTAACTGCTGACAGCCACTGTCACTCTAACTGCTTTAGTGGTAGGTGGTATGTAAAATATTTAAATGAAAAGAAAGGGAACTACTAGAAGTTGGAATACAATTTTGTATCAGACACATCTTACTTTCAAAAGAAATTTGAAAACTTAAGGTTCAATTTTCCAATGTATTTGTGTGTCTGGCAATGCAGGCACTTTCAAGAGCATCTCAGAAAATTAGGTGTTAATTCACCATTAATTAAGTGCCTGAACATTACAATGGGAATCTAACATTACTTTGATGGATTAAAATACCTCTGAAAATCGGGTTGTTGACGTTCAGCTGAATATAAATGGCCTAAGTCTGTGCTGCAAAAACTTACAGGCACCTAAACCAAAATTTGAAATTTACCTGATCAAGGACAGATGGATTATAGAACCCTATGTATAAACTAATATTCTAAATTCCCTTTATGGGTTATTGGGTGCAATTAATTTCATTCTAAAGTATGCATCTAAAATAGGTCAGATGAATAACTCTCTAAAATATCCCTGTTTCTGTAATGTTTCTTTCTCTCATTGATTATGAAAGGAAGTGTGAAGGGCCTGGACCACAAGAAGGGTCAACCTGTACAGGCAACTTAGGGTTTCAGTCCTTAGTAATTTAGTTCATCTGAACTCCCTTCTCAGAGCCAGCCAGATGAAAGTTAGGTGCTGTGATATTGGTCCACCAGCTTACATGATGTGAGACTTTTAAGAGTTATTCCATTTGAGATAAGTCTACCGAGAACAGCACAGATATGATAAATCAGAGCAACTGTCCTCCAAATGAGATGAAAAGATGAGATGAGATGTCCCCCAAAACAGAGATGAATCCTATTCACAGCCCCCAAATCTAAATATCCCTGATACTGGGGGAGTTCTTATATCGTATCTGAATCTTGAAGCTTGAACTCAAGGGGTTCACCTAGCTTGTTTTTTGTTTCTCATTAATAAATGGTTTGTTTCTTTTCTCAAACCAATGAAAATGATAAAGGGGAATCAGACCACAGAGAGGCATTAAAATGAAAGACAGCAAGTGTAGTGACAATAAAAAGTCATTAAGAAATCTACATCTTTTGGAAGATGTCACGTCTTATTCAAAACACTGGATACCATCTGATGTTAAACAAAATGTTATTGTAGGTGATAATTAAAACAGAAAGTCTGTCCAATCAATTGAAATCTATTCAATTCATGTCTAATTAGTACATATCAAAAATAAATCACTTGCAGTGTAAGTGAAGAGCTTTTAAATCTTTTTGATTGTTACAGATAAGCCATTTGTTCTGCTTGCAGTTAAAGGTCAGTCGGTACTTCTATTAACATCTTACTTTCAAGGTTTACAAGTTGGCTATAAAAATTCATTTTGAGTGGAGAATGTAGGCAACTTTTTTCAGGCAAGGGGAAAGGATTCTTTCTTAGAAGTAAAGAAAATCTAAAATAGATCTCATTTTAAAATACAGAATGTCTTGTAGAACTGCCCATTCGCTTGATTAAATGATAATTTTTGCGCTATGCCCACTTTACACTAGCAGGGGAAAAAAAGAGAGAGCTAGTTAAGGAAGAAGAAACTGTTTCTATTTGGGAAATTGATAGATTTTTGTTGGGCAGAAGAAGAGTGATACCTAACAAGAAAGCAATGTATTGCTTTTATATGACAATGCTGAAAAGTGGAGAATGGTCTTTGGAAATATATCACATTATCTTTATCTGTAAGAATGACCAAAAGTTGCCCCAGCGGAAAATTTCTTCTGCATCAAGAGAAGGTCTCCGTGGACACGTGTGTACACGTCATTAGCCCCAATAGGGATCTTGCCAGACAACCTTGATGTTCACTTCAAAAGCATTAGAGTTTAGTCCAGATTTTACCCTGCCTACTGACCTTTGATAAATGCACACCTCTGTACCTCACTCTCACCAGCAGATGATTTAATCTTTAAAATGTTTTCAGACATATAAAATCAAAGTAGGTTTTCAGCAAGTTTGTGGATGCTACCAAATTGTGGGGAGTGGTCAATGTGCTGGAGGGCCAGGTTGCCATTCAGAAGGACCCTGCCAGTTTGGAGAAATGGACAGGCAGGAACCTGATGAAATTCAGCATAAGCAAATGCCAGGTCCTGCACCTGGGAAAGAATAACTCCATACACCAGTACAAGCTGGGGGCAGGCTGGTTCTGAAGAAAAAGGCTTGGAGATCCTTGTCATCAACAAGCTGAACATGGATCAGCAATAAGCCCTTGCATCAAAGGTGGCCCATCATATCCTGTATTAGCAAAAGTATAGTCTGCAGTTTCAGGGAAGTGATCCTTCCTCTCTGTTTGACATCTGTGATACAACATCTGGATAGTGTGTTCTTCTGGGGCTCCCCGGTAAAGGTAGACATTTCATTACTGATGCTAGTCCAGCAAAGGTGGTCAGGGGGCTGGAGCACAGGATGTATGAAGAGAGACTGAGGGAACTGGGTTTGTTTAGTCCTACGAAGGTATGATTGATGGGAGATCTTGATGTTGCCTACAGCCACCTATTGGGAGAGCACAGAGAAGATGGAGGCACACAGCGGAGAGATGAAAGGCAATGAGAAAAAGATGGAATACGGGAAATTCTTATGCAATATAAGATATTATTTTTTTTCACATGAAGGTGGTCAAACTCTAGAGCACCTTGCCTAGAGGCATCATGCAAACTCCGTCTTTGGAGATACTCGGTACTTGAATGGGTAACCTGGTTTTACTGGACCTGCTCAGAGCAGAGGCTGGAGTAGATGACCTATGGAGGTGATTCACACACGTGAGTCTGTGAGCCCACTTTTTTTATCTACTTTTAAAAATTTGCATTTGTATGTGCACCTCCACTGAAATGGTCATTCACTTCCTCATTGGAGGGCCAAAACTTTTTCAGAAGCCGATGCCAGAGGAAGTTTATTGTCTCCTGTAATGTAGCAGTAACATAATCAATATTTTTATATATCAATATTATATCAATATTTTTAAGAACTTCGATGTACAAATATTCTAGGAAAACACTCAAGACAAAAGACCTCAGAACAGGCAATTGTCTGTTGCTCTATCAGAGCTACAACAGCCAGGAGATGACACAGACCCCTTACACAACGAGGCCTTACCCTTCCTTCTAAGCAGACAGTTGCAGCATAGTCCTCCTTTTCGATCACTGTCTCCAGTTTACTCATCTGTGGGCACCCATCTGGTTTAAGAGGGGTGAAAGTTCTGCTTCAAAAGCTAAGGATAAAGTGTCTTCTGGCCTGCACATAATATTTACACTGCCATAAAGGTTATTATGCTTTCACAGCGGTGTTAAAATGCTGCAAGATGTCAGATTGTAAGAGCTGCCTCACACTGGTGTAAATCACAGAATCACACAGAATCACAGAATGGTTTGGGTTGGAAGGGACCTTAAAGACCATCTAGTTCCAACCCCCCTGCCATGGGCAGGGACACCTCCCACTAGACCAGGTTGCTCAAAGCCCCATCCAGCCTGGCCTTGGACACTTCCAGGGATGGGGCATCCACAACTTCTCTGGGCAACCTGTGCCAGTGTCTCACCACACTCACAGTAAAGAATTTCTTCCTGATAGCTAAATCTCCCCTCTTTCAGTTTAAAACTGTCACCCCGTGTCCTATCACTCCACTCCCTGATAAAGAGCCCCTCCCCATCTCTCCTGTAGGCCCCTTCAGGTACTGGAAGGGGCTATAAGGTCTCCCTGGAGCCTTCTCTTCTCCAGGCTGAACAACCCCAGCTCTCTCAGCCTGTCCTCATAGCAGAGGTGACCACGCAAAGTACTTAACAGTGGAAAATGAAGGCTGCAATGAATTTGCTCAAAATAGTTTTTTGTCTATCAGTATTGTGTTATTTTTGATGATTTTTGAACTATGAAGTGATGCACAAATATTTCTTTAAGTTATGTACAGTGTATCTAGTGATGCAGAATTTTGATACTCTGCTGTTAAGAGCTTATGTTATTTGCAGGGTGTGATTCACCATTTGCTAATAGGAATATTAACTTCACTGTGCCAGCTCTGGCCCTTGTTTTTTCTTTAACAGATCTTCTATACCAGGGCAAATTTTTAGAAACAGTGCTCTGATGCAAATAAAAGTCTTTGGAGACTGTCGAAATGTTCGCATACATTAACTTATTTGGCTACAGAATCTTTTTGAAACCTAATAAACAATGAAACTGCAGATATTAAAATGTGCCCTTTCAGACAGTATATATCACATTCTGCTTTCAATTCCCTCGGGGCTGCCCAACTGCATGTAAAAAGAAGGATGTAGTTCTATATAATTTAAGTTGCTCTTTAGAAAAAAACCCTCAGCTTTTTGATATATCAGAATATGCCAAAGTAACAAAACAAACAAACAAAGCAAAATATAAGCCAAGATTCAATACAAGTCATTTTTGAATTCTGGGACATTGCTAGCTTTCCATCTGTCTGGAGAACAATACAGTGCACTCATGTGACTATTCACCGAAACGAGTTTCAAAAATCATCAGGCCCTCTGCTCTCTCATTATGCAGGTGGTGTGCAATGCCAGATGCAAAATAATTGATGTGGTTTCGAAGTTCCCTGGATCATGTCACAATTCATACATTTTAAAACATGTAGGAACTCGTAACCTATATGACAGTGTCTGCTAGAGTCTGTTTTTTCATTTAGTTTGAAACTGTCTTGATAATCAAAAGCTGTTTTAAAATTCAAATGGTAGCTAACATTCTGTAAAGTTATAAATTCTGATTCCTGTACATAACTGCTGGAATCTTAGAGAAATAATTAGAATATATTAAAAATAATTTACAAATTAGTTGGAAGATAAGGTATTTTAACACCAGAATTTCAATGTCGCAACAAACAGGATGCTAGTGCTAAAATGAAAGCCCCAACTTGTAAGGAATAGAGTTTGTTAGCAGTCTTTCAGGGAATATGTTCCTAATCTGTGTATCTGGTAATTACAGTCTATTTATAGCACATGAAAATTAAAATATTTCCCCAATTTTATTCAGTCATTTAAAGACGATCTGGAGTGGTTAGGGCTGTAAACAGATACAGCTGTTGGGGTCATATGAAAATGGGGGAGGTACCTGCTGATTTTGATTTAGATGCCTACTGAGAGGAAATAAAGAACACAGCCATTCCCCAATTTATAGCTATCCGCTGCAGGAGGGAGAAGTGTTAGCAAACTAGTTAGGAGCTTACGGCATGATGCTCCTCTATGCACTGCCTCGTAAGACTACACGTAAAATTGGGGCAGAGAGGGCATCACCTTTCAGAGCTGCTGTGCCCCATTTCTGGTCCCACCATTTAATGGAACTATTAAAGAAAAACCAATGAATGGAAATGCTATGTCTGAAGGTAGGCTGAGGGAGAGTGAAGGTAATGCGCCAAGCGTAAAGGCACAGACCAGATTTGGGGCCAAGAACTTTCTGCTTGTGCACAACTCTTGTTGCCTGGTTCTCAGAGATGTTAACAAAGATGAAATAAACTAAAAAGGCATGAATGTGTCTTGATTTGAACTATTTTTTTCCCCAGTAGTTTCAGATGCTTGTTGTTTTGGATCAACCTATCAGTTCAGCTTCAAAACAATAGTAGTCTGGATTAGAGAAGACTCATTAAAGGTAAGAAGTCATGGAAACTCTCTCAAAAAGTCTTATGTGGTAATCAGAAAGTACAGGGGGAGAGGATGTTACAGACACAGACACCACTGGGTAGGAAAGATCAAGGAAGGAAGAAAAGCACTCGTGCTGTACTTCAGCAAATCGACACTGATGACAAGTGTTTTCCTTTGTGCTAACATTAGGCTGCACACATTTCGTCAGAAACCTGGTTATGCATCTGCAGTTAGATGCTGCTTTTCATATTGTCCATGGCAACCTAAACCACAAGATTTCATTCCTGCTTTTGGCAAAGAAATTCTCACTAATTTAAATGAAAGATTCAGCTGCATCCCTATTTCCAGTAAAGGCTGTGGAGTAACCTGCCCCAGAACATTCTGATTCTAAACAATCACCCATGAGTTCATGTAAGCATCCTAAGAGATTGCTTTTCCTCCCCCACCAACTACTTCTGCTGTGCATTCATCTACCTGTTATAATAAAGACATGTAATTAAGGGTTTTAATTTAGAGTTCTCATTAATCATCAGATAAGAACTCTACAGTCACAAGCTCATCATTGCCAAGAACATCTTGTGAACTCTCCAAATTCACTTTAAAAAGTTTAAATCCACCACAGTTGCATTACTATTAACCCAGTCTAAATTTCAAACAACAAAAAATAATGTTATCTGCAGTCTTTAGACACAAATCGTTCTGTTAAATACCGTGTTATCTTCTAAAAGTCAGACATCTAGGACCTGGGACAACTTCAGCCTCATACCCATGAAGTTTGCTCCCTGAATCAGAGCATAAGCCATGTCCCTGCACGAAAAGGGCAGAATTTGAGGGTTTCTGAGTTTGCAGTGTGAGAAGACCTGAAGATCTCCTGAACTTCTCTTTCACAGCTGAGAGGAAGAAGGGCTTATCCAGGAGGCTTCTGGGGAGGGACTTTGCAAGCAACATGTGGGCTGGAAAGAGATTTCCCCTAGCAGTATGCTTATTATCCCCAACTGTTACATGAACAGATGCTAAAATTTTGTTATTACTTTCAATTATAGTGAACTTGCCCATAGTGGTGTTTGTGCTATTACAACAATGGCAAAGTTTTAACTGATGAACTCCTACTGAAAGGACTGAGAACTAATCTGACTCCAAAGGTGGAACAAGCTTGCGCAGTAAAAGTGGAGGAATGACTGATGCACTGATAAAAACTTGAGGAAGATTCTAAAAAAAAAAATTATGCCTTTCAAACTTGGTAATGCATTTCATGTCCAAGCATGAATTCTATCCATCTGTAAAGAAAAAATGTCATTTATCAAAAACAGCAGAAAGAATACATTTGAATTGAATAAGCCATTTCTTGGATGTAGACCTGAATTAGATTACTTTTATTCCTCTGTGAATTTAGGGACTAGGAATCAGGCAAACAAATGAAAAAAGAAGATAGAGGTGGAAGGTAGTATGGAGAAAGTGACTCCCTGGAGAGAATAATGGAGTGAGGGAAGGGTAGGATGGGAATGGAAATCCAGTGAATGAACTATAAAACGTGGATGTGGAGTGACAGAGGGAAAACAGAAAAGATAACAGTACTGGAAATGCATTGCATCACCCACAAAAATGACCATGTTAATTGTCTTTTTTAAAAAAGCCTGCTTCAGAGTGTGACACAAAGCTGCTACTTTAATGTTATTTATTCCATTCCCAGTAACTCCAAAGCCCTTCACAGACTTGGGGTTCAACTGTGCGTTTGTCAACCTAGAACCCCGCCATCAGCTGCCAGAGCAGACTGAGCTGGAGGTAGCAGAGGGTTCCTCCTGCTACACCTCCTCATTGGGATTGCTCTCCTGCCTTTCTCCTTGCTCCATTCCCAGGAAGATGATTTGGACCACAAAGAGCTCACATGCAAGTATGCAATTTTCTTAGGGAAGATGAGACACTCTACTTGCCTTCTTTCTAGAAGAGCTTCATCTTTATAGCACTGCTGAAGAGTAGCAGGGATCATTGCTAAAATGGAGCTGCCTCTCAGTGAATGCAGAGAAGGAGCTAAATATAAATAATAAATAAAATTTAACAAGTAATTTTCCTGTAGGGAGAAATAAAATTGGGTAGGCTGCAGTTCTACCCAGAGGTAAAACTGGCCAAAATGGTAAAACCCCCAAAATCTTATTTTCTTTAAAAACAAAAAAAAAATCACACGTTCTATTCTATAGCTTCATTGTTTTTAAACACGAACATTGCAAGCTAAACAATTTTGGAAATTATATTTAGCATGTAACTAATTAAGTCAAAATTTTCAATCAGCTGACTGATCTGGGAAGCCTCCATATAAATACAAGAACGCATCGATTTTCTGTACTTGTTCAGTTGTTCCTGAACGCCTGACAGGCCTGACAACTTGATCAATAAGTGATCCCATTCACCCAGACCTGCAGGTGCCTTTTGTGCTCTCCCTGCTGGAAGATGACAATCAGACTCATTAAAGGCAACACAAAGCATTACCGATGACATGTTTCCTGTCAGACAAATACAGCCAATGCCTGTTATGATTTTATCTGAGAGAAATTGATTTAATCAGCAGCCTAAGATTTAACCTATTGTTAATAATGCAATTTAAAGCTTTTCTCTCTTGCTTCTGATCAACCTAACTGGAATTTAAATGGGTAGAAGTGACGTGAACAAGCTCGCAGGGGTCAGAGTTTATCTTTTCTGTCTGTGCCAGCCTCTTTGATGTTCGATGCGAAGGACTAATCCTCACAATTGCAGAAACCACCCTGTGAACAAGAAACAATTTACCAAAGCTATTATGTCACATATTGCTGTCTTAATTTAGGTTTTACAGGAGATTCATGTTCGGTGAGTTTGATGCATCTGGAAGATGCATCAAACTCAAAGCTGACAGGTTGTGTAAAGCTAATGTTACATGGATATGCTGTATTAATGATCTATTCATTTGAAGCTTGTTTTTAGTGTTGTCTTTCTTTCTGCTTTGTTTTCATCCATTGCAATTCATTGCAAACCGCTCTAGCTTGGTATTTGTGAAAGAAAATGTTTTCAGAGTGATTTTTTTAAAAATTAATTTACAGAAGATACAAGAGAAAACACACAAAATAAAGTCTGTAATGGTGCCTAAAAGAAGCACATTGATTTCTTGTAATGGACTTATTCTACTGTGTCACTGCCAGTACCTGGTGCAAACATATTCTTCATGAAAGATCTGAACCAATCATCATAAATTCTGGTAATGACTTTCAGATACTGTTATTATTAAATATATTAAAATGAAGTTTGAGTATTAAAACTGTTTATATAGTAAGAACACCTTCCTACTCAACATATCCATTCCACTTCAGTCTTCTTTTGGTAACATTCTGCCTCCCTCATATCCAGACAGTATTTGGTGGGTTATTCTTACAGAATACCATTTTACAAGAGTGTTATACCTAATGCACATTAAAAAAAATAAATAAATAAATAAATAAAGATGGCAGCATTTAGCTTGTGTTCCTGTTAAACAACTTGAGTTTGGAGGGAATGTATGGCAGTGTGGGATGTCTTGAGGTCAAGAGTTGAGAGGGGGGGTTCACAGATCCATTAGGGAGGATATGGCATGCCCACAGGACAGCATGGCTAACCAAACCAAGACTACATTCAGAAAACAAATTCACAAGTAGGTGGCCCTTAAAAGTTTCACAGACAGCTTGAAATTCATTTGTGAAACTGGTGTTTGTGTGGTGAAGATTCTAAATCAGAGAACTGAGTGACATTAGGAACTGAGGGAGAACTGAAGATGAAATGATTACTGTAACAAAGACTGCAGAAGATAAAATTCTTGGTAACAAACCTTTCCTGATTATTGGATAGAAAATTGTGGGCCTACTCCCAAATGGCTTGGAGACGTATTTAATTTTCCTGTTACTCCATGTTTTTCTCTGTCTGGGTTACAGCTCCGTGAGCTGATAAACCTCTTGCATCTTTGGCACCTCTATGTGGGCAGAGCAGGTGGATAGTTCAACCCAGGATCCCAACAATATGCAAGGCATCCTCTCAGATTTCAATCGCAGACATTAAGGAGAGCTTTTCAGTCCAAGATCTGTCACCTGCAGGGTAGAGGGAGCCCAATATCTTCCAAGGTATTTCACAATGGGGGAAAAATATCCACTCTTGGTACCTGAGCTAGGAGTTCAGTTTTGTCTTGATAAATTTTACCTTAGAGCAGACAAGCAGAGGTAATGTCATGATGACAAGTCATGATATGAGATTGGAAAGGTAGGTTTTTCATTCACCAGCAGAAAAATGGCAGGTGAAAATGTGTCATAGGTTGATATTCCCCAGGGAGGCTATACTTGGAGTGCACTGTGTAACAAAGAGAGAATGATACAGACCCCCTAAAGGTGCAATCGAGGTGTTAGGAATAGGGAAGGAAGACGGTAGAGACCTGTAAAAACTACAAAAGATAAACGACTTTGCAAGTCAAGTGCATTACCATCAATGACATTGTCAAAACAACAAGGCTGAGGTTCTACAAGACAACCGAGTAAAAAGCTTACTAAAAAGGGTGGAATGGCAGTGTCACTGCAGTGGAAGTCAAAATGAGAGAGCTTTAGCAAGGAGTGAGAGAAAAGAAATTGCTCTAAATCCCTGGATGAATTCAGAGGTGAAGAGAAACAAGACAAATGTCTAGTAATGTATTGGGGGAATCACCAGTAAGCTCTGAGGAGTAAAGGGACTCCATGATAGCTGCAGTTTAAAGGGAACTAAGACCATACATAGACAAATGTTGGGAATATAAGTTATTTATTGACTTATCAAAGAGAATTTCTATACACATGTTTTAATCCTAATTAAAGTTATACTTTAGAAATGGTTTCTGCTGAGAGTAAAGTGAAGAGTAGCTATGGGTTTTCCCTGTCCTTCAGTAATGCTTAGACACAAACATTTTCAGCAAAACATTTTAACTTCACTGTTTAGCCATACACAAATTACTGATGAATAGCCAGTCAACATGCATTATCTGAGCTGTGGTAATAGTCCAGGGTCACTCTCAGAACAGCAAATGCAAAGTCATATGAGTTAGTTCAGTACTTGTTTGTCACATGCTAAGTTAATTTGACCTGCCTAGCGTTTGCTGTGGACTTGAAGGCACCTACATGGATAGCTACCCCTTTGCAATGTCTTTAACTGTGTGAGCTTTCAATGTGAAATCATACGAGTAGATTAGAATAACTCTTTTAATTCAGTAATTGACCTTTAATGCTGCTGTCAATGTCAGAGTGATCAGTTAAATGGTGGTGAAAATGAAGACTTCCTCCCACTGTTACTACTGATTTTAATGAATTGTCCCTATACTATTTGTAAAGTAGTGACCCATTTTTTATTATCATGCTACTTCTATCCTATGTTGAATCTTATAATAGTTTCTGCTTCCTCTTGAAAAATCTGAAAAGCTTATTCCCTAATTCTGTTAGAAATCGCTAATGATTCATGCATATTGCATCCAAACAAACCACCTGGTTTTGATTGTTTCCTAATCCTTCTTAAAATCAGAGGCCCATTATCGGTGGCCTTTGCAACAGAACTCTGCAATTAGAAATCCACACAAGCTTCCCTCTTTGTCATCAAGCCGTGTGTGTCTGCTCAGAGAAAATTGCTACAGCTGTCAGCTTAAGTGCAATGACAAATATGTTTCTCCGCATATTTGGTTTCAACTAGTTTTGCTCAATTCAGTATGACTTCACTGGCATGGCAAGTTATACAAGTGTTGCCAGAGAGTAAGAAAGACAAGCTGTCAGGTATTTACTGTGGATTAACCCTACGTGGCGTTACGCACCGTGCCTGGGTTTAGCCCTGGGGTCATTACACCGCAATACTCTTTCTAGCATTGGTGGCGGGTTGCTACATAGCATGTGGCTGTTTGTCCTTTTCCTCAAGGTTATATGGAATATTACTTCATTATTTCTAAGGAATAATCTGGTAATGATACTGTATGATTTGAGATAAATGATTTGAGATAATGTTGATCTCCCTTCTTGTTTATTGGAGCTGAAGAATTTTTGCCAAACCACCTGCGATTTGTAGGGTTCTGTCTACAACTATTTCCCCTGTGAATCGCACACCCTCACGCATAAAAGCACCAGAGTAAGAAGTCCCTGAAGCAATTTAGTAACTTCTGAGAAAAGAGCTCTGAGAGTGGAGGGGGACTGACATTCCCAGCTATCACAGCTTCTCCTCCAAGATATCTGAAGGAGTTGGGCCAAGTGTTATTAAGTCTGCTGTGACTGGGTGCCTACTTCAGTTGAAAAGTTCAGTCTTTGGCAACTACAATGACAGATTTTGGCATTTTCAGTGATGCCCAGAACACTCAGAAACAAGTAAAGCAAATAATGGGAACTTAGAGCTGCCAAGGACATATTGAAAAGGGGTGGAAGATACTGGACTGGTCACCTGAAGGGAATGGCTTATTATTAAAGCTGATAACTTGCACAATAAAGGTTTCCCCTGTGCTCAGAACTGCTACCTATTGCTGACATTGGCAGGTCCAATGAAACAATGCTGAATATTACTGCCATTGCGCATCAGGAAAAATCATACTGAGAACGTTATGGAAGTGAGTGCATCCATACGCTTTAGCCAAGAGTAATGGATAGTGTAGACTGGGTCTACAACACTCATTAAACTTAGCTTGATTATTACTTGAGTAATGGATATGTTGTTTTCATTGCACAAACAGCAGGGGTGCTTGCAGAATGCTCTTAAACAGCTCAAAAGAAATAATGAGTTTTCAAAGAACCTCATTCTGACATCTCCAATCCATCATATCTGTATTATACTGATAATCTCTTGTCTTTTAATCAGTGATGCTCAGGAGAAGGATGAGGAACCTGTGAATGTATGGATGAATCAGCGTGTGATTAGCTATCTTCATAGAATCTTTTTTGTATTTATTCAGAGAAAGTGAGGTTCAAAACTTTGAATGATAATGATTATTGGTGTATATTTTTTTTTTCTAGGAGAAACACTGTTTTTATTTTTTTCCACCATCCTAAGGTTTAAAGCATTTCAACTAATTCACCAAACATACAGATACAGATGAACAACACTTCAGGAATCCAGAGACATAAAAGACACGCTGCAGAGCTGAAAGTGGAAATGTAACTTTCTTTCCAAAGTGTTCTTTATCTGTTGAATGCTCACAAAATACAGAGCAAATAGCCTATAAAACCCAATTTTGATGTTTTTACGGAAGTTCTTGGTACTATTGCCCACCTGCTCTTTCTTTTCCCACCTGCCCTAAAGCAGCTACGTTGTTGGTTGGAACGGGTTAAACCTTTTCAGACTGCAGCACCTTGTTTTCAGCTCATACCCTGGAAAGAAACATCCAAGAGCTACAGCAGTGGATTCTAATGATTTTGGAGTGAATACCAAGATGATTTTTCATGAATTCCTGCAGCTACTTTTGTCTTCTCCTTGCATTCATCTTTTGCCTCAGGGACTGCCTGCTTTGCTGCCTGGGCTTCTGCCACTTCTGTCCCCAATGTCCCCATGTCACCGCCCGAACACCGCAGCTTCCTTCGAGTTCCCCCTCTTGACTGTGTGACAGAAGTTACTAGCTTGAGCTCCACACCACATCGATTTTTAGGGGGTCCTCTGAGAAGGGAATACATTACCAGTTATGAGTTAATCTGGAAAAAAAAAAAAAGAAGTAATGACAGCGTCCCTAAGTTTTCCTTGTCCTCCCTGAATAGAGAGCTCCGGTGGGTGCCTGTGGGGGTTTGGCTGTTTGGGGTACATGCTGCCAATCTCATAGGCACTGAATGTGTTTCAGGAGGCTACCAGTCAGCCCATTACACCTTGTCATTATCGCTACCCTCAATTTTGAGCAATCAGTTACAGCTCTGCTCACCACTATCTCATCACCAGCCTGCCTTTGATGTTTCAGAGGCAGGAGAGGATATCTGTCCTTTGTGAGCGCAAATTAGCTGCAGTCACAAAAAAACGTAACAGCTTGTGGAAATACTGGTTTGAACCAATAATCTGAAAGACTTGCAAGTGTTGGATGCCCACCATGTCACATAGGCCTCTCCTTGGATACAAAATCCTGATTTATCCAAAGGAAATCCTGGATATCAACATTTTTTGTTTGCATTTTGCACTAGCATCTGGCTTCTTGTAAGACAGGTCTTAATCATATAGAGCCAGGTAATTGCAAATGTGATCAACTCATTATATTAGGTGTTTGTAACACATTCACATATACATATGTACACATTTGAATATGTATATTTATAAAATAATTTCTACGAGCCTACTGCACTCAGCAGTCATCCTCTCGTCTGTTCTTTCCCTCTGATACCATCACCTCCAACAGGGTCAGCCATTCCTTCCTTTGGCAAGCCTCTGTGAAACAGTTCAGGAAAACAACATGAGGGAGCATGGTATTTGCCCATCTTCACTAGATGTCCTGCATGAATCCATGCAGATACCAATGTCGTGTGCACCTAAAAAGTTGATTCCTCATTTCTCCAGAGGGGCAGGTGGGAGTATGCTTAATTACTGTAGATTCATTCATTTGTCTTACTGATCCCTCCATTTGCATGCTGTCAGCCTTCTATAAAGCTAACAGAATAATCCTTATTCTCAGCACTGACCTTGTCTCACATGACGCTACATGAGGATACAAGGATGCAGGTGACATTCACTGGTCAAGTCTGTGACATTGTTGATGTGGACTTTGATGTCTTTGATGACTTTGGTGATGTGGAAGGCTGCTGACAGGTGAAGTATTTAACCAAATGAAGAGAAAGCTTTGTGATGACATACTTGTGATTTCCTCTTGGGATATAATTGTCCCCTTTCTCAGTACAATAGGCAATAATCATACAGCTGTGAATACAAATTCAGATCTAGGTTGAGGAATGTATGTACATCGAAGGGCAGATGTGCATATGAAAATATCTGCTGTTGGTTCAGCAATGCGAACCTGGATGACCACATTTCTGCAGCTGCTAAACTGTTGCAGTCTGACACTTCTTATTTGGCTCTAACCTCACTAAAGGAAAATATTTTGGCAAGATCTTGTTTCAGAAAAACAATTAAAGAACATAATTTATAATAATATGATGTAATATTTTCTGTTGCTGTGGCCACAGAACAATGAAGGCATACATCAATTTGTGGGGAAACTGTCTAAATTACCAAAAGCTTTAATAAACAAGCTAACAATTCATGTTTGAGGGCAAGTAGCCTTGCAAATGAAAATAATTATGAATCCACATTCAAATCTCTGCACTAAATTGCAGGTTCAAATGTTTTAGCTTCTAGACCTCTGACTGCTTGTTTTGTTGACTACCATCAAAATATTAGCATTTGTGACTGTAATAAATTGTGCCCGCAAAACTGTAGTGTCTCTTTCTCTCTCTGTTTAAAGCAGGCACTACATGTAATTATATGTTCTGTGTTCCAGTATCACAACAGTAAGTAGCAGTTTTTTAGCTCAAGCTATGTGCATATTCTTCACTCAATCTGTGTACTAAATAGCCATCTTATTCAACATTAACTCTCAATTCACTGTTAACATTTTTTAATTTTCTATTTCATTATGAACAGACAAGCATATGCTGGATTATTTACAATCTCTAACCACTAATAGCTGCTCCCATGAGGAGCGGCTAAGGACTTTGGGCTTGTCTAGTTTGGAGAAAAGGAGGCTGAGGGGTGACCTCATTGCTCTCTACATCTTCCTGAGGAGGGGAAGTGGAGAGGGAGGTGCTGATCTCTTCTCCTTGGGATCCAGTCATAGGACGTGTAAGAATGGTTCAAAGCTGCATCGGCGGGGGGTCAGACTTGACGTTAGGAAACATTTCTTTACCGAGGGGGTGGTAAAACACTGGAACAGGCTTCCTAGAGAGGTAATTGATGCCCCAAGCCCGTCAGCGTTTCAGAGTCATTTGGGCAATGTTCTTAATATCATGTTTTAACTTTTGGTCAGCCCTGAACGGGTCAGGCAGTTGGACTAGGTGATCATTGTAGGTCCTTTCCAACTGTTCTCTTTCTACTCTATTCTAACACTCCTAACCAATAGGAACTGTTGCACTTGCCTTCACCAGTCAACTTCATTTCTCAACATCTTTTGGTAAACAGCACTTGAAAAATACAGCTGGGGTGAAAAGTTTGGAGATGTGCTGGTTTCTGAAATCAGTGAGTGGCTGGGTTCTGGTGAATCTTAGTCTTCCACATGCTGGTGCAAGCTCAGTGACAAGTCTATTATAATATGAAGGTGGTAAGTGGAGCCACAAACAATACCCTGCCCCGAATGGAATTAGACAACTGCACAGGCTTTAATCTTCAAATTGTTACTCCCCTTTCTACAGGTTCTGAGAAGTTCCCTGTATGTCTTTTTTTGCAGGTGAATAAGATAGTAAGAAGATCCTTCCCTTTCTCCAGAACTCAGCAAGAATAGGGGAAGAGAATCAGAGCAAAGAAATATGGATAGAAGCCATGGGAAAATCCACTCTAGTGTACTTGCCACAAAAGGATAAATCTGAAAGAGGGACTGGATCAAGATCAGGAATGCCATCTGTGTTCAGCTGGTTTTGAAGACCTGGTTCAGGAAAACAACAAAAAGTAATACTGTGTTAAGCCTTAAGAATAGATGAGTGCACATGAAAGCGGACTATTTAGTGCATACTTTCCTTAAAAACTTATACCCAGGTGTTTCTATTGCTAAATGCTAAGCAAAAGATGAAATTGTAGAGTAGAACCTCCTGGTCAAACCACCATGCTGTACGATCAGACATGGTCATACAAGTACCTGTACCTGACCTACACTATAGCTTCTACCCAATGGAGCAGAACTGGCTTTATTTCATTTGGTATAAGTGGTTCTCGGTGGAAATGCCCATTTGAGACTCCAGCATTACAAGTCTTCACTAACAGATTAGCTGTGCATGCACTTATTCACACTTGCCCCTTTCCTACCAGCACAGGGGCAGATCTAATCCACACTATGTGTGGATTAATTTTCAGATGCACAGGCAACTGATCTTATAGGCTACCATTAAATGCAACCTATTAAAATGATGAACTAAAATTTCTGCTGCATGCATCTGGAAAGCTTCATCAGTTTACACTGGCTAACACAACCTGAAGATCTAATTTATATTAACTGAAAGGAGAAATAGAGTTAATAAAAATCTATGAAAATATCCAGAATCTCTAATGACACTGGGAAACTGGAACGTTTATTTTAACATCCTATCTAATAATAAGAAAATATTGCACAAACTAGATAATATTGCTGAACTAAGAGGATTAAAGAGAAGAAAATTCTGACTTCATGCATACACTGAATATTGAAGAACATGGAAAAATATAACATAAACAGAGAGCAAATGAACTATTGGAATGGGTGAAAAATCTCAACTATATTGATGCACACCTCTCCTGAATCACCCTTCTCGGAAGTGTCCTTTTACTTAGAAATACAGGGGTCTGTATACTTTTATTTTAATGTATCATACTTTCACATATGTACCTGAAAATCAGAAAAGCTTGATTGAGGGCAGAAATAATAGGACGGTATTGAGAAAAAAAAGAAAATGGGAAAAAATTACAACTATTCATTGCTTTCCATTAAACCCACTTAATCTAAAAAATTAGAAAGTATTGTATGAACTTTAAAAATTGGGTTCTAACTTGTAATGGCTTGTGACCAACAGCCTTTAAAAGTCTTGTGCTGAGCAATTAAAAGACTGTATTGGAGAAAAATAGCAAAGTATTTAAAAATGTGTTATAGTATAATATAGCCTGGTTTTTATTATCAATCATATTCTCTCAAAATCATTGACTAATTATTTTAACAGAAACTAATATTCTTGCATAAGCACATGCTGCCAGAAACTGTGGTTTTAAGAATAAAATCAAAGAATAGTATAAAAGATGTGTCATAAAAAATCACAAGAATTATTCATAAATTGTATCAAAAGAACAGCCACAACAGAGAGGTGGGTAGTCCAAGCAGTTCAAAAACAGAGGCCTTTCATATCATCTTAGATTTTAAAATCAGAGGGAAGCTGCATTTCCAAATTTTAGGTCAAAGAGCATCATCAGCTAGTTACAGAGTTAAGCCCTTAAACTTAACTTTCTGCTATCACACATACTTAAGACCTAGGTATTATCAGGTTTTCAGAAGGCAGAGAAATTGCAACATTATAGGGTCATTTCTTGCCTGAATTAGCTTAATTCCAAATGCTAGCTATTTAACCATACTTTTTCTCTTTTTTTTTTTTCGATGGTCTAAGAGCTGTCTGCTCTCAGAAATCTGCTACACATAATGTAGACGACTACCAACTTGATTTCAGTCTCTTCTTTGACATTTAAGGGAACCACAGGAAATTGTTTATAGTGATCAGAACAGTGTCACTGACTGTTTTGTCTTTTTAAAATGCTCTTAGTTGGATTTAGATGTTTTGATATGTTCTTTCTTTCTGTTCTCCAGAAGCAAGTTTCCAGCCTTCATCATAGCAAGAAAAAACTTTGAACATATGGGTAAAACAGATACCAAAAAAAAAGGAAAAAGAAGAAAGGAATAAAAGTAATCTTGAAAAAATGTCTCATGATCTGATGACTGAGCTAAACCTCATGTACTTTTAAGACCTTATTGTTTATTTTGACAACACAAGACCTTTTTTCCAATGCTGTTATCATCAATATCTTTGTGGTTGGAGAACAAGGTTGTGGTCTGGACACTTAGAGTAATCCATGTTGTAAGAGCCTTCCCAAACTCCATTTTCCCTTGGAAGGGAACTCTATAGAATCTCCTTGCTGTCTCCTTATCCTGAGTCAGCAGATTTGCTGCTGACACATGTTTGATCGTGTTCGTAAAATTCATAACACCTATTCTTAAAACTATCTAATGAAGGGGATTTTTACTCCTTAGAAAGTTAGACATAGTAATTGTCTACCGTAAAAAAAACACCCCAAACTAAACAAAGATCCTCCACAAAACCCACAGAATGATTTTATTCTTTTCTGTACCTCTCCAAAGATTCTGTCATAGGTTTCTTTTTTTCCAAAAGAAGCTCCTCTGCACTTTCATGCGATATTAGTTTCAGGAACATCAGACAGTGGGCATAATTCAGAGTCATTGATTTCTATGGGAACTAGATTCATTTTCTTAGGTCAAAGCCCTGGAAGACTGAAGGCAACTATTTCAATGAATAATTTGTTCTGGCAAAGAAGCCTTCAGCCTTCAGATAAGCACAAATACATAATCTGTCTCACAGAGTAAAATGCACTGGAAAGAGGGCTCTGTTCTTGCAGAATCATGTTCCCTGTATGGATATTCTCTGTTCAGAATTCAGAATAAGTTTCTCATGAATATATTCTGGATTTATTTTAAATTCACTGTTTCTGTTACCTTGCATCCTAGAATATTCATAGAAAGAGAACAAAAACCATAACAAGCACAAAGGGAATCTATTCATTTCTTTCCTTTCTATCCCAACAGAAATTTTATGCAGTAGTTTCTCAGTTCAGGAAAACAGCATAATTCAAATCCTTTCTCTCTAACCTACAATTGCAGAATGCCAATCTAAGAAATTTTAGGCGATTTTAAATGAGTGCTATTGAAGTGACTATTCAGTAGATGAAGAATAGACATTTTAATTTCAGTTTTAGTAGGAGTGGAGCACAAACAAGGGTTGCTTTCAGTATTTTCCAACAATATTCTTTTAATCTCTATGGCATTAATATTGTGTGAGCTAGTAGTCTAGACTAGGCGGCAGTATATAAAAGAGACTAAATTGTGCTGTGGCTACAATCAAACCTGATTAAGTAATGCTTCTGCATAGCATAATTTCAGCATGGTTGGAAAGAACAGCTAAAAATATGTCTGTTGAGAGAAGCTCTCTATTGTAACTCTTTATATAATTTGGTATTTAGTAATGATGGTTCCAGCTTCCAAGGGTAACTTCTGTTCCTCATATGAAAGAGTCTTCAGCAGGTCAATGGTAAAACTGTCCCCTCCTAATGTCCAGAGGGTGCACAGGGACAGAAGAATAGAAGTGTCCAGGTGCCAAGGACTCCGTGATCGCCAGACAATATAATGTCCTTTGGAGACTATTGTTTAAGGATCCAAGATAAAGTTCAGTCGCTCAAACACTTTGGCAACCTGGAGCAAGAACATTGAATCAGAAACCTGTATGACCTCCCCAGCAGCTCCAGTCTGTAGGCTGTTATCCAGCAAACACTGTGTGGAATAATCTCCTGCACAGAACAAAAACATCTGTAGATATCAGTTTCCCTCTTCTTCTCCCCCATGCCTGAACCACAAAGGATATGATCCTATTACCGCCTGAGTGAAGGAGCCTACAATTTTGAGCCCATGCCATAGAGGCTTACTCTTTTCATTTGGGAGAGACTCAGCTCAAACTTAATATATCAACTAAAATTGCACAGCCGTTGAGTGGATCTGGAATAAATGTACATATCTTATCCACATAATTTACAGCTTATCTGGTATTCTTTGTTTTCTGCATTTTCTTGCCATGCTCCATTAAATCTCTTCCACCACCCACTTTGAAAGTGTCTGACTTCCAGAAACGTATGAAAACTTCTACACAAAATCCATAAAGTATATAAGCCCAAGATTTCTTTTCAGGATGGCCATAAAAGCTCACTCATAAACAAATAAAATACTAATTATAGGAATGCTTGGAGAGCAAGAATTTTTCTTTGTTTGAGATGTAGTTATTTAAAAGGAATTGTTCCTGTCTTGGTATTTGGCCTGCAGCACTTAATCAGCATTTAAACAATTCCATGTTCCCACAGAATTAAATGCATCTTTTACCATTAATTATAGTAACAGTGATTGATTCTATGCCCCCAGTGCCTGTGGGAACGCTCCCAGGTAATTCTACAGGTTGTGGGGCTGGGGCTGAGATCCAGTGTTCAACAAGATGACCAACTCCAGAGTTGTGAGTAGTCAATTCCAGTAACGTCAGCGTGCTCTTGTTGTACCGCTGAAATGAAGGTGACTTTCCCACTGCCTATAAAAAAAAACGTAAGGATGAAAATCTCTCTGCTTGTATACTTCACAGAACGTGAACCCAAACTAAGCATATGTAACCATTCTTATGCAGCAAATGGGGCTGGGCCTGGCTTTGATGAATGCAGTTTCACACCTGCACATAACTCAGGGCCAATTTAGAGGTTAACAGAGACTCCTTTGAAAATGCATTTCACAACAATGTTTCAGTCCCCAAGGCCAAGTTTTGCTGCCCTTCATAACAAACAGCAATTTTCCACGAGTAGCAACCATGGGACAGCAAAGTAAGACGCTGCAGTGTGGTACAACTGAAGGTGAGCACAGAGATCCTCTTCGCACTTGGGCAACAGGGGTAATCGGTTCTATAGCAAAACAGCTGAGCTTCCCCAACAGGTCCATTTACCCCTTTCGTTATTTACCACAATACCACTATTTATAAATAACAGAATCACAGTCTGGTCTTTTGTGCTGACAGCTTTTACAAAAAAAAACAAACCCAAAAAACAAAAAACCAGCAGATATTTGATGGAGGATTATAACAGAATATTTATGACAAGAAAATTATTTTAAAATCGATCGGAATGCAAACAGACTGAATTATTCATTGCGATAACTTTGCTTTTCACGCAAATGCTACCTTTTTAAAAAGCTAGCTATTAATAATTGTCATATTAAGATGCTGCTAGAAAAAAATGAATTTCTTTTGTATTACAGTGATATGAACTAAAATATTTTTGCTATGATTCTCTAAGCTTCAATAGCTCAATGACCAAGAAATCCCAAAGTGACATCTCTATAAATCTGTTGAGTTACCGTTCGGAATTTCTTTCTCAAATTCAGTCCACTATAACTATGATATGAGTCCTCCACCATTCTTAAATTTTTCCACCAAAACATTACACAATGGGCCTTGTGTGAAATTTTAATTCTGGTATTTGCTAGCATCTTTTGAAAAGCATTCAGCAGCCTACACAAGCAGGATGGTCTCTAAAATAATTTTTGAAAGCACTTTTAATTTAAAAAAACACCCATAGGTTTGAAAAGGATGATAGATATTTCTATTGAAAAATTCAGTAGGCATTGACCCCTTTATTCTTTAGATGAGTATTACCTTGTGCTTGGTACTGTGAATTTAAGTGGAAATTAAGTTCTCAGTAGGAGGCCATACCGTTACTGCAGGGTATTAATTTTAACACAATAAAGTGATATCTCTTGATAAATATCTAGGTTATACCTAAACCATCACCATTCTATTTCACGCTCTTTTACTGTGTACCACAGACTTGCTTCAATATGGAAACTACTGTCTGCTTCCAAAGAACAGCAGGGAAATCCCATGAAAACTGCAATTATAATAACTATAAAGAATTAAAATAGCTCTTGGGCACTTTTTATTATTGTTGTTTTCAGTTGTCAAGGGGAAAAACTGAACAAAGAAAAAGAAAGATGTGCTCCCAGCACTAGGGAATGCATTTAAAAGGATCTTGTAAACAAGCTGGCAACAATTCATTCAGGGTTATACATTTATCAGGGAAAAAAAAAAAAAAAAGAAGAAAAAAAAAAGTGAAGCAATGCAGTAAGAGGCCCCCAGTTGAGAATGTCCTGTGGGGACAGCAAAGTGACTTGTAGCAGTGAAACTGAACTATGATTAACTAACGGTGGCTGAAAAGACATGTTTAGAGGTGGTAGAAAAGTAGATACTCTCCTATTAACAACCACAATGCCACCTGAGGAAAGACCATGTTTGTCTTGTCATTAAAAGACCCAGAACTGCTGGATTTTTTCATGTTAAATAAGATTGATGGATTTTCTTTTCACAGACTGTACCTGTTGCTTCTTATTCCAGTGAAAATTACTCGAAGCAGTGAGACCAACAATTAAAGACTTGTGGCTGCTTTATCTGGACAGTAATCTCCAACAAAACCTGAGGCTATTTAGTAATTTTTACACAAATCACTAACAGCCATCGGTCATTACTGTACTGAGCCAGTTTTAGTCCTGAAAGGTCGAAGGTTTCCTGTCAGTGCTTTCAGATATGCAGTCTCCTCTCTGGACCCGTAATGACAAAGTCTGGAGACACAGAAGAAACTTTTTAAATAGTCTGCTTTGAAAAGTCTGATTAGCAAAGAGCTCTTACATTGCATGTGAGACAGGCAGAGCAGTATTTCGTTGGAGCTATGGCCACTGCAGCAAAAAAGAACGAGTTGGTCAGTGTGGCATCAGGCAGGACAGGGGATTAAGAGGCTGCTTTCTCTACATAAATATCTGATAAATATGCTGCTGTCACTGACTGGTTGATTTGCTGTGATACCACTGAACACCTGCAACTGGAAGGACAAACTTTTAGGCACTACTCAGAGGAACTTTTGCCATGGAGAATGTTTCCTGTCCTTTCCTCTGGAGGTGGAATTGTGCTTCTAATTTACCACGTTAGATGGATTTTCCAGGGAAAGCAGGAGAACTTCAGTTTAAACCCAAATGAGAATAAAAAGTGTGCTTCTTCCCCTCAAAATTATTACCAGATTAGAAACCTTTCCAGAAGATATGCTTGCCTTCTCCAGTAAGAAATATGCCTTCCTCACCCCTTCACAGGTTATTTCCCTTTCCAGGCCCTGTGGCTGCTGGGGAAGCTACCACCACCATCATCTTCATCCCCACTCCTGGTGGAGCATCCTGCCTTCAGGCTCCACCACTGATCGAATCCCTTCCATGATCTCTTCCAACAACTTCTCCCTCACGCTCTTTCTAGTTAATGCTTGCGAAACCTTTTTCAGACCTTGTGCTTCACCCCAGGCTCCTTCAAAACTGGCAATGTGAGCCCCAAGCAGACTAGTCGGTGTCTGCCAGATGCTCCATCCTTCCACACTGTGAACTACTGGGAGTGTCACCACAACTCCAAAAAAAGTTGTATGTAACGCAGATGGATGTGCAGTTTGAGAGACTCACAGGCTAGATTTGGACTGTTGAGATCCACAACAAGATAAGATTCAGGTATGCTTCATCCTTCATATCCAGGTTTCTATAAACAGCAGGAAAAGAAAAGGTGGTGTGATGTACTCCAGAAATTCCTTTTTCCAGATGGTGGGAGGATCAGGGCTGTGCAATGTTTTGGTGCTGTACAATTAATCGTGCAGTGGGAGGACAAGAGGCAGTAGACACGATATTGACTATGATCAAAGAATATTTTTCACTAATTATTTTTCAATGATTAAGCACTGGAACAGGTAGCCCAGAAAAGCTGTCAAGTCTCTGCTGGCAATTTAAGAATTTTACTGCACAATGCCCTGAACATCCTGATCAGCTTTGAAGTTAGTTCTCCTCTGAGTAGAAATTGGCCTGTGTGACCCTCAGAGGTCCTTTTTTGCAACCTTAATTATTTCTATGACTATGATTTTACAGCTGATTCCCGCTTTTCCAATGAACCAGTACTCCCAGCTGGTGGTTAGAAGACTTCACAGAATTACAATTCCTGAACAATCTGCTCTTTAGCAAGACAGAATTAGAGAAAAGGCATGCAAAGTAAAAAGTAAAGAATATGCCTTGCCATTACCACTGGAATCACTGGCAAAATGAGGTCATAAGAAGAGTTCTCTTTTTTTTTAGTAAGATATTACTAATAGCATTTCACAAAAATCTTGGAATTCCCAAGTAAAGAGGGAGTGAAAATATTGAAATTCCAGGTTGAAGATGCTAATATACTTTGTGAAGTTTTGATAGAGGACTGAATGGAAGGTGACTGTTCAAGAAGCTTTTATTATGGTTACACAGTGACTGCTACTTTTCAAAAGCAGTCAGATAGGAAGCAAAAAACCCAAGTCTTTCTCCTCCTAACAGCCAGCTCTGCAAACTCTTATTATATCTCAAGAGTCTTCCCAGTATAATGTTGCAAATAAAAAAGATTCTGATTGAAGTTTCCAGGACAGTGTGGTGGTTTTGCTGTTCGACCCCCGCTGATTACAGCAGATAACGTCCTTAGAAGAGAACTCTGTCTTTACCTACTTTTAACTCATTTAACTGTTTGCTACACACTGCATCAGGCAAAACAGACTCCAGCTGTCTAACAGAAGCAATGGCTTTATGGCACAACGTGAAGAACCAACCTATTTTTTTCCAGTAGTAAGTAAATGCCTAGCATACTTTTATCACTATGGTTTTAATCAGCAGCAACAATCAACCAAACAATATCTTCCTTTAGCACCTTCTCTGTTCTTGTTTGGTGAAATCTTTACGAAGACCAAACTGTTACAATCTTTACAGAGATATGTTAAGGATTTAATCCACCACATCTGTGAACTTTAATATTTATATATTTACACATATCCTAATTAGAGAATTTTGACTACCTCACAATCATAAGTAATTCAATGCCAGTAAACATGTGATTCAGTATAAAGACAAGGAACAAATAAGTTGAGAAATTACCACTTTGTCCATGTAATCTTTGTGAGAACTGGATTTAAGCAAACAGTTGAATCCCTTTCTACAATCATTCCCCTAATTCTTAAGTAATTCGGGGACTCAGTTGGCACAAGAAACCTAGAGACACACAATTAAGTTTGAATGATGGCACCTTCTTACATCAACATAGCTCATTATTTAATACTATCAAAACATCAGGCTTAATTACATCTGAGTAGCTAAAAATAAATGTCAAAGAGTTTTTTTCTCTTTCAATTATCTCTGTTAAGAGCGCCTTCTTTTTCAAGCATGTACACATATTGGATGAACAATGCAGTTTCTCTGACCATGCCCATAACCTCATTTAGTTACATTTGTGCTTTATATCAACTGGAAAATAAATGAGACTAAACCTAGTTGTGAAATCCTGCATGTGAACATCGGAATAATCTGAATGGTTAGCAAACTTCTTTAAACACAGCTGGCAACCTTACTTCAATAGGATAGAGAAAATATAGGCTTGCCAAGACAAAGGTTTTGCTGCTGCTTATTTGGTGCAATTAAGAGAAAGTGGAGACATTGCCCTACACTATGGGATGCAATAATTATGTATAGTTTCAATTGGGAGATCTCTTTTCTGTTGGACAACTCAGGTTCCACTAACAAACTCTAGGCTGCGTCTGAGACAAGTTTAATCATTTAAAGCTGTCTGGACCAAGACAGGAATCTTGTTTTTGTCTACAGCCAGAAGATGAAAGAAAAATCAACTAGCCTCCAGAGGGCAAGTCAGATCACTGTAGTGTGAGTGGCTGAGAGATGTGGAACATTTGTGGCAGTGTGGAGAGTAGCTGGAGCCACCCACCTTTCTTTAGCAACTACAGAAGGAGCTACAGGACCACATTAGATTAGACCTCCAACTTTTACAACACTTAGAGTGGGTGGGGTAATCGTGTTCTGAGAATATAGCCTGTGCACGCACAGCTGAGACAAGCTTTCCTCAAAATAGTGCTCTTTCTCCTCTGCTGTCCGGACCTGGAAAAAGGAAAAGGCAGTATACACTTTTCATACCATCACTAATCACCTCAACTCAGTTATTTTGGCCTACAAATAAAGAATACCTAGAAGCGAGCGACACCTCACTAATGGATGTTTTCTTGGACCTCATTCAGTTGAAGTGGATTAAACAGAGGGTCTCATTCTTCCTTTGTCCCCGTGAAGAGTGAAAAAGGGTGAGAACACTCCAAAATTAGAAATCTCAATTCCATATCTGCCCTGTAAGATATTAATAATCTATTTTTAGAGTCCAGTAACATTCACAGAACAGCACAACCTTTGAGATTTACTGGACTGTCCTTTGCTTTGTTCCTCAGTAGGAAACTACCTACCGCAAATGTTTTGAAGAACAAGAGAAAACAGTGAATTTGGTCTTAAGCAGTAAAAGAGTGGTAACAATTTGTGACGGGGGCAAGTGTTGTTTGTAAGTAAGTTCCTGTAGTTTATACTAAACACGGTTAGGTTACTACTGTCAACCTACAGAGTCTGGAGAACTATGCTAAACTAAATCTCCAATTTTTACACCATTGAAGTTAACAGAGACAAATGTCACCCTAGAAACAGATTGACTATTACACTACTGAGTGGTTTTTGCTATTTTTTGTCACTTTCCATGCTGAATTCTATCTGACATATGCAAGCAGCTATCAGATGTCAAAGGGCGTGCAGGTAAACAGGAGGTGATCATGCTTTTTCTTGAAAACTTAGGTAAGTCTACGAGGAGTGTGTTGATGACAGTGTAGCTGACAATGCTGGTTAATTTATCCTCAAACATTTTTGTACAGCGGAATATAAATGAGACACTGCCAGACAAATATTTGCAAAAAAAAAAATATTCATATTGCTTCATTGTCAGCCAAAAGAGAGATTACTAAATTGTTGAAATCAGGCAAAACTCCCACTCATAACTCTTGGCTGGAAAGTATGTATAGATTTGCTCCACTGAAAAAGGCTTGCTGTCAAATCAGCAGACAAACACAAGATTTCAATGAGATATGGCACACACCTTTCTGGAGCTTTACCTAGTGATATACTCACAGTATTATCAATGGGCCTATTGCTATTCCCTGCCTTGCAGTTAATCTTTGAACTTGTTACATTCCTGATTAAACTGGCAATTTCTTCAAGAGTTAGGCTCCATCTCTGGAATCCCACTCCAATGAGTAGACCACAGCAAAATGAATAAAACCAACAGACCAGCCCCCAGTGGTCCTCAGATTGCAAGACATTAACTTCCAGTGATTTACAGAAAACTTTCTAACATACTCTGCCACTAACCGATCTGAGGTGAGCAATGACATGTTCTGGACTAATCTGGGGTGCAGGAAAATATACTGAGTTATGACGGGATATGCACATATGTCTCTTGCTTTCTCTGAGAAGTGATCCCCAAACAGCTGCTCCGATTAGTAGCCAGTAACAAATGTATGACTCTTTCACTTCCCCCTCTGTTTTTAACTTTGCTGCCCATTTACACATCGTGTGTATTAGTAGCTTGTTATTTTAAAAGTTATCACATAAGAAAGAATGAAGTGCGTCATGTGTTATGTGTTCGGTGCTTTTGAGAAAAAAAAAAAGAGCTCTGTTTGCTTTGGCAACTGCAGCTCAAGTAATTTGTCTGAACAGGAGATGGAAATCTAGCAGCATATGGCTGCAGATATAAATACAGACCTAGAATTATATACAGACACACTATACATTAAAATGAAAAGCATTTCATGGGCAGTTGGTCACACTGATAATTCCAAAATGCAGGATTTAGTTACCATTCTCAAGTATTTATCCCTTGCTATACATAGTATCTTGCACTCTCAAATCCTTATTGTAATCTAAATTAGCTAGAAGATGGCAGATGACCAGATTTACCCCAAAACACTCAAAGGCATGACGCTTTCCTCAGATGTGTCTTCATCTACCATGCCTAGAGCAGAACGAGACAAAACTGGCATGTTTCAAATATGAATATGGTTTATCTATACCACTAGCTTTAGATAGAGAGCAGTGAGGGGAAAGTGACGAGTCTCTGTTAACTCCTAGGGAAAAATTATGCCTTGAGCAATGTTATTTAAAGGTCTTAATAATTTGAGTCCTTGCTTACAAAAAAGCAGACTCTTTTTCCTATACACAGTGTAACAAACAAGAGTGATGGAGGTGCTTCAGTCTGAATATTCTGGAGTCAGAAGTTTTTTGATGAAGGATAATAACACAAAGAAGAGGCCTGACGGTGCCATGTTTATTTCTAAGTTAGCTCTTCTGACTTTAATTTATATAAAAATTAATTTTGCCCCACTGTTTTCCTGAAAATGTTCCTATTTTCCAATTCATAAAACTTTGAAATCAATGGAATTTTCCCCCACTCCTTTAAGCTGGTTACTGCTTAGCTCAGGTTACTACCAGTTTTTAGGCCATCTTGCTGCATCACCACATAAGTATGTGGATCAACCTACACAATGGTGAATGGGGCTTAAAAAACAACAAAGCAACTTAAAATTACTGATTTTCAGTTTTGTGGTGAAAGTGAAATCTTCCTTAAGTATTCGTATCTCAAAATACAGCCATCATCTGTGTGCGGTCTCTTTGGGAGGTGTAAGTAGAAGCATGGTGAGGGCTCTGGAAAAAAGGAAAAAAAACCAAAAACAACTCAAGAAATTCTGACCTGCTTGGAATAAGTAGCTGGGGTAAAAAATACAGAATTAGAAGTGTATACCCCATTCAGGTTCCTGAAATTATTAACTGTTACTGGGATCATTACTGCTGTTTACTTCCTGCTGTGCTGGGGCAGTTTGGCGCATGAATGCAGTAACAAAGAATGGCCCTACAAGTGTAAAAACGCATTCCTGACTAAATTTACCATTGAGCATAATCTGAAGTACTACTGACATATACATTATTTCGAGCATACCAATGAGGGCAAGAAAAAACACCCTTAGATTTTCGCAGCATGCAATTTAATCCTCACATGCCATTTTAAAAAGCTTTTAAGGGTCTTGCTGGCTGAACAGCAAAAGTATCTGCAGAAGCCATCAGTAACTGATGCTTTACCAGGTATTGTCTAACTGACCAATTTTGGTTTGGAACCAAGAACCAACTCCAAATTCAATAGGAATTACAAGGAGTTAAAAGGATACAGTAATTCCAATTATTGAGACCAAACAGCAAGAAAATAGCAAGGAAATGATATACCAAGATAAAATCTTTTTCTATTACATGAGCCTTTTGTTAAAACACCTAAACTGATCCTGATATTGAATAGAAGTTTATCATTTGTTGCAGAGGGATTTTTGTATCCTTACATTATTCTGCAGATAGAGGAAGTTAGTCAGTAATGCAATAGCATGGAAGAATATGAATTAGTTTTCAGACCTATGATGCATGTCAAAGTGTTCTGTCATTATTATTATTTTTAATCAGATGGTTTTAAGAGAAAGAAGGAAAACTTGAGTTACAATACTTGTTCTACCACTGCTGAAGCATGAGGTGATTTTTTATAAGCCTGACTTGCCAATCTGACCTTGAAAACAATTTTATTCATTAACCCTCTATTGACAAAAGAAACACTGTTCTAGTAGGAAGGCAAGTCATGACTTCTCTTTACAAAAAGAAAAGATTAAGTAATCCATAATGCCATTGTCACACTGTAAAATGAGTCCAACAGGATGCAGTAAAAACATATTGCAAGACATATTTTTTAGGCACTAGGCATTAATAGCAAAGGGTTCAAGCTCGTTCTGAATGAATTTACATCGCTGTAGTAAAGATAATATCTCTCTTCATGTAAAGTTAAGACATGGTGCACTGGCACACTATGAATTCCCTATATAGCTTTTTGTTGACCATCATTAAAATCTAAGTATCTATAAATCCAGAAAATCATGGAAGACCTGTGAACAACACTTGGTTAAGTCCAGTGTTTTAGTTTAAATAAGAAAGTAAAAAATATTGCCAAGTGGTGCCAATTTTTGTTTTACATAAGGCTACTCTGGCATTTCCAGTATACACTTTGCTTTCTACTCTTTCATACAGAAAAGGACAGTATCTAAATATTTACAACATGCTTTATTTATGAAAAGCAGTGGATAAGTTTACAAATGTCATAAGCAGCAGCAGATACTCAGGTTATCTGTTATGTACTATGTAGGCATGATTTAGTTTGGTTAGACTGTGACATTCATCACAATATCCAGGTGCCTTACAGCTGCTCAGAGAAACATTTGTTAACAACTGGTGTAGTTCAAAAAAGTTGGTTCAGAGCAAAGATCATCCCTGGCTATGCCAGACACATCCCTTGAAAATTAAACCCCATGGCCAACACGCATGAATTAAACACATACTAAAATAAAGTCTAACAGGACATGAAAAAAATGTAAAC
Source organism: Chroicocephalus ridibundus (assembly GCF_963924245.1). NCBI lineage: Eukaryota > Metazoa > Chordata > Aves > Charadriiformes > Laridae > Chroicocephalus > Chroicocephalus ridibundus. The sequence continues at coordinate 113,974,344 of NC_086286.1, forward strand.
TAAAAAAGCTGATCCGTTTTGGATGCTACTGTACTACAGAGACTAGCAAATTCCAGACAAGAAGTCCTCTCCCAAGATGACCACATACTGTTTCCTTGCTGGAGCCCAGCCTTTGGGACCAGCAGTGAAGCTGGAGTGAAAGACAACCAGAGAGGATGAGGCAGTGCTGGAGACCACCAGGAACGGAGCCAGACAGGGCTTTTAAACTGTAGCCAATACCTTGATTTTCATCCAACGTACAGTGGGAGCCAGTACAGAAACGTGTGTTCAAAGAGCTGTGTGTTCATACTGGCCTAGCCCACCTAAGCTCTCGCCTCCCTCTGCCAGCATCTCATACTTATCTCCTGTTCTTCCCTGGCTCGACTAAAAAGGACTCTCCTCTTCTTCAGCTACTCTCATGAGCGCTTCTCCTTTTGTTTCATCTCTTCTAGCTTCTGGTCCTGACCACCTGGGAATTGGAGTCAGGCCATAATCTGGCCCTACTCTTTTTCAAAGCAGCTTTAACTGTAAAGTTATTTCCAAAGGCAGAATTTAGGCGATGCTGAAGTGTGTCATCTCCTTCTGCAGTTTTCTCCACCCGGCCCAAAATAGCTGACCCTTGACAGAACCACACCACCACAGTGCCTCTGACATAAGAATGAACTCAGCTGCAGTTTTTTGGCATTCACTTATGATTGCTCCCACCTGCCTCTATTATTTATGCAACGCTGTTTTGGAGACCAGGTCAGCATGAGGAAAAGTTTACCAATATAACTATCCTGGCAAGCCATCCTTGTGTGGGTGCAGCTTCCACTGACCAGAAAGAAAAGAAAAGAAAAAAAGTAATTTTGCTGGTACAGAAAACACTGGTTCCCGAGTGGAATAAGTTATACTGGCAAAAACACTTTCCATCCTAGTGTAACCATACCTACACCAAGCTTTTGACAATATAAAAAGAAAAATGGTTAAAATAAAAATAACCTTAGTTGATACTGCTGTGCTGGAAAATGTGCCTACTGTAGACCTGGCCAGATTTTATGAAAGAAAAGCCAGTTCTACAGATAAACAAAGCATATGTGTCTTCTTTAGTAAGAAAAGGGTGGGGAGGGAAAGGACCAACAATAAATTTGTAAATACGAAACATTCATTATTTCTGACAGTAATTGTTTCCCTTGAAAATTTATAAATAGGGTAGAGTAATTAATCTAATTATCTTGGCCTTTTATTGGGCAGTTAGGACAGTTGAAGGGGGAGCACAGTAAAAAATATTTCAGACTTACCATGGGAAACTGGCTACAAGTGGGACTTTCCAAGGAGAGTCCTTTTATTTTAAAAGTGCATTTTAAGTCACCCAAACAGCAAAAAAAAAATCATTTAGGCTGAGGTAAACTGGAAAGTAAAAGCTTCTCCTCCTTCTTTCTCAGCGTTAAAACCTGTCATTAAGAGAGAATAAAAAAGAGAAGCATTTGATAGCTGTGACACTTACAGGTTGTTTTTTTATTTCTCTCCGGAAACCTCCACAGAGGAGCCGTTTTCATTTTTCTTGCTGACTCAAAGAGTTCTGACACTGCAGAAAATGCGTGAGATTTTCTTAATTGTTACTGTTGCACAAAGAAATATCTGTGGTGTTATTCCCATTATAACTGCTATCGGTGCTGTTGTGCAACCTGTTTTCACAGGAGGTCTGGCAGGAGGAGCACTGTCATTTCTGACTTGCTGCTGCCCAGGGCAGTGGGTGACTGTAACAACATCTTCTATTGTTCCAGCTTCCAAAAGGTAAGACTCATACCTGCAAAGTGTGAGAAAAATCTCCTTTTGTCTTTGTTTTATTGAACAACTGTCATGATGTCAATGGGAGTTGTTCATCAACAGTACTTCACAGCCCTAATTGCAAAACGACTCTGTCCCTTAGCAAGGACAGGACATGCGTGTGACTGGCAGGCACAAAGACTGACTGAAAGCATGAAGGCAGGGGCCACATTGACCTTTTTGCGTTATTAGGCATAGCCCCGCCTTCAGGTGGAACGGTTTGTGCTGGGCAGAGGCCACTGAGGAAAGCCTCCTGTTAAACCCTGAAGCTTTAGCGGTGAATCCATGGGTGTGAACAGGGTTCTGCCGCAAGCGGGCAGAGAGGAGGCCAGGCAGAGGGGGGGCTTGCTTTCCTGCTAGGCTGAAAACAAGACACAATAAAGGAATATTAGGCTCAAGTTTCAGGCTTGCTTCTGGCGCTGTGATAGCTAAAGCTATTTCTGAAGCTATCTGGGTAGCAGTGGACGTTGGCCGTGTGCTAAAATCAGTGGAAATAATAGTCCTAAATAATTTTAAACCTAGACAATCAGAAGACAGACTAAGGTTTCTACTTTTCTACCAAAAAACTCTCAAAGACTGGCAGTGCAGAGTTTCAGTTTTTGGAGTCGTGTGACTTTCCTAGTATACATTTTGTATACTAGTAGATCATTGGCAGAAAATCGTTTCTGTTAGACCTCACGGCTCAACATACATAAACACACATATATTTCTCGTGCCAGTAAAGTTGATTTAAACAAGTGTCTGCAAAGTCAGTTTCTGGGGTAGATGTTAAAGTTTTTGGACTTTTTGTGATTTAATTGGAAATAAAATGAACTTCTCAAGCACTGTGTAAAAACACCTAAAACATTTTCTTCCCGAAGGGAAAAAGTTGATTTACTAGACCCGAGCTGTATGCCATGCTGTGCCAATGACTCACTGGGCACATCTCTGTGATTTGTAGCAGCATAGTGAATGTCTGTACAAGGTCTTCCAGCTTTACGACAGAAAGGGTATACCATTACACAGGAGTAGTCCCAATCAGGTCAATGAATCTCCTCAAGGGAGCCAAGTTTCATCTGTGTCTGGATGTTTGCAAGAACATGGATTTAGAATACAGGATTTCAAGAACTTGAGGTGCAGAGTACTGACTGCGTTGATTGCACTGCAGGGAGAAAGAACTTGCCAATAGCTTCTTAGAAAACCTTGCTTCACTTCTCTATCTTAAAGCTTCATTTTTGCATTTCAAGTCCAGTTGCTGCTGCATCGCTGCCATTACTTGCACACACTCCTAATTGGACTCAAGTCAGGCTTAGATTAATTTTATGCCACAGCATTTTATAACAGTGAATGTAAGACTAGCAGGCAGAAGACTGTTAATCAATCATGGAACCACAGAAATTAGACAAGGAAAAAGACATGTTATTAAGTCATTTACTCCATCCCAGTGCCAAATGATTGTTTTCTAGAGTATGTGCTTGAGCTCTTTGTCCAGTTACACTTCAAATGGCATCAGCCACACAACAACCCACAAAACACAGCTGTTTCATATTTTCATGGACCTCACTACTCAGAAAGCTTTTTCTGAAAGTCCATCAGAAAATTAATTTGGCTTGTATCAGCCATTCTGATTCTTCTTCTCAGATCTAATGAAAATAATCCCCTTTTGCCTTTTTCCATGTCTCCAGCCTTCTGACATCTGCACTGTAAAATGGTTATCAGAATCGGCCCCTCCTGCTGTAACTTCTCTCTTGAGTAAAACAATATTACACACAAGAGGATATTTTTATTGTGTAAAACAATTATTGTGTAAAACAATATTTTACACAAATTTGGTCCTGTGGGGACCAAACACACAGGCAGAGAGGTACTTGTTTCCCCCCTGGCTGGCAGCTACCAGTACTGGCCAGCTGTGACAGGAGGAAGGCAGACATCAAGTTAAAACAGCAAAGAAATGTTCCAGTGTTAACACTTCAACGTGAAACACTTGGTCGGTACCAGTGTGCCAGAATTTTTGGTATAGCAGTTACAGTAATACACATTTCTTTTTCTTTAAAAGACTGGACAGGACAGTAGTTATTCACAAAAGATGTCTACAAGTACGTATTTTTTGTATGCAGATGTATACAAAATAACATCCCTGAAGATAAGTGAGCTTAATGGTGAAATGTCAAGAGTTGGACTACTGCACAGTGAGGATCTAACTACAAAACGTTCAGGGGAAGAATCATTCATTCCTTCAGAGCTAATACTTGCTGCTCCAACACAAAGAATGGCCTGGGGATATCTGTCCTTTGCAATATTCTGGTGATTTTGGTCTTCTTCCTTTTTTCTATCTGTCACCAGCAGTCAACAACTTGTCTTCCCACTGTGCACATCCACACCTGGCAAAACAGTGTCACCTGTCAGTCACTGCTTTAAAAAGTGTACCTTCATACAGCAGAAGACTTTAAAGCAGCACGTGCAGAGAGTTTCATACATTTAGATGCATGATGATTTTTTCTGGGTGAAAGAGAAGAAACAACAAAAGGAAAAAGGAAAGTAGGAAAGCATAAAAAAAATTGTGGTTATCAAAGTGCAGAGGACACCTGGAGAATAAAGGGTTAAATCTTCAACCCGTTTTCTCCTTCTCTTAATATAGGAGCCAAGAGGATGGCTGATATTTTACTGCAACAGCAGCTGATGCTCAAAATAAGTGTTGGGAAGGGCAATCAGACATTCCCCTCTTGAAAAATAATTTCAGACATCATTAGGCGGACACAGTCATTCCTGATGTTCACAAGGAAATCAGGGTGGCAGCCAATGAGTCCCCAGCCCTTCTCTCAAAATATCAAACCTGCCTGTTCTCTTCCGTAATTCCCAAGCATGTTTCATGCTTTTGAAAACAGCCAAAGAGCTTTCTCTGAGCTTGAGTTTTCCCCATCCGCTGACTTGCAGACTCTCTCTTTCATCACCGCTCCTGCACAGAGGCCTCGTGCTCCTGCCAACAGCAATTCCCATGCTGCCCTCTCCCAGGAGGAGACTCCTTCCTACTTCTTTCTTAAAATCTTTTCCCCTCCAGTTTTTTCTGAGTAATGCCCCAACCCCTACTCCTATGGGAGGAAAAGCGGTGGGCTGCAAACCATGTCCAAACCCTGTTGCAGGGTTAATGACTTTTGGGAGGACTGTAGCTGAAGGATTTAGCCCCTCATAGATAATTGCTTCTGCTTTGACTGTTTGCAAGGGAGAGGAGAAAATACTTTTGAAAGGACCAGATGCAATAAGGAAATTGTGACTGCTTTGGATCACAAATTGTGGGTTTCCTACCTGCCTAGTGAGGCACTTGCTAATCTATCACGTGGTACTAAAGGCAGATTGTGGGAGGATTTCAAGGGGTGCACAGCAGATCCAGCACACAGAGGGGCAACAAGGATGCACAGCACCCTGCAATGCCTCTCTGAGAGAAAGCAGCACCCAGCCCCTGCATCCCACCACGCTTGAACTTGGGTGCTGTACTTCACATGGAGTCAGGATGCCACGAGGAGGTGATGCAGGCATGCTGTCTCCTCCTGATTTTGAGATTGCTGGGAGCTGGGACTCTCACCACCTCCCACAGTGTCAGTCTTTCCTGGCTTACCCTGCATTTTCTGACAATAACATTTTTCTTTAGTCCAAGAAAGAAAAATGCAGTCTGACGCTAACCATGGTAGAGAAATTGCTGACCTCAGGGTTTAGAGCAAACTCACATATTTTGTCCACCTTCTCCACTGAGGACAGATATGGTTGCACCCTCTATTTCTGATTTATTTCTTTTATTTAATATTACCGGTCAGCTGGATTCTGATTCCATACATGCCAGCGTTTCCCATAGCCACATGAGCAGCCCACTGCTAGAAATGACCAATGCCCTGGAGAAAGCTGAACGCATGGAGAATGCAGCATTAACTGTGCCATCTTTCATTGTAAAACTCTAAAAGTGAACAAAATATGCACAGGATGAAGTATCCTGTGAAGGGACTTAAAGAACAAAAATAGCTGAATGAGGGGATGAGAAAATAACAACAGCATCAGTACGTTTTATCAAAACAAATATTTTACATTGAAAGGACAGAAGCTGTCATACTGTAAAGTAAGAAACTTTCCTCAGACCTTTGATACAAGGTACAGACTTTTTTCCCAGAACACAAACTGACTAAGAGTAGAAATTGATGTAAGTACTTTTCGTCTCCACTTTTTGCCCATGATGTAATTATTTTGACAGTTGTTAAGACATTCAGGGTTGCACCTCCGTCTTTCTTAGCTTGATACAGATAACAGATAAGACAATCCCCCCCCAACAATTCAAGCCCTAGCTATGAGTCACTGTCTCTGATGAAGATGTGTCACTCTATGTTATCTTGGGCACAAGCAACTGCCAGGTTTTTTGGAAACTTTTTCACTTGGAATTAGGATTTCCTGGTGTGATGATTCAATCTGTATGTATTAAGCGCTAAACCAAAGAGTTGTTGACCTGCCTGTTCTCAGGCACTGAACTCTTCGGAGGCAGGTTCATGACAGATAAATGGGAAGACATTGGACTAGTGGAGTTAAGGAGGAATCAAAGACAAAACAGCCTCTCAGCTACACACGTACATGTACACACTTCGCCTCCCTTATTCGCATACCGAGCTCAAGAGTTTCTCTACAAGGAGGGCAGAGGATATGCTCCAAATCCTAAACCTTTCCACGGCAATAGGCCCATTTCCTTTGGGTCAGAACTTATTGATTAAAATTCTAAAAATTAATTTTCATGTATTTAAATATTTTGCAGTAGTTTTGTTTTATTATTTCTCTTTCTTTTCCATGTACCAGAATTATATTCCCTGCATGGTTTAAAGGTGAATCAGTTTTTAGAACTTACAAAGGAGATTCCTGGACAGCAGCAAAGCCCAAGGATCAGATGGACCATGGGTATCTCCGTAATATTGCCTCTATTTAATTCTAGCTGAGAAATGAGTGATGAAGGGTTATTTAGTGTAATGTTGATGTGCAATTAGACAAGGTGGAGGAAGAAATTGTCTGCTGTTCTTCTCAAACAGTGTTTATGTTAGTTACTAAGAGCTTATATCATGTTCTCTCCAAAATTGGGACTAATTGTTTAAACATATGTTCAAAAAAGGGACTTCAGAAAATGGGAAGAGATGATCTAAAATAATGTTAGAGAAAGCACATGTTATGAGAATAGCATAAAAAAAATAAAAAAGAAATAACTCAGCCTGCAGTTACCAGTACTGGTTTGGAAGCATAAATAACCAGTACGAGTCAGTATGCCACACTGCTGATCCCTTCCACTGCCTCTCTCCACTAAAAGGCAGGTGGAAAACACCAGCAGCACTGATGCAGTGCAAAGTACATGGCTCCTCTCAAGCTTTACGATGTCCCGGTTGGTGCTAGAAGCAAACTTCAATACCTGACAAGTACATTTGAATTGCTGAAAAGTGCCCAGGGCACCATGATGGTTCTGAACAGTCTTCGCAAGAACCATGCTGTTATTTTGCTTTTGTAATCTATACTAGGTGCAGAGGATGCATTCACAGCCTTGTTTGAGGAGTTAATATCAGTTCTGGAGAAGCAGTACAGCTGTCTCCAAGACTTCATTTACAGAAGCAAGAGACTACTGTCCTCTCAAAGATACCACTGTAGATTCCTTTTGATCTGTACCCATGCTGCTTAACGCTGATCATCTTGAGTGAGCTCTCACAGCAAGCACAGGGCAGCCAAGGGATCAGGGCCAGCCAGCATGGGTTTAGGAAGGGGAGGGCCTGCTTAACCAACCTGATCTCTTTCTATGACCATGTGACCCACCTTCTGGATGCAGGGAAGGCTGTGGACGTTGTCTATCTGGACTTTGGTAAGGCCTTTGACACCGTCCCCCACAGCATTCTCCTGGAGAAGCTGGTGAATCATGGCACAGACAAGTGTACTCTTTGCTGGATTCAAAACTGGCTGGATGGCCGTGCCCAGAGAGTTGTGATTAATGGCGTGAAATCCTCTTGGCAGCTGGTCACCAGTGGTGTCCCTCAGGGCTCAGTTTTGGGGCCAGTTTTGTTTAATCTCTTTATCAACGATCTGGATGAGGGCATTGAGTGTACCCTCAGTAAATTTGCAGATGACACCAAACTAGGTGGGAGTGTTGATCTGCTTGAGGGTAGGAAGGCTCTACAGAGGGACCTGGACAGGCTGGATCGATGGGCCCAGGACAACTGTATGAGGTTTAATAAGGCCAAGTGACAGGTTCTGCATTTTGGTCACAACAACCCCAAGCAACGCTACAGGCTTGGGGAAGAGTGGCTGGAAAGCTGCCCAGCAGAAAAGGACCTGGGGGTGCTGGTGGACGGCCAGCTTAACATGAGCCAGCAGTGTGCCCAGGTGGCCAGGAAGGCCAACAGCATCCTGGCTTGTATCAGGAATAGCGTGGCCAGCAGGAGCAGGGAAGTGATGGTGCCTCTGTACTCGGCACTGGTGAGGCCTCACCTCGAGTGCTGTGTTCAGTTCTGGGCCCCTCTGTACAAGAGGGACATTGAAGTGCTGGAGCGTGTCCAGAGGAGAGCTACCAGGCTGGTGAGGGGTCTGGAGACCAGGTCACCTGAGGAGAGGCTGAGGGAGCTGGGCATGTTTAGCTTGGAGAAGAGGAGGCTGAGGGGAGACCTCATTGCCCTCTACAACTGCCTGAAAGGAGGTTGGAGAGAGGTGGGTGTTGGCCTCTTCTCCCAGGTGAATAATGACAGGACCAGAGGAAATGGTCTGAAGTTGTGGCAGGGGAGGTTTAGGTTAGATATTAGGAAGAATTCCTTTACTGAAAGAGTGGTCAGGCATTGGAACAGCCTGCCCAGGGAGGTGGTTGAGTCACCATCCCTAGAGGTATTTATGAAACGTCTAGATGTGGCACTTCAGGGCATGCTCTAGTGGCAGAGATTGTAGGGGGTTTTTTTGTGTGTGTATGGTTGGACTCAATGATCTCAAAGGTCCCTTCCAACCATGAAGATTCTATGATTGATTCCATGATGAGTCCACCTGAGTGCATCATTGTGGCAGTTTCTGTGGTTAAACACTGTGTTCAATTTTTACCATGCAAAACCCCATGAGACCATTTTTGCAATTATTTGCTCCTACGCGCAGTGGTCCATCTTCTCTGTCTGAGTGAAGCGGTACAGTAGGGTGCTGGGCTAAGTATATTTACCTGTATATTCTAATCCCTGTGAATATATTGCAAGTGCTGTCGAAGGTTTTTAAGTAACATATGCATGTTGTATTCATAACCAAAGGTCTATTAAAAGAGGGTAGTATGAAGTATACATTTACTGCCTCAGCATTCTCTGTCAATATCCTGTCAATAGATTCTCCACTGTGGGCCCCTTCATGCTTGTTTTTTCGGAATACCCATAGACTCACTCATATCTTGCTTGTCATCACCTGCTGTTAGAGGGGAGCTGATACTTCTGGGGTCAACTTCTACAGCACCTATCCTAGGAGACTGATTTCTCCCAAATATTTGCATAGCTATACAGAATAGTCAGCTGCTCACATCAGGGTAGGAGTTAAGACACGTCTGGGACATCGCTGCAGCAAACACTGGACAGCCCAAGGAACACCACAGATGAGACGATATGGCTACTAGAAAGTCAGCCCTGGGACTTCTGGCTAATATTAATGACAAATAGTGTTGGAACAGAAGGAACAGAGCCCAGCTGTTGGATGGATCCACTTGGATGCTACTAGGAGAATGTTTTCACAACTGGCAATGCTGCAGCAGTTGGTGAACATGAAGGGGTGAGTCCAGTGGACTTCCTGTAGGGAAAATTCCCTTGCTGCTGACAGGAGGTCATCCTCAAGAGGATGTACATATGGCTTTGACTGTTGGAAGTCCTTTCTGGAATGCTGGACAGCCTGCAATAACTGACCTGATAATGGTGTGCTGCCCCAGATGTTGAATGTATCCTTAAAGTTGAAGACTGGAAAGTGTTGCTCTTTCCCTTGATCACAACTGGAAGTTGTCAACCTCAGCCTTGAAGCCTCATTTTTCTCTGTGATGATGGTGTTTCTTTTTTCTTTCACTTTTTTTTTTTTTTAATCTTAATCCTAATCTAGCCCTAATCTAACATTTACAAAATGCCTAGAACAACAAGGTAGCTAGTGGTCATCACACAGGTGCCACATCAAAACTAAGATGACATGTGAATTCTGATGATATGGCCAGAAATGTGTGGTTCTCCTCCTAGAAACATGCTTGTTTCCTTGGGGTCAGAGCTCTGGGCAATTTTGTCTGCATGTGCAGCCTATTTGATAATATCTGAAGAACTGTGTACATGAAGAGGTAGAGCCACAGGGACCTATTCTTATGAATATGGTGATGCTGGTCATACTACATAGCCTTTTGAATACACGTTGGAAAACACAGGCTTCTTCATTCTGGAGCAATCTTAAATGTGGGGTTAGTCTAACCACAAATGGAAGTGACCTAGAGTATCCTGTGGGCCAGGACAGTGTGCACAGTTGTGCTTTCTGAGGACTGCAAAGACTAGTGCAGAAACAGCAGGGGAGCAGTTGTCATGAACTCCAGGAGTCAGGCACAAATTCATTCCCAGCTTCTGGAAAGCAGAAGCCTCCCAGGCCCTTAAGGGTTGCTGCAAATTCTACATACCTGCATGCACCTCTGATCTTGGCTATACTTGTGGAACAGGCTTCTCTCCCTGTGCCATCTGGATGTCTTGAAGAGTGGTGTGTTTGAAATGCATAGTGTCTCCAGGCACCTCCCAGGTTATGAACCCCTAACCTCCTTCCCTTCACCCTGCACATTGCATGTTCCTAAGGGCTTTCATCTTGCAAACGGTGATGTTTAGGGAGACTATCCTGACAAAGGTAGCAGCTGGACTTTTGAATTAATCAGATTCCTTAAAAACAAGTTTCTGACCTTGCCTTACAGCAATGTCAGCTGAAAGAGCCTCCAGTGGCATCAGTGAAATTAGCATAAAATTACAAATGGCACAAAAATAGCAAACAGGAAAGTGCAGTCCCTGTTTCTTTCACAATACAAGAAGGGGCACCCAATGAAATGATCAGGTAGTTGGTTGAAAGCAAGAGCTTTTTCACTTAAAACATATTAAAGTTATAGAGTTCACTGCACTGGGATGTTGTGGGGCTCCAAAACATACACAGATTTAAGAAGGGTGTAGATCATGGAGGAGAGGTCTATTTGTGGCTATTAAACTCTATCATTGACCACAATCTCTGTCTCCATTAAATTAGCCTCCAGTTCACAGGCTACAGCAGGAGAAATATCACTTTATCTGCCTTACTCTTGTCATAGGCCTCTACTTTTGCCCACTGTTGTTCAGGACTGAGCTAAAAGGACTAAAAGGACTTTCATGCTCACCCAGGGCGGCAGGTTTTATGTTCTTATTCTGGATTTACAGCTCTGTCACTGAGGCTGGAACCTGGCCCATGATATGTGGTCATTTTTCACTCTGTTCATTTAGCTCTTGTACTACACTTAAGGCTGTGGGGGCAGAAAAAGGCAAACAGCACAGCGAACTCTGTCTGCCTGTTTGTCTGTTGAACTCATTTACACTAATTGCTTCAATGTTCTGACTGATTTCTTTTTAATTTATAAAATATGCCTATCCCTGGCTCCCAATGCTTGCACAACAGTGGGGGGCGGGGGGGGGAAATGAACTTCACTGAAATTTGTACCATGCTGAGATAGGTACACCACGAAAGCCTCCGCAGAGAAAAGAAACAGCTCCACAGAGGTTTTAAAAAATTGCCCTTTCCTTGCAGTATGAAAGAAAATTAAACTAGATTCTGTTAGTGCCAAGGAAAAGACAAGTTATGTCTGTAAGAGGTTCAAAAATTAGGATGCCTAACTTCTGGTCTAAAACATTACAAGTCTATTCTAATATTACATGCATTAGTGTATACATAAATAGACAAAAGGAGCAAGCGTGAAACAAAGAGGAACTGTTAGGTGGGGCAACCAGCTGGTGAGAGCTTACATCAGACACAAATGTAAAGTTTGGGAGAGGCAGCTCTGGAACAGCTGAGGCTCACAAAAAACCAGCCGAACCAAAAGCTGACAGTCTGAGGAGCAAATATATAATGAGCAAAGTGAGCCGACGGACAGGTGCCATCTTAATGTAACGTAATCCCATTGCTCAGGGCAGCAAGACTATCTATGTCCACATTAGAGATGCTCTGCATCTCTTCTTAACATACAGCCCACACTGAATTCCCTCTTTATTATATCATTGCTTTTGTTGAAACTTAGAATTCAAATTTTAAAATATTCCAGAAGGATGAACCACTCACACATATTAGCCCTCCACCAGGTCCCTCAACACTTCTAACTACTTTTAATTAATTTCTTAAAGCTTTATGGAAAAAAAGATACTTGGCAAAGGAAGGTTTCCTCTTTTCCATTTATGCAAATGATAGAAAGTGCAATATCTGATAAAGACAAAAAGAAAAGGATTCCTTAAAAATTATGCTTGTGATTTATCCTTCATTCAGTAAGGTCCAATGAAAAAAACACCGAGTGGGAGTCAAGAGACCTAGTTCTGTTAGCAGTTCTCTTTGTTCTTTGGCATATAATTCATACAGTCTTAGTTTATGAGTCTGTAGTTTACCCAAAGTATAATGGTGATAATAACATTTGTCATTCGCTGCAAAAACTGTATGTTTCTCTAGTATAAAATTCCTACATATAAGACAAATATAAATCCAATACACTATCCTAGCTATTCTAGCCATTACTTTGATTCTTAATGCTAAGCCTTACTTGAATATAATTTAATGCTCTATAAGTCTTTCTGATGTTCTTTTCTCTACTTAAATTAACGTTTGATTATCCCATGTAATTTAAATACACCAACATTTTCAAAAGAACTTCCCTGTTTTTTTCCCCTCTTTCATTCTTCCTCTCTAAGCAATTAAATTGATATCATAAGCAATTAAAAATGTCTCCAGGAATACTGAAATCCCTCGTCTGAACAGGTGACTTGCACAAGGGTGGGTGGAACAGAAACTTCACCTCCACTGCTTTCCATGGGAGGTGCCTTGCAGGGGCTTCAAAGGCAGCTGGACCAATGAGCATTTATTTTTATATTGGCTACATGTCTTTTTTAAAAAAAAATATCTTTCACACTTATCAGTAACACAGTGGTAGATCAATAGTGCTGCTTTTTAAACCCCTTAGTCTAGCGCAGGCTGGCTGGCATGAGTCATAGTTCATAGAAGTCGGAGTTATGGAAACGGAGCAGGTGACATTTTGTACGCAAAGCTCTGCAAACCATCCAGGTGTGCCCGCGCACAGCAGGCTCTCGGTGCGCCACCGCCGGCACAAGCCAGACAAAGTGGCTGCGTAAAAGCAGCTATGCGTTTTAACTTCCACCTCCGTGTTTAGACGTTACTGATAGCACTTTCTTAAGAAAGAGAAAGAACCTGGAAGACACAGGGAGCGGATCCAGCCCTGCTCGGAATGCGTGGGCTACCGACTGCAGCTCGAAAACGAGTTTCCACAGACAGCACTAAAAGGAGGTGGAAACAATCTCAGTTCCCTGTACCCCTGCTCCCCATAGCACATCCAATTGAGGTTAATGCTTCGTTAAGAGCTGACAGTGTGCAGGGACTAAACAAATGGCGATGTCACACATGGGTAAGTCATTAAGTCACGTAAACCAGCTTACAGACAAGCCCCAGATGCCATAATAAGAACGAACAACTGGAAGATAAAGCCATACAGTACAAATTAGAAATAAAGTGCACATTTTTAGCTGTGAGGGGTATGAATGTTGTTCAAGTAGGCTAGCGGGGGAAATGATGGAGCCTTCCTTTCAAGACCTTCTCATGTGACTGAGTGCCCTGTTGGAAATACAGTAAGCAATGTGCTATGCTCAGCACAGGAGGAATTGGAAACAGTTTGACAGCAGTTTACCACAGGGGAGTCCGGTGAATTGAACCAGTTCTTTGACTAAATTTTGAGTAGTGAATACTCGACAGAGTTTGAGTCATTTACAAACAGCCTAGAAGGCGAGAACAAATTACCTACGGATATTCTTAGCAAATGGTTGAGACCAGCATATAGATGAAGCACACAGTTAAGAGCTGCATAAAAATGAAAAAAGGCAGATTTTAGTAAATGTGCCAGAACAGGCAGAATATTCCTAAATTATTCTTTAATATTATTTCCAGTGGAAGAACTTGGACATAGATTTCACAAGTTTCCGTCTCCTTACTTCCTGTTACATGTCTTAAAGTAGTATCACAGCAACCTGACACCCAATGAGACATTTGTTACAAAAATCTAGGATATGTAAAAGTTTGTGCCAGACCATCTTTAGAGTATATACAATGACTGTAGCTGCAGCTGACTTTCTATCTTTAGCAACAATGCTGCATCAATAATAAAACTTTTGTATAGATTAAATATTCGGGCAGTCACCCAAGATATCGCTACTTTAGATTCTATACAAAGATGGCTTTAATTTTTAAGAACTTAAGATATATGACAAATACATTTAATTTCACCCTGTATTGCTGAAAACAAAGATGGACAAGGGAAAACAATATCAAAACAATCCAAGATGGATTTCTCAAATATGGGATAATGGTGATAGATCTTATGTTACAAGAATATCCTCACATATATTAATGCAACACTAATAAAAGCTAAAGCATTTCCATTTGTGGTTTTCAGGCTTTTTTGAGAACACAGAAATTGCAGACCCACGTCAGCTAATGCAATAATGTCATCTAAAACCAATCAACTGAAATGCTTAAAAAAAACATAAAATGAGAGAATAATATGTGTACAGCTGAGAGTTCATTGTGCAATCTGGATATAACAGACCCTTGGAAACAACAGCTCAAGTTGTGACCTGTACCGAAGCATTGTAATAAACACTGTGATCATAACTGGTGAGATCTGAGCCATGTAAAACAGTCTGAAGATCCAAACAAGGGCCTAGTTTGCTGTTTTCTAGTGCTTTAGGGTCTTATATTCCTGAAGTGACTCCCTTCTTAGCCTGGAAAATTCACAGGTGCTCAATTGAGTCACCCATACTTGCTCAGAAGTAGGAGGAGACAAGCAGTATTGTCTCATGCAAGAGTGCTACTGCCATCCAGATTAGCCAAGGGGTGAGCTAACCCTGTCAGTCGCTAGAAGAGAAGATGTGATGATGGAGACCCACTCTGAGCCCCAGGCCCCAGGAACTCCTAGCAGCCTCATCACTCCCTGGTGGATCAACGTCTGACTTAGATCACCTTGAGGGGTTGCTACAGTCAGTGGAGAGAAGGAGGTACCTAACTTATGTATGTCTTCATCAACCTTATCTCACTCCACCAAATTTATTGAAAATTAAAGCATTTCCTTGAGAAAGACTAGTTCATCGGCAACCAAATGTAGATACTGGATCCCTACGTTAATAAATGTACTATTGGTCAAAAAGAAAGCTGTCATTCCTACTCTTCCCCCCAGAAACTGACTTTCTTAGAAGTAATTTTTTTCTGCCTTGCCTCATGCAGACATTTTTGTCTGCTGTGAGACTCAGGTTAGCAAAGACTGCTGCTTCTCTGGCAAAGTCATAAAAACAAAACCACACACAGGCTGAATTCAGGGGAAGCAAATGTACTCCTTTAATCACTTGTTTGTTCCTTCCCAACCAGCTGTACCATCTCTACATAGATTATTAGTTAAGCTATAAATGCTAGCATCGCATTGTCAGTCACTGCCTAAATTGGATAACGTGAATTGCAACTTAGCGGTGAGTGCTCCAGGATACACGAGGTCAGATTCACCTACATGGATAGTTTCTGATCTAGTTATCTGGATTTCTTTACGAGTCAGTGGAAAAAAACAGGCACTTCCAGACCTTCATATGTCTCTTCCTAATGGAGATATCTAAAATAGGTCAGATGACTCACTCTTTAAAAGCATCTATTTCCCTCTATTGAGCCTAAAGTCACTGGTTCCAGTGTAGACACCTAGATTGTAGATGGTGAAAGTCAGAGGAGATGGATTGCATGAACCGTGCTCTATTTAGCCATGGGCAGCAGATTTTTAGAGGCATTTGTCTTCCAAAATTGGGTATGAACCTAATTTCAGCAATACTTTCATCCTACTGAGTGCCAAACTGCATCTCTGTGTGCTTAATTCTTTTAAAAACTCTTTCCTTTCTCAGCACAGAAGAGCGTGACTCAGGATGAGTCGGGAAGATTTTGCCCAGCGGTTACATTTACCCTGGAAGGGAGACGTGACCCTGAGTATGAGCTTGAGATGGGGGCTGCCAGCCCTTGCCATTCCTTACCTTTTGTAGTATTCAAGAGACTGGGCAGGGGATACGCATTTGGAAACCTGGATTTCCCTGCTCTGCAGGGTGTCTGCTCCAGGACATACTGAGCAGTAAGGTGTACTCTGTGCCTGACCCAGAAGACCTCATGTGTCCCTTCTGCTCCTACAAAATTAGTGCTCAGACAATTCTGAGTCCTTCTCAACATTGCTTGCTGCGAGAGGGTGGCAGTTGTCTGCAGTCTGAATAGGGGCTAAGTGCAAGGCAGTCGACAAGGACAAGGTCAGCAACAATTATGACTTCAGGTACCTCCTCAGACCAGTGAGATCAGGTAAATCTAGTTGTAACTCCTTTGACTACCTGGTTTTGGATGCCCAACAGCAGAGGAAGACTCAGGTTGTGCTAATCAGCAAGGGACACACAAACCCTGTGCAGGAGTGCTGCCTTCTGCTCTGAATATGTAAACTCCCTAAACAGGGTCACCTCGACACCAGCTGTAGCATGACAATTAGATAGCTACAGGTAGGTGCTGCTCTGATCTACTTCCTATATGGACTATACATATATCAACCACATTTATATCTTCATGTTGGACCCTGGAGCACAGCGTGAGACTTGAGAGATGTTAATAAGCCCTTTTCTCATGAATTTTTTTCTTCATTTTTGTTTATTTTATTTTATTTTATTTTATTTTATTTTATTTTATTTTATTTTATTTTATTTTATTTTATTTTATTTATCTAATCATTATTGAACAATATCTGTTTAATGCTAATGGCAAGGTCAAGAAATATCTTGTGCCTGTACAGCTGTTCTTCTGACAGCTACTCCACAGGATGCAAAAAGAGAAAGTTTCTTGTTCCTGCTTCCAGGAACTGCACAGGTCTAAAAGTGAAAGGTTTCAAATGCTGCCCTAATATAAAACAATGTGACTGTGAGGTTCTGTATTCGTTCCCTGCTAGTTGCGAAATATAAGCAAAGTTTTTATTTTGCCTCCTGACTCTTTGGTGTCTTGCTAAATTACTGTCCAAGGGCAAATTCTTTTTGTCATCCAGACCTGTAAGGTTGCTAAGCACGCACAAGGATAAAGATACATTCTGATTTCTCAATACTTGTTTTACAACGTCTGCTGCTGAAAACAATATTGCGTCACACAGGCTACTTTTGCAATACAGGGTGGATACCTAAAATCCCAAATTAAACAAGTTTCAGCCATAGGTGTGTGTTTTGGAATCATTCAGTTGTACAGAAATGGAAAATTCCAGAATGTTCATCATAAAAAAGGGAGAGGTTAATTAAGGCTTCATAAAGGCCAGCAAAATGTTAAATCATTTAAGGAGTGGGATAATGACTATTTTAAACGCATCGAGTTTCCTGAAAAGTTTGGATAAGGTAATGTCTCCCATTTTAGGGCATAACCACACCACTGAAGTCATTAGAGTAATTCAAGAACTTACATTCAAGTCAAAGGGCATTTTCAGATGTCGCCAATGGATTTTAGACAAACCTGTTGGCTAGTATGGGGTGAAAAGTCTTAACCACATGTTTACCAGAGATGTAAAGAATACTGCGGGTTAATTTTTTGTGTCTGTTCTGGTTTCACCTGGGATAGAGTTAATGTGCTTTCTAGTGGTTGCTGTGTTTCTAATTTGTTATGAAAGGAATGTCAATAATGCATATTGTTTTAGTTGTTGCTAGGTGATGTTTATACTATTCAAGAGCTTTTTTCAGCTTCCCATAAAAGCTGAGAAGGAACATAAACAGAACAATTTAATGGCCAATGGAATATTCTGCACCACAGATGTCATGCTCTGTGTATAAATGGGAGTTGGCCTGGGGTCAGGGATCTGCAATCTCTGCTCAGGACAGGCTGAGCAACGAATTCTCCAGGCGGTGAGAGTGACTTGTGTTGTATTACTTTATCTTGTATAGTCTTTTACCATTATTATTGTTGTTATTTTCTTTTTTCTTTTACTATTCTAGTAAACTGTCTTTATCTCAACCCATGAGTTTTTTTACTTTTCTTTCCCCTCCTTTTCCGCCTCTTGTCCCTACCCTTCTTGAGGGGAAGGGGGAGAACTATGCGAGTGGCTGTACGCTCCTAGCTGGCGGTTGGGTTTAAACCACGACAGTGTTTTAGAAGTTGCTTCAGGTCATGTGCTCATGTTGTGTATGAAAACGTGGTGTGCAATTGGTGAAATGAGTATCTGACAGGTCTGTGAATATGAGGCTTGGGGAAGTGAATATTCAGAACACAACAAGGTTGTACAGATTCAATAAAGAGGTTTGGTTTGATTCATGAAAAAGCAAGATGTAAAGATCACAAGTCAGGTGTATAAATTATGTTAGGAGAAGACTAACTTCTATGTAATTGGCACTTGGATGCCCAAACTTTCCTTAATCTTGGCAGTCATCCACGAGATAGGTTCTGTTTTCACTACGTTCCTCAGAACAACAAACTGAACAAACACTTTCAAATGATTTGTGCAGATAGGAAGGTAGGTAGGCAGGCTTTAAACTTTAGATTTTAGATGAAACAGCATTCTTGTTTCCTGACCAGAAGTGCCATGAATTCAGGTCAATAGGAAATAGTCTGTGAATTAAACCTCACATCCCTAAAAATACGACACTTATAAAGTTTGGGATTATGATTCACAGAATGACTGTTATGATCCTGAAAACACATTCATGTAATGACGACTGTAACTTCAAAAGGAGAGACTAAGAAAACAGTCTTGTCTGTGAATCTCAATTGGGAAACTAAAGTCTTTTGGCCACTGAGAATTAATCTGGAACAAGACAAATTGTGATTTGCAAACAAAACCATTGGGCTCTAATGCAGAGTAACTGGTTACTTGTAGTGGATCTGTCTGTTAGGAACAAGGATCCTCCCTTCCAAAAAGGGCAGTGGATATTCTCCCAATCAATTAATTGAGTTTGCTGCAGCTGTGCTTGCGTTTAGTTCCAGTGACTTTTCCTATGACAGAGTTTTAGTACCACACTAAACACGCTACTCTCCAAAACAACTATAAAATTCACACGATTGAAACTTTTCAGGGAATAGCTATTAAATTACTTTCAGTAGAATCCTGGCTGTAAAGGCTGCAATCATACAATCACGAAGCAGGAAAAAATACTACTTGACTTTTTTTACAAATCTACTTTTCAATTTTTTATTACCTGCAGAGGAGGGAAGGAAAGATCATTTTTTTTAAAAAAGTTGATATATACAGTAACATTTTTGTGTGAAAGGGAGAAGAAAGCCATCAAACATAAAAAAAAACCCACCCTGAACCCAGACTCCAATAAAGCATTGCTAAAATGACTCCCACAACATGAAAGAGAACAGCAGTCTGAATTATTGGTATTGTATCTAGTAAAACACCCCACACAAAGTTTGTGAAATACTTAGAGAACAAAACATGTACCACTGCATAGTGATCAGCCACAATCTGCAGGAAAAAGAACAGAACAGAACTCATCATGATTTAACAGATAATTTGGAACTGGGGTAGACTTTAAATCTAGCTACTGGAAATGTGTCATGAAGAAAGGAGAAAATGTTGGTGCCACCTATTGGTGAGAATTAAGATTTGGAAATTATTCAAGCTAGTTTGCATACATCCAAAGAAAAGAGAAAATAAGCTGGCCATGTTTTACTTCACGCTTAAGGAGTTTTGAATGCAGTATCTAGACTGAACTCTTTACTTTGGCTTCCATTCTGCAGAGGCTTACATACATGTTTTACAATGAGCTACAAATTATCTGCGCTTGCAGTTAAGAGGATGGAGAACTTCGGTTGTATTTTGCTTCAGCTTGTTTGCCGTAAAACTTAATTGAAAGACCCAGCACATTAGGAAATGTTGAACAGGAAGATGGGTTAGTAGGCTCAAAATACATGGCTTTGCCAACCAAATTTCATTGGATAGTACATTCCCTGCAGAAATCCTGAAGTTGGTATGTTTGGCGTAGTGCGTTGACACTGTTGCTATTCAGTGGTCTGAAAAGAGGATTCTGTTTGACACTGCACACCCCATTTACCATGTATCCTGGTGAGATACACCAACTCAGAGGAAAAGCAATCCTTCTTCCTACATGGAAGTGACCTTTATTACGTTATGGCAACACACCAAGTTCTGCTTTAGTTAACCACAGTTCCTGCCTCAGTCTGTTATTTAATAGCGTGGAGTTGCAGGGGACACATTCAAGGCACATACCACTGATCCTTGATGTTTTCTGCTGCAGTCTGTTTCTGCAGATGCTGAAGAGAGGAGTACTTTTGTATACTGAGATCTTGGCTGTAGCTGTGGTTTCAGACACTTTTATACACAGGGAGTCAAGCATCTGCTGCCACTGCTAAAAGACGGCTGGCTTGTAGCACCTTGTAACCACTGATTGCAGTCGTTACAGTGGTGCTGTGATTCATCAAGAAAAAACGGGCCCACATACAAGATGTCGGTGCAGCAGATCAAAATTTTTAACCTGTGTGTCCAGTCTTCTCCTAACATCTGCTTCTTTTATCCACATTATCTGCAGTCCAAAAATTATTTGACACGAATAAAAGCTTCTTTGCCAAGTGTCAGCCAAACTGGAAGGTAACAGAGAGCTTTAGGTATTCATTCACAGAGTTAATTTCAGTGTTACTTTACAGATATAGCTCTCTACAGTAAGGTAGTAAGAATCCTTCTTGCAGGTCACCTTTGTTGCTGGCAGCTAAATATATTATGCATGTATAAATCCTGCTTGAACACAGCTGAATGAAATACTAGAACGAGACTGGAGCAGGAGAAGGACTTGTAAAAGCACTGAGACGGGATTTAACTGCTTCCCAAGTCAAATATTCTGTCATTTACTGTGTTGTCACTCACCTTTGCACCCGCAAACACTTCTTCCATTCTTTGGCCTGCCTACTCAGACTGAGACAAAGACAGTCTCTTATGTCATCTGAACACATCCCCTAATGCAATATCACCTCTTTGCACATGAGGGTTCTGGGCACAAATATTATTAAAATTTTATGGGTAACAAGCAGGAGATTACATTATATAGCTAACTGTGCCTCTCTTCATATCCTACTAATTTCCAGGTGTAGCTGATCATCTTAGAGAAATTTTGCACTCTAACAATATATTTATATTAAGCCAAATAAGCCGTAGGACTTATTGTTGACAACTGAACAGGTCTGTGCCATTTCCAGAGTCTAAAATAATCCATGTTACAGAGGCACAGTTGCTGATAGTGATGCTCCCATTGTGGGCTGCCTGCAGCCGCAGCACAGACCCGTTAAAGCAGTTGATTTTGTAAGGGCAGTGATTGATGGGGAAAGAAAATGCAGTGTGTGCAGGCAGGCAGTTAAAGAGAAAAATCCTTGGGAAGGAAAATTAAAATTGTATGTTCAAAAACGCCATTGTACAGTACAAGGAACTGTAGGGTTAGTCGAATTCTAAGAACTATAATTTTCTTTGTTCCTCTTCCTCACACCTGCTTCGTCCCGTGCTGTCTGCTAAGAGACAACTCAGACAGCAAACAGAGCAGTGAACAAGGAACCCGAATGGCTTGCAACAGCAAATGGAGGAACAAGCAGCCAGAGCCAGTTCACACATATCAGTCAAACCCTGGTTGCCTAAGGCAGCAAAATGTTTAGTGGCTGTTTGTTGTGCAAGTGACTGCGGGCTGTGAGGAGCATTCATTTCACAGATTGCCCATAAGGCAGCGAAAACCCAGCAACTGTGACAGCGCAAGTAATGGGGAAATGTGTTGGATCTTCATTTACCAAAGAAGCAGATCACGGCGTGGGTTTTCTATATGACAACTGTACGTTGTTCCACAAAGGAGCTCAGGGAGAGATACAACACTGCAGTTATCCTTATCCTGGCAGCTGCTGTGGATACAGAGTTCCCAGTGGCACAAAAGCAGAAGGGAGCAGAGCTGCAAATGTAAACGCTGCTGCTCTCCCTCCTCTCTCAGCAGCCAACAAAGGCCCAACCAGCCTCCACTGTGAAATCTGAAGTAGCCCTCCCAGAGGCAGCAATGAGGAAGAGCTTGTTCTGCGTCAGCCCAGTATATGAGAAAGGCAGAGGAGCTGTTGCAGAGCAAGGAGAGACCAGGCTGAACATCTAACCCCGTGGGCACATGTTTTTATTTGTGCTTTACCCGGATTGCCATAGAGGAAGTACTGTAAGCACAAATTGCACCTGCTGGAAGGATGCCTCAGTGCTCTGACTCCAGCTGGCTGCCAAGCGAACAGCCAGGGACCTGAGCAGTACCAAGGGAATGGGAGGTCATTGCCTTCCTTATTCCCACAGAATTTCATTGCGGTTGCAATATGCCAAAGTTCATCCTGGTTAAGGACTTTTTTTTTTTTTTTTTCCTCCCTGAACCTTGACATTCTACACAGTAGTGAAATTCATTTCCCAGTCAGCTCTAAATAAGAACTTTAGTGATTTAATCGAGTTCTCACAGAAAATCTGTAGCAAGTCTGGGAATCAAACCTTTATCCCTCCCTCCAAATTTATGTATTTTCCTAATTCTCAGATATCACTCAGCTGCATAGTGAAGAAATGAAACGGTAGGTAAACCCACACATCCATTTGTAGTGGGAGATTTCTCCCTGTACTCAAAGCTTTTCCATTCTGTAACAAATTGATTCACCTGATACTTGTTTCCACTGGCTTCCCCAGAAGACTATTTCTAGTGTAATAAAGCTCACTATTAGGAGAAGTTCCCAGGCTTTCAACCTAAATTTTCTTTTGCTTAGTTTCATCTCATTGTTTTATTACCACCTACTGACCTGTGCTAAATTGCCTTTACCTCATCACTATTTACCTACTATCTGATTGTTCCTATTTAGGCTAATATTAATCCAACTTTCTTTTTATTATTCCCTCTTATTTCTGCCTCTTACAAGCATTTCCACTCTCCAGGGATTGAAACTCCTCTAGATTTCTGGGGGCTGTAATTTGAAAAACTGCAGACCAATGAGGGCATCTGCACAGACTGCGGTGGAAACCGTGAGTACACATGACACTATATACAAATGGTGAATCATAACAATGAATAATACCATGAGCACTTAGAAAAACTCCATGTACTTCTGATTGTGAAACCAGTTCAATGAATTTACAAAACAAGCCTGTGAGGGAAACTTTGGCTTTAGAGCAGAATAAAACTACATACTTGTGAATAGGTCTGGGATAATCTACACAAGACCACCGAGACTATTACAGTGACCTAATCCTCTAATTTTGCCTCTTGGAGAAATGTTTGGACCTCAGTTAAACTTACTTAAGCTATTTCATTTACATCCAATCTACTCTAGTTATGGCAAAACAGCAAGGCACAGTACATTTCATTTTGCTAGATCTTTCCCATGCTCTCAAACTGTGGGTGCTAAATTCTTGCCACTACTGTACCCATGTTGAAATCCTCTGTCTTTCTTACCAGTCTTAAGAGCTATGTTAAGAAGCTGTTGACTTGTCTTCCCACACTTCATTGGTTTCAGTTCACTGATACATTATTAATAATTATTTCTTCAGGTGTCAGCACCAAGATAATCTTAGGAGAACGTTAAAATTACTTCTATTTTGAAAATGAAGACAAGACACAGAGAAAATAAGGACCAGGCTGACAAGGGTGGTTAGGCACCTTTCAAAATCAAACATCTGAGTCCTGCTCAATCCCATCCCATCTCAAGGGTGGATACAGATAATGGGTAGGCGCATTGGATGTGCTTATTTTTCTCCATCAATAACAGAGAGAGCCTAGAAAATTAGATGCTTCAATTAAGTAAATAAAAGGGAAATAGGATGAGACTTAGATGTTCAAAGTCCTGCAGGAAACATATGGACAGAGAAGGAAAATCTGCCCGAATAACCTAACCATGGGATCATCCTTCTTTTACTGAGTTTACAGGAATTGTGATGACTTATATTTAGCAAATGCATATTTGTTAATGGATACGCTGTCATTCCTTATTTACATGCAGAAATAGAATAAGATTTCTGTCCCCAAGAGTTTAGAATGAAATGTAAAAGAAGACCCAAATCCCCAAATTATCTGCACTGTAAGGAGTGAGCATGTTGTAGAAGACAAAGTCTGGGAGTATGATTTGCAAAAATGAAAATGCTTTCTGAAATAATTTCCAGATTGTTCTCGCTACTGGTTATAAACAGGAAAGGTATACAATGTTAAAATAATGACTCACTTGAATTGTTTATTAGACCCTGGAAACAAATCAGCTCCTTTTAAAGTAGGCAAGTCCATGTGGAATGATTCACTGTGATTGTTCTTTAATGTAAACTACATTCTGCTGGGTGGCCAATGTGATCTATACATGCTTTGTGGTATTCACAATGCTATTTGCTACCTGCAAAGTTCATTTTACCTGGATAGTCAAGAAATATTTGAAAAGGATTATCTCAAAACAGGACAGAATAGTTAAAGAATTTACCCATGATCCCACAGATAATCCCCAGGAAAGAGGATTCACCTGTACCAGACCAATGTCAAGTCTTTCGGATGGTGTTGCCCCCTTTGCAACATAGCTATTGTGATTTGCAATTTGAATGTTAAATTTAAAATGCATTACTTTGGCACAGTGGAATCTCATTAGACACAGTGAATGCAAACAAGAAATTGGGTAGGGAAAATATTCTTCCCTACGCCTCAGTAATCAGTCTGTGAAAAATATTCTGAGAAACATAGAGGAAGCTAACAATAATATCTTTGCTACAGATCCAGCTGCCCTTTACGTTTATTACTCTGGCACTGAAGTCAATGGGAAAACTGCCAGAATAAGGAAGGAGCTAGGACTGCAGGATCTGGTCCTTATGTGTAAGTTTAATCATTTTCTTCCATCTGCTACTGATCAGAAACGTGGACTCTCTGAGCAAAGGCTGAAGGGAAGGGGGGGACTTTCAGAGGTAATAGGCAACAGACGTGTTTCTGACGACAAGGGAAGAACTGTGCCCTTCATTTAAATTACCTGCATGTGATTATGAAGTTATAATATTCTACCCATACAACACCTTTAATGATTCTTTGGGGAAATTCACGAGAGTGGCAGAAATGAATCACAAAGCTCTTGCAATGGTCAACAGACTTCAGGAGACTGCTGGAGTCCTGAGACTGCTCTGCAAGTGTTTATGCCATGAAGCACTACCAGGATACGTTCCAAGGCTAGTGGGCATTTTAGTGCATTGGGTTTTTGCAGCATCAAGGAGGCAATGGGAAATCTAAAAGGCATTTATAAAGGGTAGGGGAGGCTGGAAGCCACAATTAAAAAAAGAATAAAAAATCACACCCCGATTGGTATGAAAGTATGTAGGCTTCATTCAGAAAAAAAGCCGATGAAGAAACATTAATACAGGCTCCAGAATTACAAGCTGAGATGAATCAGAGCATTTCTGGCCTGCAGACAGTGCTGTTATTAAGAATTATTGCTCAGTGTAAAGAGCCAAAAAATGTGCTCAACTCTGTATGAGTTGCAAATAAAGACAATCCCTGCTGGAGGATTTTTCAGTCTAGGATGCCGGTCCTAAATACTGCTCTTCACACCCTGCTATGTCTATGCGAAGGCTGGTTAACTCTCATAGGGCACAGAGGTCCATCCACAGCGAGACTGTCAACGCAAGAATATTGGTGACAGACGGTAAAAACATGGGTCCTGGTGGGACACGCAATGGCCCAAGGAATCTCTGTGTTAAAGAGCGAGTGAAAGGCACTGCTGGAAGGTCACTCTAGTCTTAAATTGGCTGAATTACTTCCTGCAAGATCCCCTCGCCTCACTGACTACAGGGGTGCCTGAGCATGAGCCTACGCTCAACATCAATGCTGCTGTGCCTGATAGTAGAAGAGATGGATTTTCCTTCCATGGCCTTATGGTAAGATTAATACAGTGTTTTTGACTGGAAATCTTGGATAAGCATGACAGATACCCTGGAAAGGTGCTATGACAGAAAGGGTCATCCAGTGATGAACGTGAAAGCACAGTCATTGAAAACGTTGTGGGACCTCCTCGTTCTCTCCCAGACGGAGCAGAGAGACTTCAACCTTCAGGGAAAACTTGGAAGAATAACAGAGAAATAATAAAATGCAGGGGTTTGTTTTTAGCTTGCATGGGGCCCCAGCAGAAATGTTGAAAACCTGCTGAAAGAGTCTCTCATGAAGCATTATTAATAAGTTATGCATTGAGTCACTGATTACAGCAGCTCCTGAGAAGAATTCCTAAAATAAAAATGCATTCGTTATTATGTCCCTGCTCACACTTCATGCATTCTGGTCCTTAGATTTTTTGGTTTTAACGTAATTTATTTTGATTACTTAAAAGCAGATAGGCATTAGTTCTTTGTTTTATAAATGGATTAAAAGATTGCACACAAATATATATATATATATGCATATATGAAGTTGACTTGAGAGATAATTCATTGACACAGAAAGAATTTGTTTTCTGTACCTCCTACAGTCAGCTTATTTATAACTAGTATTTGTGTACCTAGGTTATGTGAGCATGGTGCTTTGCCAAAAAATTAGTATTCAGCCTTTTCAGTCCCTCATATATAAGCTGCTCTGGGGAGTGAAAATTCCCAGTTTTAGCAAAAAATTGCATAAATCCAGTGGCTTGCATTACCATCTGCTCAATCATCTTTTCTGGATTGTAAAGTGGAAAATGTCGGATTTATAGAAACCACATGCAAAGATTCATATTTAATTCTGCCAAGATTTGCTGTCACAGCAGCCTTAAAGCAGATATGCAAGCCACACAAAACTCAGTCACTCTCCTGGTATTTCTGACAAGGACGTATAATCAGGAAAGTGCATCTTTTATTATAAAGTCTCCTGATAACTTAAAGTGATTAAAGTGATCTTTTATTTCCCAGTGGGTCAGTCCTGTTGAGATGGATTGTCTCACCTTCATAGAGATCTGGCATTAAGTACTGTTTGAAATACAAGGGACACAGGCAAGTTTAGAATACACAGGTCACATTTCTGCAGTGATTTGGAAATTTAGTCCAAAGACTGGTCCAGATGTTCCTATTCACTATTCTATTTACTATTTCTGCACCAAAGTAATTGAAACAATGAATATTTATCTTGGATTGCTGCAAATATCATGTTGGTTTTGTATTGCAACGAGTTCAGGGTAGAGTATAAGGATCCAGAGTGAAGAACAAAGGAAAAACACTGTAAAGAAACAAAACAATAAAACACAACCAGTCGTATCACACAAGGCAGAATTGTCTCCTTTTATTATTTTTTAGAAGTGTCTCAACTTAGAAATGAGCCATACTGTACTACAGCATTAAGACAACTCCTATTCAGAAGAGCTCGAAATATGAAGCCAAAAAGGCACATAAAGAAGTCGCGTGCAATCCCTCGACAAATGGCAAATGCAAGATCACAACTGTTTTTTTCTGAGGGCCAGATCCTATCTGCTACTGGCAACACCTTTTCTAGCACAAGAGGAAGAAATCTGAAGAATCACTTGTTTATTAAAAGATGTCCAGCTGGAGCCCAACTTGGCTGGTGGTAGTCAGCCCTTGTGAATATTCATGCTGTCTTTAGGAATACTGTCACACAAAGAGAGGAGGGGGAGAACGCTTGCAGGATGTCCTCTGCTGCACTTGATTTCAAAAGAAGGCTTCGAGTCCAGCTCTGAAACGATTGTTATTCTACTCGGATGTTGTCAGAAATCACACAACACTTCCTCATCAGCTATGTTGGCAAAAGCAGACATGGTGATGTGTACTTGAATTTCAAGCTACATATATTTTAAAAACAAAAAGGAAAATCAGATCATTGAACAGACTTGATTTCCGCTATTCAGGACAGAGATTTTTTTCTCTTTTGCTGCTATAATAATGCAATTTTTAGGCCTCTGAACCTTGCTGTTGCTTCACATTCGCGTGATCCACTAAAGCCACATAAATGCTTGTTGTGAAAGAGATCAATGGTCATTGTTATTCACTGTTGTGTGATAACATGAATCTGGGCTAGATGTTCCAGAGGAAGGTGTCAGCTTCTCTGAACGTGGGATTAGTTTTGCATGCTTTATGTCACGAAACTTGAGGGGCAAAATCTTTTATAAATATTTATCCTAGTTTGTGTAAATAAGAGTGACATTATTCTTTTCTACATTTGTGCAGAGTGAGCAAAAACTCTCTTCGGAGAGCCACATTATAACCTAGCTGTCATGGCAGTGATTTTGTGTAAGACTTTTATTTTTTTCTGTTATGGTAGGGAGACCAGTTCCCTTCACTTCAGCAGACATCCATATTCTACTGACATTTAAGCATGATAATCCATATCCTTATTTCCAGTATCTGTCCTACCTTTGTATTCCTACTACTTATCATCAGCCTGACTAAGAGCTCAAACAAAGATTTAGGCTTTGGTCTACTATTAATCTCACTCTCACTCCATTCTCACTTTTACTGATACAATGTGATAGGACTGGACTAGGAAGATCATACTAGTGGACCTGACTAAGGATAGGTATCTATGCAAAACGTTCTTTCTATTAATTGCATACTTGTGCCAGTTACAAACCTGGGAACAGTGTTTTATATGCAACTTCTAGAATGACTAAAGCAAAAAAAAGGAAGGGGATGTAGCGGTGATTTGCCCATTTCATGGTTATGTAATTCTTTCCTCTTTGGGGTCATAAGATTTTTCTATGGTAAGACTTTCTATTATTATTACCCATAGGGTGTATTCATGTGACGTGGAATATTTTAACAAAACAGGTAGATTCTGCATTTTCCAGCTATCAAGTGCCAAATTGTCCTTTATCTCTCTCACAATTATGTTTTAGTTGTAGTACTAGGGAACTTTTTGCCTTTCCAGAGGAAGTTTTAACACATATGATCTAAGACTTTTAGATAAAAGTGCTAAGAGAACTGGCAGGACTTTAAAGTGGTAAGTCAGGAGTGGTAGGATGTTCACTTCTAACAGATGGATCCTGTCCCACAGTGACATAGGGAGGTCTTACCACTCATAGTGATTAAATTCAGATTTTTAAATAAGGGAACAAAGTTTATCACGGGCTCAACAGGGCTTTTTTACTTAATTTTGGTAGCACCCCCTGAAATGCACCTGGATATTGCCTGATATTTTTAAGAATATTCAGAACAGCAGAACAGCATATCACACTTCATGCCCTGGTGCTGGAAAACTTCCCTTTTTTTTTATGTTTGAAAGAAGGGTTCAGAAGCTCCAAGAAGGTTACATACTGGAATCACAAAAATAGAATTCTACTTTTTTAACAAAGTAAAACAAAGTGTAAACAAAAATGAAAGGAGGGATTCTTATACTGCTAGAGTGTCTAGATCTGCTATTTCTGGTATCAGTCCATTATTATTATTAAATATAAATAAGGTTAAAATAAAACATTAAGTCCTCAAGGATTTACAAGCTAAATTAGATTTGCATGGAGATAGGAAAACAAATAGAGACAAAAAATAAAAGCAGACAACCTCTAAAATTACTGCTAATGGTTAAAAGTAGAGAAATAAATACTTCTGGTAGAAAACGTTAGGATGAGTATAGCTCATGTTGCACTGAAAATGAGTAAGAGAAATGTAAGCTGGAGACTAAGCCTTAGTATAACCAGGCAGCATACAAAAATGATAGTGCCATAAAAATAGTGTGATTAAATTCATGAAAGACAGCTTGTGAGCATTTAGAATTTTAGAAAGATGAAACTGAAAAAAAATAAATCATTTTGACTCCGAGTCTACTGATACAATGGAAATAAGAACATGAAATGCAGTTTCACTTCTGGGAATCAGAAATGATGTTTCCATGGCAGAGTGGCTGGAGAGCAGCTCATGGCAGGCAACTTGGGGTCCAGTCTCTTTTGCAACCTATTGCAAAGTTCAGTCCCTCAGTGTCCTGATGTATAAAAGTGGAATACTTTTTTACATATATTTCAACTTTTTTAAGGGCTATGTATGCAAAATGGGACTACTATTGTTTTTGGCGCTTAAAAGACAAATGCACTCCAAAACATCTGACCACACTACTGTAAACATCACTTCTATAGACCAACTTTATATAACCATATCTTCTTGGGTATTGATGTGCAATGCTGTTGCACCTCTTCAGAAAATATCACTTCTGTGGTGCAATTGGAGACAGTGCTAGAGCATTAATCAGTCAGCAACATGTCACTTAACAGTATCAATTCTGGTAAGGAATTTGCTGTTGTGTCAAAGGCTGAGAGCTGGGACTCAGCATTATCTTTCAAGTCTGTGCATTCAGAGTGATGCTATTTTTTCTGCCTAAGCAAGTCTGAACTTGCCAGGGATTTAGTCTGTTGACATGATACTATTAAGAACTGAAGCCTATTCAACTTAAGTTGACCAGCTCTTTTCAAAGCAGGGTTCCATGTGTTGGTTTCTGAAATTTAATAGGAGGCAATAATTACCCTTTTTCTTAGATTGTCTATTTAAAATTGCCTACTCTTTCTTAACACAGCTCTTTATCATTGGTATCACATTATAGAGTTGAACTGTTCTTTTATCTATAGGATCTTCTGAATATGTAAAACATTTTGGATCTGTTCCAAAATGACCAAATTACTTGTTGAGTTCCAAATCTTGTCTTGATATATAAGGCTGAAACAGATAAAACTGCAGAGCTCTCTTCTGCTGCAGATGATTCGACTAGTTCTTAATTATTAAGATCTGTGTATGGAATGTGATTACTCTGTTTCTGATAGGGTCTACAGAATTAGTACCAGTTGTTACTGTAATTAGATAATTCTTATTAGATTTAACTAATTCAATCATTTGCCATACTTGTACACAAAAAGCCATGTGCCCTTGAATAACCTCAAAACCCATCCACTAACCTAAACACATTGCTGTATGTAGGAGATGCAAGGCTGCCACATAGAGCTTTGCAAAAAGTCAGGATAAAGAAAAAAGATTTTTTTAAAAAATTATCTTTACTACACAGCCCAAGCCTAGAACTAGACATTTTCTCTTTGAAGCAGATTAAATCAATTTTATGGCTATTTTAAACAGAAATAGATGGTGGTTTCTCTAATGTGTGTTTAAAACAGGGCTAGTGCCAATACAGGAATATGCTAGATATATTCTGTGCCTCTCTTTTGAATAAAGTTAAGGAAAAGGAAGAACACACAGGGTTTAACTCTCACCATTCTTGGCTTCTAAGAACTTCTTAACAGAGTGAGGGAGAGATCATGTACTTGCTAAATCTACAAAAGGTGAGGTAGGTTTAAATCCATAAAAACCTACAAAGCTGCTTTTTAGTGGATCTGAAAATCAGGTCCTAGTAAGTTGAGCAAGGCTTACAGGTAAAATTAATCCTAAGAAAATGACATCTTTAACTACAGAATGGTAATAACCAACCATACTGTGCACAAATTCGGGCGGTCTGTCAAGTGAACTGAAATATTTCAATGGATAATATACCATTTTTTTAGCTCCATGTACTGTTGCAGGTGTGTTTTGTGTGTTTAGAGTTCTGAAAAATCTGGGTATTTCACCTTATATCTAAAGTCCATCTAAATTAGTGGGAGTGGTTTGAAATAGATCTGACCTGTCTTGATTCACACGTTAGCGCGTAAGTAACTTAAAATCCTCTTTTTGTACATGCTGACTCCACTGACATTCTAAAAAAAAATCTGGAAAAAATCTTATAGAACAGGATTATACCAGAAATGCTGAACTGGGTATTTAAGACAATACAAAATGTTAAAACCTGTATGATGTGTTTGTTTCATCTGATTCTGGATTCAGAAAGCGTAAGGAATAGAAGCAAATTCTATGTAGGCACAACTGGTTTTAAAAGCAAGGAAGAAACATAAGCTAGAAATAATGGTAGGAAAACGCACTAGTGCAGCGTATCACAGCGAGATCTCCAACTAAAGCAGAGATCATCATCACAGATAATCACCTCAGCATGGGCTCTCAAGTACTGTGTTGAAGCTAGAAAGCCTAATGCAATTTTTGGATGCATAAAGAGTGATATCCAGAAATTAAGGAAATGACCTTCCCTCTGCACGCAGAGCTGGTAAAGCTTTTAACAGCTAGTGCCTGAAAACATCTGGGAATCTTCAGGAAGTTTTCAAAGAGACTCACAACTTTTTTTCAGAAGTTTATAAGGCGCTCAGACAAATCAGCTACTCAAAGAAAAGGCTGAGAGAAGGAAAAACTTGATCATTTGTATATAGGGTACTTAGATGTGGCAGAATGATCTGAAAGCAAGGGATTATTCTGCAGACAAATTAATAACAGGAACTTTAGGGCTGAAAGTCGAGGTTAGACGGAGACATCCTTGCGATCCCACAGTTCCCAGGGGTGAGGGCAGCCCTGGAGCCGCCTGTCAGAGGAAGGGGTGACTCCCGAAAGGGGTGAGAAGGTTCGTCTGTAGCTGTGTTCCAGAAGCTGCTTCCAGGTAGGATGAGAGTTTGGGTCCCGGACCTGATTTAGGCTTTAATTCTGATTCTATGCACCCTCTAAGCCAGGACCTAACCCCTAAACTCATGAGTATCATGGATCAGTCCCTCCTCCTTCTTCAGCAATGAAGTTTAGGTGTCCAATTTTAGAGGACATTCAGAAATCATTCATAACACTGAGCAGAAGGATCCTACTTTATTTGGCCCTATCAGAAAAATATATCCCATCTTTGCCTCCTGACTGGTTTAGCCAGCTTCTGAGGATGCATTTCAGAGGCATTTAACTTTCACCAGTGTCTTTGGGATGGCTCCCGTAGGTGAGACGGCTCCTAAAGTTAGAAGTTACAGTGAACTCTACAGCTGTGAAGATCTAGCCCATGTTCCCTAGTTACCATCCAAATATATGGATGACTACTTAACACAAAGATCAAGGAAAGACAATATTCCTTGTGCCCTTATACTACCAGTACTGCATAGCAACAGTCCTATTTTACCTCCTAAATGTGTGCAGCGCCTAGCACAGTAGGGCAATAGTCCCAGCTGGAAACAATCCAGCAGCCTTTTATATATATGTATGTACACATATCTTTGTGATGACAGGGAAATGCATTTTGAAAATATGATTTCTTCAATGGAATATGAAAAATGTGGGTGCTTAAAGCTATATTGCAATATTTAGCATGCATATTGATTTTGACAACTGTAATATATAGTAACACTGGTTCACTGTAGATATGACAAAGTGATTTTCTTATTACCTTTGTTAAATGTGATGCACGCACACACTAACTTTTATTTGAATGTGAAATTACATGGATTTACAGAATAAGATGGATGTAGTCTTTGTAATCACAAATGGCCATGGGAAGCTTACTTCTATATTTCTTCACTTATGGGAAAGCTTATTTTCATATACACATTAATCACATTAGGTATGTGATAATTCATTCTCCAGTGCTAGAATGAATTTCTGGGAAACCTGTGAGCAGACAATATGCCAAACTGAATTTGAACCAAAGGGTAGTCCTAAGGAGAAGGAAAAAACCCTCCACACCCCGCAATGCCCTCAACTCCTCTGCCCGCCCCCCCCCCCGCCCCACCCCGAACCCCAATCTACACCTCATGTTTTTGACAGGACAGCACCACAGTGAGATTTAGCTCAGTGGCTATTCAGAACTGCCCTGTTACTGCCTACCAGCTGGTCTAACACCAATCCTGTTTGGTCTGCAGGAGGCATCTGGGAGGGTTTGCCCTATGGCGCATTCTTCACTGTGTTATCTATGGGAACTTCCAGTGGGCCATGGGGCAAAGGCGTCTCCCCGTGACCCTCTCACCCCATCCTTCTATAATGCAATTCGATGTGGTATGCTACCAAACACATACAGGTGGAACCACACGACCAAAGAGCGCTTCTGCCCATTCCTTTTTGAAAATCACTGTCCAATCCAAGCCCCAAGCTTACACATACATTTTACTAGGTTATTTATATCTCTTAGTTGTTTGAGATCTCCCGTCACATTGCCTAGGCAGTTTGAATCAATAAGTGGATATAATCTATAGCATATAGAAATGAAAGGAGTAAACATATTGCAGTAACTAATCTGAGCCTATGCTAGTGACACAGCAGCCCTACATATATGCTAGAAAGATTACCATTATACAATGTGGGGATATAGAAACAGCGTTTGTTTAGAGATACACTCAAGCAAGTTGAATTCATCAGACCAGCTAAGCTAGTCTTCTGTTGCTTTTGTTTCTCACACGTTCTCCTTCTTTCCCCCAGTTAAATTATTGTCGTCCTTTCATGCTTGCGTTTGGATTGAGGCAGAAGCTAAGCAGAGTTAAAAGGAAACCACAATAACGTGTGCATAGTAGTATGGGGAAAAATCATATCACCAAATAATTCAACCGCAGGTCTCACGAGTGAAAAGATAAACTAGTTAGGTAATGATAAATCAGTCCTAGAAAGATAAGAATATACCACTTGAATCATCTAATTTCCTGCTAACACATTATGATCTATTATATTAGCACTTTTTGCCACTGTAAGGAAGTGTAAGGTAAAATGCTGTTGCGAAAGTGTGTGATACACACTGTACAATAATTAAGATGACACATTGCAGCCAAGGAAAGCTTAAAAGGCACAATTTACTTACAGTTGATCTGATGTTGTCCTGAAAGAGGCTGAAATAGGCTTTTTACTTACTGCTAGTTCTTTTGTACTAGCAAATGCAGGTTTTCCATCAATATTCACTTGGCATTAGGTTGTGAAGTTATGAGTAAATCCCAACTCTCAGAACAACAACATTCATATAAAGCACAATAACTCAGTCTGGAAGACTTGACAGAGAGAAACAGGAATATCTGTCAGCCATTTACTGATCTGAAAGGGCAGAAACAGAACTAACAGTGAGATGCTGACCCTCTTCTCTGCTCTTGTGAGACCCCATCGGGAGTACTGTGTCCAGCTTTGGAGTCCACAATATAAAAAGGACATGGACCTGTTGGAGTGGGTCCAGAGGAGGCCACAAAGATGATCAGAGGGCTGGAGCACCTCTCCTATGAAAACAGTCTGAGAGAGTTGGGGTCGTTCAGCCTGGAGAAGAAAAGGCTCCAGGGAGACCTTATAGCAACCTTCCAGAAATTAAAGGGAGCCCACACGAAAGACGAGGAGGGACTTTTTATCAGGGAGTGTAGCAATAGGACAAAAGGTAATGGTTTTAAACTGTAAGAACGTAGATTTCAATTAGATATTTGGAAGAAATTCTTTACCATGAGGGTGGTGAGACACTGGAACAGGTTGCCCAGAGAACCTGTGGATGGCCCATCCCTGGAGGTGTTCAAGGCCAGGCTGGATGGGGCTTTGAGCAGCCTGGTCTAGTGGGAGGTGTCCCTGCCCATGGCAGGGGGGATGGAACTAGATGATCTTTAAGGTCCCTTCCAACCCCAACCATTCTATCATTCTATGATAAGGAAAAAAATTCCTGCAATGGGCCGGTACCATATGATCAAAGATTATAAACAGAGCACAAAAATGCTTCTGAATGCATTCACGATATTGTTTAACTGCTACTTCTTCTAAGATGTTCCAATTAATCTCCTGTATCTAGGTCTGTCTAGCACTTATTGGTAAGGCTTTATACATTCATTCCATCCCAGTATAAGCATTTAGTTAGTAACATAAAATAGAAGACTAATCACCTTAGGTTTCTGCACTGTCAAAAAAGATGGTCATTTCCAGACCCTGATTCAGACTGTAAATGGGATCATTGCTCTCTGGAAGTAATTATTCCTCTCCATTGATTATGGGACTGAACAGGCAAATTAAAATTAAGCAACATGATTCCAGTCCTGAGCTCTGTAAGTCATGGCTCGTCAGCTCCTTCTGTGTCATCGCAACGGTAGTAAATGGAAACCCCGGTCCAGGAAAAACCCTCTAGGTGAAACCATTTTACTGCTAATATCTGGTATTGAAAGATATTAATATCTGGTGCTACTGAGGAATGCTATTAGCCTGAGGAATTAGGAAAAGCGTGAGACAAGGAGCAAGGTAACAATGAAACACCGTGATTGCCTTTTCCCAGCAACTAAATAATATTAATACATGGTAGCCCTGGCACATTTTGTTTTAAAGAAGTTCAGAGTACTTTATAGACGTCAGTTAATTTTTCAGCTAACCTCTATAAATTAAGCAGTTTTTACCATTAAAACCTATGCTTAAGCCGTATGAAAAAAGCAGGGACTTTCCATCATTTTTGTTCTTTTCCATTCATTCGACAGTTCTCCTTCAGAGCACATATGAGTTTCCTTTTTCTTATTGATCTATTAAGTCCTCTAGAACAGAGTGGGCAGTGGTTGCTGGAGTTACTACAGCATCTGCCTGTCTGCATTGTTGTAAAATGGGGCAATCTGACGGGATAAGTCCCCTCTTAACTGCCACATCACACAATCCACTAAAAAAAATGTGTCAAACCTCATTTTAAGAGACAATAGAAAGCTACAGAATACCATGTTTAAAAGTGTCTTTGAGAAAGGTTTTACTGTAATTAAAAATGATCATGGAACCAATGAAAGCACAGAAATATCATTCAGTAAGCAATGACCATTCCCTATCAATCAGCCAGACTGACCGATTTATGCCTTAATGACAGAAATAATGAATAGCTTCTTATGTAGCTTCTGTTGTCTTGCCTCTTTCCCTGTAGACCTATCGTAAAGCATTGTGTCAACAATCTAAAACACTGGGGAAACAACCTTAAGAAATCAACAAAGCCGAATTAAGAGGCAAAATGGAATACAGTTAAAAGTATTTTTTCCTTTATAATGCATGCTCCACCCTTGAGGAGTGATTTAATCACCAGAGCTGTGGGCCAAATTTGTTCTCTGCTTCCCCACCTGGTAAAAGTACCAAGGGCTGTTGTCTGTCTCCAAAAGCACGGAGGTCTCCTTCTGGGCCACAATGCAGAGGTGAACTTATTTAGCTGTTGCCCTTCCAACCTGACAGGTATGTAGGTCTTGCAGTCCAGATGCAGAAGTAAAGTAAGCACTGAAACTTCAAGCGCTGTATTAACTAACTTTTAGGCAGCTCTCTGGTGGGATCTATTTTTCCTGGTTAGGGACCTGTGCCCCTGCACAATCTTTGGGGGAAATTAGGTATTCCAAAATGCAACCCATCAAAACCTAAAGTCCTGTTGTGGATATGAACCTCCAAGTCCAGCCATCTGTTTGATAGAGAGGACAATGTTAAGTCTTGCGTGTACAGTTCATCCAAACTCTTGTCTTCTTTACAACATTGCTTGCCTTATGCTGGCTCAGCTATGTGTATACTAGTACTTGAAAAAATCTCTATCCCATTCCATATTATCTCCCAGCACCAAGTGCTACGCTGATTTCATCCTGTGCAGAATCTCCTGATGGACCCTCTACTAGAAAGCAAGGATGTTGGCAGGCTCTAACCCTTCTTTCTCCCAAAGGAAATAAACTGTCATGGCATTTTTAACTGTTCAAGTTGTGTACAAATTGTTTTAAATAGCTAAATTACAGTACAGCTTGAGATGCTCGAAGAGCCGTTAACAAATTTAAATTGTGGTTGTTTCTAGCCACACCGGCAAGCCTGGCAGTATTTTTACTGTATCAGTCGTTGTATGTACACTGGCAAGGTAGAAATGAGTCAGGGACTGCCCTGTTATAACAAGCAGACCACAAAGATACAGTAACATGTGAACTAAAACAATTCTATCGCTTGTGGAGATCAAGGCCTCCACTTACATGCAACTCAACGTGCCTAATTGAACCAAGCTCTCACGTCCTGTGTACCCTACGCGGAGGAAACAGGCAGTTAACTGAAGGTCAGCACTCTCATATAACTGTCTCAGTAAAAAAGAAGATAAAATCACAATCAAGCTGCTAGTTATTTAAGATAGGAAACTATGAGGACTATTGTAGGCCATGTTTAGGTCATCAAAGGAAGTATTCAAGGAGCACATTCAGTACCTGAAAGGCAAAATATTAACCCTATACTTCACTGGCTCAAATCACAGAAGAGAAGCCTCTTTTCCTTTCTATTTTTGCTTACAGTTTTTGTTTCCTTTTTAGACAGATGCTCTTCATCCTGAAAGACAGCCTGATGCTATAGTTTATTGTTTTGCAGTGGGTCCAGTTGAGTGTTTAAGCTGCAGCATTACAATGTTTTCTTTAGTATGTCCATTGTAATGTAAAGCGACATCATTAGCAGAGATAGGTAAATAGGGTTGTACGCATTTATGGTGTAATGGATCATATAGATTTAGAGAACGCTAGAAAATAGGAGAAAATTAGTGTATGCTAACTTGGGGCTCTTATCCACCCCTAGTAAATGCTATCAGGATGTGAAGAAAGCAGCTATGGATGCCAAGGAAGTTCTCCGAAGACATGACAGACTCTGAGGTCTGTCCTGGTGTGCTCTCCTGGGATGGAAGAAGGATGAAAGACGTATGCCTTCACTACATGTCTACTCCTTCCTCTGACTATTAGGGGTAGCTTTATAAAACAGAAGAAAAAAAATCTTAAATTGTCACCACAAAGTTGACCTGCATGCCTGAGGCTAGAACTTCTTTCCTCTCTGTAAATAGTCTCTCAGAAAAAGCCAGATTGGCTATGACTGTATTATCGCTATATGTGATTACTCAGCACAAAATATATAAAACCCTCATGGATCATGTTGTCTTTCTCAAGTAAGAAGGGAAGAAGCACCCAACACAGCTGACTAGCTCCGCATGGATAGGGGCATAGACCTGAAATCAGTTCCTGTGTGTCAACAGGGAGACAGGATTGACAGCAGCAGCACAATAGCAAACAAAAAAATGCATTAGTTTTGTTTTGATGTTCGTAGACTTCATAAGGTAGAATAGGAATGGGAACAGCCCCAGGTGAATAAAACAGAAACTCAGTACCTAGAGCAACAATAACAATACACAGATGTGCAAAGAAAGGGGTCTTACCTGAATCCTCTGCCTAGGCTGCTGCTCTGGACAGGGGGCTCAGCTACAGCCAAGCCCCAGCTTTTACTTCTTTTCAATCTGGCATTGCTTTGCTGCTCGGAGACACCTTGCCACACTTTGGTTTCAGATGATGGAGGGAGAACTGTTTTCTTACCCCAAGCACTTATAAAATGTGGGTTTGGGGTTTCTTGTACGTGTGCTGGAGGGGGAAGTTCTGGACAGTTGTTTCAGGCAGTGTAGGTCAAGTTTTAAATAGCTGCTCCATGAAAACTGAACTTTCCACTTTTTATTGCTAAGCATCCAGTGGTAGAATACTTTAGAACAACTGCAAAAAACCCCAAGCCATAAATCACCCCACACAGTCTATCGCAGTCCCTCTCCCTCTCCGAAACAACTGATATAGTGCTGAAAGTTTTCATGCAGATTCTGAATCTTCGGCCACTCCTTCCTGGGAAATTTTTTTCACCATGAGAGCAATAAAATACCGGAACAGGTTACTTGGAGAGATTTTAGGTTCTCCATCCCTTGTGATATTCCAAACTTGACTGGATATGACCCTGAGCAATATTTGAACTGAACTTCAAAGTTGTCCCTGTTTTAAGCAGAATACTAGATCAGATGACCTCCAGAGGTACTCTTCTAGCCTGAATTATTCTATGAATCTATGTCACTGAGGGAGATTGGTTATGTGAGCTGGGTACCAGGAAAACTAAAAGTATAGTAATGCTTCCTGAGTCTGGAGTCACTGTATTTATAAACTGACCTTCACAGAGAATAACTCACCTGGAGGAATATTTGCTGCATCAGACATGAATGACTGTGCATTATTTTAGAAAATTCAGAACACTCTGTGTTTACCATTTCATTCTGAAATTCCATGGGATTCTAACATTTAGTGGCAGACAAGTGAAAAATTCTGAAGGATATTTTTTGCTGAAACTAAGAAAGCAATACAAGCACGTGCCATACGTCACACTGAAATATGAGAGATTTATGAGTCATAAGTAGTTTTCTATAACTTTTCCCTCTAAACAATAGAGGTATCTCCTTAGGAAGTTATGCAATGAGAATACGGTTCATGGTTTTAAAATAATAGTGGGTTAATTAGTACAAAAATAAGTGTTCCTACTTCCAATTAACATGGTTCTAAACCCCACTGATGCTAGAAATAGCACAAAAAGCATACAACAGATTTGTCTCAGTAGAATTACATCAGACATAATAAGTTTACCTAGATTAAATGACTGATAAATGTCAGGATGATTTATGGTATTATTGATGTAATAAAAAAGATTCTACCACTATAAATAAGACATTTTGCACAAAGCCTTCATTGACTGCTTATGCCTGAGATTATCACAGAAAGGACCTTTATTTTGGTATGAAAACCATACCAAGAGTTTTTTATAACTTTTATATTCCCTGTGAATCTTATTGCAGTTATTTAGAACTGGTATTTTGTTAAAAAGGATAACAAGATCCTTTTTAGGTTTGGATTGTGACGATTCACATTTGATAGAGTTATAATTAAATTACCATACTCAGCTTAACTGCTGGCACAGTAAATGCTGCTCTAAAGGGGAAATTTAGAACATTATGGCAAAGTTTGTAAGCCATCAATGATCTCAGAGGAAGGGCGTTTCTTCAGTTGTTAACTTAAACAAAAACAACTGAAGACTATACACTGGTCCTGGAGGAGAACAAAACAGACTGAGTTTTACAAAGTGCATTCTAAATATATTAGTCCAGAATGTCTTCTTTGTGAATCAGCTAACCCCATTATCAGTGTTTGTCTACTGTAAAGAACCAGGCTTGCCCCAACAAAAAGATCTGGAGTTATAATAGATCTGAGAGTTGATCAAATACAAAGCTGGTTCAGGCATATTGCCCCGAACTGCCCCTGTCTATCCCTTTACAGCTCCATACCACCAATTGCCCCCAAAGTGCCCCACAGAAAAAGAGAAAAAAAGGAAAAGCCAATAGTTGAACTAGACACTGGAAGGCACAAGTTCAAATTATGTTTTGCCACAGGCTTCCTATGTGATTACAGACTAGTCAGTGCCACAGGGCTTCAGCAAGGATAAATACAGCTTCTTCACAACCTTTAATATATTCTACAGAAAGGGAAACCAAATGAATATCTGAGACCTTTTTCCTAACATGTTTCATCATGGTGGAGGGACACGAGGAAGACATGATCTTCCCTTCCTTATGAGCACATCTAGCTCATTTCTCTCTCTGTCCTTCTCTGTCCTCCATACCCTGCACTAAATTTTGGACACCCACTGCAGGTTTCTGACATTGCTGGGAGCAGAATTGCAAGATGTTGTACTAACAAATAATGTAGATAGCTTCAAGTCTCCATCCTTTCATTGCTTCTTTCAGAATGAGGTTTTACACCGAACATTTTCTTCATGTGCAGATTTAGGCAGAACAACATGGGCCAACAACTCTTGCTTGAAGTTATTATGAAGGGCAAAGATTATGTTCAGCTAGTCATCTCATATTTCTTTCATAATATCTTCCAGGATTTCAACCAGACTGGAAAAGGCC
Source organism: Chroicocephalus ridibundus (assembly GCF_963924245.1). NCBI lineage: Eukaryota > Metazoa > Chordata > Aves > Charadriiformes > Laridae > Chroicocephalus > Chroicocephalus ridibundus. The sequence goes on from NC_086286.1 coordinate 114,015,866, forward strand.
TACAAGGTCCCCCACAACATCCTTCTCTCTAAATCGGAGAGATATGGATTTAGTGGGTGGACTGTTTGGTAGGTGAGGACTTGGTTGGATGGCTTCATCCAGTGGGTAGTGTTCAACGGCTCAATGTCTAGATGGAGACTGGTGACAAGTGGTGCCCCTCAGGGGTCCATACTGGGGTCTGTACTGTTCAATATCTTCATCAATGACGTAGACAGTGGCATCAAGTGCACTCTTAGCAAGTTTGCAGACAACACCAAGCTGAGTGGTGTGGTTCACGCACCCAAGGATGCCATCCAGAGGGACCCGGAAAGGCTCGAGAAGTGGGCCTGTGAGAACCTCATAAGGTTCAACAAGGCCAAGTGCAAGGTCCTGCACATGGGTCAATACAGGTTGGGGGATAAAGGGATTGAGAGCAGCCCTGCTGAGAAGAGTTGAGGGAGGTGATTCTTGACCCTGTACTCTGCTCTCATGAGATCTCACCTGGAGTACTGCGTCCACCTCTGAAGCCCCCAACATAAGAAGGACACAGACCTGTTGAAGCGAGTCCAGAGGACAGCCACAAAGATGATCAAGGAGCTGAAGCGCCTCTCCTGTGAGGAAAGGCTGAGAGATTTGGGGTTCTTCACCCCAGAGAAGCGAAGGCTCAAGGGAGACCTTATTGCAGCCTCCCAGTACTTAAAGGGGGCTTATAAAAAAGATGGGGACAGACTTTTTAGCAGGGCCTGTTGCAACAGGACAAGGGCTAATGGCTTTAAACTAAAAGAGAGTAGATTTAGACTAAGTAGAAGGAAGAAATTTTTTACCATGAGGGTGGCGAAACTCTCGAACAGGTTGCCCAGAGAGGTGGTAGAAGCCCCGTCCCTGGAAAGATTCAAGGTCAGGTTGGACAGGGCTCTGAGCAACCTGATCTAGTTGAAGATGTCCCTGCTTATTGCAGGCTGTTGGACTAGGTGACCTTTAATGTCCCTTCCAACCCAAACTACTCTATGATTCTATGAAAAGGACAGGTTTTTAAGTGATTAAAGGACAACTCCTGAAGTCTATTAATCAGCACTTTGACATTTCTGGTTTTGTGATCCAACAACCAGGAAGGGAGAACTGTTAAAAAAATACCTGTTTTTATATGAGGTCCTTGCTTCAAGCATCCATTGAGAAAGGTAATTGGTGATAGTATGAATATCCGGTTCAAAAAAAGCCTCATTCTCAAGGGACATGTTTTTTGAAGATCAAATCTCTTTAAGGAATCTTGAAAGGAACATCCACCATTGAAGCAAGCAAATAGGATAGCATCCAAAAGTCCACCCTAGTCCTCTGGAACCATGAGGTCCACATGTTCATCAGCTGTATAGTGGTGTTCTCATTATGAATAAAAGCATTCAGTAGGTTTTTCCTGCCTTATATGCAGATTTCTGTGTCTGCAAAGGCTGACAGAACAGAGGGGCTGAAGAGCAACAGAGTGCCAAAGACATCAGCGAATTAAGTGCTAAGAGCATACCCAGAAGACAAAAAATAGGAGCACTATTTTTTTTCTTTTTTTCTTTTAATTTTTTCTCTTTTTCTTTTTTCTTTTTCTTTTTTTCTCTTTTTCTTTTTCTCTTCTTTGTCTTTTTTTTTCTTTTTCTTTTTTCTTTTCCTTAATCTTGGTGTGGTCTGAAATGTTTACTGTATTTAGTCCTTGGAAATAGATGTGCCCTTTGAAAACAACATAAGTAATCAAGATAGCAGCAGCATGAAGACACAGGTAACACTGCAGGTGAACACAGCCTGTGTGTGCATTAACATCTGGCTGAGCTGGAATATTTTACACAGTGGATATTTCCAAAGTTGCCTTCTGCACAAATAAAAGAATAAGCCGGATTGTTCTAGAAGAAGATAAATAGCAAGTTACAGCAGAGCAATTTATTCTGAATATTTTATCCCTTGATTTCTTTAATCAGTTGTTAGAATCTCATGCATCCCTCCATTATTACTTGCTAAATGAGAGAAATTTAAAGCAGAAAATGTTATTTATTTTCCTTTGAAGTAGTTGAATAAATTAAGGTTTTTAAAAGTGCCCTAGAGTTGCTATTAACACGGATTTTTAAATGTAGCTTGTAATAAAACAGCAATAAGTATTTCTCGATTAGAATAATCTGACTGAAGTATTTACATTGGTCACTGGCTTTTTTACTTCGTGTTTTAGAGTACTAAAGAGATTAAGTTTTAATTCCTGTTAAAAGAACAGTTCCTGTGGTAGCAGTTTCTACCAAGAGAACACATAGCTCAGAGTTTTAAAGACTTTAATCAGTTTCAAGTCTTGGAAATCTTATTTTTTCTTTTACTACTTCTTTAGTGATCTAATGGGACGTGCACTGAGCAGGAGGTTGTACTTGATGGCCTCAAAGGGACTCAGAGCAGTGGAAAATTATTATGGGACCAATGACAGTGACCTTACACAGAGACTCTGGTACATATGTGAACATAAACTGCCAGTGAAAGAGAATTATGCCTACTTTCTTTCATTTACAGCTCAATTTAGGTGCTAAAAGTGGATACTAATAATTAAAGTGTTCTCTGTGCTGTGCGCCTTTGACTATAAAACATATGTTGAAATGTACATATATATACACACACATGCAATTGTGCTCGATGTTCGTATGTTTCTGTATAGATAGATATAAAAACTATATATTTAAGGTTAAAAATTACATTGCTACCAAAGAAGGCATTTAAAAGTGATACACTCTGTGTTGAGTTAAAACTTAGACATGTAGAGATGTAAAAGCAAAGAGATCGCTTTTGACAATGAGAAAATAGTATCACTGGTTGGCTTTAAGTCTGCATCCTTTAAATCAGAACTGGACACGATAAGCCAACAGAATTAATATACTATTTCTTCTATGTGTACATAAACACATCCAACGATGGTTATAAAATCTTACGAAATGCTCATAATTAATTGTTTTGTTTTTTTTAAAAAAAACAGCATCAAACAAAATCAACATGTCAGTCAAAATAAAGCTATTTCAAGTCCTTGGCTAACCCACACAGGCTCCTCCTACCCCAAAAGGAAAAAAGGCTGTCTCATATCTTGGTGCAAAGTCATAAAACCTTAAGTTCCCTATTCAGTATAGCTAGATGTTGTCCAAGCTAGATGCTCTTGCCCAGGAAGTTTATTTCCTCAGTTTATTTATCTTCTTTCAGGCCAACTGTAAATTTGCAAATCAAAACCAGAAGAGGCATCTGCTGAGTAAGGATTTTTTTCCAACTGATAAACCAGTTCAGCTGAGTTGGCAGCAAATTCAGCACATTAGGGGCAAAGATGCAGAACTAAATGGAGGGAAATAGGTATCTTTGTGCATCAGATAAAAGAGACAGCTGTTGTCCTTATCACAAATTTTGATATTTTGTCCTGATCACAAGTTTTGATAAAGTATTTCTACCTCAGTTTAGTTGCTGTTCATTGCTAGTGGCAAGTAAGACTATACCGAGACTACCCCATGAGCATTCAGAAGCAGTGTGCACTTGTGTTTGCATATAGCTAGTTAAGAAGAACCACATGGCACATCTGCTATGCTTGATATCAAATCACAGAAAGCTTGATGAGTGTAATGAGTAACAAGAAAAAAGAATTAGGAGTTCTTCAAATTGTCCTAGACACATATCCCAAACATTGAAATACATTGCCATTCAGTGTAAAAAAAAAATAAATCTTGTACAATTTATATCTGAATGAAAGAGCATTATAGCCTTTTTATTCTTTTAATGGAGGTTTGTATGTTTATGTGAAGAGATGAAAGATGAGGGAAGCTGGAGAAGAGGAGCAGAATGCCAAATACACCACCAGATTAAGGACTGGGAGCATAGCCATAAGAAAATCCAGGAGACAGCTATGGATATACTTTTCTCTGGTTCTGTGAAAGGGACTTGAAGCCATAAGGAAATTATCTGTCTGCTGTTGGATCCTTGATAGAAGGGAAATGGAATTTTGTATGGCTTTTCCAAATAAACTGGAGAGCATTCCTTACCAGTTTTTCATCCTAGCTACAACTGGCCCTGTCTTAAATTTTGAGTAGTCACTTGCGACAGCATAATTCACATCAAAAAGTTAAAACAGAAAAGCTTAATGCTGTGCCCTCTCAAAAGGGTTAGAACATTGTTTACGTAATTTTATACCTTGTTTCTGGCCTTATATGTAATTTTGTTCATTTTTTAAAGTTCTGTTTTCCGCATTCATCAAATTATACCCCAAAATATGAAAAGCATATCTGACAACTGGCTGAGACAGAAGAACTTCAATGAAGTTTTATGGAATGACTATAATGATTTCGATCAGCTGCTGTTATTAACTAGGGTACTGATAGTATTTCCCCTTCAAATACTGAATATCAAAAGATACAAATATTCACAACTTAGAATGAAGAGGATACATTCTGCAATCATTAAACAATTTTTTCTTTTGCTTCATTAAAACCGTATGTTATTAAGTTACCTTAACACTCTTGTCAGTAAGCATTTTCATTCCACCTCCTCCAAGTTCCTGCTAAGTGACCACGTCAACAACAATCAGTCCCAAGGTCAGCTGCGCAAAGGGAGAAAGAGAGGGTGCTGGTGTTCACATCAAAACCAGCTGTACATAATTTGATCTTGACAAAATTTGCTTTTACCTGTGTAACTCCTGCCACGTGGAATATGAGTTCAGCTTAATTAGTTACTAAGGGCACTGGTCTTCTAAGGTGTGTTGAAATACATGCAAGGAGAAGCCCTGTGCTCTAAAAAAAGACTCACGGAGCAACTTTCAGCACACAAGTTCAATTCTGGAAGAAATAGATGGATCAAGAACATTTTGAGGTAACTCATTCGTAAAGGAGCCTTCACTTCAGTAGTAGCACTGACAAGAATTACTGATGAAGGGCATAGAATTATTTTTCAAGTACACATTTCAGCTGTAGAACAGTAGAACAGGAAACAGCTGTTCTCTTTCCTAGAACCTTTTGGACCTACAGAGCACATTTCTGTGTTTGGTGGGTGATTAATAGAGTTTCCTTAATTTGTCTGGATCTGGAGCGTCAATAAGATATTAGAGATCTCCAAGAGGGATTGAAGAACATGGTGTTCTTATTTTGTTGTTGCATATTCCATATTAATTTTCTCTTCCTAAGCATTCAGTAGTTGAGGACATCAGATATAATGAAATGTCCTGTATCTTTTCTCAAGAGATAAGGACACCAAAAGACCTTACTGGAGTGTCTTTATGAAATTACAACTGAAAAACTAAAAATACCACAAGCTGTTATTTGTTTAGAAAGCCTTATTTATTTTTAACAAAATATTAAACTAATTGTGATTTTTTAATTACACAAATTGCAACTGAGATTTAAAAGAAGCCAAATGCAAGGTTTTTTTTAAATTTTATTTTGTTTGAAATTTCAGGATTTTGTGATTCTTTCTTTCCTTCAACCATTCACGCTATGGACAGAAAGGTATTAAGAACTGCTTATTCTTTTCCCAGCTTTTTCCATTTATGAAGTTTCAAAATTTCTCCCATGTCGGAGAATGGATGGGAAAATGTACAGACTGCATGCTGTTCCTTAACTTTCAAAATTTTGATGAAAAACAAAAAAAACCTTTGTATTTTCAAGGCCAGGCAGTCTCTTTTATTTTATTAATTTTCTGCAAAACATTCTTGATAAAAAGAACTTTATATAATTTATGAATGTTGAATTTACGCTACTGGCTTTAATGAGAAACAAATGAGAAAAGATATCTCTGAAAGAGTTTCACATTGAACATTTATTTATATTAAGATTTTGGGATTGGATTTGGGACAGTGGTAAAATGAATTCATATGTGAATTATATTCCTATGTATATATATGGATTTATGGAAACGGAAATCCATATTTGAGTCATGTAGAGAAAATGCATGGCAAAGAACAGAGCTCTTCTGTATTTCATTTATAAAGAAATATAGAAAGTGAGATAACACCAGTGAAGACTCTTTTACTGAAGGAGTGTTAAGCTGCTGATCACCAAAGATTCACAGGACTCACTTCTCAGTTGCTCTCAATGACTTCTGAGTAGAGAAACATCAAATGGTTGTTCTGTCAGCAGATGGTTATAATAAATGTTTTTACACGTGTGCAAATTCATTTCAACCTGTAATGAAAAGATTTTACCTCAGATTGGCTGTATGATTTCACTTGTTTCTTGAAATTCTGATGGGAAAAAAAAGCTCTTAATTTCATATGGAAAGCATCGACATTTTTGAGATTTGGAGGTTTTTTAATGAATTCACCTTTCAGCAAAGCATTTCGGGGCTATCCAATTTCTGTTTCAAGGCAAGGTGGAGATTTAAGTTTTTTGACAGTAAGACATATTCTTAACTGATCTGACGGTATGAAAATACCCAGAGAGCAACAAAAGGGTATAGATACCCTAGGAAGCTTCCCTAATACATTGTGAGTGGACACTGAGTTTCCCAAATTGAGAACATATTCCATAGATTACATAAGACTACAAGGTGGTAATTAGAAATAAGAGGTATCATTCCCAACTGGAGGACCATAAAACTCTTCCAATGTAGTGCTATATCCACTGCTGGTTTGCTTAATTATTGTTATATGCAAGCACTATCCAATTTTGCCTAGTTTGCAGTAGGATTCTTGTTGCAAGAGATGGGGCTGCCCATTATCCTATAAGGAGAATTCCAGACCACAGGAATGAGATTTTGTCTCAGCTGATCACAAAGAATATATTCCTCTGTGAAATGCAAATTAAAATTAGCTAGAACTTGTGAGATAGCAGCAGAACTTCCCAAGAAGGAAACCTTATGTACAAGATGAAATACGTGCAAAAGAAGGCAGCTCTCCGAGTATTTGGAAGGACTTTATTTCTAACAGGCTTTTCCCCCATGTAAAGTAACCAGTAGAAATAATTTCCTAAAATAGACTCTCTTAATGTGATTAAAACACTTCTTCTTGGTGAGGAGCAATAGATAGACAAAATTCCTTGTAATTAATTTGCTTTAGCAATTTATCCATTTGGGCCACAGAAAATCATTTTAACCCATTTAAAGATAGCTACCTAAAATGGCTGTGGCCCTTCTGCCAAGAAGGAAAAAAGAAAAGCTAGTGGGAAATGCAACAGGAGAAGGATTCTCAGGAGTCAAGAGGATGTCCAAGCCACAAATACATTCCAGTAGATCACTAATGAGTGAACATGTCTCATGTCTTACCGCCTGCTATAATCACTCATTTGATTTAAACAACATTTGGTTCCAATGTGTGTTTCATTTCCAGAAGGCGGGTAAAAATCTAGCTGAAAACCATATTCAGTGTTGTCTTTGCTGTTTTGATTAATTTCTAGGCAGGATGACTGTGGTTTGGGTTGCTTTGAGCACTGGCATGAAGAGTTTCCACAGTTTGGCTGGCAGTTTACTATGACCAAGTTTTGTGGCAGCTAGATTCTTTGTTAAAACCTGGTTGAAACTCAAAATTTTATTTCCACAGGAAATGCTGACATTTGGGGAGGGGGGGAAAAGGCAAGCTCCAATCAAAACTGAAAACTAATCATTTTCTGAACTCTGTGTAGAGGGAGATTCCAGGGGGTAAAAATTGCTTCAAGAAGAATGAACTGTTGGAGATTGATTCTGAGCAACAACCTGGGTGGCCCCTGGAAATTGGGGACCATGAGATCATGCAATCTCAGAAAATCAAAGATAGCCTGAAACATTCAATGTGTTGAGAAGAAAGTCCAGAATCCCTCGACACCAGCAGGGCCCTGTAACATTTCCAACTGCATGGTAGGAGGACCGGGAAAGTTAAAATTGAAAGTCTCAGATAATTTAAGAAGATTCAAATTTAGTCGTGCGAGTGCTACCCAAAGTTTCCTGACACATAACACAGGATGGCCTTGAACTGCAGATCATGGACTTTGAGATTGCTAAATATTCTGGTAGACAGAAACAGGAATGCAACCCGCTTCAGTCACCATGGAAGTTCAGTGCAGGGAGATATTGTGTTGCAAACAAAATATTTGTGAAGACCTTATTTTCAACTCTCAAATATCAGCCAAAACAGGCTCACTCCATTGTGTATGTAAATTGGCTGCTTTCAAGCATATTAAGGACCCTATTCAGTAGGATTTGCGTTACTCTGCATGAGGTGTCATTTGAAACTCTTTTGTATTGTAGGAATCAGTCCAGGGAACACACAACATAAATGTACAATCTTGCCCACGGCTATAGAAAGAATGAAATTTTGAAAAATAAAATTTATCTAGAAATCAAGTTCCTTCAGTCCCACAGAAGAGAAACACCACTCCCTTTGACCTCCCAGAAGCAACCCCCTCAAACTTTAATTGAAAAATGCTATTAAATTATAATTTGGTTGCTGATATCATTTCCAGAGAACTGACCAAGAAAGACTCTGCAGTAAGTAAAAAAAGAAGAGTAGAATCAAGGAAAAACTCTTATCCCTCGGCTCCTTTCAGTGAAACAGCTGAGTCAACTAGTCTAAAACTGAATTTGTTTACTTGCCAGCCTGTGAACAGCAGTTGAAATACGTATAAGTCAGACAGAATAAGTTCTAATCTCAAGGCAGCACACAGTGGATAGCAATTACTTTGATTTTAAGATAGGTCAATATGGAAGTAGATCCACTGAAGAGGAAAAGGTCAATTCTTGACAAATAGCAATTCCACTAGCTTTACGCCAACAGCAGTAAATTGTCTCCACTTCCATTCAGTTTTCTTTGGTACTTATTCCTCTTTCAGCTATGAACTAGTTCCTTGTTCAGAAAATTACAGATTGGCTTAGCTTTCAAAGCTACTGTTTTTCACATTTGGTGGTGACGCAGTGAGCACTGATGAACTTCCTCACCGTGGATTGACTTGCAATGTTTTCACAGCAACTGGCATTATTTAGGGATATTGTTTATGCTAGTCTTGTTAGTAAAACCATTCTTAGCCTTGGTCTCAAGGTAGCCAAGCTGTGAATGCGCACCTCTATCTCCAGCTGTGTCTTCTCTTGCAGAGAAGAAACAAGGCAATCACTCAGTTATTCTGTTCATATAACTCAGAAAACTGTCTTTCTGTTAAGAACAATGGGCCTCGTTCTTCTCTTCATTGTCCAGTCCTTTGCTGGGCTGACGCCACTGAGAGGCTGTTACACCACCACAAAACTAGTCCTACACATAGAAGCAGTCCTGGAAAATCCTGGAAATAATACTAAGAGGATTCTTCTTTGTGAAAAAAATCCACTTAATTCTTTTTAGGATTTTGTTCTTATCATATTTCGTCTTGTTGTCTGAACTGCAGAGACTTGGAAAAATAGTTACAGGTCTTGACTTCTATTCCCTAGGACAAATTCAGCAAAGTGGATTCATGTTTCACATTTTGAAGCCACATCCAGTCTTGAAACACCCATTCCCTCACACTTTCACAATACTGCTGTATCCAATCCATCTCTAAATACAGTAATGATATGTCCTTGGTTGTCTGCTCATTAACAGAAAAAGTTTCAACTCTACCCATACCGCATAGTTTAGATTAAGTATCTAACCTCGATACTTTCCAGAAGAGAAAGAAATTGTAATAGTATTTAGCTCTAATAGTTCTGAAATTTTAAAGTGTTGAAGTTTGTGAGGAACAATCTCTAAACAACTGAAAAATACATGCGTATCTATAGACATTCATGCATGCACACACATGTATACACATGCACATGTATATGTGCAGGATTTATACTGTGTTCCAGCAAGGAATGAGAAGAGTCTCCAGTACTTGGCTTAAAAATCCTCCTAACACATGGATCTTATTAAACTGTACCTCAGTCTAACTGTGGCTGAGCAAACAAAAGTGGTTCCACATGGCTGATAAAAAGTTTGATCAAGAATAGGAAAGAAAAATGTTTCTACTTGCCTTGCTGCCTCCGGAAATCTGCAGATCGAAGACTGAATTATTTTGCCTCTACTGCAATGTAGGTAATCACTGAAGTCTGACCATATCTCCATTCAAATGAGAGGGAAAATGTCAGAAGTATTCAGCCAAACAAAGCCCAGTGATTCCACATTGAAACTGAAGGAGAGCAATAGCTATACATGCAAGCCCGAAAGCTTTCCTCCCCTTACATCTTACAAACTATATTCTTCTCATAACACTGTGAAAGTAAAGAATTTGGAAGATAAATTGAGAATTTTGCTCAGATACCTTTGTTTAGAGGAGCGATACTTAAATACTACAACCTTTACTTGTTCTCTTATGCTAATTATAATAAATAAATATAATAAAAGTTGTATATGATCCTTCTTCAAATTACATAGTACTTCTTATAAAGAAGAGAACTTGTAAAATAATTTATAAATTCCGCTGGAACGTAAAGGGACACCTGTTTGCCAGCAGAAAGCTGTACAACAGCCTAAACCAGCTCTGTTATCTCTTCATTGGATGCAGTTACAGTTGCACACCCAATATATCTCCTCTACTTCCTGACAAATTCCTGCGGCACAGCAGCTTACTGTGCCATGTATGAGGGAAAATAGCTGATGCCTAATCTGCTGATACAGAAATACAAACAGCTTCTCACATTATACAACTGCTAATATGCGATCCAATATTTCTAAACTTAGATCGTTATAAATAGGGAGACACGAGGAGAGTCTAATAGAGCTATGTAGTACAAACAAGCTTGTAAGAGGCAGAGCAGGCAGTCTCGTGAAATGAGGCCCATGAAAAAATGCAAGAGAGGTAAAAGATAGTAATATAATTACTTATCTCAAATGGCACTTTACTTCCTGGAAGATGCCACTGATATCAATGGAGGTATTTCCAAAATTAGACACTTGTCAGTAAGGATAAAGTTACAGGCATATACTGATTCAAAAATAATAGAATCATGGTTAACAATCAGAGCAGCCTTTCAAATCAAACAACTGTGTGCCTTTTTTCTTTTAAGAGGTATAGGTGAAGGAAACAAACGAGGGGACGGGCAAACTGGGTATATCATGCAATAGATCTCTATAAAGTGTTCTTGGTCTCCTCCCATCTCCAGCTTTTACAACTTCTTTTCTTCAGCTCCTCTTTCCCCTCTCCATCAGGAGTGAGTGCATGTTCATCTCTGCCCTCCTGTCTACCCGGCATTGATTCATTCCTTCTCCTCAGGACTATCCCTTTCCCAATATTCAGTACACTTATCCTTGATCGACCATTGACCTCTTCATGATTCAAAAAAGTCTACAGAAATAGTAAGAAGCAGATAATGAGGTGAAAAACAATATGGAGACATATTAATGGGGTTTGGGTGGGTTGGTTGGCTGGTTTTACTGTTGCTTTATCTGCTTCTATGTTGTTCATTCCCAGAAGCCAGAGCCAGGAGGGAAAGAGCCAAGAGTGGGCTATGAATGGATCCTTGTAAGGGACCTCAGGACCCAGGAAGAAAGCAGAGGGGCTGAAGAGAGGAACTTTACACAAGACAGAGCTCTGTCCTGGAAGTCCTGTAATCTTGTTCAGCTAAAACTCCTTACTTTATTGTCATGCAAAGTATCAGCTTCCTCAGTGCAATTTAATCAGATACGAAACTAATGGAAGAATCTGTCCCTATATTTCATTCTACAGGACGAGTGCATATTATCCTCAGGGCGCTGTGTAGTACTAACCAATTGAAAAAGAGAAAATCTCTTGTGAATGTACTGTTCACATAAGATCTGGTGATAGTTGTGAGTCCACAATATTTGTTTTACATCAGTTACCAAATATTGCATTTTGATTAAAGCATCTTCCATACCAATAAGTATATATGAATATATGTTATTTCATTACAATAATCTTGCAGTTGTGTCTTTTAATTAAATTTCAAACTTAAGAACTGGCAGCTCCAGTGATTGTTGCTTATCAAGTTTGATAAAGAGAGAAAGAAACCCCACAGAAAGAAACCCCAGAAGCCCCACGGTATTTCTTTCTGAGACTACAAGGTACGTAATGAAGCAGACCCCTAGAAGTAGAAATACATGTCTTCGAATAAAACTGTGAACTCAAAATTTTTTTTTTGCTGTGGCCAGCAGTTATCAGAACTTCCTGCCATGCTAGCAAATATTAGTCTGATCTTCTGCCGCAGCAGGAGGAAATTTCTCTGCTGGTTGTGCTGAAGAAAATGGGCAGAACATCATGTTTTTATTCCCTATTCAGGCTGCAAGGCAGGAGGAAATTTGGAGGACGCTGGGCTTCCTCCAAAAGAACTCAATCTTCTAGCATCGTTGTCATCAGTGTTAACATATACAATTTTGAGGGGAAAAAAGAGAGAGAACGAGAGCACACCCTAGTCTTTTCTCTTTAAGAGAGAATGGGATCAAAGAAATCCAGACACAGCAAAAAAGGACATGACTCAGATTCATTACCACTAGGTCCTTGAAGTCCATTCATCCACTGGGTCTTTCTTACACTCGACCCTAACAGTTACACGGTTCACCCTTTATTTCAGTGGTCAGAAAAGATGGGAATTATTAAAGCCTAAAATTTTCTATGATCTTTTGTTTGACAAATCCTTTCTGACCACTGCAAAACCAGACTAGCAATACAATCATGCTGTAACCTATAGTAACCACAGATGCACTCAAGGACAACATGGATTTTTGAAGACAAGAGGACTAAAACTTATAATGTCTTTTCATTTTCAAAACACGAAAAATACTCTAAGTAGGCAACGTACAAAGTATCATATAACATACAAGACAAATGCTCTGCAGCCCATTTTCACCACAGAAATAAAAGGAATGCCAACACCAGTAATGAAAAACACTTATAGAACAGTAAGTTGCCTGGAAACAGATAAACGTATTTAAACTTTCATATTTTCTTGATGAATCTACAGAGAGTAATGAGAGAAAAGAAACATAACTTTCACATATGTCTATGTATTAAGTTTACATGGCAAGGTTTTGGTAACAGGGGGGCTACAGGAGTGGCTTCTGTGAGAAGACACCAGGAGCTGCCCCCATGTTGAGCAGAGCCCGTTACAGACAGCTCCAGTACAGACCCATTACTGGGCAAATTTCGTAGCACCTCTGTGATAACATATTCAAGAAAGGGTAAAAATGCTGTCAGAGAGAGGAGTGAGAAAAAATGCAAAAGAAGCAACCCTGCTGACACCAAGGTCATTGAAGGAGGATGAGGAGGTGCTCCAGGTGCTGGAGCAGAGATTCCCCTGCAGCCTGAGGTGAAGAACATGGTGAGGCAGGTTGTTCTCCTGCAGCTGATGGATGACCACAGTGAGGCAGATATCCACTTGCAGCCCACAGACGACTACATGCCAGAGCAGTAGGAAGCTGCAGCTCATGGAGATACTACACTGGAACAGGCTCCTGGCAGGAGCTGCAGTCTGTGGAGAGGAGCAAACCTTCTGGCAGGACTGGTGACCCTGCAGGGGACCTACACTGGGGCATTTTGTTCCTGAAGGACTGCACCACATGGGGAGGACCCACACAAGAGCAGTTTGTGAAGAACTGCAGCCCATGGGAAGGACCTACACTGCAGCAGCTCATGAAGGACTGTCTACTGTGGGAGGGACCCCATGGCAGTGACAGAAATGAAGTGTTATGAGCTGACCAAAATCTGCCATCTTCATCCACCTGCGGCCCTTGGGGCAGTGGAGGAGGAGATAGAAGAGTCAGGAGCAAAGGAATGAAGTTGAGCCTGGAAAGAAAGGGGGAAGGTGTTTTTAGTTTTGTTTTTGTTAATCACCATGCTAGTCTATTTCTAATTGGAAATAAATTAAATTAATCTTCCCCATGTCAAGTCTGTTTTCCCGTAATGGTAATTGGTGAATGATTGCCCTGCCCTTATCTCAACCCACGAGCTTTTTTCATCTTAATTTCTCCCCCTGTCCTGGTGAGGAGGGGGAGTGGGAGAAAAACCAGCCAAGGTTAACCCACCACAGTTCATTTTTGGAGACATAAAGAGCAATTAGAATGACAGAACAAAGAGAAATAGTTGGCTATATTTGCAACAGAAATATTTTGCACTCTCCATCTGATTTCAAAGTTTGTTTATAATGATAATATCAAATTATATCAAATGTTGCCATTATAGTTCATTCACAAAAATCATAAAACAATTTTTTAAGTGACATAGGTACAGTACTTGTATTTAAAGCATTCAGTCCACATCTGAATAGCAACCTAACTGAAAATCCTGCAAATCACAGGATTTACTTATGACTATTACAGTTGCATAATAATTTATAGATCAAATTATAGAGGACAACGACCACAACACATCCCAACCAATACTGATACTACTTATAGAATCCCCATTACTAAATGTAAATAGGAAGGAATAACTGCTACAGCTTTGATTTGTATGTTACAGCTTTTCTGCTGCATTAACAAACTTACCAGTCAAAAATGACACTTCATATTTTACAGCCGGCATATTTGACCACATTTAACAAATGTGTTCATCTTCCTTTCATAAAAAGAAGTTATATAAATCACCTTGATCCTTTGAGCAGTCATTGAATACGCTAAGCTCCAATGAAATCCAGAGAAATAGGACTAGAAGGGACCTCAGCTGTTCACCTAGTTCAAGATCATCTGCTCCTACATGATCCCTCAGAGATGCTTCTTTATTGTCATCGAGGGAGATGTCCCAGCCACCCAGGTATTCTATTCCAGATATTCAGAGTGGGGAGAAAGGGAAGAAAAAGACTCAGAGAGCCTAGAGATGGAGGTGGAAAGGGTAGCAGAGGTTTGCCTATGACTGAGGAACACAAAAAGTGTAGTATACGGAGAACAGAGAGAACATGGGAGGCACATACTTTTATTAAAAGGAATTAAGTTGCAAAAGCAAGGCCTTAGTACTGACAGTTTAGGATCTTGTATTAGCTCTATTTACACATTAGTGTTGCTTCTTTGCAGTCACAACAATGCCCAAACCAGGCTGGAAGTAAAAAGTTAATGGACAAACAATTTCTGCAGATTACAGAAATTAATGTCATGCTATTGTTTTTGAGAGTCTTCACTCAAATGAGTATTTCAAAGGGGAACACAAACACAAGACCTTGTGTTTATAGTTCAGTGCAATTTTTGATGATGTTCATGGATAATTTATATGGATTTCAAATAAGAATCATATCAGCTCCTTCAGGACAATGTCTTCTAGAGAGTCATCTGGGTTTTTACACAGGTATTTGAAAGGTGGAATGCACACTCAAAACACAAAAGTGCTAATCTGGAGGGAAAAGTGCAGCTGCTCTGTCCCCCTCCTGTAAATCTGCATGTGCACCATATTCCCTTTTCATAGCTTTCGACACCTTCTGACCTTGCTATGGTATCTATATATATAGGGAGAGTACAGCACTGAGGTGAATTTCATTATGCAGATGTGAAGGGGAGAAAATTACTCTTAGTAATTTTCTAATGATATATTTAAGTTCTGAGAAATTAAGTATCATTCATAATTCAAGAGTACAAATATGTCAAACCACCTGATGGTAAATCAACTATGCACATCTAATAGCAGTTCTACACTTCAACAGAACCCACTATAGGAAGGAGGGATGCGGTCTATATTTATAGACTCTATTTTGGATGGCAGGATATAGACCTAAAGGCCTTGTTATCAGATGCTGTATTACTCCAACATTAATGGAAGGGGATGAGATAGCTGCACTTGTTACCCCATGGAAATAGTTAAAAGGTCACGCAGGTGATGCTCCGGCAAGTCTAAGAAAGTGCTCTCCTCCTGGCATTCCCTTGAGCCAGGGATGAAAAAACATTGGCAGACATTCGAGAAGAGCTCCAAACCTGAGCTGACAGTGCTGAAATGTCAGATGACATAATGCTGACAAGGAAGAAACTGTGGGTAATTTCTCTCCTTCCCCGTTTCTCCACAAGTTTTATTATATACTTATCCAAGGCTGTGAATTTTCAAGAATAGTTTAACATTACAAGGTGGGGGCAGAAGACCAAGAATCTTAACACAGAAAAGTATTTTAACCTTCAGGGTTTGCTGATCCATCAATTTTGTAAAGTACTGCTGAAATCAAGGGTCAATTTATGCCTACCAGAGGTCAGTAAAGTGTTAGGTGCATACACGCCTCAGGGCAACAAACGGACTTCGCAAACCAAACTGGTAGGAAAATAGCGAAACTTTGAAAACCCTGAGGAGATTTTAGCATTTCAATAGTTCTAAAAGCTAACATGTACTTGCCTCTGGGTTTTCAATTTGTCCCTAAGATATTTAGGCATGGACTGCCAGTTCGAGGATTAGTACATATATTTCCTCCTCCCAGCGTGGGAGCCATTTGTACAGCTGCTGCTTTGGGAAACGTTCAATAATCTTTCATTCTGAAAAGTCATAAGCACTTGTGGAAGCCAAGAAGTCCTTTTTGGACATGCGCTGCCTCTTTGCTTTGGCTTCCGCACATTTGATCTGCACATGCAAGGCACAGAAAAAAGCTTTGTTGTGAGTTTGTCGCATTCTAAGAGTGAGAAATCATGGAAATAACTGGCTGCAGGAATTAATGACGCTTAATTCCCAAGGCAGAGCACTAACAGGACAGATGCATTCAAAAGAATGAAAGCGGATGAATCTGGAACTGAGGCAGAGCCTAACATATGGGAACAGATAAACCTGTCTATAGAAAAGAAGGACGCGTGGAATTGTGCCAGTAGTCAGCTGAAACTGGCTCTGTTCACAGCCTTGAAATGTATATACTGTTTTCTCTCCAAGCCTTTCTTTCTCTTTGATTGCTTCTACCTCCAGTCCAGAAGACCAATCAAATTACAAGAGACTATTCTTTAGGGTTTTTTTTGCCCACCTAGTAACAGGATGATCTGGAAATCTTATGAGAACTGCACTTAAACTTGGCAGACAATCACAGCCCAAGCAGAGCCCAGTCTAAAACCCTGAAGTCAGTAGAAAAGCTCCCTGTGCCTGAAGCCCAGGCCTGAAATGCATTTACAAGTCCCGTGCCTGGATATGGCTCCAATGGTATACTTGATCAAGGAAACATAATGTGACTTCAGTCAGGCTCCAGCTAGGAAGAGGCATGCTGTAGGGACCAGGGATAAATGAAAAGCCAAATTTCTGAGTGTTTTTCCAAGCCAAATAAAGCCGCTGAACTTTCTGGGGTTTTCTTGGCACTTCTAGTACTACTGGGAATTTGAATGGTGCCTGTCCGAGGATAATAGACTCCCTCTGTAAGCTATTGTGATTCTTTAAAAAAGCGTCATTTTTCTCAATCTTTCCAGGCATAGTCATGTTCTTAATAGAGACTGGACAGAGCAGGAAACGAAATGAGATGTTCTACAAGATCTAGATTAATGTCCATGAAAAGAAACCCACACCCCTGGATCACCCCAACAGGTGATGACCCAGTTAGGTTAATAATCCATTATAGGATTTTATTCTCTTTATTTACACATGGTACTCCCATTTCGATTTGCTTGAGTGGTTTAGGCACAGCAGGAAAGAGGAGATTTAAATCTCTGGTTTCTGCTATGCATGTTCTAAGAAAGAAATTAACTGTACTGTACAAAGGCAAAAGAAGTCCAAGCTACAGAAGCTAACTACGCTGAAAACAAAAGCAGAAGTGGCATCATAGCAGGGACTTGTTACAAACACAAGTCACTTTTTACTTTTAAACTTCATGCTTTTTAAAGTAGGCTACGTTTCAAGTTGTTGATGAAGTAGAAATTGTCACTTGGTTTAGTTTTGCCAGTTCAGTAACTTTGCCACCATAGGTGCACTTTTGAAAAGAAAACCCAGATCATCTCAAGGTATTTTTCCAACTACTAATCCAATCAGTATTTTTGATTATTTTGAGTTTGAACACTGTGCTGGTACTCAAGTGAATCAACTCTTTTTTTCTCATTGTCAAGCAGTTAATGAAAAATCTTATTAATTTTAGGAGTCTTAAACTAATGTTTTCTCCACTGTGACCCGAATGAGCCAATCCATAGCAGCTAGTCTGATCATCTTCTCTCTGTCCAGATCATAACGTTTGGTTCCTTTGGGAGCAGAGGATGAGAGGGGCAATTGCCTTACCAGTAACTTATGCTAATTAAATTCTGCTAAAAAAATTCTGGAAAGAATTCTTATTAACAGTTTTACTGTTGTTTTTGAGGTACAAAGGTTATAAATATTTTTCATTCTACAGAATTCCAAACAAAACTTCACCACAAGGGCACACATTTCTTATTAGACTGCAAGAATGCCCAAACGTGCTTCGGTTTTCTGGTTTTCCTTTTCATGCAAAAGCAAATGAAGAGAAAAACAATAAAATTAAAACTCCTGTAACTGCACAAGATAAGGAATTTCTTGTGTCCCTATGGGCATCCAGACCAAACACCATTATTAGTACTATTATGGCATGGAAGCAGATTGAGTGCTAGCTAATTGCCTCTTCTCCAACTGATTTTATTTATTTTTTTTTCAGCTGGGAGCATGGGGGAGGTGGGAAGAGGCTGGCTTAAAATTCATAACATCCCCATGACAAAAGAACCCACAAAAGGCAACAGCTGCTTAGAGAAGTGAAAACATTGCATCTTCAGAGGCCATTCAAGCAGAGTATGTTTTTCCTCCACGAGCTTGTCACCTGGACTAACAATGAGGCTAAAGACATCACATGCAGTTGCTGACAAATGCCAAGAACACACTAAAAGCACAGGAGTGTAAATGCACAGAGTATTACTAATCACTGCTATTGCAACCCTCATTCCCGCGAACATTGCAAAAATTCATATGTGTTATACTCGATAATAAATATTATGAAAGTTATTTACCCTAGGAGAGGAAAAAGAAAAACAAGCAGGAAATCAACATTTAAAAATGAGCGATCCTACAAACTACATCAGCATTTATATCTAAAAGATAGGGCACAGGATACGGGACCTGAGGCTCCTCCTAACTGCACTGATACCGGGTGAGAAGCAGGAAATCAGCTTTAAGATAAGGGCAGGTAAATGAGTGAATGAAGGGCAGAAGCGAGCCCAAGCCCTCACAAGGAGGCAGAACGCTCAGCAGCAGCTGGCTGAAGGCAATGGATGACAGGAACAGCAAAGCCTGGGCTGCCTGCCCCCCAGGCCAGCATCAGACCTGGCCCCGAGGAATTCACTCGGCCGGGCAGGGTCATTCGAGGAACGCTGAAGCCCAGCTTTGTATCCAGAATACAGCAGATAAATTCTAGCTGACAAATACCGAAGGACAGAATTACACTTTAGGTTTTAGCTACTCTTTCTTAACCGGTCTTAAGTCTTGTCAAAGCTAAGTGTCTTTTTTATCCTTTCATCTTTTCTAAAAGTTTTTCTGGGATAACTCACGTAGCGCACTGTCTCAACCTAGGTATGTCTCCAATAAGTCAAAGAGGGAGTATAGGCACCACAGAGAGTTTATGTCCCAAAACGTGTCTTGGGGCAAACCAGCCAGTGTAGGTGCTAGTGATGCCAGTTGCCAGATTTGGGAAGTCAGCTCACAGAAGCGTGGGACTTCTAGGAAACAAGCAGAAGAATGTGTCAGGGCTCTGGGGAAAAAACAAAAATACTAGTCTGCTGAAATTTGATCTCAGATTTAGGTTTAGCATCAGTTAACAGTGTTGTCTCTAAAACATGGCCTATTTATTCTGTTTAAAAATTATGCCCAAATGCCTATCAAAGATTTCAGCATGCCCATGACCCGAGTTTCATCCTGTTCGCTCTTATACCAGTGTCATCTTCACCAATGCACTAGCAAAGAAGGACATACATTATCTACCCCCTATGCCAAGTCTCAGTTCAACAAAGCACTGATGCACAGATTTTTGAATATGCAGGGAGTGCTGCAAAAGCCATGCCGCTGAGAACTTTGCCAGGGAGAGGCATAAGAGGCATAAGCCACCCTCCACTGTGGATTCAGTGCAGGTACCAGGCACAGGATACTGGGAGACCACAGTTCTGCAGTTCTGATTGCCAAGTACCTGCATCACCCGGACTCCAGCCAGAATAGAGGTCTGACTGAGAAAAAGAGAGCTGGTTTTCTGCTGAGAGGTGAGGGTGGGAGGACAGAGGGATGTCCGCATTAGTATGTCAGGGAGTCAGATGATAGAGTTGCTGGAAGGGATGATAAATTCATACAAAAAGAAGTCGGTTGGAAGGGACTTCTGAGGGTCATCTAGCCCAACCTCCTGCTCAAAGCAGAGCTACCTTCAGAGTTAGATCAGGTTGCTTAATACAGTTACATCAAAGACTGCCCAGCCTTTATGCTACAAAATAATAGAAATAGCAGGTACTAGTAACACATATTCAGTTAAACTCCATAACTGAATCTTACGTTCTTATTTTTTCTTTTTCATTTCAAAACTGGTTTGCAAAGCGTGAGAGAAGTTCTCCCTGTGACACACAGCATATCATCGTCTGTAGCTTCATCCTTTGTTTCTGCAACCTTTTTTCTGGCGGTGTAGGTAATGAATGAAGCCAGAGGAAGACTGGGAACTGGAGACCTGAGCCCAGACCTGCTTTTACCACTGTTTACTGAATGGTCCTAGGAGTCCACTGCAACTAGAACAAGCCCTAGCCAGAACATAAATTTGGAAAGCATGACAGTTTGCAGTTCTACTACTTCCCTGCTCCTGGCCCTGTATTTTTTTGCCAGCTTATCCTATACACACACCGCAATAAGACATACAGTGTAACGGGAATGCAGAAGACTGGAAATGTACAAAAAGGAAGCACTTTTATTAAAAGAAATTTTATCCCCTTCCTTGATTTTTCCCTCACTAAAAATGTTTAGTCTTTGCTTCTGCGTTCTTGAATACCATGGCAAGGTATTGGTAACCAAAAACTTGCATAATATAGTTCATTACTCAAAATGAGTAATGAACATGCACCGATATTGCTGACGAAAATTATAAGGGATTGGGTTGAAACTTTATGCCTCCAGCAAAGGTGGGGCGTGAAGCACACTGCCCTGGGAGTGACTCTGTGACTCAGATGTACAGTTCTTTCCTCAATTCCTGCTTGCTTCTGGCACATAGTACTTCACTCCTGAGCGCGCTACTCCACTCATAAAATATGACCCACCCTGCAATGGCTCATCTACTGTTTATATAACCCTTTGCTTCATCTGTGTTTTCCAGTTATGTTGCAAAGGCAGAGGACAGGAAAGTAAAACAGAGGACTCCACTTACCTCCCCTTGCCTAGAACAATAGCCAGGCAGTTACCCAAATAAGAGCTGGGCATATATTTTTCAGACAAGGCAAGAAATGAAACTGAAATCAAACAGAAGGAGGGGCAGAACAAATGATATTTAACTATATATTTAACAAGGCAGACAGAAAAAAAGCCCAGCAACTCTGAGCTTCAGAGCACAGACAAGTTAATATAGGAGAGCCACGTTGCTGAAAAGTGAGAAACTATAAAGCTGTAGGAAAAATCATGAAATTACTGAGATAAAAAAGCCCAATATTGAGCATTTTAAGTGCTTTACAGACAAAATATTAATGGTTTAATAACTTACAGAAGGGAAATGGCACTTAAAAGTGATCTCAGAAAAATGCAAGATTTTCAGTCATGTTAGAAAAAAACCCATATCTTATATTACTTCACTTGACTTTCAAATTCATGATTCTTTCTTTAAAAGGAGGAATAGGAAAGTCTACACAGGCCGTTTTCTGTGCCATATTCAATTGAACCTTTTCCTCACCCCAGATCCACTTCTCCCACTGCAAATTACTTTGACAGGTTCCTGGCAGGGCTTCAGCAACTTTGCGTTTCTCTGGAATTAGCAAAAATGCTAATTTGGGCAGTTTGCTGCTAGTGCAAGTTTTTTAGCCTGGCTGGAGCTCCAAGGCTATTTGAGATAATATCAAATCAAAGAACAAAGGGGCACCTGTCATGGGCCCCAAGCGAAGGAAACAGATAGTGCTTGAGGAATTAAAATGAGATTTCTTTACACCAAATGTCGGACGCTGAAAGCTGTAGGAAAAACTGAGGTTGCTAGCTCTAAATCAGAGTGGAGGGGAGGAGGGAAAAGGGAGGGAAATGTGGTGCGTTTAAACAACTGCTGCCAATGAAAGGGTGGGGATGGCCTTAGATAAGCTTCCTGATCCACTTCCACTGAGACACTCGAAACAATGGGGTGGCAGAGCCATTTGCAGGCAATGGGACGCATACATCGGACTACGCCCCTTCCTCTTGGATGAGGTTATGGCTGCGCTCATCCGGATAGCCCTCAGCGTGAGACCGCCTGCTTGCGGGGTGCTGCACCTGGAGCTGACGGCAGCGCGGGCACCACGTAACACCCTAACCCTCAAATCGCAGCGGTGGGGAAACAATCAAGCAAAAATCCTGTCAGCGGTGTGACACAGTGAGCCTTCCCCACCCTCTGCTGAGTCTTACAGATTTGCAGTACCAGTTCGTGGTCCTGTCTGTAATCTTTTCAGATTTGCCCAAACTAGAGACTGCTCTAAATCGTGAAAACAGGTTTATCCTGAAAGTGCAAATAAATTATGTCTTTTTTTTTTTTTTTTTTAAATTGTTTGGGTGTTTGTGGGGTTTTGTTTGTTTGTTTCTTTGCTTGTTTTTAATACTCATGTTACAAAACTTGAACACCAGGCAAGACTACAGGGGGAAGCTGATAGTGCTGAATCCTCTATAGGAACATATGGGATATAATACAGGCAGAGCCACGTATATATTGGCAGTCACAACCTTAGCCCAGCACCATAGGGTAGTGGCACAGGGTATTTCCAGCTAGCGTGAATATTTGTGGCAATAACACAGATCACAAAGCAGAAATAAAAAAATCCCTGTTAGCTAAACAGGTGTTTATCCTACTTCAAGCTCTGCTTTTCAGGCAAAATTGTGAAGGTAATACAGTTTTAACCCTTGCTGGTCATTTTATTTGCTGTGGATATTTTCAGACATGACTGCAATGTTCATATACTCCAAAACTTACAAGCAAAACTGCATAAATCTCAAAAAAAAGCAAGAACCTCATCATTCTCTGCATCACAAAAATCTTCTACCAGAAAAAAATGATGCATACTCAGTATCTAATATTTCTTAAGGATGTTTATACTCCCTGACAAAGTTATTACACTTCCTGTCATTGGTTGAAACCAGAATATTTTTAAACAGGAATGGTGAGAAGAAAGAAAGACCAAAATCTGGCTGCCTTTTCTTCCATTACCTGCTGCAGCTCCTCCAGAGTGCCATTAATACGTGTAGGCTGAATTCAAATATAGAACAAAATGTCACGCTAAGCCAAATTTAAGCTCTGGCTATTTCTCCAAATGTGTGATATACCAGGGGTTTCCATTAACAGCCAACAACCTCACAGGTCTGTCAAATAAAAATAAGAGAAAATATTTATCCTGCCATCAGGATTCCACAGGCATCCACCAGGCAAAACAACTGCCATCTCAAAAGACACACACAGAGTCCTAAAGTTTCCTTTAAAATTTCATATTTCAGATAGCGTTCTCAGGTAAAGGTTCACAAATCCCCAGGCAAATGGAGGCCTTTTTCTCCCGTAAAACACATGGTTATGTTGTGGAAATTCCTTGGCACAGAATATTGTGTCATGGTTTACACAGTTTCAATCCCCAGTCTCTACAAAGGGGAAAGAGTGAAGTGGGGGAGTATCAGTACATTCTTGCCTTGTTCTTATATGTTTCACTATCTATCTCCATGACCTGGTCAAGGTCAAGGGAAATGGTCTGAGTGGACCCATGGACCATTCATGGCCATTCTTTTGCCAGTAGACAGCAGCAGCTCGAAGGGAACTGTAACTGCCCTCACAGTATATAACACTCTTATTTTAGGTCCTTTGGTGTGTATTTTAGTTTATAATCAGTGTAAAAGCCTGTTTTCAGGCCATCACAGTCTTCTTCCTATGGCCTTACCCAAAACTAAAGTCTTATATAGAGGATTACACGTCCATATGACCCAAAACTTACATCTGTGGTGATTTTAGATAATGCCATGCTTGTAAGAGATATAATGCTCATGTTTTGGGACACATGACAAGCAATTACTGCCTGATGTTATAAAGAGACCTTCCTTTGGGCAAGTTACAATATAATTGTCCCTTTGCAGGGATTCTGACACTTCCTTCCAAAGCATCAGGAATTAACATCAGAAAGGAAATATTGCAAAATCCTGCTTTTCCAAGGATTAAAAGATAAGCTTGACAAATGTCTCAAGAGACTGAAATAGAAGATAAAATCCTACTATATAAAATGAGATATAATTTTAAGGCAGGCAATGCAAAGTCAATACTGTTTTTGCAAAATGCCAGGCAATCACGGCCTTCAGACTGGCTTGGAGAAGAGCACGAACTCACCTTCGGCAGACAAGCCTAAGGAAATATTGTAGGAATGTCTGTCCATTATTGAGGCTAACTGAATGTTAGTGCTGATATTATTTCTATGAAAAAGCGAAAATAGAGGCATTCTAAGTGTCAAATGAGTCATGTATGTCACCTTAACAGCCTATCCGGAGCCCTGCAGAAAGTCTTTAACATAACTTCAATTGTGAAACAGGTTGGAGATGCTCTGCAGAGAATGGTTTCTATTATATGGCAAATTACATGTTATTATGAAAGTATGAAGAGGTTCAAGTTACAAATCACGCAGTCTTGGAGGGCTGAACCAAAATATAAACTGCTGCAGGAAAACAAAAGAACTCTTTAGGGCATTTGGTATGCAAAATGATACTGAGAAAGTTTAAGACTATATTTGAATCTACTTCTAGGAAAAGGAGTTAGCAGAAATGTGGAAGCAATACTTCAGAGTACTTCTGGACTCAAAGACCCCTTCTTGAATAAACTTATGAAAATTCCAGTAGCAATCATAGATGTCAAATGGCCAAAGTCACATCCATTTGAATAGAAGTTCTCTTTGTTAGTAGGGGAATTTCAACGCACTTCTAGAGAACCTCCATGGCAGACATAAAGCCCTCACAGAGACCCCCTGTTTACAATCTAAGATTGTGCTGCCAAAGCAGAAGCATAACTTGGAGCCTCAAACCAAAGCAAAATTCATCTCTGAGAAGCCCTGTCCAGCTGGGGAGAATAATTGCCAAACCAACACAGACAACCTCAGCTTCAATTGTGATCAACACTCCTGAGAGAGCTCCTGAACCAACAGCTTGGAATGGAGCTATGAGTCTATTGATTTTAGTCTGTAAACCAGTTTCCAAATTCTGTAACATGTTGTTTGATCTTTATCTTAGTAGAAGAAATCAAGATATGTAACCTTTAGCCTTAACTTGCAGTAATCATGAAGCAACACCCACAGACCGCTCCGTCCTAGGGACAGAGCAGAAGTACCTAGATTTCTTTGAGTTTGCTCCATCTTCTCACCGTTAGGTTCTCAACAGTGGGAATTTATCAGCACACTACAAGTCTGCTTTGGGGACTGGTTGCACAAAATGACACACTCATGGAACGTAACCCTTTCCATCAAGCTGTAACTCTTTCAAGGGTTTGAAAGTCTCCTCATCTAACCCGAGCTCACATCTGTGCTTCAAATCACATCAAGCAGGGATCTGACATTAAGTGTCCCTGGCCTCAGGGAAGCACTGTAACCACTATGCTACTGTGGACTAGCCAGGTTTGAAGAGAAACCTCAAGAAACCTCGCCTTAAAGCAAAGAAAGAATCTCAACAAACATTTGTCAAAACAAATGGCCACAAAAAGTTTCAGTTTCAACTCCTCAGCATTTTCGAATGAAAACATGCTTTGTGGAAATATCCTACCCAGCTCTAGCTGCTTTTCAGATCATAGGTACAGACTAAAATGAGACAGAAAGCATTTCTGAGGAAAAGTCATCTACAGACAGATGGCTGAGCTGTGACCCAGATTCTCTCTACATCGGTGGAAACCCGAAATAACCCTATGGAGTACAGAAAGATAAAAATGACTCTGGTACTTCAGCTGTGACAGGACTAGCAGTTCAAGTGTCACAGGCTGGGTTTTCTGTACTTCTCTATTACTAATGCATGTTTCTTACAAACTCTGGAGGAAACTTATGACTTCCCACACTGCGCCCAGTCTCAATGGGGAGGGCAATGGAGGTAAAGATGTCGATGGCAGAATCCATGCGTATGTCTCGATCTCTGCCTCCAGATAGCATTTGCATAGAAAAGATCGATTAAAAGAAAAGTCTTTATTTTTTCTACTGAAGACTCATTGATTAGTTGAATATAAATAGCCAGACACCAGCTTTATAGGTGTGTTGGCTTAATTTAAGAAAACCAGTGATGGAAAATTGCTATTAACAGAACCTGACGGTCTGACGAGAAAAATGTGTTCCAACATGTGGCAGACACAGAACAGAGTGAGTGGCATTACCATTGACTTAAGCCAGCGTGCTGTGAAGAAGCTCAGCACTGGAAAAATGGATTTAACTTCACAAGAAAAAGGAAATTCTGCATGTTTCTCATGTGTATCCACTCTGCTTCTTCTCAGTGCACTGTGAAAAACATTATCTAAATTGATAATAGATTCATCCATTGTAATAGTTGTATGTAGTTTGGCAGCTGTTGATGACATTAAACTTTCTTTGCGTAATGTAGAAAACAGACACCTCTTGTAAAAAAACCCCAAAGAAATCACAGGAACTCCACTGTACTAGCTACAAAATTTAAAATAAAAAGTCCACAAAACCAACAAAAAATCTAACTCTTCTTCCTCCTCCCTGCCAATCTGCCCAAATGATGACTTTTGCAGTTGAAAAAATGAAGGGTAGGAGGCACATTTGTGCTGCTGCATCCAAGATACCTTCAAATCTGTTTCTGTGTCTGGGATTGATCAAGTCCTTAGCAGTATATCACCTACTCTCTACGTATTCTTCCTGCTGGGTCCAGCCCAACAAGCGAGTTTAGATAATGCCAACTAGATTAGACTTCAAGTAGAACATGTCCCAAAGGAAAGATGATTCTCTTTTTTATCTCTATTATGCGAGGTGTCTAGGTTAAGTTTCTGTCTGTGCAAGGCTCTCATGGAAGACTGCATTTTTGTTCAAGAAGAATAGGGAAGCTGGGTGAAGGGATGCGTCTCCCAGTAGGTCATTTTGAAGTTTTTTCACCTTGAGTTGAAGAGCTAAATATTCGCTGCAGCAAAAGAGAATGGATAGTAACAAAGAGGACTCAAAAGTTACCTTGTTAGGACAGCCATGGCAGGACAAAGGCTGACACTCAGGTCTGCTTTGGAGCCTATAAAACATGCAAATGCTGGGAGGGTAATTCAATTCCAAATTCTGGTGGCCCAGATGCTACACATGAACAGGTTTCTAAGCTTCCTATATAATCAATGTCTAGAGAGAAATTCAGTCACCCTGAAACAGACACCTATCAGCTGCAGAGCTCTTTACACTTTGCTGTATATAACACAATCTCAGACCACAAGATCATCTGTAGAAAGCCACTGCAATTTATTCTATATGTCCAGCATCTCAGACGATTGCCCTACTTTTTTCTCACCTTATACTTAAAGAGAAGTTAACACCACTTCCTCTTCCGTGTGCATTCGTAGAGACTAGCTTGGTATGTACAATCAGAGAACACCTACCCAACTAGGTCAGGATGCAAAATAAGCTACAAGCACCCTAGTTTGTGGATCTCCAGGAGGCCTCAGCTGCAGTTAGCCTCAAAGGTGTTAGAATTTTGGGGGAAGTGAGAAACAGGTTAAAATTGAGAAGAGTTGAGACTAGATCTTCTGCAGTTTGGATTGCTAGGGAGACGAGGGAAGAGAAATGGAGAAGTCAGCTGACCAGAGGATGTAACACAACCTTTTTACGCAACCACAAACTTCTCACATGCAATGGTCTGAAGTCAAAAACCAGCAGTATTAACTTTACCTATATATTTCTGTCCTGATGAGTTTTTAGTATTTGGTCACGTTTGCTGAAGGATGAATTGCATTTTGCTTTTCCTTCTAAAACTTCTAATCCTTGTACGAGGTATTTGAAATTATAAATACTACATGTACAAGGAAATTATTCCATTTTATTAGATAATCCAAATACAACAATACATGCCACCCCAAAAGAAATACAAACATTCCCCATTGCATCTTATACTGTCACATATTGTTTCTTTAATGTATGTTGCCAGGTAAATACCTCTTCTTTATTAACAGAATGGATGTACATCTGTTCTCATAAAGATTTACAACCCAGGGAAGATCTACACAGGGTAAATGATGTTAAATTGCTCTTTTGTAAGATCTTTAATTTTTTTCTTGTGTGTTTAGAAGTATGCTTAATACTGTACCCTGTGAAACAATAATCAGTGCACGGTAAATATATATCCTGTTACAGATATGTGTAACAGTAAAGAAGTTGAGAAATGAGAAATAAAATTACTGTCCTCATAATGTTTCTTCATAATCCAAGTCAAAGAGCTTTTTTCTGCTCGGCTCCACCTTCACACTTGTTGGACCTTCAATAGAAAGTACTAAATCTGGACTAATGCATTTAAACTCCTTTAATTCTCTCTGTAGAGGTAGAGAGGGTAAAAATCACTGCCACATTGAAGCCATTGGGAAAGCACAAACTGACATCATTTGGGGACAATATCTTAAGTAAGGGCCTTTGGCAATATTAAAAAAAATATTAAGGCTGGTAACAGTACTGATGATTTTGTCCACACAAGCTTAACCAAGGAACAGTATAGTCCAGCCCAGTTAAAACAGCGTCTACTGCAAAATTACTCACTTTGACTGTCTGAATCTCAGTCAGGGACACATCAAAATGATTTTAGAAAGTTACCCAGGAGAACACCTGCAATCTGTGGGAAGAAGAAACACCTGCTCCACCGTGATTACGGAGAAAGGAAGTCACCATCTTTCAGCGTAAAACTACTCTTCAGATCAAAAGTAAAGCAGAAACACAGTAAGTTATTTGTGTGGAACTAGCATCAGCTCAGAGAGAGAAGCAGCATGCTTGGAAGCATTTGCTCTGAAAAAAACTGAAACCCAACCCACTTAAAAACAACCCTGAAATGGAGGCTTCTACAATGATTTCAACTGGGTCTTTGTAGTATTACAAAGAAAGAAGTAGACTTCAAGCATAAAATTGGGTTAAACACATAAAAAGTAAATTACTCCTTATTTATACTGTCAGTCCTCTGAAAACCCTGAATTCTGAAACTTTTTTCTCTTTTTTTTTATTTTTTATTTTAAATAATTCACATGGTAGAGGAGTTCTAGTGCTATTCATACAGAATCCAAAATTACACACATTTGATCCAGGTACAACAGGTATTTTCCCAGGGGTCTTACATTATGAAGCCACTTTTTCCACCTCCTTCTGATGAGAAATGCTGCAACTCAGGTGAAACAGCAAATGAAGTCCCGTAGAAGTGTTTATTAGGAGTAGCTCATTCAAATCCTCATGGTATATAGCATAAGTTCTCTTCATGGACATTTTCCCTGGAAAGAAAATGACAAAGAAGCTAAAAATGGCTGGAGTCCTTAAAGGCAGTGTAAGTTTTCAGGGACATAAATTTCACCTCCTTGAACCAATGTGCCCCCTGCCCACCCATTTGCCCCTTGTTGATCTTTTTATGAAGATAATTCACATAAGACTAAATTTCAGTTCCTCTTCTAGAAACTGACAAGTTTTCAGAAATTACTATTCTTCTTTGTCTGGGTGGAAGGTGATTTCTTGCACAAAAAAAGAATAAAGTTGAGTAATGTTCTGCAAGGGGAGACATGAAAGATACCAGTAAAATTTTGCTCTCTCTTTTATCTTCCCTTCTTTTTTTAACCTAGTCATACACTGGAATCTGCTGTACTTAAAGAGAGGGAGGAGGAGATTATGACAATGAATGTATTTAATTGTCTGCATAGATTGAACTAACTTTTACAGGTAAAGCATTATAAACTTCCAAGATTTTCAGCACACTTGACAGAACAGGACAGGAGGAGAATCTATAGCTCTTTAAGGGGAAGAGTCTAGTTTTTTGACAAGAATTTAAAATGATGTTTTCAAATAGAACTGGTATAGAAAAAAAGAGGAAAATTATGTATAATGCATTTACCATGTGAGAACCAAAATACCCCGAAACTGAGAAAAGTATTCAGAGTAAGTAGTTTAACAGATAAGCCTTTAATTAAAAAGTGGTGATTCCAGTTGCCTGTGAAAACGAAGTACTGGCTTTATGCTCAGCTTTAACATATGTTATGCAACATGTCAACTAATAGAGATGAAACGTGCTCTTGCTTCATCAGTTATTACAGTCAGGATATTTTTAAACTGTCCTTAGTACCTGAATGGCTAATGTTTAACTAACTGTTTCACTCTGGGAGGTCCCAGCTACTTCCAACAAAAGATAATAGAGGCAAGCTGGATTTCAGCTTTTCCTCTCCTACCTAACATGTAGAATCTCATTTGCAATTTTTTCCAGTAGAGGTCTGTGTAGTTTACCTACATAAAAATTTACATATATATAAAAATACATCTGAATCATGATTTTGCTAGCGTAATTGAAGAAAACAAAACAAAACATTAAAAAAACCCAAACGAAAACAAACAAAAAACCGAGCTGCTGAGCTTCTAGTTCTGTGCCTTCAAGGGAGCGTTGCTGGAACTGGTCAACCCTAAAAGCTATGTTGTTCTGGATTGCTAATGCTTGCAAAAATTCTCCCATTTTTAGCTTTCCTTTTGGATAGTCAAACTTTGGTGCAGATTAGATGTGACAGGGTAGAGAAAAAAAAGGCCAAAGTATTTTTATATGATTATATTTCATTTTTTTCAATATTATAAAGAGATCTCTACCATCGCTACTAACTGTAGTGTCAATTTACTTCTTCCCCACAAAGTTCAGATGCCTTCAGTAAATTTTGACTTAGGCAACTCCGTTTCTTGGGGCTAGCAAAGCGATGTCTGTGCCTAACAGCACACAAAAGGGTATTATATAGATCTCATGTCCAATGACTTCATTTTGTCGCCTCGCGTGCAGGTACTCCATGTGTGGCTGGATTAGCTTTTTAGCACATGAATGAAGTGCAAACTCATGCTTCTGCAGCACACAGCAAAGACTTTACTCTTCTACTCAAGGTATATATTGAATTAGTGAAAATAACCCTCTGGGTCCTACAAAGTTATACGTTGTAGTGTCGTCCTTAATAGCACTAGGGAGAACATAGCTTTATTTTGTGGAGGGTCTTTGAACGCAGCTGCCTATGCACTGCACCCTGTGCCCTTGGCATCTCGGGTGGTGCTTTTGCAGGGCTGTGCAGGGTACAAAAAGAGGGACGCCGCTGGCTCAGACCAAAGTGTGCTCTAGCTCAGCACTTGGTCCCGCGTGGTGGAGGCTCCTGGTTGACCTGCCCCTGGCTGCAGCCGAGCTGGAGGAATCCATCAGAAGGATGGAATCTGAGCCACAGCGTGGCTCATTTCTGTTGCCTTGCCATGTTCTGCCTGGGTTGAGCCCTGCTGGGTAGTATCTGCTGGCTCCTGGGATGCCTGAAGGGTGTGCTGCTTGGTGTTGCCTTCTGGTTTATGTCATTCAACATTCAGTTCCTGTGGTTCAATATTTTTTATTTTTTGATCTTGGCCCTCCTTTTCCTCCCTTCTCTCTGTAAGACAGCTCTATTCCTTCCTCAAATCTTGTTACAAGAAGTGTTGGTCTGCTGCTTAGCCATGCTCTTCACGCACAGACCTACAACCTAGAGGAAGCCACAGAAGGGATTTTACTCATGTCCAGGGAGTTCATCATGGTATATACCAAGTCTACCATCTCCTCTGATTTATCTTTTCAAAGCTTAGATCCCATCACATGAATCATAAACAGAAGAGACATAAAGAAGAGCTTTAAGCAAATTAGTTTATTATTTCCATGCTTCCCCTTTTGAAGAATTCAAGTTATCTGCCCAAATGGCTGTTCACTGAGTCACATTCCTCTCTCACCATTGTGTTTATCAACTATTTAGGTTACAACGGAAAATCCTTTAAGCATGACCTCGTGTCCTGAGGCCCTAATTCAGCAACACATTTAAGTATGCATCAGCATGCAGCCTTGTTCAGTGAAATACCATCAATTTCTTTGATAACTACCACATACCTAGTACAAGCAGCTTGCTGGAATAGGACCATGGTACCCTTTGTGTACACAAGTAATATTTTCAAGCCAAGTGAATACAGAACCATATAGGAGAATATATGATCAAGAAAGACACAACTTGTTGTTGTGGGAAAGCACACAGTTAAGGAGCCATGTATCTATGAATGACTGCCTGTAATTAAAAACCGTTCCCCTATTACAGGCTGGGGCAGAGATGATTCAGTATCACTTCCAGTTGCTGCTGTAAGATCATGGAAAACCAGAAGACTTCTATGAAAAAGGAAACCCAAACTCAAACTTATCTAAGTTTTCCAGATCAACTATTTCCAGGCGTTTCGATTCAAATAATGAGAGAGAAGGATAAAGCAAAAAAAAAGAAAAGATCATGGACTTATTACAGGCCACCTGATCAGGATGGGGAAGCTGATGAGACTTTCTACAGACAGCTGAAGGTAGCCTCGCAATTGCAGGCCTTGGTTCTCATGGGGGACTTCAATCACCCCAATATCTGCTGGGAAGACCACGCAGCCAGGTATGCACAGTCCAGGAGACTCCTCTAGTGCATTGATGACAACTTTTTGACACAGGTGGTACAGGAGCCAACAAGGAGAGGAGCACTTCTAGACCTGGTACTGACAAACACAGAGGGATTGGTGGAGGACATTAACGTTGGGGGCACCCTAGGTTGTAGTGACCATGAAATGATAGAGTTCAGGATCATGGGTACTGCGCACAAAACAACAAGAAGTAAAATTACAACCTTGGATTTCAGGAGGGCTAACTTTTACCTCTTTAAGAAACTGCTTGGAGAGATCCCGTGGGCTAGGGCTCCGGAAGGCAAAGGGGCTCAAGAAAGCTGGTTGATATTCAAAGACCACTTCATCCAATCCCAGGATTGGTGCGTCCCTAAGAGAAAGAAATCGGCCAAGGGATGCAGGAGACCTGCATGGTTGAGCAGGGAGCTTCTGAAAAAGCTCAAGTAGAAGAAGGAAGTCTACAATAAGTGGAAGAAGGGACTGACCCCTTGGGAGGATTACAAGAATGCCACCAGAGCGTGCAGGGATGAAACAAGGAAAGCCAAGGCCGCCTTGGAATTAAACCTGGCTAGGGATATCAAGCTCAACAGGAAGGGCTTCTACAAGTATATTGGAAGCAAAAGGAAGATCAGAGAAGTTGTGGGCCCACTGTTGAATGAGACAGGAGCCATGGTGACAGAGGATGCGGAGAAGGTGGAGTTAATGAATGCCTTCTTTGCTTCGGTCTTTACTGCTCGGACCAGCCCTCAGGAGTCCCAGGAATTGGGGGAAGTAACGGGGAAAGAAGAAGACTTCCCCTGGGTTGAGGAGGATCGAGTGAGGGATCAATTAGATCAATTAGATATTCACAAGTCCATGGGTCCCGATGGGATGCACCTGAGAGTGCTGAGGGAGCTGGCAGAAGTCATTGCTGGGCCGCTCTCCATCATCTTTGAAAGGTCCTGGAGAACAGGCTAGGTGCCTGAGGACTGGAGGAAAGCCAACATCTTCAAAAAAGGCAAGAAGGAGGAGCCGGGGAACTACAGGCTGGTCAGCCTCACCTCAATCCCTGGAAAGATGATGGAACAGCTCATTCTGGGTGTCATCTCAAGGCATGTGGAGGAAAAGAAAGCTATCAGAAGTATTCAACATGGATTCGCCAAGGGGAAATCATGTCTGACTAATCTGATAGCCTTCTATGATGGCATGACTGGATGGATAGATGAGGGGAGGGCAGTAGATGTGGTCTACCTTGACTTAAGCAAGGCGTTCGACACCGTCTCCCACAGCATCCTCATAGGGAAGCTTAGGAAGAGTGGGTTTGATGAATGGACAGTAAGGTGGGTAGATAACTGGTTGAAAGACAGAGCTCAGAGGGTCGTGATTAGGGGCACAGAGTCTAGTTGGAGGTCAGTGACGAGTGGTGTTCCCCAGGGGTCAGTACTGGGCCCAGTCCTCTTCAATATAGTCATCAATGACCTGGATGAGGGGATAGAGTGCGCCCTCAGCAAGTTTGCTGATGATACAAAGCTGGGGGGGGAGGCCGACACACAGGAAGGCTGTGCTGCCGTACAGAGAGACCTGGACAGGCTAGAGAGCTGGGCAAAGAGGAACCTTATGAAATTCAATAAGGGCAAGTGTAGGGTGCTGCACCTGGGGAGGAATAACCACTTGCACCAGTCCAGGTTGGGGGCTGACCTGCTGGAGAGCAGCTCTGTGGAAAGAGACCTGGGAGTCCTGGTGGACAACAGGATGACCATGAGCCAGCAATGTGCCCTTGTGGCCAAGAAGGCCAATGTCATCCTGGGGTGCATCAAGAAGAGTGTGGTCAGCAGGTCGAGGGAGGTCATCCTCCCCCTCTACTCTGCCTTGGTGAGGCTGCACCTGGAGTACTGTGTCCAGTTCTGGGCTCCCTGGTTCAGGAAGGACAGGGAACTGCTGGAGAGGGTGCAGCAAAGGGCTACCAAGATGATGAGGGGACTGGAACACCTCTCTTATGAAGAAAGGCTGAGGGATTTGGGTCTCTTCAGTCTGGAAAAAAGACGACTGAGGGGGGATCTTATCAACACTTATAAATACTTAAAGGGTGTGTGTCAGGAGGATGGGCCCAGGCTCTTTTCAGTGGTGCCCAGGGACAGGACAAGAGATAATGGGCACAAACTTGAGTGTAGGAAGTTCCATCTTAACATCAGGAGGAACTTCTTTACCCTGAGGGTGGCAGAGCACTGGCACAGGCTGCCTAGAGAGATGGTGGAGTCTCCTTCTCTGGAGACATTCAAAACCCGCCTGGACGCGTTCCTGTGCAACCTGCTCTGGGTGACCCTGCTCTGGCAGGGGGGTTGGACTAGATGATCACCAGAGGTCCCTTCCAACCCTATGATTCTATGATTCAGTTCCATTTTATCAACCTATATTAATCTTACAACTGTCCAAGAAACATAGCATTCAAAAGAGAACTATTCTGGTGAAAATGCAGGGAACAAAACAACCTTGCATCCCTGGATGTAGAATTTTCTTCATATCTTGCCAGATAGATACTGATCTATCATCAGTAGATTGATACACACATAGTAAACCTGGCAAAAGACTGAAGTGCAGAACAGTAGTAAATAATCTACAAAATCTAAAACAATAATAAATAAAAAACCCACCAAATTAATTCCTAGCAGATTAGACTGCTAGGAGGCCTAGAGAGGAAATGATGAAGATTAGGGATGCAGCACTTTTACCACTGCAGAGATCAGATTTCTGTTTCACAAGGGCAGTATTAGGATCAGCGTGTTAAAATACCCTGACAAAGACTGATGGTTATGATTTAATCCTGTTAATAAGAACACGGAAAATGTTACCAGCGCATTTTAATTTTAAATGCAATTTATCCTTTGCATGGGTTTTAGTCTATATGTAAGCAGGTAGCTCGGGCTGTCTAAAGATGGTAGCTTTCTCATTGTGTGATGTCCTTAAGCAAAAGGAGACTTCTAGTAGCCTACCAAGGATAATTTGTAAACTTTGGTAATTTGGGTAATTTGGGGTAACTGATGGGGAGAGACTCTTTATGAGGTAGTGTAGTGATAGGACGAGGGGTAATGAATTTAAACTGAAAGTGGGAAGATTTCAATTAGATATTTGGAAGAAATTCTTTACTGTGAGGGTGGTGAGACACTGGAACAGGTTGCCCAGAGAACCTGTGGATGGCCCATCCCCGGAGGTCTTCAGGACCAGGCTGGATGGAGCTTTGAGCAGCCTGGTCTAGTGGGAGGTGTCCCTGCCCATGGTGGGGGGGGTTGGAACTAGGTGATCTTTAAGGTCCCTTCCAACCCGAACCATTCTGTGATTCTATGATTCTATGAAGTACTCTCTGCAGTCTCTGCATTTGACTGCAGCTTTGACTGGACTCCCTTTTAGTGACTTGAGCTAGACAAGATGAATTTTCACATGAGGGCTTTAGCTACAAAGTAAATGTATTCTGGAGGGTGTAGTTATGAAAGTCTTGCTTTATTGGGCCCTGTAGAGTCCTGATATCTTGAAGTAGCTCGTTACAGTCAGGAAGTCAGACTAGAAGATCTTGACCAGCTCTATGAATAGACAGAAGACATTTACAAATGACTCATATGAAAAACTGTGCATGTGATTGCAGGGCTAGAGAAAGCAGCACAGGTAACAGTTTTTCTGGAAGAACAGAAAATCTGGACCAATGTCTCCTGCTGATCTAGGCAAAAGCATTAGTACAATTAGCTGCTCTTTTCTGTTAGCAGCACCTGAATGTCCTTGAGAGTCTTACCCTGTTTCTACAGTTTATTTGCTTTTTTTTTTAAAGACAAGTTAAATAGCCTTCAAAACCTCCTCTATTCCATTCAACCCAATACAAGATTTAATTATTGAAAAGGTTTGGTGGTGGGTTTTTTTGGTGTGTTTTTTTTTTATTTTCCTTAAAAAAAAAAAAAGGAACAGTTTCAGGTGAAGTTGAAGCTTTCACAGTTACTCACATATCTTTAATGCAGGGTGTAATAAGGCCTTCAGAACCAACTCTCCGAGTACACTCCCTGCTGTGGCATTCTCACTGCCTCAAAATAACTCAGTGTGCAGTGCAGAGATACTAGTCTTTAATTAGAGACCAGAACAGTTTCAACATATGGGTCCAGATTCTATTCAAAGCAACTGTACTATAAGCGCACAATCCACCTTTTGTTGAGTTCAGCAGAAACATAACCTCCTGCCTTCAGTCTGGATATAATACAACCTTCCCTGAAATCAGTGTAAGTCACAATGGGGTGAATAATCAAGACTTGGAGTATTAACTAAAGTAACTGTTTGTTGACGTTTGTAAAACCCCTTTCCTTCACCCCTTAATAACCAGGCCGCCGAAGTCTGGAGCCAGGCCCAGTGGTTCTCATTCTATTCCTACAGGGTTTTCTGAACAACAACACAGGCAGTTAAAAAAAAATTTCTGAAACAACACTGAGTTTTTTGTGTGTGTGCAATCGCTATAAATAAAGTTCATTTACAATTTAAAAAAAAAAGAGTCTGCATAACTTTAGAAGTAAGCAGCACAATGTGAGCTCGAAACATTGTAGGACTGTGGCTCCAGCAAGATCAAGGGTGGATCTGCTGAGAAGAGAAAGCTCTCCCTGCTGCAGGATGCACGTATGGTCCAGGCACCAGGTCTGGACATGTAAGTCCCCACTTCCTCCTTCCATCCCTACCTCCTCTCCTGATCCTCCAACCGCAAATTTAAGTCTTTAAGGAAAAGAAAACCAGTTGCCTTTGTTTTGGTTTTCTCTCAGAAAGCCAAGTTGCAGGGTGGTTGTTTTATTTTAGGTCTGGCAGTCCCATCAGTTGCCCTAGCTGCCTTGGCCAGGGCACAGTGAACTGACACAGTCTGATGCTCTGAAAAGACTGGAGGGCAAGCGACACACGGTGACCGTCTGTCCAATACTTGTGATTAAGGCAATTGGAAATGTAGCAGGTACCATTTATTTGAAAAAGAAAGAGCCGGTAAAGTCACTAAAAAAAGATTTGTGTGTTTGTTTTCATTTTGACAGGTAAAGGTAAAGAAGCTTAAGGCTTTGAAAATTCCTGACAGTCTTCATAGGGCAACTGTGAAGACATTAAAAACTCCTTTAAACTGGGATGATAGCAGTAAATGAAGCTCTTTTCTTTGCTAGCACTGCCTGTTTTAAGAGAGTTATCTGGAAAAGAGCCGGTTCCCTGAGAACTGTAAGTATCTGTTCAGATTAACAAGGTATTTTAAGGTGTCGTTGTTACGTGGCAGGAAATAAACTGTGCTGCAGACTGCATGAAGAGAAAAGCTTTTCTCCTGAACAGCAAATGCACTATCCAAATCTATCAGGAATGCTACAACCAGTGGTCAAAATATTTCACAGAAAATAGGATTTAATAGGCTACTTCATTTTTCATATTTCTATTAACAAATATTGGCTTTGCCTTCCAGACATCCTACCAAAATCTGGAAAGCTGTATACAGTCACAGTGTATGACTCGTTTCATGAAAAACCTTCTTAAACAGATCAGTGTATATAAAAGAGTGTTTCCATGATGAAATGCAGCCTTCCGAAACTGTCCTAAATGCACTCTAGCCTTTGGATGGTCAAAGCCTGTCCCTTTAGTATCTTTTTTATTTCCTATAGCTGCAGTCTTCCTTGAAGATACTTTTTAGAGTACATTTCCCCCCGCCCCCCTCAAAAAAAAGAAAGAAAGAAGGAAAGAAAGAAAGAGAGAGAGAAAGAGAGAGAGAAAGAAAGAAAGAGAGAAAGAAAGAAAAGCAAAGAAAAGCAAAGAACGCCTGAATAATCATCTACACTGCAGAAATTCAATTCTACTCTGATAAAAATTTATCTATGCAACAAATGAGTCTATGATGCTCGCTGTGCTTTCACAAGACAAAATTCTTCACCTGGAGAGGAGAAAAGAGTCTTTTCCCCCTACTGAAAAGCTAAGATTAGAAAACACCTACTACATGAGAGAATTAACTGAGAAGAGCAGCCTACTGTAAAAGCAAGACAAAACCACAAACAGCAATAGGAAATTTGCAAGGGGGATTTTGTTAATAACTTAAGAGATGAAAACTTCAAGATCAGCTTGAAATGATTCATTGTATCTGTACCAATTTTTTCATATGATAAGCACTTCCATGCAATTAAAACAAGTCCATGCTTCTGAAAAGCCTTGTAAGGTAAAAAAGGCAGAAGATTTTCCTTGCTCGTGATGATTACCCAGTGAATACACTCCAAGCATCTGAAATGAGAGCCTGCATTTTTCAGCTGTGTTTGTATCTGTTCAGATACTCATCTGTTCCCTTGTGGTGAAAACACAAAATGTACAGTAATATGTAATGTCATCCTTTAGCCACAACAGTCATGGCTCATGCCCAAGTAAAGCGTTTCCTTTAGTAACAGAGACAGCATTCATTTCCTATACCCCAGTTTGCTATTGAAATTGAACAGTCATCAGGTTTAGGCACCAATTTATCAACTCTTCTTATCCAAAACACTGCAGGCAACGTTGTGCAGCCATCCACACTGTGATCCGTCAGTACTGCACCACTGAGCCCAGGACATTTCCATCACGTCTATATTCGGGGTACCAAGTCTCCTTTTGTCACTTGGTGCACATGAGACTATGCATCAGTTTGACCAGAAGACTTGAGAAGATCAGATTTGACTTGAGAAGATGAGAAGGACACTTAGACTAAAAAGTTCACCCTTGTACTGAATAGTGACTTCCCATGATTTATCCTTGAAGGGAGTTTC
This sequence comes from Chroicocephalus ridibundus, assembly GCF_963924245.1. NCBI lineage: Eukaryota > Metazoa > Chordata > Aves > Charadriiformes > Laridae > Chroicocephalus > Chroicocephalus ridibundus. The sequence continues at coordinate 114,055,172 of NC_086286.1, forward strand.
CCCTTAGTTTTAAAAAAATACCCAATCCTCAACCTCGAGTGAGCTTAGTTTGGGTCACTTTGACAAGCTAAAAACATCTCTGACATCAGATACTCTTAACATGTTCAGAAAAGGAAAACTCCTACTAGTTCTTTATAGGTCATATGGAAACATTAAACACTACTCAGAAGGTGACATGGACAGAGAAGTGCCCAGGGTACCGGGGGAGCCACTGCAGCGTGCAGTGCAGAGTGCCCTCACTAGCCAAGGCACCAGTGGACAAAAAAACATCTTAAAGGTGATCACTTCAAGCGACAAAGGAAGCTTTTTAGATGTCATGTGGTTAACACCACTTTACCCACTTGGTTTGACGGGTGCTTTGCAGTGCAGTGAGGTGGCGTTTGTGCCTTGCACCACTATTACTTATTACAGTCTATCTGACGATTAAGCCAGTGGGGCACATGGCAAGAAGGGAACAAAATCTAACACAGGCTAGTAGCGCCCAGGTTATCATGAGTTAAGGAATTTGCACTTGAAGCTCATGTGTTTCCAGTTTTTAGAAGTTTTCTGTACTGAAGTTCAAATTTTAATGAATATAAGCAATGAAGCAATTTAACTGGAACAGGCTGTATTTGGTTTGATGATGTGAGATATTCTCTACACACTGCAGAATGCTACTAGATCTTTAACTTAAGAATTTTTTTCCATTATAGTGAAATAATGGAAATTTTAGGAGCATATAATCTGCTTTCAAAGAACCCTTCAAGTCTTTATAAGTTTCTCTCAGCTGAACCTTTTATGGTTCACCCGTCATCGGTTTGTTCCTGCTGTGAGTGTTTACCATTCCTATAACTGAACTGCCATGCATGCCTGCGTACATCCATCTATATGCGCATACACACACCTGCCTCCTCAGATTTTATTAATGCAGCTGTGTGTGAGCGCATAAAAAGCTATGTCATGCACAGCTTTTAGGAGCACTGTCAAATGTATTGGCTAATGAAGAGCGCAACATATGGTATGTTAATTATCTCACACTGGAGCTGAGATGAGCAAGCAATGAGGAAACAGATTCAGGCTGACAGTACTGTATCAGTTCTGGTATCCCAAAGTATATGGCTTCTTAGCTGGGAACCGTGGATAACCTGGAAATGGAAAACATGCTGCAGGACTCATTAGAGACAGCATGGGCATGCAAAACTTCAGTGTAATCACACATGGATCTTATCTTTTATATAATTTTTAATTGACCAAGACATTTCTGGTCATTTTCTAGAAGGGAAAAAGTAGATGTGCATAGATTAAAAATACCATTAATAGCTAGGAAAATAGCTGGGCGATGAGGTTTAGCTTCTCTCACTACCTAACAGATTATTCCATGTTCTTCTTCAAACTGAGTGTTTTCCTCTTTACCCCTACTACTAATCTTCTCATCAAGCCCAGAAAGAAACAGATCAGTACTAATGACACTATAACCTCTACATTTTCCCCAAATATCTTTCAGTTCTTATTGGATTCACATATAGAGAATAGCACTCTATAGCTAAATCCTCTGTGATAGTCACAGAGAGGCTCTTCAACTTCTGAAGGAAAAGGTCAATCTAACAGCACCTAATTCAAAAGCTTTCTACCTCTAATTCAGACATACTGAGAGTGGGGGTGAATCAACGGTGAAAACAATTTGGAAGCAATTGTTCAGTGTGTTGGGACACTTTGCCTGCGTATGCCACTCGCTGTAACTAAAGAGTTTAGCAGCTCTCGCTCCCAGGACTAAAACACTATGACCAATTATTAAAACAAGTGTTTTGCGTTGGCATTTCAAACAGCGGATGTGCTTTTTGTAATTGCTTTGCCTAATCAGTGGAATGCTGTCATCACTTATGCCCGCTGGTGCATAAATTTACAAACATCATGCAAATGCACTATTTGTAATAAAACTGACTAATGAACTTTAAAGGCCAATTATTTGTACATGTCTGCTGGCTCGAAGTAATCATGCATCATTCAGATTTACACTTACATACTTGCTGTAGTGCAATTTTAATCACTTGTTAATCTATGGCTCATGATAAGCATCACGAGTAAAGCTAGATGGAAAATAGGTTTCTCAGACTGTGAAGGTCTGATACTTCCACGACTCTACAAGTGGCGTAGGAAGCAAAACAGAGTTTGGAAGTTCTTTCAAAAAAAACATACCACAATTCAAATGACAGGCAGCTCCCAAAATCCAAGAGCCAAGGGGTAACCATGATACTGTCTCCTGCAGGACTCCAGTGGGTGCCTGTGCCCCGGTCCCCTGGGCAAGCTGGGACGTTGCTTGTGTGGTGGATCTGCACCAGATCTATGTGTCTCTGTAAGGATGCAGACTGTTTTGTTGATTTTGCTAACGGACTGACAACAGACTGTTGCGAGAGGATTTCTGACAAACTCACTAGGAGCTTCATTTCTACAAACAGTTTTTCCAAGTATCTGAATCTGGCATCTTTTTATTTAAACATTTGTTTTCCTGATGCGGCTCCTAGAAAGAGGTTTCAGACAGATAGACTGACATCCTCTTGGCCCACTTACACATCTGAGGATTCTTTTTCTGCATTTACTTTTCTTGCTTGTCTTTATCTTTTCTCGCTTGTCTTTGTCTTTTCTCAACCAAATCGGCACTATCCCAGTTGTTGTGATAACAAAGGGCTATGATAACGTAATTAAATACATAAAACAATTATCATCTGGAGCTAAAGGCTGTCTGCTGGCCAGACAAAGATGGCTTGGATTCAAAGCAAGTTCTCTGCTCTCACCGGTCGCAGACTGGGGGAAATCTGCTGGCCAGACTGGAGTTACTGTCAGTGATTTACACCAGCAGAGGAGCGGAGTGAACCCCCTAGGGGCTACTCGTGACTCTGTCACTGACCTTGAATTAGTCCCTTGACTTCTCTACGCTTCATCTTACCTACTGCAATGCTTAACTGTCTAGAGTGCAGATTTAGAAGTTTAATTAAGCTTTGCAAAAATGTTTAAATCCTTCAATACGAGGCTGCTATTTTTTTTTTCTTGCTTTTGTAATGTCCCCGTACTGAAAATAATGAGTAAAAGAAGTAAACTCTTAGGAACAAACACTGAGAAGGAAGCTGCTCTGCTGCTTGCTTTGCTCAGCATTCACCATCACTCTGCCAAAAACGAGAGCGCAGACCCGCTCCTGCTGAGGATGCTGTTTCTGCAGTGACTGGGGTGGCAGTGAGAGCTTGTCACCTGGCTGATGCTGCATGTAGTGACACTGAAGCCCCCAGGAAATTCTTCAAAAGAACAGTTTGTTAATGTCACCACTAAAAACTCTCATTAGAAAAATCATTGCTAAGAGTAAATGCCTTCTGTCTTTATATCCCTCTTTCTGTCTCCTTAGAGCCTGGTATTTCCACTGGGAGCCAGGGAAGTGCAAGAGTCTGTCATATTGTCATAACAGAAAGAATTAAAAGAACCTGCTAGCTCTGGGAAGCGTTAAGTCTTTCTGTGTTTTTTCTTTTCTCTTTTACCTAGTAAAGAAAATGATAAAATTTCACCTGAGGAAACAGGGGAATTTAGGGATGGGAGGGTGGAAAGATATGGGAATAAATGTCACAGGTTCATTAGGAACCAATACTAGGAGAATAAGCTAGGAAAGAACTCAGGTGAAAAAGCCATTGAGCCTTTTCAGAAGGCCCCAGGCAAGTGGAAAAAACCCTGCCTCGGTAATACACATAAGATCAAGGGACACTTCATTAAATCAGTTTTTATGTGATTCATTGGGAATCAAACTGTGCCCGCCCTTGCGCTGACAATTGCTTTGGTGCAACAAGGAGAGTTTTAGGGACATGAGGGTGGAGGGACATCACACATGGGCAAATCTGCTCCGGGAAGCAAGGCCAGGCTGGGTCCTCTAAATCCAGTGCCTCCTTCCAAGATCTCCCCTCTTCCAGCCCACTGAGCGATTCCTCTCTATTCTCAAAACTCATTCCTCTCCTATTTTATTCAATATCAATGCAAAGCAACTCAAGGAGACTGAGTGACACTTCAAATTAAAATACCAGCAGCGCCTTGACAACCGACAGCCCTGTATTTCCTTACATCTAATCACAGCAGAGCTGTCGTACAGTACGCTGCTTATAGCTTCACCATCCCGAGAAAATGCTGATGGAGTTGGCCTCAGGCAAGAGAGAGGTTCGAGCAAGTAAGAACTGGAAACTTTTGAGAACTTTATTCAACTGTGACCTTATTTTCTATTGATCCCACCAGGTCACAGTTTTCAGGTCTTTCTGGGCATAAATTCAGTTTCTGAAGGGTATCACAGTTCCCGCTACTGCAGGAACTGTCTCTGCAAATTGCTGGCTTCCCTAAGTCTCTCTGCAAAGGTTAAACATCACTGCTCAAATCCGTTCAAGGTCTTTCATCCAAACACTACATAGCAGTTGAATCAACAGAGTCCAAAATAAAACACAATGCACAAACCAACTGCTATCCCTCCCAAGGGCCAGGTGATTTCCTTCCTCACCAGATCTTCCTGTTTCTAGTAGTTACTTCCCACTTTTTCTAGGCACAGTTTTATTAAGTAAGAGAAATATCAGCTCATATCTAATAGCTCCCTTTCCCCAGATCTTTTTCCTGTGAGCTTTCTCCAGATGAACAGCAGATTCTTACGATCATCTGACCTTGCGGTTGTGTGTTAATCTACTCAGACGTGGTCTACAACTATGTTTAAAGGGACTTCAGAGAAGGTTTGTTGATGCTAAAAAAAAAAGCAAGCATACTCCTCCATTATGCATCCTACATCTGGCTAACAGATGATGCCTTGCTTTAGCGAGTTGACCAGCGAGTGGTCCCTATGTTAGTGATGCTGTGGTGGGTACTTCGGCTGGACTTTGAGAAGGTCTATCCTCAAGGAAGCACCCAAAAGAACATCCAGTTACTACAGATATGTTTTATGAGACCACAAACAACCCTTGAAACGTGGGAAAGTCACCAAGTCATCAAGTCATCTGCATGAAGCAAAAGAAATTACAAGACTTGAAAACAAGTGTCATCTTTGGCTACTTGAAGGAGCGCTCCTTCTCTCCAGTCTTTACTCCATCCCTCAATTTCCAGTAGTTTCCAAAGTTGCAGTAAACTACCAAGTCCCATCCTGGTCCATAGGAATGGAATCTCTCTGCCAGCTCTGCAGCATAGACATTGGTCCCTGCCCTTCTCGGGAATCTCCCCTTGTGCTGCAGGCAGGTACAAGGACAGGGACATTCCCCATCACTGCAGGCTTCTCCCTGCTGAATGGGATACCAAGTCCCCGTTGCAGAGGTCTCACCTGGCCCAGAATGACCATCCAGGCCGCAGCAAGAAGGCAGCTTTCCTGACTGCTGCCTGGCTACAGCCTTATAGCTGAACCAACAGATAGTAATGAATGTAAGCGAGCAAATAAAAGTGACGCTATCCATCTTTAAACCACAATTACAATTTAATTTACTAAGGAAATAAGCTGAGGAAAAAGCAGTTCCTAATGGTTTGGAAGTGAGCAGTCCTCGCGCAGTGGTGGAAGCTGGTGGCTGCACGGCATCACTCTGGTCCACAGCGGCTCCCCGGGGAACACAACAGCACAGCGATACTCCCAGCTCCAAAGCTCCTTTGCAAAACAGCGCTTTTATTTCTCCCACTTTTTTTGCTGCCTTATCCAAAGGCATGACTTAGAGGAGCCCCTGTTCCGAAGGCAGAAGCAGTACCAATAGCAGTGAACAACATTATCAATTCCCTCAGCTCTGACGGGGAAGTTTCAGTGCGCCTCTTCCTTCACTTCCAGGGAATTCAGACGCTGGGGCAGTAAACCTCATAATCCCCATAATCCCTGTCCTAGCTAGCTAACCTAAGCAAACCAAATCTCCAAAGGAAAGAACCAGAGAACAAACAAGTATTTTTTTGTATAACCAATATATAAGATGTTCTAATAAAGAACACCATTTTATTACTGTTATTATTGAGCTCAGCTTTATACAAACTGAATCATCTTTTTCTTTTAGATTCTTGCACTTCTAATGTTTGCATTGGTTATCCGCTGTTTATGATCTCAGCTCTCTCTGTTACATATTTGGAGCCAGATTCTCATTCCTTACACAATGTCCGACTTTCCACCAGGGATCCATTATGGTTTGGGGTAATCCTCCTCCCAACACACAGCTATACCGCAGCCTCCCAGTGGCAATAACAAGCCAAGGCAGCACACACACTACTTCCACTAACCACTGGCGGTCCGACTCATAAACAACAGTAGCACTAACATTTCCTCCCTTACTATTTGAAAATACACCCTTTTCCTTAGTGCTATCAACAGAACTCAACATAAATTTAAGTAAGTGCCAATAGCATGTCAGCAGCCGCTGCATTTAGCAGAAATGAGAATGATGCTTACGATTATTTTTTTTTTTTACTTCAGGAAACAGTTTTAAAGTAATTTTTGGCATTCAGAAACAATATACAGACATGAATGAACATAATAAGGGGTTTATGTTTGCTTCTTATTGAAGTAGCCATTTTTCTGTTGCCCTGGGAGGAAAGTTAGTTTGCTGTTCTGCTCGATGGTTTTCTTTCAAATGTTTGCTCATTTCAGTTTCTGAATGAAAGTATTTAAAAAACCTAAACCCACACCTTTGTTATTGTTCTTATGAAGGTACCATAGCACACATCAGCTTCCCAACGGTGCAAACGGCTCGTCTGTTTTGTGGCTGTTAACACCTTGATCTTACACTTGGAGGTTAATTCATGGGAGCAGCTAAAAATAGGTGTAAAATTTTATTTTACCTTTCCTTTTAAAAAAATAACACAGAGAGCAACAGTAATGTACATTCCAACAGAAAACTTTATAAACCAGTCATTTTCCTCTTAAATAGCAGCTTTCCAGTTTCCTTCTTGCACAAGCGTTTATTTGATCAAAAGAACCTATCAGCCTTTCAATGAAAAACAAAGTACTTGGGTATTATACAAGCTACAGAATGATTCGAGAAGTACTTCTGCCAGCCTTGCGTAGGGTTCAGAGCATATCAAGAAAGTACTTGCTGGACTGAGCCACAGTGCTCTGCCTAGATATACGGCTTTAGACTTTAATGACTTCTAGGTGGAAAAGCAGAATAAGGAAACAGCCCTTATGCCTTTTCCAAAACATAAAGTCTCAAAAATTCCTTCTCTTTACTTAGTAAGACTGGTAGAAGGATTCTTTTCACATGCAGCCTCCATAGGATGCACTGGGAGCATAGCAGTGACATCTACATACAGTGGAACTGGGTAGAAAACCAAATCCCTATCCATCCCAAACTTTCAAATCTTTTTTTTTTCTTTAACTGTCCTGGTTTAGACTGGACCAAAAAACAGTTCTGAGCATTTTTTCATCAGAGGAAGTGTTCCCAGGCTGTCAAATATTCCAATGAGTAAAGTGTTTTCTAGGACATAGGAGCCCAACTTCAAATTTCCCCTTGGATTCAGAAATCTTGTTCCTATATATCTCAGGAAATGCTCTTTACACTGGTTAATCGTATTCAGGAGTCTCACTTCCTAAAATTTCATCCAGAAATACTATCCCAAACCTGGCACACATCTCCTGATGACTTACACCACTATTGCTACGTTCTTGAGGAGAGTTTCAATGTCAGTGAATTATTTATTAAGAAAATTTGTTTAAAAAAAGTCGCTGGCAAACCTACCAGTGCGGTCGTACTCGCTCAGCCATGAATGAATAACCCTGTTCAAGATCATCCAAGCTCAGGAAAACTATTTTTTCCACCCAGGGACATGCCGATGCAGCACAGTCCCTCTCCCAGCTGGCAAGCTGATTCTAGGTCCCCTCAGTTGGCCAGGCTGCTCCTGGGTTCTGCAGTTTCCTTACCTAAACCCTAAGCTTCTGCTTCTTACCCCCCATTTCAACATCTCTTGTCAGGACAACACATTTCCTTTAACTCCGTAGCTGGGACGGTGGTGATCTGTTCTTTGACAAGCCCTCCAGACTTTGTAAAGCTTGCAGCTCTACATTATGTTTTCTGGAGAGACTACTGATTCTTATTTTAACACAGAGGAGATCCAGAACCTGGAGCTCGATTTCTTGCGTATCTTGGATTTCTTCTTATCTGTACTATTTTTAAAGAAGAGATCATAAAATGAAGGCTTTAGGAAACTTTATTCAGCATCGCATTAACACCTTTGTATAAAGCGAGGCTGTGCAGCAGTCAGGAAATTCCACCTCACAGATCACGTTTCCCTCGCTCAGAGTTGCTCCGTGGAGCCAGTGAGGGAGCTCCGGCTACATCTGCCCAGGTTTCAGGTGAGCAAGGAGCGTGGAAGTGGATAAGGTGTGCTGAGAGAGAAGAATGGAGCTGGTGGCCTCAGAAATCCTGCACGGAGTGCAGCCGCGCGGTCCAGAGCGGCTCCGCTGGCAGGCTGGGATCTGGCCACAGCCCCCATCACATCACATCACATCACATCACATCACATCACATCACATCACATCACGTACGTGCTCGCTCCCCCTGCAACAGTTTCTGGTTAAATGCAGTTGCACAAAGTTACAGCTGGACTTTTTACAGTGTTAAGAAAAAAAGGAAGAAAGAGGTTGGCCTATTGATTTTCACATGATCCTGACCATTTAGGAGAAGGAGTGGTAGGAGGTTTATTTCACTCCCCTCCCTTTAAAGTTCAGTCTTTAAATTACTGTTCTAGCAAGTTTGTTTTGGTTCTCTCCTCAAGGTGAGACACTGCAGTAAATTTCCACTCTAAAAGGCTTATAGTACATGAAGTTCAGTAGTGCACTGTGCAAGACCTTTGCCGAGTATAGCCAGCTGACAGCAATAAACTCTTTTGCCTTGGCAAATTCTGCATCTTTGTAGGAGAAATATTATCAGGAGGACCTAGTAAAAGGAACTGGAATAAAAAAAAAATAAAAAAAAGAGAGTGAGAGTGCTGAATGCTAGCAAAATATATGCAAGCTGAAGTGTTAAGAGGTCAGTTAATCTAAATATTCATTTTCTGTATGTAGGCAATCATATAAGAGCAAATATCACAGCCTTTGAGATCAATACTGAGTGAAACGAGACACTAGTCATGGTGCTCAGGCTTGGCATTTTGGTTATGTTCCCCACTCCAGTAACAAAACTGGCAATATCTGAGCTGGCTTAGCCTCAGGTTCTGTGTTTAGTCATGAGCCTGTGGTCCCCTCTGATAGTGATGTCGCATCCTTCTCTGGCAGGCTTTGCAGTAGTGACTGTGACAGGCAGCAAAGCTCCATAGATTGCAGCTAACGTCTCATCCTTGGTACATCCCACTTAATCTTGTAAAACAGGTAACTCACAAGCACAACTACACCAGCAGCAGACGATGATTCCTACTGGTATAGTATCATTGCAAAGTTATGAGGGATGCAAGGCTAAAAGAGAAGTAGAAACCCAGGGAGAAAACCAGCAGACTTAAGTAGATTCAGTGGAAAGATGGAGGCGGTTACTCGAAGCGCACAGCCCCCATAGGGCATAAGCTGCGCGGTACAGACTGATTGCTCAGTTGCAGAGAAAGGAAGACAAGCAAGGAAAGAAAGGGAGAAAGGAAGAGAGGAAGGAAGAGAGGAAGGGAGGAAGGGAGGAAGGAAGGGAGGAAGGGAGGAAGGAAGGGAGGAAGGGAGGAAGGGAGGAAGGGAGGAAGGGAGGAAGGAAGGAAGGAAGGAAGGAAGGAAGGAAGGAAGGAAGGAAGGAAGGAAGGAAGGAAGGAAGGAAGGAAGGAAGGAAGGAAGGAAGGAAGGAAGGAAGGGAGGAAGGAAGGAGGGAAGGAAGGGAGGAAGGGAGGAAGGAAGGAGGGAAGGAAGGGAGGAAGGGAGGAAGGAAAAAAGAGATCAAACGGGCACATTTGAAATGGTCAGGTATCTGGTAAGTATACAAAGGAAAAAGCGTTTCTGAGATTGTCCATTTTAATGTGTTTCTATGATTTTTTTTGGTTTTGTCTAACAAAAATATAGTAACAACACAAATAAACAATGGCTAATAAAAATGAAGTCAGATTCAACTGGCCAAATTCAGTTTGGTTATGCCAGTGTAATATTTTTGATTTAAGCTAATATAGCTAAGTAATAATTAGTTTGGTACCTTTGAAAGTCCTTTGGGATACACTTTTAAAATGGAAATTTAATCGTATGTGAAGGATCGGGTAGAGGTTTAATTTATTAGAAAAGAAAAACACAAAGGCCCTGAACCTGCTGTCCTACAGGCCAGGACATCCACCTGCACAAGGACCAATTAAAGTTATTGCATCAACATGCAAATACAGGAATCAGCTCAGGCAGGTCAGATGCTGGAGGGATAAAATCCTTAAACACTGCATATAGGTTATTACCATTTGTTATCTGAAAGCTGAGTGACACACTTCAGCCTTCATGGACAAAACCAAAACTGTTTTGCCTTCAGTTCCCCATTTTCTGACAAACGGTTTGTTTTGCACATTCATATCGACAAACGGCCAGACCTGTTTGCAGGAGACCAGGACCTCTCCTATGTGGACTAGCTCCTTCTACTAATCATTTCTCGGAGGGGAAAAAGAGATCTCATACACAATGTACAGATGAGATTGTGTTTCGTCGTCTCTGTAGCACTTGTAATCAAGCTTCCAGTCCTTCCTGTTTTGAAGACAGTAATTTGATGCAGCTGTGCTGTTGGCGCAACATAGTGATGTAAATCTGAGCTCGCCTGGTTACTTTGGCCCTTAGCTATAACTGAACTGCACTTTGCATTTCCAGACCAATGCTGGCTTTTATGTAAGCACTTCTGATGAAGCCTCGATTAGTAGGCTTTTCAGAGATTACTAGGCTATTCAGAAGAAAAAAAAAAACTACCCAAATTTCCTGTTCCTGTCACCCCTTCCTCACCCAGCAGGAGCCTGGCTCCTCTGAAACCAAGATGCCAAAACCAAAATATTATTGTCAAATATTTATTATGCAAAAGGTATGTAGCAGACTGCATGTGGCATATAGCATAACCTAGATTCTTTTACAGATTCACTGAAGGAAACAAAACATATTGTAGGTGAGTGTGGTCACAGAACTATATTTACATGTCGGCCTGGACCTGGTATGGACCTAACGAGATATCAGTGGCCATAGCCAGAGCTGACAAGAGGTGAGGGAACCAAAACACTCCTCTAGAGTGCAGCATTAGTAAAAGGAGCTCCAGACAACCCCTTCACTCCTCCTTCCCTGTGCCAGTACCTCGTATTTTAAAGAACTGAAGAAGGCAATGGCTAAGTGACAAAGAAAAGGGGCAACTTCACATAGAACTGCTAGGAGAAGCCCAAGAACTGTTTTCTGGCTCCTGACATTTAACTCTCCTGCCTGCAGCACAGCTTTTGACTTGATCTGTCATCCAAAGGAAAATCCCTCTCTGAAGGGGGCATACAGTTTTAAAATCCATCCTAGGTATACTCAGGTTACTTAAGTCTCTAGGTATGATTTCAATGATAGGAGCTTCTTTAAAGCTTTTCAGCCAACATTCAAATTGATAATGTTAAAATGTAGCTATTCCTAATATTTTTTTAAAAAGCTCTCTCTAGTACCTGGGTTTCAAGCATAAACTTCACAAAAACACTGTGCTCTGCAATTAAATAAATTTGAAATTGTTTGTCTGCTCCCAATGCTGAAATCCTTTCATCCAGTCATGCCCTTGACATTCACTGTGGTCGGCGTGGGTTAGGTTCTTCAGGAGCTTGCAGAGCTCAGGAGGAATGAGGACCCACAGCACCGCACCTTGGTCTCCCCATCACGTTTCAGCACCTGAGCTTCTTGGCACTTGAGGCTGAGAGGCTGAGAAGCTGAGAAAGCCACCCCTTGCTCAGATTTCCAAGGGACAGGCTCCACTCAGAGAGCTGGCCCAAGTGTTTTAAGAAGGCAGTTCCCTGCCAGCGCCCAGGGAACCGGTTCCCGACTGGTATGACATGGGCTACTGTCACTTTTCTCACAAAGGAGCAGGGACTCTGGCTTCTGAATGGTTGCGTGCCCTTTTGGCTGGAGCAGTACAGGAAATTCACCTTCCTTTTTCTTGCTTTAATTTTCTGTGGTTTTGATTTATTTATTTTAATGTGAGAGATATTGCGCAACGTTGGGCAATACCTTCCTAGCTATGTCACTGTTCTTGCCAGTTAACATTATTAAGGCTGCTGCTAATTTCTTCCCTCTGTCACGCATTCCTGCCTCTTTCAGAGGTGAGGTAGGGGTGGAGGCTTTCCCCAAGGAGCTGGCGCTGGTGCTGTGCAGAGCCGTGGGATCTGCCGGAGTATTTCAGTGGGGACTATTCACAACAGGCAGCTGCTCCATCAGCCAGCTACACGTCTCTCAAACATCTCCAGCGCAGCCAAAAATATACTTGTGGATCAATTCAGCTCCTACTGAGTTTGATGGAATGTTTTCCATTGATTTCTAATGAGACTTGGTGACAAACATTTCTGCACAGAAAGCCTGTCTCTAGCCTATGGGGAGGAGAAGCTAGTGTGTGGTTTCTCCTTTTCACATAGTGCTATTCCCCCAAATCTTGAAAACAAGTGATTATGTGGCCTGCACAGCAAAGGAGACCTGCCGGTCCACAGACTTTAACGTTGGCAGCGTCGGCTCCCCAGCCCCGTGACTGTAGCTATTCAGTATTATAACATTCAAAATAATTATACCTTTGAAATACTTCATTTGAAGTTGCAATGACTTTCTTTCATGAACTGTTTCTAATTATTGTACTTCAAGTGACAAATTAAATGTCATTTGAAGCAATTATACCAAATACTCAAAAAAATTATACATAGGTATGTCAATTAATATAATTAAGTCAAAAGTTACATTTCACAGCTGATTCAGCTTTTCCATTACAGCCTTGAAATTGCTCATGATTTGAAAGCAACATTTGAACAAATCTCTAGTAAACCTGAACACTAAAGGACTTATTTATTTTTATGCATTTATTAGACAAGTTGGGAAAAGCATGAGTGATCCTATGTGAATAAGAAGGCATAATATAGTATTCTTTTTCAGAAACTGTTTTTCTCCCCATTTAACTTCAATAATTTTGTTTGTCAAAGCTCTATAAAGGAACTCGTTGTTCCCGAGCCTCCACTCTTTTTTTGTGGAAAAAGCAAACAAACATATTCTAAAGGGATTTATATGTTGGTTTTGGTTTCACAATGGATATAATGTAAAGATTGAAGTGAGGCAACAGCACGCTAACTCGCTGCTTTCTAAATAGCCCCTGAAACACTGCTACCCTTGCTTGAACCACTTGATTAGTGGGAATCTGGGGTCAGTAGTCTTCTCTTCCTTAGAAAGAAAAACAGGTTGTGAAGCCTGGTATCAGTGATGTGAAAAGCTCTCCTCCTCTCAACACAGGCAGACCAAAGGGGTACACCTTCTTTGCTTATTGCTCTGAGAGTCCTCAGTGTACTTCGGTGTGCTTCTCTGTCTTGTATTTACGCTTCTCAGGCTTTCTTGACTGCCACAGAAACCACCTGGTTACGCATTTGCGCAACGTTGCCTTGAATGCAAGAGGGGTGATCAGTCCAGCCTTTAGCACATAACCGCCCCCAAACCATTTTTGCATGGCTGTATTCAGTGTTACTCGTAGAGAGCAGCCAATGCTACCCAGGGGACACCTGTACCTGACAAGTGATGCAAAAGCGCATGAGAAAAGCCCTGATACTGCACAGAGAGTGCAGAGAGTTGCCAGTAAGGAAATGCAAGGCAGCAGGTAGTCCCTCTCAGTCACCTGGGGAACGGCATTACAATCACTGGAAATGGCACAGGTCCCTGAAAACAGCACTAAAGGACTTTGCTTGCACAGGTAATTTTCTTCCAGTAGTTTTTTTTTTACAGCACTTTCAGTTACCAAGATAAAATCAACAATGGTGACACCAAATATAATCCAGTGTGACCTTTTCAAACCTCCTATGATTTCTAAGGTTTTCTTACACTATAATAATGCACCTGTGGACCAAAAAGCCTATCTACAGCTCTGAGAAAAAGCACTGCATGTTAACAAAATTAAGGGGAGGGAACATGAGCCATAGATAGAATCTAGAGTTCTTGAAAGGTGCTGAAATTACAGCGCAAGAGGCAGGTGGTACTCATTTATTCACAGATCAGATTCCACCTGTTTTGTCTTCTTTCCTTGCCGGTCAGTTTCTGTCATCAAAAATAAAAATAAAAATAATTTAAAAGGAATGTATGTTTTGCTCTTGCTTTCATATGAAAACATTACTCCCTCATGCTTTTTTAACGGATGAGTTACAATGTTTGACCTGTGGCTTGTAGACCAATGTGGGATGTAGGTGCTGAGAATACGGTAATAATGATGGCCATGGTGCAAATACCCCGATAGGTAAATACTCACAATGGGGAACCCAAAGACAAAATAAATGTTTGAGAAAACTAGCAGTGCAAGAAGCTGTGAAAGACCAGGGATTAATTACTGTGACATATACAATGTTGATAGCCAAAATTTCATGTTGCCACAGTGGTGATGTGAACACTTTAAACAATAAATGTAAGCTCATTTTTTAAATGTGCATGTCAAAAATGATTCATCTAGGTGTAAAATGAGAGAACTATGCCATTTGAAATGCTAATGAAGAAAAGTGCATGCATTTGGGTTTTCTGGAAAGCTGGCTGTGTTTGCAGTTGATTTTGAATTGTGCAAAGGAGGGAGGTCAAAAGACCCTTCTCCAAACAATCTGTTCAATGAATAATGATAAAATTTAGTGACTCCAGTATATGCTGAATAATACCTGGCCAGTTGAGAGATTCACAGTGAAAAAAGTGGAATGTGACACCTATGTTTATTTTATTAAAATCTTAAAAGTAACCAAATGTCAAAGAGAGAAAATAGAGCCATGTTATAATCAGGAAAAAAATAAAGCTTTAGAAAAATATCTCTGAAAACACAAAGGTATTGATATGCAAATTAGCATACTTTCATTAACAGGCAACTAGGATAAAGATTTTGTAATTAGTCTCTTGAGACTAATAGGATGTTCAGCTATCTCTTGGACGCATATTTCTCGTTATGATTTGCCACTGCTACTTAGAATTAAAAAAAAAATCCAAACAAAAAGAAGACCTCAGAAAGCAACATTCATAACCAGGAGTGTGACAAAATTAGCTTAAAGAGTAATTATTCATTAAAAATTAGGAAGCAATGAAAGGCAGAATTTCAAAAGGTATTTTGACATGCAGTTGCCCTTAAACACCTTGCACCAGTCCTGTGAAAAGTTGTTTCACTTCAGTAAGACAGTGAGAAAATATTTTGAATGGGCTTTTGGGATTCTGTGAATCTAGGGCCTGATCTTCATTTGGGCTGATAATACCCCAGTGAAGACAAGTAATGAAATCAGCAGCAGAAAAGCGTCAGCATTCATGATGCTACACTCATCACTTGACAGCCTAGGGAGAATTCAGATGCTTCTCTGTTTATAATGAAATGTCTTTTTATTATCATGCCATTGTTTCAGTTCCAACTGAATGGCAAATGTGTGCCTAGAATTCATATATATTTTTTTTTTGTGTATTTTTTTAATTGACAGTATGCTGATTTGGTTGATAGAAACTTGAGAAAATAGCTCATCTCTGATAAAGAACAGCCAGAAAGCTGGGGCATGGCTTTGCTAAGTTATACACTCACTTATTCTAATGGCAGACACAACAAAAATCAGTTAAAAAAATATAAATAGGTACATCAGCCTCCCCACCATGATTTATTTTCCATAATTTAAGAATAGCAGAACATGGTTTAGCATTCACAGTCTTTTCCATCTATCTGCCAGCCATTAGCAAAGGCTTTCGTTAGTGTGACCCCCTAAAATTCAAAGTAGGCAAGGGGTTCTGGGTGACATTTCACATGACGGGAAGTTCTTCACAGATGTGATATCAGAAAGGTCTAGCAAGCAAATCTGAAAACAGCAGGAGCAAACTACCTAACTCTTCTCAGTCTTGCTCTTGCTAGTCAAAGCATTCACGTTGAAGTAGTCCACAGCTGATTTTTATTCACCAAGTTCCTAATACTACACTAAGCTGCCTCTACATTAGTCTGCCAGGGCAAAAGCAGCCTTTTGGTTGGTGAAACTTCACAGAACAGGATTAAAGCACTTTACTTGTCCTTGGATCCTCCCCACTATTTTTGCTTCCTAACCAGGTAGGTGTTGTATGTGTAAGAATAACTAAATCAAATACGTGTGAATGAAATTATAATGGTGACTGAAATTAACTAGAATGTCTGACAATATTAGTCCATCTACAAACAGATCCTCTTTCTCATAATATTTATTGAGGCATTTTATCAAGTCTGAACTTTGTTCCTCCTTGTTGAAAACCCAATGGACTGAGTTTCATTCCCATCTTCTGTCTTGTTTTAATGATACCTGTTAGTTATAGGTTACTTTGTAAACATTTAATTAAGCCTAGAAATAGTCCTACATAACAGGACATATTTCCTTGTCCCTATCTGGGAGATGATAAGAATCTAAAGTATAGATACCACAAGCAAGTTGTCCATGAAATCAGGGCACATAATTGTGATTGCCAAGCGCATCTTTCATGCCAAATTAGATTCTCAGTCGTGCCTACATGGAGTGGGTAAAATACTGAAAAATAAACCTCAGGAAAATATTTCACAAATATTACTTTCAGTTTTATAAAACTTTTCAGTTGATAAGTTGAATGGCCCATGCAAAATATTGTACCATTACCTGAATAAACTCCTTAATAAGAAGCTTGACTAGCATATTTCATTAATACGTTCTATAAGATGATTAGCCATGAAAGGAAAGTTTAGCCATCTCTCCCTCAGATATCTTATTTATAAAACACATCAAACGTATACCACACATACGGACACCAGTACAAAGCTAAGGTTGCTTAATCAGAGCTTTCTTGACGTTCAGTGTAAACATGCTACTAAAATTCTTCCTTCTGGTGCTGCTAGTGAGGTGCACATACATTTCTTCTTCAAAAAATTATTCAGGGTATGTTTACCAAATCTCTAACTGGTACAACTGTCAAAGTACAAGATTTTTCCAGTGTCCTCACTGCTCTTCCCCAGGCTGACTGTGTGAGTGAGTGATATTCTACCCTAGGCCCATAATTGCCTGGCCAATACTGTTTCGTAGTGAATTTCAATGACTGAAGTATAAAGAGTGGGGTATAATGATATTCTGATGGACCGTTACCTGTGGCAATAGTCATGATTACTTGGACAAAGCACAGGCATCAGCAATAGTAGTCTTTCCTTGTACCTGTTTTAAATGTTAAGTGCCTTTTCATCCTTATAGTAAACCAAACTGATTTAATACGAGCAACTTTCATAACAGAAGAACCAAAAAGGTATGTAAATGTAAAAGTCTTATCTCCTGTCAGTCTTAAAAAATAATCTATTATCTGAGTTGCTCTGAAATTCTGATTTATTCCAGTTCTCTGCATCCCAATGGATTTTTCAGATATTGATTTGAATATGACTGCACACAATTAAAACAAATTATTTCCCAAGAGTCTATGAAGCTATTTACCATTTTACCTCAATAGCTAACTGCCACAATTTACCAGTCCAGAGCCTTGCAATTTTTTCATTTGTTAAATGCATTGAAACAATTATTTTTGTTTCAGTTGTCAGCTGTGAAGCTGATATATATTTCTTTCTTCCTTGATATTGTGCATTTGTTCTGTTATGTGTTAAATGATAACTGCCATTTTGTATTAAAATCCTTTTCTTCTTTGGCCTTTAAAGTCTACTTTCCCACACAGACTCAACAACAAGTTTCCAAACAGTCTTCCTTAATTATAAAGACAATCAAGCAAACACTGAGAGTGATTTGAACTTAATATGGACATAAAGAGAGTAAGATGTAGGCATAAAGAAAGAGAAACAGGTATAAGTTCAACAGAGAAAAACAGTTCCTGGGCACTTAGCCCAAAGCAACTAAACCATTGCTTCTTGAGAGCTTTTAAGTGTGTATCAGCCTTATGAAAGATGACGTGGGACTCAGATCTTTCAAATGATCACCTAGCCTGAGTTTAAATGTTAGTTAACTCAGAACCAATCTTTCTAAGCTTTCTGCTTACTAGTAGAGGTGGATGCCTTTGAAAGTCTTCAAAGGGAAAGTATCTTTTATAAAAGCAGTAGACAGTTATTCACTTTTGAAGGTCTCGAAGTCAAGAAGCCTTAGCGTCTCTGTGAGTCAGTTCAAAGCTCCTATAAAATAAGTAACAGTAAGCTCAGGATTTCCCAGCAGGAACCTCTGCCTGCTCGGGATTCAGACTGCTGAGTTCTCTAGACAGTAAGCATGTATCTTATGATGCTGTAACTTAAGTTCAAAGGCTCAGAAGAAGGAAAGAGGAGAGGTGAGTCCACCTGGCACAGATGGATGATAGGATATTTAGACAGCAATTCTAATCAAATGGAAGAAAGCTTTAAATTCGACTCGGTGAGGATGGGGGATAAATATCCATGGAGAACCAAAAGGTATATTTCTACACACAGAAATGGAGTAGGAAAAGGAGGAAGTAGGAAACTACAGTAGACATAATTGAGACAAGAGGAAGAATAATGGGGAAAACAAGTATGTTTATGCACAAATGTCAGGAGTATGAAAGCTAACAGAAAGAACTACAAGCTTTAGAGCTATGATAAAGCTATGATATACATGACACGAAGACTTGGTCATAGAGAACACTAGAACTGTTGCAGAAAAGCATGGCTTGCTTAATAAATACAGATAGAATAAGTGGGAGGGAACACTATGGCATCTAATTCAAGAAGATACAAGAAGAAAACTTGCTGAAAATCTCTTTGTAAAGGCAAATCATTAAAAGAGGAGAGTTATTTAGGTAAATGTCCACCATGGATCACCTAATCAAAAAGTTTTTCTATTTTAAACAGCTAGAGAAAGCATATTAAGGGTAGTAGCTGGAAGTAATGGGAAGCTGTGTCAACACTGGTCTATAGGAAAGGCATTATAGAACTAGATAAACCATCCTGCAAACTCTTAGGAAAAAAAAACAAAGCTAAAACCAAACAACAAATAAAATAGAGATAAATTCTACTTCAAAGTTGTAAGATCTTATCAGAATCACAGTAACACCCTAAAAAATGGGGAGGAAGGTTTTGATACTCTCCTTCTTATGCAGAAAAAAAATGGAGATACTGGCCAGTAGGGCAAGCAAGACTTACAGCTGCCCCAGTGCATGTTAAGCTGCATTCCCATTTAATATATATCTCAAGGTAGGAATAAGCTACATTATTCTTGCTTATGTGTGCATACAGTGCATGGTTCTCAAATTACATTGAAAAGAAAATGTACTTCAACGTCTGTCTCTGTATAGGTTGGATCTCAAAAACATCTGTAGATATGAAAGGTAAATAATGCAACAGACAACAGTCAATCAATAGCCTCATTAAAGTAATTGCTGTGTTTAAACAGGAAATCTTTTGTGGTATTTTTATACTCTGTGTGGTCCCCACTGAGAAAGGAAGTATATGTGTGTACACATACGTGTGTATATATAATTTCAGTTCAAGAATTTTGTTCAGGGAAAAGGATGGCTGGAGAATGTGACTATTTTAAATGATTGGGTCCTAACTCTAAAATTATCCTGCCACCTGTATGGTTCACCTCAGACTTATGAGTCTGCAGAGTTCTCCTTCACTTTGCTGCAAAAGCCTAAATACAGGATTGTGATGAGATGATTGGTCAGAAATAGTGAGGAAAAATAGTTTTGCTGAAAATTATAATGGAGAAATAAAACCATTATTGTCAAGAAAATTAAGTGTTGGAAAAGCAGAAAAGTAATGATATATTAAAAAGAAAAAGAAAGAAAAAAGAAAAAGAAAGAAAGAAAGAAAGAAACAAACAAACAAACAACAGAAAAAAACCCCACATCAAGACTTGTAGGTAGCGCTTCTTAATAAGGTAATGTGAAAATTAGTGCACAATCTGCTCAATGTCCAAGTGGAGACCAGTAACAAATGGCCTTCTTCAGGGGCGGTATTGGGACCAGTGCTGTTTAACATCTTTGTCAGCGACATGGACAGTGCAATCCAGTGCACCCTCAGCAAGTTTTCTGATGACACCAAGCTGTGTGGTGCGGTCAACATGCTGGAGGGAAAGAATGCCATCTGGAGGGACCTGGGCAGGCTTGAGAGGCGGGCCGTGCAAACCTCATGAAGTTCAACCAGGCCAAGTGGAAGGTCCTGCAAATGGCTTGGGGCAATCCCAAGCAAAAATACAGACTGGACAGAGAATGGATAGAGAGAAGCCCTGAGGAGAATGGCTTTGGGGGTGTTGGTGGATGAGAAGCTCAACGTGAGCCGGCAATGTGCTCTCACAGCCCAGAAAGCCATCTGCATCTGGGCTGCATAAAAAGGAACTTGGCCAGCAGGTTGAGGGAGGTGATTCTACCCCTCTGCTCTCGTGAGACCCCACCTGGAGTACTGTGTCCAGCACTGGAGCCCCCAACGTAACAAGGACGTGGACCTGTTGGAACATGTCCAGAGAAGGGCCACAAAGATGATCCAAGGGCTGGAGCACCTATGAAGACAGGCTGAGAGACTTGGGGTTGTTCAGCCTGGAGAAAAGAAGGCTCCAGGGAGACCTTATAGCCCCTTCCAGTACTTCAAGGGGGCCTACAGGAAGGATGGGGAGGGACTCTTTATCAGGGAGTGCTGTGATAGGATGAAGGGTAACAGTTTTAAACTGGAAAAAGGTAGCTTTATATTAGATATTAGGAAGAAATTCTTTACTGTGAGGGTGGTGAGACACTGGAACAGGTTGCCCAGAGAAGTTGTGAATGCTTCAGCCCTGGAGGTGTTCAAGGCCAGGCTGGATGGGGCTTTAAGTAACCCGATCTAATGGATTATGTCCTTGGCCATGGCAGGGGGATTGCAACTAGACGATCTTTAAGATCCCTTACAACTCAAACTGTTCTATGATTCTATGTGAGGTCAGGCTCGCATCATGCTGTACAATGGTGAACTGCCCGAAAATAAACAAATAAGAGGGAGTAATCATACAGGCAGACTTACATGGCTGCATTAGTTACTTGTGGTGAACTGAATGTTTTTTAAAGCATCGCCTAAAAAGTAGGAACAAATCCAATGAAGGCCAAACAAATAATGGGGATAACATATCAAGTTAAAAACCAGAAAGATGAAAAGTAGAAAGTACAAAATCTTTTCATCTTTTTGATTAAGAATTTTTTTGTACCAGAAATAAGAGGAAAACAAAAAGGAAGTAACTATCTAGTCCCACATCAAAAATTATAACACCGCGTGACGCATCATTTAAAGAAAAAGAACAGAAACTGAAAATCAGATTTATTCTTAATTAGATAAGTAATAAACACTGTCGTCTCAGAGAGGAATGCAGTCAAGAGTTCAAAAAGACCCAAAAAATTACTGCTTTCCACCCCATGGCTTGTGATAAAATTGTTGACTACAATATATTTCATCCATGGTAATTTTGAACATAGATAAAAATGAGGCCAATGAGAACAAATAACTGTGTTGCCACAGCACAGTACTTCCTTGAGATTGATACCATGGGCTAGAGACAACCAAAATTAAGAGATTTTAGGTAAGATAGTTGTGTTAAACTCAGCAGGCCCTAATGGGTCACTGGAGAGCACTTCAACAAGGCCTTGGAGCAGTCTCTGAGACATTGACCATTATCTTTCAAGGGGAGGATAAGGTAAGGAGAAGTCCCAGAAGACAGGAGAAAAGCAAGCAATATGCCTGTTTTTAAAAAAGTTATCATGGTAGGCCTCAGGAATTACAGACTGGTGAAATTCAAAACCCTAGAGAATTTTGGAACAAATTGTTGGAAATGATTGGCAAGTGACCTAGAAGGTAGCAAAGTGATTAAAGCAGCCAATGTCGATATAGCAAGAATAGATCATACAAGCAGAACTTCTTTTTTTCAATGAGTTAACTGGCCTAACTGATATGATGGAAGGCACAGATCTCAATTTAAGAAGGCTTTTGACATTGTCTTATGCGTCTTCCCCATATGCAAGCTAAAGAATGATTTCCTACATTTAATCTGTATCAGGTGCATTTATGATTGATCATAAAATAGCTTGGGATGGTGTGTGTGTTGGGGGTGGGGAGGTAGGTCATTGGGTAATCTATTATATACCAGTTCTAGTAAATGCTGTCAGCTAGATTTTGGAAAAAAAGAATTCACATATAAAATTGAAGTATGACACCCCTTCCAAAAGAAAAACATCAGGTGAAAGAACAAAAGTATTCAGAAGACAAAAAATTGAAATTACCTCCACAAATCCACAATTTGAAATTCTGTTAAGACAAGTACAAAGAATTTGTACTTACAACTTTGTACTGTTCGCAGTGTAGCAGAAAGATCTGAGGCTTGTAATAACCCACAAACTAAACATAAGTCAACACAATGTCATGGTAAAAAAAAAGTATCTATCTATCTTCCTTGAGTGAGTTAAGAGAAATGCTGAATGTCAGATATGAGAGAGCTGTTCTATTTGATGTGGCCAGTGACCCCAGGGACGAAACTGCTGAAATAGCACATCCAGCATTGGACTTTCATAAATGCACGAAAGTGCAACATAGAGATCTCTGAAAAAGCAGCGGCAAACAAAAGCTTAGAAAACACGACACACAAAGAAAAGTGGTGGGAGAGACAGCTGAGTCTCAAAAGAAGCCTGATGCAACATGGCAGGAAAGGCTTCAGCCATAAAGGAGGCTGGCAAGGGGATAGCGATCCCTTATTTTGCATGGCCCTAGAGGGAGGGGTGACGAGAGATCTTCAGCAGAGAAGATAAACGAAATATACCAAGAGACCAAAATGCTCTTCTCGGTATCTGAGAGAGAGGCCCTGGTAACCAAATGGGTCTATAGACTCTCCATCACTGGAGACAGACATCTGTCAAAAATTATTTGTGTTTTCTTGTCCTCCTATGTCCTCCTGCTTCAATGTGGGAAATTGAACTAGGTGATTTTTCTTTTTTTTTTTTTTTTTTAGATGTAGATCACAGCTTTTTTTGAGCTGCATCTAATCACAGACGTGCGTGTGAAGCACACTACACCCCAAGGCCTTCAGTTCTTTACCACTTCAGCTGGGAACCTGGAACAAGGTCTCTGCTGTTCCTTTCTCTCTGTGCCTCTGCTTCTCTCCCCCTGCAGCTGAGCAGAGGGTGGGGGGCTGTTGATCACCTGCTTTCTGTCCTTGCTTGATGTCTTGGGGTCCCCAGTTTGGAAGGAGCCTTTCAGCCTGAATCTCTATGATTCTTGTTATAAGTTTGCTTTGAAAACAAATTAACAAGAACTGTGCGATCACTTCACTGAGTGATTGACCGTGTCCCGCAGTACACAGCCATCTTTATGCTATTGTGTGTGCTTGTGTGGCGGGGAGAACAGAGCATTATTCAATTTTGCCTCAGAAGAAACAGTGTGACGTATTGAGTTATCAATATTTCCTGCCAGAAGATAAAAGTTTCCACAGGATGCTTTCTCTTCAAGCTATGACCCTCCTTAGTCTTTGTGATCTTGCCTTTCTTTCTATGAAAGAAAAAAAACACTGCCCAATTGAAACTACTGTGCCAAGCACATCCAGTGTCGGTGGTCTATGAAAGCCTGGTTGTCCTTGAGTCGCATTTACGGACATCTTATCTGCTGGCTATTTACATTGGCACATTAGCATGAATAAATGGAGTGTGGCTGCAGACTCGTGACACCGCTTCTGTGTTTTATGCTTTATACGTTTGCAGAAGCACTTTCCTTCAGTCTTATTGTCATTAAGCTTTTTATATGTATATATGTGTGTGTTTGTGTATTTGTCCAGCCTCTCCTGCCTTGCTGTTACTTCAGTTTATTAATAATTCAGGCTTTTCAAACGGCCTCGTACTTGATAAATCCCTCCCCCTTTATTTGAGGATGATAAATTAAGCTATTTAAAGAATGACTCATTACAAGCATATATCCTGTTGGTGCCACCACCCTCCTACACATAATAATTATTGAAGTTTGCAATGTGAGGCACAGTCAGCACTTTCCAAGCAGGGTATCAGTGCTGGCGGTTGCAGTGCCTGAATACCTTACTGGCACTGGTTACCCATGGCAACTAAAATGATCTATTTGCGGCGATAATGGTTTGTTGTTCTGTTTGATAGTTTTGCTGTATTCCTTCCTGTTTCAATTTCAACAGGAATCTATAGATTTTAAAAATTCATTTTAAAACACAGAACAGTGAACAAAATTTCACTCTTGGTGTTTGTGCAAATACGTAGTAACAGGAAGAAAACATCATCTCGTTGCAGATTTTATCACTGTAACAAATCCCCCTGCGTCTAAACTAATGAAATTAAATCATTCCACCTTGTCTATAAATGTATCATGTTATTGTTTATTGGTAAGCACTCACCCTGGAGGTTTTGGCAAGTGTAAGAAAGTAGGAAAGCACACCATGATTTCTACTTACTGCATATCCATTATTTGCAGATCATCATGGTGTCTTATTGTCATTAATAGTGTTTTAAGCAAACTATCTCAAAGGTAGGGAAGATAATCCCTTGCTTCTAAGCTGTTAACAAAAACTTATTTGGATATAACACACAATTTGATTTGTAAGCTAATGAACATTTTCCCCACTACAAGCAGTTGATAATTGGCAAGTATTTTTAATTGGCAATGCTGAACTGCAAATATTTTGGACTGCTCAATCAAACTCAGTGTAACCATGATGTCTTTTGGCAGCTTTTTATACCATAGCATGCTTAAGACCAGAATCTCTCCCTCTCCCTCCCTCAGCTGTTAGATAACGAATAGTGGAAACGAAAGTAGAAATACCTCAGAATGACCTTCTTTTTACATAGCTAATTAACAGCAAGAGCATGACAGCTGGGCAGGACACCGCCTTTTGGATGGGAGCACCACGCTGTCCCTCCATCTCTGAACAGCTGTGCCAGCTGGTGATGACCCTGCCCGGGGAAGGGCCCTCCGTCTTCTCTTCTCTGAGGTGTCTGAGAACTGCAAAAAGACGTTTCAGTCCCTCCAGCATCTTCCCTCTTTTAAAGATCCTTACAAGTGTCATTGTAGATCTAAAGCCTCTTTTCTCATGGTGGCATCAACAGTCAGCAATTTTAGGCATATCTGCCCTCGTTTGGTGACTGTGCTGCCACCCTATCGCCTGCTGATCCAGCCTGAGGTTATTTCTGGTTCTTGTACAAAGGCAAAATGATGTCCTTCACATCCAACCTATGCAACAGCCAGCCCTTTATCTTGGGAATCAAATGTGATTGCTTATAGAGTCAGATAAAAATTTTACTATATGTTTAGGGTATACTGATGTGAATTTAAGATTCATTTTGTCAGTTGAGGGTCATAGAGCGTAGGGAAAAACTTTTGAGGATTTTCTTGTCCATTTTATTGCCAAAGTCTCCTTCAAATTAAGGGTATAAATCCTGATGCCCTTAAGCTGGTAAAATTTAGTGAAGAAAATGGGATTTAGTCCAACTATGATCTAAATAAGGTACTCAAAATTTGGCCTTATGGCAGAGAAGCTGCTTTCTGTGGGTTGTGGTTAGGGCTGTGGGTTGTGATTAGAGTTTACTATATTCTAGCTAGGCTTACCAAGCTTTCCCATAGTCCAAACATCCACAGTCCTGAGGAATTTAATTCATCCTTTCATAAGACAGCAATGTAAAATTCAGGAAGCCTACATACTATTATCCCTGAAATAAAAAGTCTTCTCAGCATTATTTTTAGTTGGGTGTCCCAGAGAAACCAGCTGTTCCCAGGGAGATACAAAGCAAACAAAGTGTCTTCAAGATGGGGGGATAAAAAACTTTGTGATGGAAGTTTGGGTTTCTTTTTTGTGAGAAGAGGAAAAAAAGCTGATGTTTAGGCCACAATATATCAATATTCATGCAGTTTCAAGATTAGACTTTCCCCACACGCAATCATCATCTTTTTCTTAAAACCTTTTTGTAAGGATTTAATTCTTTAATTTTGTGAGAAACTGGAAGATCTGTTCCTCTGTCAATGTTTCTACCTTAATAAATAAAATGTAGGGAGTCCAGCTTTAGTTGTAGAGAATCCTGTGCTATTACTTATGTCAGAAAAAAGCTCATGGAAAATGCTGCTATTCTGATTTACTACCATTTTACACCAATCTTCTCCTCACTTTGCTCCAGCATGATCAATAGCCTGAAGCGTACAAGAAAAGCCATATTATACTAGGCTCTATTCTACCCATTTTAAACCCACTGCAATGGTAATTTGATTATGCTGGGGCTGAGATCAATCTAAACTCTGCTGCAGAACACAGATCATCAATTTTGATTTCACTGACCAAGCGTCTTCTCTACTGGGAAGCTTTATGAATGATGGACCACATCAATGAACGCTTGCTCTGAGAATTGCTCCATATGTTGTAGCACAGGGATGATTCACCTCATTCATTCAAGGACTGCTTGAGTGAAGGGAAAGAATGGTAAGATGGTTGGTCATATATCAGAGAGATTTTGTGTATTATAATTTGCCAGCTCACAGGCATGGTATTTCTGTGTACTGGGTATCCCAATGAAATAGGATCACTGACACCCAAATGACTGGGGGAAACTAGTGGCTTTTGCAGACACTAGGGAATGTAGATTTTACTGTCACCAGTACAAGCTCTGATTCTTATGTCCCAGGCCTTTTTATTCTTGTTTGAAATCAGCCTCACTTTTGTCCCTGGGAAAGTCATGGAAAGCTAGAAAGCAGCTTTGCAGAAAAAGATCTGGGAGTCCTGGTCATCAGCAAGTTAAGCAGGAGTCAGCAGGACGCCCTCGCAGCAAAGGCAGCCATCTACATCCTGGGCTGCATCAGCAAGTGTCGTCCACAACTGCGAGGTAGTTATCTTGCCCCTCTAGCACTTGAGACACCGCATCTGGATGTTGTGTCCTGTTTGCAGCTCCTCAGCAAAAGAAAAGTGTTGCCACGGTGGAGCAAGGCCAGTGAAAGACCACCAAGCTGGAGCACACAGAGTATGAGGAGCTGCAGAGGGAACTGGGTTTGCTCGGGCTTAAGAAGAGATGGCCAAGAGGCATCTTGTGGCTGTCTGCAACAGTCTATTGGGAGCACATAGGAAAGACAGAGCCAGAGCTCTGATACCTGAGCATCCTGCTGTACTGGATTTGGTACGAGCAGGAGGTGGGACTGGGGGTCCCTCCAGGGTCCCTCCCTTCCAACCTATGCAATGCTGCGATTGTCACATACATCGCTCTGTTTTGTGGCAATGATGATGTGTTCCTTTTTCACCACAAAAATTTATTACAACCCAGAGCCTTTCACAAGGCTGTGTAACACTGTCTCCCACGCAGACTACATTACACTTTCCATTCTTACAACAATTTGCATATCTTAGTCTACATCTGCACTAGGTAACTCAGCAGTTGCAGGCCGTGCTCTGTCCCTGAGTCCAGCTGCCACACACAGTCCCCAGCCAGACTTTCAGCTCTCTTAGCCTCCTGAATTGGCAGATGACACCCGTACTTCTCTTTGGCAGTTTTTGGCTCCTGAGTCCTTCCTGGGAGTTGTCTGGCTGAGTGCAAGTCGGCCTGGGCCAAAACTGTACAAGGACCCGAGTTAACAATAATACAAATGACCAAGTCCCAGCACCTGTACCATAAACAGAACAGGTTTTAAAAACTTGGCTTCTCCAGATTGGTGTGCAAAGGAGGATAAGGGGTCCATTTTACCACTTGAAAGAGTGAGACATCTACTGAAAACGATGCTAAGTATAAAAAAAGTGCACCCACCACACAAAACTGATACAGGTATCCCTGGTAACTGGTTGTGTGTGGTGGTTTGTTGGTTTTTTTTTTTGTTGTTTTTGTATTTGAATTTTTTTAAGCAAACAGATGTGCATTGCTAAGACAGTCTCTGTAGATATTGTCCTCTGGAACTTTTTCTTTATCTTGCTCCTCCTTGCTGACTTATTCTATGTATAGAACGCTGCTTGAATTAGGAACACAGTACTGTTAACATCCAAATTATGTGATTATTCAGGTTGCTCAAAATACACAGAAAGTGACCTGCAGGGAGACACCTGTAGACTAAAGTAGGTATACAAAAGGTTATTTCAAGGTTTCTCACATACACAGCTGAAACTGTGTTGCACAAAAGTGAATTCTAGGGGAAAAATATGGAAAATTATGTTACTGAGACATCATTATCTTTCCACATTGCTGGTAAACTGACAGGGTAAAGAAGGAAATACAGCAAAGCTCATCATGTTTTGGGAGACATTATTAAATTAAGATGCAACTTGAGCAATAATTAATTAATGCAATGCGGAACATATAGGGTGGAGATCTCAAAACAACTCAGCATCAGCTTGACTTTGTTCTGATTGAAGTCAAATTGACTTGTTCCCAATGACGTCAATGGGAGCAGAGCTAGATCAGTACTGAGTATTTCTAACAACCCAATCTTTAATATGCGTTGGCCCAAATTGTCAAGAATCATTTGTGGTTTGGGGTGTCCAACATAAAGCACCATAATAAGGTCCTCTTTCTGAGATAGCTGTTCAGCATTAAGATTACCTGTCTCAGTAGAATTCTGGTAACCAAAAATCACAAATCAAATTTAAACAGTAAAATCTTAGCAAAGTATTTGCCATAGTGCCTCCCAGTATCTGAGATAAACTGAAATTATATTTGTGTTCAGTTCAAGGAACTGAAGTGCTTTGATTTTCAATAGCCTTCAACAATGTATTTTGTTTTGATTCTTTCATTTCTCTCATGGAAAATTACAATTTCTGCAGAAATTGCTTTTTCTTTTGAAGTGATTTTTCTTAGCAAAATTCCCAAGCAGCTCTATTAATTAGACATGCTCAATCACACCAAGGAATATCAACATGTATTACAAGTGCCCTTGAAGTCAACATAGAGAGTAAGTTATTTTTTAAATCAAGTAAATGTTTTTTTCCTTTCATTGCAGTGACATTCAATACATACTGGATAGTCACCGTCTTCAGGGCAGATCTGATTCCTTCCCTACATGTTACCCAGCCATAGGAGATCGCCCCCTCCCAGCTTCTTCAGACTTACCCTTTCAATTTTCAGAAAAACCCTCAGCTTGACTTTGCACTGCATTCTCAGCCAGTGTAAACGGACTGATCAAACTATGACCTCTTATGTGTAAAATGACTTGTTTATTGTTCTCATTTGGAATCTGTGCTCTAGTGCAGGGTCCCACTGACTTCTCATGGCAGTCACAGGAATAGGTACACAAATGAAGCACGGTGCACTGCACAATGCTTCACAGGGGCTTTGAAAAAGCCATGCATACCAGCATTTATGTCTCTTTACAAGGTACAGAAAAACCTTTCTTTTAGCCCTCCTCCATACTCCTAATTCAATGAAAGATCCATCCAAAACTTAAATCCTCAAGCCATAACCATGAAATAATGCTTATATTAAGCAGTTGATGCCCACTCAATATTGTCCTCTCATGTGAAATACAAGTTTCAAGAGAGCAAAATATGTTTGCAATGGGGGAGATTCCATTCCATTCCTCTGCTCCATCCAGCAATGGAAGCTTTTGTCCCATGTACTGAATTTGTTACCCTTATTGTTAGCTGTATTTCAGCTTTGTTCTTACTTGATAAGAAAACAAGCGACTGATGTGACTACATGTGTCCTAATCCCATGACACTTCAAAATGCAAGTCACGCAACATGTATTATAGGTGCAAGATTGTCTCTGGATATTTTTGTGCCTCTTACATGGCCCCACAAAAAGGTTTTTGATCTTTCCAAAAAAGCAGCTTTATCTACAAAGCATGTAGCAGCTCAAACAGCAGAGGGTGCTTTGTAAGCAAATACAAAACACTTGATCTAAAATTATTGCTGTAGATAGATCCTGCAGCTGTGTGGATGCTTTACTACCAGCTCTATTCATGAAGTGGCAGATTCAATGGCTCGCTGCTTATTAGAATTGTTTCAGATGCTCCAATAAATCTCCTGTGAAAACCACCCCCAAAATTCTACATATAGGGGACAAAAAACATAGATGTTTAATCATGGAGCTCCGTGTTTTTAAATAAGGTGAACAGTATGCTATGAAATAATGCATTATTCATAGATTCATACTGTTTCAAAAGCTTAATAAAGAATTTGATTAATAGTCCAGGCACATGTCCCGCATATTTATACCCTGGTATGCATACAAATGTGATGTATAACATTAGATACTTGTAATATCCTCTTGTCTTTTATGCTTTTTAAGCAGTTACGATGCAGAGCAGTTGAGTCAAATTGCAAAACAAAGCCAAGCACAACCAAATTGTTATCATTCTGCGAAGCGGGTGGGTGGTCATCCTTCACAAGGAGTTCTATTTCACCACCATTGTGATGATTTGGAACAGTGTGGGGGAAAAAAAAAAAAAAAGATGCTTGCATGACCAGAGCTGCATATTATGAATGAGCTGTGATCATAGGATACCATCTAAAGTATAAAAATGAATCTTCATGCAAAATGAAAAAAAGCTGGTCTGCTCTGCACATCATAAAAATATTTAATCTTGTTGGCAACCTGCTGCCATGTAAGGCATTGAGCTACTCTACGCAGAGAGAGAACAGACTTGCTCCTAGGAAGTTGCAAGCTTTTGAGACAGTTGTGTAGGTACTAAGTAAAGGACTATACATACTAAGGAGTGCTATATGGAACTAGAACTAAAGATATGTGTTCTCCACAGGAACATGGGGACTGGTATTATCCCCAGTGTCATAATTGTGCTGACCCGTTTTAGAAATAAATCACAGCTTTGAGGAAACTCTTTTAAGAGAGGGAGATTTTTAGAATGCAAGTTTACATCTTACAATATTTGCTGCTGCCCATTCATCTGACTTCTCCACACTTCTTTCATATGTAGTTGACTAGGTCCACTTTTTTATAAACCTCCTTTGAGTTAATTTGCATTTTTTTCCTTTTCCTTTCTTTGAAAGTTTCACTTTCTCCTCTTTAATATTGTTGTAGACTGCTTCCACTGCATTTCTCTTCCAACAAGGGAAAGGGAAGTTCAGCACTGAGCAGAAAAGGATGGCGGTGTTTTCAGGCATGGAGGCAAAGGGGTGGGAAATGGAGGACTGGGTGAGGGAATCATTACATCTTTAGTGCTAACATTTATTACAGCTCTGCAATTACAGCTTTGAAACTACAATGACTTTCTCCAGCTGAGGATCTCATCCAGAAAGCTTTTGAAGGAAAGGTGGGAGAAACTAGGTTTTGTGCCCACCCATTTCACCTTGTTAAGGTGACAGAAGTAATGGATGGTATGTTGAGTAAAGAGCTTGAATGAAAGGAAAAACAGAAGATGTCAAAGACTTGGAGAAGCCTGTTTCAAAAGAAGCACTATAGAGTTGAATCACATGAATAGGAAAGACGGGAATAGGAAAGAAGAACAAAGGTGCTGAGGCAGAAGTACTGTCTGGCACGGTCTTTAGAAGACAGCAACAGGCAGATTCACTCAGGATGTCATTGGGGAAAAACAGTTACTGAGGCAGAAAGAACACCACAGAGTACAGAGAAATCCTGGGAAGTGAGTTCTCTCACATCCAAACTTTTTAAATGAAAGACTTCACTCATAGTCTCACATTCAGATTTCTTTTAAACTTCTGCTTGCAAGATCCATTTCTGCAATTGAATTTCCACTGAGTTGCAGCTTCTATCTACACATGCAACGACCACATCATGGCCCTTAGTTCAAGGACAACTGTTCAGGGCTACAGTGGACCATATAGATCAAACAACTTCAGGCAGGAATACACCCTCAGCACAACAGGTCTGAATTCCCAGCTCTATATTTTTGGAAGTGATAATAAATGCCTTCAAGTCCCCAACTTAAGTTATTCCATTGGTTGCTTTTCCTCATGAATAGAACTTTGTTTTACTTTTGTAGTCTGAACTCATCAATTTTTTTCCAGTCATCTATTGCGAGAAATCTCTTCTATAGTAGGTCCTCATAAGACAAAATGAAGCAACTTTTTTTTTTTTTAATTAGGGAAGCAAGAGATGTAAATCTTCCATTGTAAACATCTTTCATATGTGTATATACATATAAATATCGCTCTTTTCAACTCTTTCTGGTTAAATATAAGTTTTGAGAAGTTGATGAAGCACTGTCTGCAGTATTGCACCAATAGCATTTCCTTGTTCCTATTTTAAGTCCTCTCATTAGTACATTCCAAAATGTCGGCATACCTTGAGGGGTTCATATCCAATGGCTACAGCTCCTAAGGTCTTTTGAGCTTTGCTGCCCACCAGGATTCCATCTCCCATTGTAGAACCATGACACACTGTCTGTAATCAGCATTCCTGGGAAAAAAGCTTTCATTAATATGAAAGGGCCAAAGACAAAGGAAAGACTAGAGCAGGAAAATTTACTCATTAAATTTTTAAATTAAAAAAAAAATCAGAATAGTGCCTAAATTATAGTAAGAAGGAGGGAAAGGAGTAACGAGGCATCTTCTGCATTGGACTCCAGAGAACATGAATGGTAGAAAAGTAGAAGCAGTAGAAAGTGGTTTCTGTTATAAACAGAAATAAGAGACAATATACAGGTTTGTCTGGTTGGTAGACAGGGTGAAAAAGTGATACATAGCATGTCTACATTAGAGATGAACAGTGAGTACAAAAATTTGGGGAAGTTTCAAATGTAGAAAGCACTCCAGACTAAAATGAGAGGGAAGACCTAGCACTGAACCTATACTGTGGTGGTGGAAGGTCATCAACAGAGAAAGATGCTACGAGCAAAAAGGAGACATTACAGTAAAGGAGATATTACAACTCTTATAAATGCTGGGATTGAGGAGGAGGAAAGGCAAGGAGAAGAGCTAGGGAAATGAGCAATGACATGGATGGTAAAGGGAGGGAGGAAGCAGCGGGACACAAAGGCAGAGGAAAAAGCTTGTTATGGCAGGAGTCACCAGATGGCATTGTTACATATAGTCTTAAAGGTTATTTACCTTGGCATGTAAGCAAATTTATGTTTCAGGAAAAAAATGCTGTGTTTTAATTGTTATAAATGTGTACAGAAGGAGTCAGGAGTCATAGCAAGCAATGGAGCTAGAGACAATGTCAGAGATGGAAACTCTGGAGGAACTTGACAGGAAGGTTTGAATTTAAAGGAAAAAAAAAAAAGATTACTATCTCTTCACAGGTGACTTTGTTGATCCATGACTGATATATAGGCACAAGAACTGAGCTAGAACTACAAGCAGATCCCAGTTTTGTTTTGTTTCTTTTTTTTTTTTTTTTAAAGTAGTGAGATAATCTATAAGGCCCTGACAGCTCCTATCCTTCAGTAGAAACGTAATCTGATAATATCAGGAAGGACGTAAGGTCTGAAGACAAGAATCAAGTAAATGGAGAAGAAGAGTATGAAGTGGAAAAATCGCAACATTGGAAAAGGACAGGGAAAACATTAGATACAATCAATGGGTAGTGAAGCATATCTGCAAGCCAAGGCAGTCGATAGAACAGCAAATACAGAACAATAGAAAACGTACCATGCACAAAATACCACGTAGAAGTGATATGTAACCAAAATAAGGCAGTTACAACATTGGAGTGTTGTTTTGGTCTATTCTGAAAGTGCTACAATGTTTAGATAACACAAACTGCACTAGAAATATTTAAATAACACAAACTGCAAGGGAAGGGAATTGCTGGAGGGAGGGAAAGACAGAATTCTGAGTAGAGGGTGCAAGCAACATCTGCAACGCAAAGTACTTGCATTGCTGCTGAATGGCAGAATTTTGCTTCTGTAATAAAAACAAAACTATTCCATTTAATACCATTTCTCTCTGGTTTTCAAGCCCATTTCAGGGATTCCTGCTTCCTAAATTCTTGTGCATAGTCCAGTGATAGATTTGAATCACGTAAATAAAAAAAAAAAAAGAAAACAAACAAATGGCTTTTAAATGACTGCCCTCTTGCCAGAGAGCAAAATCCCTAATGAAGAAGTCCAAGAGACAGCCTCCGCGGCATGCTGCTTACTGTTCAGAAAGGAAGCTGGGGAGAGAGGATGTAAACAAGTGTATTCCCACCCTTCTCCGGGCAGAACATGCACCGTGTGTTCATTCCAGATTTCCCTCCTTCCCGTGGCCTGACCTTTATGACAAAACAAAAGTTCTTTGCAGTCTTGGCTGCTCATGGAGCTTCCCAGAGAAGCTTATCTATCACAACACAAGACTTTTGCTGAGAATATGCTTGAAACACCTGTATGTTCTGATACAATAAAAGTAAACTCCACTTACTTGCATATGGTAGTAAAAATCGTTCTCGGTGTAACCTTGGAACTGCTAAAATCAGACCTCTGCCCTCCTTTCTTGACAGGCAGCCTCCACTCCGAGGTCGAGCTGCAGCACAGAGTCATCCCAGGTGCCTACAGCTCTGCAGCCTGCCCTTCCCTTACAGCGAAACTGGGAGCCCAAAGGCTGATTACTAGCAGGGACAGCTAAGCTAAGCTCTACAGCTAGCTGGGTAGCAGCTTTGCAGGGTGATGTCCTGGAGCAGACTGTCCAGGATGCGTACACCTACCTCCACGGGCTGTGGGGACATCCCTGAGCTCCCTCAGCAGCACTTGATTTCCCACTATGGCCTAACTGATAGGGATCAGTCAGCCCACTAAGTCTCAAATCAGTCCTACCTTAAGCCTTTCAACCTACAAATGCCCCACAGCAAGTACTTGAAAATAGGGTAGAAGAATAGGAAGAAAGGGGAAGTCTTAAAGAGTTCAGGGTATCAGAGTTGAAGATAGTGAGCCTTTGGAAGATGAAAACAAGCTTGGTCAGGAGAGAAGGACCATGCAGGTTGCCCATGACAGGATGGGCTGCTCTCAGGGCAGATGGCCTGTCTTCATTGTGGTCCCACACTGCTCTGCTTGTCAGCTTCTCCTCTTAAAAGGAAGACTCTTCTGTGCTCAGCTAGATCTTATAACCACCTCCATACCTCTTTCCTATCCTCAGTCCTATTCCTCTTGCACTCATTGCATATTTAGGGACACGCACAACCCATAGGAAATCCAGGGCCCAACCCAGACAAATCTTAGCTGGTTTGAAAGCCCTCTCTTTGGCTACTCAGCTATGCCTAGCCCTCCTTCCCACTCTACTCTGCGAGTCCTCCCAGAGCTACCTGCTCTTAGGAGGGCCATGTTTTTAAATAGCATTAGCTATTTTCAGCTAATCAGGGCCTGCTCTACTTAAAAGCATATTACACCTGCTGGTATTTAAAGTAACTTTAAAAAAAGAAACAAAGCACTAATACATGCCCCTGCCCATCTGTTCTCACCTCTACATGGACTCACGGACCATTTAGCATTTCTTTCTGATATAACAAGTAAGAAGTTATCTTGTCAGGACAGAAGACTAAAAGCAACTGGCTCATACTCGGAGGCTCTTTTTTTGAAGGAAAAACATTTTTAACACTAACAAAACAGGCCGGTCAACAAAAATTGTGAGCAGCAGCTTATATTTCTCTAATAGTACTTTCCTAGGTCTGGATTCCGTCTCTTCATATTTTTGGTCTGTTTGGTTTAGCTGATCCCAGTTACATAACTGTTGTCTTTAGTCAGTAAACTTAAAGGTCAGTATAATATAACGTCAAAATCAGGATTATATCATGTGAAGGGGCAACATAACAAACTCATGTCTTTTGAGCTGGTGAGCCCATGTGATGTAGCTAACTAGTTCCCCCCACCATTTCCTATCTGTGGTTGTCCTGTGACTTGCATCTCACTGATACAAGCCAGAAGAGACGCATCTGTGCCACCACTCAGAGTTAATGCTTTGAGATGCCATTAGTTTCCAAGAAAGGAATGTTTTTCAGATTACTGGAAACTGGGGAAACAGGGTATGTAAAAAAAAAAAACAAGGGAAAAAACAAGGAACAATGGTTGCTAGGAAATTCAACAGAGTCAACAGGCATGGTCATGCTCTTTCAGCCCTCAAAAAATGTATCTGAATGAAGAACTGGATCTCTTCCAAACTAAAGTAATAGTAACAAGGTGGTACGATTATACATTGTAGAGACCACTTCCACTGTATGTGTTCCAGGGTGTCCAAGTACAAAAAATATTTTGTTTCAAAAAATAAAAAAGCCAACTGTATATTTTTAAAGAAGTAAAACAGGGAAAAGTCAGTGAAGAAGCTCCCAAGTGGCGCCAGAAACTCTCAAATCCTCTAGGCAAATGATAAAATTTCAGAAAAAAAAATTTGCAAAAAGTAATGTTCTGTACAAATTTAAGAATCTTTGCTTGAAAGGAGAAGTATCAGGATATGGGTAATTTCCCAGTTCTTCAAGAGGATCAATCCCGTATCACTTGCATTCTCACACAGGACAATATACCTTGGCTTATGAAAAGGAGATACTGATAGTTTAAGTAGCCTGTTGCTACGTAACTTTTGTTCACTTCTAGTCATCTGAAAATTTAGTCTCAGTTCACCTTAATTTTGGCACATGACTTTCAGACTTCTTAGAGTTTACTGGAATTTGCCTATGTGTTTAAAAGTTTTTCTCTATTAAGAAATAAAGCAGATTAGAGAGGCTCATTACTTTCTGTGAGTTTTAGAGTTCTTGATTTACTAGTAACAATTTATTCATTTGCCATTGAAATTTTAGAGATGGCCATGAGCAAACATGAGCACAGGAAGATGAAACTTAAAAGACAGACAGAGAACAGATCTTAAACAGACAGAACTCTAAAGATAAACTCAGTCACCATCATTGTCACTCACTTAGTTACTTTTTTGGGTAAAAATACCAGAACCATTTTTCCATGCGTAAAGCACCATTCATCTTCCAGCACAGACACAACACTGTCACATTATGATCTCCAAATCATTGCTGTTAATCAAGTTTAACATCACACTTGCTATCTTTCATGAAAGTTTGTCTGTGACTTTGTCCACTGAAGTTTATATTCCAAAAATGCTGTTTTGCATGTACCTAGGACAAATTCATAGCAAATGAAATCCTATTTTAACCTCTTACATGAGGGGACAGAATTACAGCTCTTCCACAACCGGGACAGAGTTCTTGTTGACTATGGTTTCCAAATGCCTCACTTAAAGCTGAGATAAATCACCTCATAGTAGGCCTATTTTGTTATTTGTTTGGGTGTGCATTCTAATATTTGCTTAGGCTAATGATTTGAAAATCTATAACGTATTGTCTGCCTGTGAAATTTTTAATGAATCAGCCTCAGATCACAGCTCTTGTTTTTGTTCTCTCTTATCAGGCGAGAGATGGAGTCCATGAAGGGAGATGATGACAATAAACTCTCTAGAACATACCAAGTTGGGTGATTCAGCAGAGTGTCTCCACACACTGTAATTAAAAGGCAGGCAGACACACATTTTCAATAATGTGAAGGAAAGTGTTTTCTAATTGCTGGGTTTTTTCCAATTGAAATACACTTGTTTAACCTATAAAGCAATCCATCCCTTCCTACCATTATGTGTCATCAGTGAATCTGAAGGTTTATTCAAACTTTGTGCTGTACTCCCCCGACCATTTCATACACAGAAGCTTTTAAAGCATGTGTTAGCGTTTTACAAAACTGTCTCAGAGAGTCTATACAGGCATTTTCAATATCTTTACTGAAAATTCAATTCAGAAAGGATGGACAAATCCATTTTAAATCCGGTCTGAGAGCCTTTAATGATTATAGATGAGAACCATGCTATCATCAAGTTCTATGTGGAGTATATGCATCTATTTACACCTCTCTATGTAGGCGGAGTGGTTTGTTCTCACATACCCTTGCAATGATACATTTACATACAGAGCCTACTCACAGTCCGTATCAACTCTGAAGCGCTTGGCACCACGTCGCATTATATTTAATGTTAACACTTATGTTAAGGAAGCATATACCAGGAATACAGAACAGTACTGTAAAAGCATTGCTTTATTTCAGTTTCTCTCCCTTGTCAGTTTGCAGTCACCATATTATTATTCTGTGCAGCGTAACACTAATTTCTATTAAATTTTAACTTTTTTTCTCTAGAGCATAATTAAGTCTTTTTTCTCCCTTGCTTTTATTTTGCTGATTCCCAGTGATCCAGTTGCTGTTTAGTCCTGGGAAGATGTCATTAATGTCATTACTGTGTGAAGATTTTTTTCATTCACTAGTATTTGTACACATGAACACATTTTGGGTTTGGACTCAGTCTAATGTTCTGGATCCACATATTTCATGACCTTTCCTGAAGCAACTGTGTTGGCTAAGTTAACTCAAGAACGCTTGTACTGATGCTGGTCAGGGGGGGACTTGAATTTTCAGCCGCTTTTCAGCAAAGGCCCAGAAAACAGTTTCTAGATGGAGATTAGGACCTGAAATTAAATCGGAAAAGGACAATCAGCACGAAGAGAAGTACACAATTATATTGATTTTTTTTTCCTCCCAAGTATAAAATAAACATTCAATTTAAACAAAGGGATTCTTTCAGCTGTAACTTTAAACAGTAGGCAAAAAAAGGAAAAGGATGAAGGGTTACCCAAGGAAGAAGAGAGTTCAGTACTCGCATTTTGACCTTCATTGATAGTACTTAGGTTTCAGCAATACTCTAACAGAGACTCCTCTTTTTTGAATATTTTTTCTTAGAGATGATTTTACAGAGGAAACCATGATGGAGCTTAAAATCTTAGTAAAAAGTATTCCCATTATTAAATATTTTCCCTATGATCAGTGTTGACTGAATAAAGCCTTAGCTTGTGGAGGAGCCTGCACAGAAGAAAATTTTGCTGCAGCTCATTTTGTTCTTAACTAATGAGGGGGCAAGAGAGCTTGTCTGTATGATAAGTCCACTTAGTTAGTGACATTCAGGTCCAGGCTTTTATTGAAACAGCCCCAGGCTGTGGAGCTGTAACAGGTAGATGAGGTGAACCAAACCTCTGCTTGGTTTTTGGTGCCTACTTAATTTACAGTCAGCAATAAATATTAAAGAACATCCTGGCAGGTCACACAAATAGCCTCGGGCCATATCTGCAGTGGGGATTTGTTCCTTTTGCAGTTGTTGGTAACCATCCCGCGGAGCTGCTGCACCAACACTGTCCTCAGGCTCAACAGCCAGGGCTGGAGCATGAACAGAGGTAGCTCACACCGGCTGCGGGCAGAAAGAGCAAATTGCTGCTTGTATAAAATGGGTCTGTCTGGGTCTACGTGCCCACAGACACAGAGGAAAATGACAATCCCCCCCCCGTATAAACAGGGACAGAGACCCAAACTGGATCTCTCTTCCTGTTGACATAGATTTACCTCTTGATTCACAATTTCCCTGGCAATTCCTCTGCACACCTTTGAAGTACTGAGAGCACATAATTCTGAAAGCAGGCTTGGTCCTGCTCCTAATGAAATCATTAGAAATGTTGCCACTAACATTGATAGGTGCAGGACTGGGCCTGTAGCTCACATGCATCATGTTTCCTGAAATATTAGCTAGACCATGAGTTGCGGAATGCCACAAGGCATCCCTGCCAATCCCCATCCCTCCAGGAGCTCGTTATGTGGAAAAGAAATCAGCCCGGCGCTCCTGATCTGCTTTAGCTTACCAGTGATTAAGAGACTTTCCAGAGTTTAATTGAATGAAACCTATAAATAATTATCATTTCTTGCACTTGGAATTGAAAAGGTGACTTGGAAAGGATTTTGCTTTTGTTTTGAAATTATACTTGCCTTCTTCCTGGCTTATTTAAGAAAATCAGAGTGAAAAAGATGAAGTTTTTATTGTGTTTTTAGATCATGGTATTTGACAGCTCTTGGCCTTTTTGTATGTACGGGGAAGAATCTCCAGGCTGTCTCAGAGAATGAGAATTAGCTCCCACAATTTAACAGCTAAAGGCTCAACAGATCCACTGACTTCCTTCCTCCGAAGTACTTCTGAAATAAAATACACGTGAACAAGGGCACCAAAAGGTGAAGAAGCAAGAAATCTTCCTGCTACCCTTTCCATTCCTAAATGCGTTTGAAAGCACGCCTGCCTTAAACAGCCTTTTCTTCTGCCCCGAGTGAGCAAGTTAGGTGGAGTAAACATGTCTGTGCAGTGATAATACAAAGGGAGCCATGTATCATTTCATCCCGAGGGAAGGAGCATCTGGTGCATCACAGATTTGTCAGGAATTAGGTTGGGAGTCACAGTACTATGTTTTTTAATCTTGTTTGACTTAAAACTGTGTTTTGTAATCACTGTAATAGAAAGGCACCGCCGAGACACGGGGATTAGCTGTAGAGAAGAAAAACAACAGTACACATGGCTCTTTGATGTATTTCTATTTGAGTTAGAAAGTGCCACTTTAACAGCTCAGAGAGCTGCATATAAAACCTCAGCTTAGCAATCACACTGTCCAGCGCTTGAGCTTCTTGCAAAGCATTGTCGAAGTCAGACAGAAGCAAACTCTCAGCAATTTAGAAGTGTAGTAAAGGATTCGGTATGTAATAAATCACAAGAAACGTGGATCATATTGGGTGGCTACAGTTATCAGTAATGTCAAGCATGTGAGTAGAAAGAAGCATTTAGTAACAAAAGTGAAATGTTGAATAGAAGGCATGTAATGAAAGAATGCCTGTTCTCTAATTAGAGAGAGTGGAAGGGAATCAGGGCAAACACAGCATATGACTTTAAACTTTCCTTTTGTGTGATTTTTTTGAATCCTGGCTTACGAACACAGGCAGAACGATCATGGAGACCTTCCGTCTGTGGAACATAAACTGGGATTTATCACCCTAGAGGAACTGCCACTGTAGAAATGCCTGTTTCAACATTGTTAAAAGCTGAACATATTTGGCAGCGGAGCAAAGCATTAGGAATTCTTTAAAACCCATCTTTTGATCCAAACTTGTGTTGCAAATAACACAGCAGCAGCTGCAAAGAATTCTCAATTTCCACCATCATCTTGGTAGGCAGAGACTTTTCCTTCCGTAAGTACGTTTAAAACTTGCTGAGTTGTTTTTGCAAGGCTTAAACACATCCATAAGAGGAAATAAAAGCAAAATATATGCTTTTTCCTATTATTATTTTAGTGGATCTGCTCCTACACATATTACACTAGCAAATTCTTTTAAAATAATAGAAGTTTTGCAAGAAATTGAGTTACAGAATCAGGGGTAAGTGTACACTGAATAGTTCCTTTCTGCTGACAGTCAAGTTGCATGCCATCAGCATTCCGTGGAAAAAAGAAAGTGTTTAATTTGGAGCTTTACAAGTTAAGTTTTAAGGAGAGAACATGGCCCAAAACTCTCCACTTTTTGCCACATAAGCTCTGAGAAATCAGATGGTCTGTCTGAGAAAACGGCTGATGAGGATCATTTTGGAAGGCTGCTTGAGGCTGCATCAGAGTGAAAGATCTATAAGTTTAACTTAGGCAGAAAACCTAAGACTGTCCTCCCTGAGGTATGAGGCAGTGGTCAGATCAGCTGTGGCCAGTTCTGTTTCTATCCATGCTCAGCCGCATCTCTTTCTTCCAGTGCTAAGCGACTCAATACCTGGCTCATGACTCAGCTACAAAGATACACAACCTAGAGGAACTCTTTGCTATCTCCTAAGGGATTGCTCTTCCCTTCCAGCAAAGGCAGAGCCTTCGCTTTTCCTCAGTAGCTTAGCGTTCAACTGAAAAAGCGGAGTTCCTTTGCTCACAAGAAGGAATTAAACGCCACACCATTGCTTACTAAGAGAGGACACTCACTCCCCAACCATAGACTGGAGTAGAATGGGTGCATAGCAGACACCTCTCTCCTCATCAGTTTGATACTCCAGTGGGCCTGTATCCATTAAAAATAATAAAGTTACTTGCCAGTGTGAAGACTTGAACTTAGTTCTTATTCAAAAAATATGAAATAAACTGTTCTTGGAGCAAGGAGGACAACCCAGGCTGTCTCCATTTTCTCAGGAACGCCGGCTATTGACCATACACTTGGAGAAGCTGACTCCACTGAACTATTTATTATTTTTTTTGTGACCTAAGCTGTCTTCTACCTTTTCTCTTTCATGGTCAGGCAATGACCAAGTTACTTCATGGTCCATTGAAACGTCTAGGAATTGACCACTTCAGACATTAAACTTGCCCCCTCCCCTTTTCACAAGCCAACAGTTTTGCTATAACTCAAATCTTTTTAACTATCAGGAACATCAAATTACCTCATAAAGCACGAGGGTTTGGGTGGAACTCCTGCAGGCACTCTCCTGGCAAGGCTGAGTGCTTCCCATGCCCAGTAATGAGGACAACCATGTACAATAATATGCTGAAACCCTAAAGGAAATGTAATTGCTGCTAAGAAAGGTTTACCCTACTCCTGGCAGCAATCAGAGGTGAAATAGACCCTTTTTGTTTCCACAGAAATTCGAAGACTGCCTACACAGAGAGAATGCTGGATCTCAGCAGAGGATTGATGGGAACTGTGAATCTAGAAAGCTATATAAGGAGGAGTTTGTTCCTTCTTTTTTGAGACTCAGGGAACAAAGTAATCCGCAAATATTCCATATACTTAAGACAACAAATAACAAGATATCTTCTTTTTCCCTTGATCTGTCACAAAAACCTTGCCCTTCTTAAAGTTTGCCAACACCCGCCCCCCCTCATTCTAATTCTGGCTTCTATGATTTTACCCTGAACTCTCACTACTCAATAAAGCCAACTTTCACCTGTTACATGGCTGTTTGGTAGCGCATGTACCTTGCTAGCTGCATCCAGACTAACATTAAGGTAGTTGACGTGGGTGGCTTGTTCATTACAGAATCACAGAATCGCAGAAGCATGGAATGGTAGGGGGTGGAAGGCACCTCTGGAGATCATCTAGTCCTACGCCCCTGCCAGAGCAGGGTCACCCAGAGCAGGTTGCACAGGAACGCGTCCAGGCGGGTTTTGAATGTCTCCAGAGATGCAGACTCCACCACCATTAGTAGAAAAGGATTTTATATGTATATATATGTGTGTGTGTGTGTGTGTGTACATATATTTGTATGTGTGTGTGTATATACACACACACAGATGTATATACACACATGTATATATATACATATATATACACATACACACACACACACACACATATATATATGCATGTGTGTATATGTGTATGCACACACACACATACATATAAGCTGTTTCAGGTCGAGTCTGAGCATTTGAAAACTTACATGGATCAAATAGGTGTCTAAAATCTAGATATCAATGAACAAGGTCCATGTAACAAAGATACCTTTTAGTCAGGAGCAAAGGCTGGACACGGTGCATCACCCATTCTGGTTGCCATGAGTGGACAGAGCTGAGGTATACGTGAGACTTGGATTCAGTCAGAGATGCTAGTACTATTTTTCAACAACATTGTTGTTGACAGACTGCCATTCAAGAGCACTGTATGCAGCTGGACAGAAAAGTAAATGCGAATATCCTATAACCTACTTAAAAGTGGGATACCACAACACTTATCCCCTGACCTTTCTGATTCTCCATTGGAGATCAGAGAGGCCACCCTTCCCATTTCCCTTTCTTTCAAGGTAAATTCAATGAGGCTGTGCCAGTTTTCACCTGATGGGGATTTGGCTCACTGAATATGAGACTAATGGCTTCAGAAAACACTTCAGCCTTGGCAGTGATAGTAAATACTGTTTCGTGTTAGTTATGTATACCTCACGCACTTAGCTCTAACTTACTGTAAATAGAATGAAGAGTGCCTTGTTGCTGAATAATTTATTACACATTAAATATGGCCCAAGGCAATAGAGTTTTCAAGTTCCACAAAGGCCTTATATGTTTCCTGCTGTTATAATTATGTAAAGGAAATACTGACAGTCTGAATTATGAAATATAGATTATCCATTCAGCAACAGTTCAAAGATATATTGTGTGAGAGGGTACTG
The DNA here is from genome assembly GCF_963924245.1 of Chroicocephalus ridibundus. Classification (NCBI taxonomy): domain Eukaryota; kingdom Metazoa; phylum Chordata; class Aves; order Charadriiformes; family Laridae; genus Chroicocephalus; species Chroicocephalus ridibundus. The sequence continues at coordinate 114,099,065 of NC_086286.1, forward strand.
AGCAAAGACAGGGGATTTCAAACATTATGTGTACTCTTATGGCAGGCAGAGTATCTGTTTAAGTACCTCCTTGCTGCATAGCGAAGTTGCAGAACACGAAGAGACCTTCAGTTACCCAAACAAATGAGCATGGCTGACACTACTGACTCATATCCCCTTTAGAGCCATATTTTTTTTCTCTCTGCTTTGTTTCCTGGTCTCACTTTATCCTTCTTTTCATCTTTAATGAGACATAACAATACTTTTACTTCACTGAGCATCCTTCATCCAAGCAGCTCAGAGAATACCACATTAAGGCTCACAACACCTCTGTGAGGAAGCCAAGAGGTACCCAGATATTTTTTTCACCTAGCATAAGGTATATGTATCTGTGAAGTGGAAGGTAGTAACTCTTCTGAGAAGCAGCGTATCTCAAGATTAGTCTTAAACAGCATATTACATTGATCTAGTCCTGCAAGGTGCTACACAACAGATCCTCAGTCAAGAAAAATACTCAACACTTGTGCTTAAATTAGATGTTTTGATTTGTGGGAGCTACTCATTCTTAAAATGTCAGGTGATTAAAATCTTCACTTCTACACCTCAAAGAACCAAACATTTTAGGAAATCAGGCTCAATTATGAAGTCTTAGAGAGACCTGAAGAAAACGCCAGTTAACATGGACAGGTTTTCAGCTATGGACAAATATTAAGAATGATATTTTGCAATTCTGCAATGACTTCCATCAGAATCCAATATGCATTATAAAGTTCATGAAGCACATTATCTCTGTTTTACAAACGAGGAAGCTATGCACAAACAGATGATGTGATTTCCAAAGGCTAACAGCAAACTGACATGGTACAACCGGGAACACCCTGCTGCCTTCCTGGCCCCTACCTTTCACATCAAGTTGTATTGCCTCTCATATGCTTTTTAAAGAGAATTATGTGCTCCTTTTTGAATCTAGGCAAAGATATTCATTGATCTTAATGTTGTGAACTCTGATCTAGTTTTATTTGCTTTTTTGTTGTTTTTGTTTGTTTGTTTGTTTGTTTTTAAAGAGGCATCAGGCAGGAGAAGAAGATAGTTTGAAAATCACAAACATGTAGATTCAAACATTTTTTTTCATTTGATTATTCAGGAATGATTTTTTGTGCATTTATGTTTCTTTGTCTTTTTAAAACAGATATTTAATGGAAGGCTTTGAGAAAACCCACACCTTTGGTAGGGAGTTTGCTAACTTTTCCAGATCCTCCCAAAACATTCCTGGCCAAACGGAATTATGAAACTTTCCTATGATACTTTTGAGTGATGTGTCATGATATCTATGGAGATGATGCATCATAAGATTTCTATATTTCAGAGGATGGAAAAAGAAATGGTTTGACAATCAATGACATGCCAACATTTTAACACAAAAACCACTTGTGCTGAGTGACATTCATTATCTGAATGCCAGATCAAATGCACTTTGTTCTATATATGGCATATATATGTACCCTTAGTCATGCAGACATGGAACTTCACCCTTGCCGTAACACTGTATAAAAGGAAAACAGTCTGAGAAAGCAATTCCAGCTGTTAAACTGAGGGTAGGTTGGATTAAGTGTAACTGAATCAGAAGTGCACTGCAGTCACTGGGAGGGGAGAGCAAGAGAAGGCATTCTTGGCACCTGCGAAAAATAGCAAAACAAGTGTGATTTAACTGAATGGCAGATTTAGGGAAGGGGGCTTGATTTGCCGATATAGCCTCTCCGCTCTTCTTTGTACTTAAGCATTATGATTGAGTATTTAATTATATTGATCATGTACCATTTTTTTTAATTCTGCAGAATCACTGCCTCATTTAGTGGGTGGTACTCAGCAAACAAGGCAGCTGTTCAATATTCCTTTTTATCCACTTTATTCACTGTGTGTGGTCTCATGCCTTATTTAGTTCACACAATCCCAAATCGGCCCTGGGTCTGGAATTATTCACCAAATAGTATGTGATTATGCAATTAAAGACTGTATCAAAACACACAAAAGGGTAGAATTAGGATTGCACACAGTTGAATTTAAGTTAGTTGAATTCTCTACATTTGGAGTGTCTGATTTTTCCACCTTAATAATCTCTTTTCGGTAGTTTTGTTTTTATCTTTGCTAACCTTGTGAGGAAAAGTCTGCGGTGGACCTTTGTAAGCCTCAGTTACTAGAACTGCAAAGTCGTGGCCTAAGTTGTGAATGGTTTGCTGTGTGGAGCTGAAAAGCCTTAATTCTCAGTGTATCCCCAGAAAAGCCCCAGGACTCTCTCTGCTGGGTCATTGCCTGATGCGACAGTATCATCCTTTCCTATGCCATTCTCCTAAAGGAGCCTCCTGAGAAACAACCTCACCTTTGCTGGAGGAGTAAAAAAGGCTCATTGTGGATCCTACCGAATATAACACTGTGCCTTACGCAGGGAAACCCACAAGGGTCTGGAGAGAGGTGACGCATCTCGTTCAACATGCCACAGCCAGGTGGGGATACCTTGAGTATGATGGTATCCCTGATCATAAACTACAGGCTGTGCTTGCGTGTTTCTGGGGACATCCCTTCTTCCTTGCGTAGCAAACAAAGGGTATAAGCTGGTCCTCTTTAATACTAGGGATAAAAGACCTATCCTGTCACCTATTTCATTTCCCCTGTGGTTTTCACACGTTTTTGCCTTATTCCCACGTATAAGGGACCTCACTGTTAGCAAGGCTGTTTTTTCTTGTTGCTTTTTTTTCCTCCTTCATTTAATCCAAGTCTAATTATACCCAAGTATGTCTAATTATAACCCCTAATAGCAGGCTAAATAATTTCCAACCCTTCTTGGCTTTTACCCTGTTCAAATATTTAAAACCAGGGCCAGAATCTCCTCTCATTTCTACCAGGCTATGTCAGAGAGTAAAATTTAGCTGTGACCAATGGAGCTGCAGACTCAGGGTAGTGGCAGCGTGGTGTGAGAAGAGGGCAGTGCCTCATACTCCAGGATAATCCTAGGACACAATCAGTGCGGTAATTCAGGTCTAAATTGACTCAATTTGGCAATTTTCCATAACCCAAATTTCTGAGGCCTTGTGGGGTCTGGGAGAGAGGAGGTGGAAGGGAGCGGGAGGATTAACTCATCGAAGGGTAAACTGATTATTTTGAATTTCAAGTGCAGAGGCCTTGGTAAACGAATGCACAGAGGGCTCCAAGCGCACACTTATACACACTGGGCTGCGGGCACTACAAAGGGCTAACTGTTAATTAATTACTGTCACATATGTTGTGTGGATTGTTAAACCACAATTACTCTCACACTAGGGTACAGCTGGAAATGTCGCCCTTGTTCTTGCTTTATGTGACCTGGTGCAAGACACAGATGAACATTCATCTAACTTGTGTAAAGTAGCCTGTGTGCTGGCTGCTGCTCACATTTTTTTTTTCCTCTTTATGTTGGCTGTCTTCCTACACGTATTGCAAAATCCAGTGTCCTCCACTTACCACCACTGCCTCCCCTTCCTCCTGTTCCACCTCACGCTATGAATAAAGGCAGCTGGATTTTCGGCCACTTTACGCATTTCACAACTATGTAAATTCACTCCAAACCCACCCACCCGAGACCACACCTCGCCAGTGGCCTGGACCTGTTCCCACAGAAGGAAACCGAAGCAATCCCATTGACTAGTATCCAATACCAAATATCCCATACCAAAATTGAAAATACAAACATATTAAAGAAGCCTTTCTGTTGAATAGGAGCTGAAGTCCTTGTTTTGAAGTAAACACAGCAGAACACCTGAAGTTCTTGTTTCTTACCATTGCAGGCAAGAGCTATCCCACAAATTTAATAGGAAATTACATCTTTGGAATAGGATGTTGAGGAAAAAAACCTATAAAAATAGTTTTAGTCAATATTCAAAGATTTCTAGATCGATCATAGGAGTTCCTTTGAAGGTTTCATAAAGATTGGTCTTCAAGCATGAATATAACAGACTTGTTGAACAATATAGTATGAAAATATACGAAAAATACAGAATTTCCACATTTGTCTTTGACGCAGACATAAATGCCCAAGAATATACATGTAAATTAGTACATGTGTAAATTTAAATTAGTTTTCAAACACAGCTTTTAAAGAATTGTGGACTTTGTATCTTTCCTTTTTTTATGTGCTTTTGTAAGAGTGATTTGTAAGAGGGGTGTCTTTTTTTAATATATATTTGTGTTGCTAAATGACTGTTCTCTGCAGACTTGGAGTTGACTGTTCTTTCACAGAGAGTTTCACGAATAACTTTCTCCTCTGAAATTAGCTGTTCAAATTTCACTGTCTTACAGGGGAATGAGGTTGCAGAGTTGACACTAGCAAACATTATTCTTCGAAAAAGGCTGTTTTCTTCATTCCCCTTATCCCCAGTTTCTGAAAACAATGCACCTTCGGAAAATATGGTAGCGCAAACATGTAAATACATAGAAATACACAACTACGACATCTGAATGTCATGGAATTTGCCACATGAGGAAAAAAAAATCCAATGCATTTTTAAAAATCAGTTGCATTTACTTTGAGACTACGAAGACTACTGCATTCTCATTCTAAGCATGTTGCTATTTCCTTATGTCACAATGATACAAAGCGCGGGGTATGGGGGCACACTGACAGTCCTGACTTGGTTAGCTGTCTTTTATGTTAACCTCACCTCTGATTTTCAAATGTTGTGAGCATTGTTTTCGGAATACTTGTTATTTGTTTGCATTTTTGTTTCTGCATGTATACTGACCTTTTATCTAGCATTATGGAGCTCTTATCTAGGAATTTCTTTAGAATCCCATGATTCTTTTTCACTACTTAACATGCACCTAACATACACTGTTCAAGCACAAAGTCTGGAGCAATTCTTTACTTGAAGGTTTGCTCATGGTTCTACAGCAATTCCAAACTCTGCAAAGGCTAAAACAGATGCTTTAGTCATTGAGTGAAACCTCTGCAGGTCTGCAAACAAAGTTAGTGACAGCTGATGAACTCCTGATATAACCAGTAGGTTTATATATGGATCATGATACATCTTCCAACAACACAATACAGTGTTCCAAAACTTTGGACCCTGCATTAACTTTTCGCTATTTTATTTTCCAAAAAACTTCTTGCATTCATTCTGCTCATAATTTTTATGGTTGGCATGGTAACTGCCTAAAAATGTGCTAGAGGCATTACAGCTCTAAGCTTTTCTTGTAGCCTACGATGCTTAATCAAAAAGTTTGCAATACATCCCAGTACTGTAAGTGGTAAAGCTAAAAATATTGCTCTCTTCAGAGCATAAACAACTGCAACATGCTTTCAAAAAGAGTTTGTGCTTACAATGAAACGGAAAAACACCAACATTTATCCCTTTATCCATTTCTGCCCTTTAGCAGTGTGCAGCAGTCCTGGAAGTCTTGAATGTCTGGTATCGAGTAAATTTTTCCTTTACGGCTCTATATACTTTTAAGATTGAGGTAAGTGTGTAGGTTGAAAGAGTTTGCTCTCTTTAATATGTGACAAAGATGCTATTTAAAGCCATGATACTGCAAATGCATACACATGAGAGGATTTGCACAAAAGGGAAGAGCAGCACTGAACTCATGGGCGTGACTTAGAATAGTGGTAACCTCTGTGTTCAACTGGCTACAGAATTTAGGCCCAGCCCTTATAAATCACACAGGTGGCCAAATATTTTCTTAACAAATTGCTGGTATTTTAAATATTCAGTATTTCTGACAAGACACAGACGCAGACTTAAAGAGGGAAGATGGGGACTGCGAAACCATCACAATACTCAATGCAGAAACGTAATGCCAATGAATGGCTTAACTGCCCATAGCTATCTTCCAGATAAATCTGCACGTGTCTAAAGAATGGCACTGAAACTAGGGCTAATATACCAACAAATTCTACAAACATGGAACGTTCCTTGCTAGAGAGAGATTCCTTGTATTAATAAGATTCACAGAGTGGTTCTTGCCTTTGCTCCAAACCACAGGAAAACATCTCCTTGTAGGGGCAAATGACAGCCCTCACATGGCTTGTTTGTATCTGTGATGTGGGTGAGAATTTTACCTATGGGAAATACATTCCTTTTTGGTAAAACTGGGGATCATACCATAGTTTCTTTCTAGAAGATTATGATAGTCCACATTTATGCACCCTGAATCGGCGCTCATGCACTCAGTTGAGGCCAAATGAACCCCGCTACTTAAGCAAACGTGCGCTTATAGAAAGTGTGTGCCTGGTTTCTAGGGCTATGGCCTAGTCATGCATTTGCCAGCACACAGCAAAAACGATATCGCTATTTGCAAGGCATGTTATCTCTCCTAAGATGCTGGTCTTTCTGTTCTCTCTCCTTTTTCCTGAAGGTTTTCAAAGAGGGGTCGTATGTCTGCTCCTGTGTAAGACTAGCAGTGCATTTGTGGCAGCGGTGGTAATGGTGGTGACAGCAACTGATGCTGACTCTGAAGCTGTTGCTTAGATTTGCTGGAAAATCCTGTCCTGTAAAGCCTTACAAGATTAATACACGGCAGTCTCAGTGTTTTGATGGGAGTCAGAGGTTCTCAGAGCTTCTCAGGATCAGGTTTCTCGGTGAGGTGCCATGTATGACTCGGGTAACCTGTATTTTAAAACCTTGCTTTGAAAGGTTTGGCCTCATCACTCACTGTTGCACTCTGATGAGAATAAGAAAGGCTTTTTGACTGCCATGTACAGCTCTAATGAGGGTATACGTAAGCCTGTAAAATTTTTTCTGGTCTTAAGCAACCAACAATTTAATTGCAACAGAGGAAGGTTGTTTTTATGGTTCTGACTTTTTGGATGCAGTTACAGTTTCCTTCTTTGTGCATCACCAACTTCTTGCAGTACCTTTGACAAGACAAGGGCAAAAAAAGGGCCAGATCCACAAGAGTAAACAAGTCCCATCTTCCACAAGCTGAAGTAAAGATACATACATGAGAGTGATGGTCTTGTAGAATATAAACACAGAAGGACTCAAAGCCTCCAGTGTGTTTAATATGTTTACTTTTGTTAAAGAAACACCGGGTGCTTGTTTGCAAGAGAAACCTTCATTCAAACATATAAGAGGTAATGATTATACTGGTGTGAGTACAGTCTGTTTATACAGGATTGTAGCAATAGGCTCTTAAACAGCATATTTTTCAATTTTTAAAAAAAATCTAAGTTTCTTTTGAGAACAACTTTAAGGTCTTACTAAGTTTTGCACTGTCACAAGAAGGCATAATTCTGCCCCTCATTAAAACTGCTGAAAAAATATTATTATTTATTATTTAATAACTTTTTTTTTTACTTTTTAATCTAGTTTTCTAAGGAAAGGGGGCAACGTAACCACATACCTGCCCATCAGTCTCACCATCTTTCTGTCTGCCTGGATTCACAAATAGGTTTTGAACCTCTTGGACAATTTCAGAGAAATAGAAATTTCAAAGTTATCATATTGCTAAGAGTGTTTTGAAAATACGTAACTGGGTAGAATAATTATATGACTTTAGCTGTCCCCAATGGATACAAGGATGCAATGTGAGTTCGCTTCTGATTACACATCGGAGCATCCACACAAAAAAACCCAGAAGTATCCCAACCCTTAAAAAAAGATCACTATCTCAGTGGATACTGGAGAATCTATTCCTCAGTTATGGTGTCTCACCAGTGTGGTCTCACTGAGTTGTAGCAAGGGCTGAGCTGGTGATACAATTTTAGTAGAACTCAATTAAAAATTTTACCTCCATTTCCTGTTTATTGTCAGAAAATATTCCATAATTCTGTAAAAATGCTAATTTTAGGTCCATTTTGATTGTCCACAACTTTGTCCATGATACATTCTTGGCCCATTACGTTGTTTCAGGGATTTGGGGCTCTCCTGCAACTGCATGTGCTAGCAAAACCCCAACTTTTTCAATACTTGGGTAGGCTGTCCTCCAACCCTAAGGGGACACAGACGCCACTCCAGCTTTAACGTCCATCCCGATGAAGGGTATGGTTGACCCAAGACCTCAGTTGATGGTTCTGGGATCACCACAGCTTGTAACACCATTCAGTGGAAACTATAAAAAAAGACACATAAAACATCCTTTACAAATAGATCTTCTAAAACCCAAGAGAATATCGATGGAGACATTTTCATGATGCTGAGCTTCTGCTTCTACTGGGAAAGACACTACTTCAGTTTGGAGAGAAGAGGGTACCAGCTGGGAGCTGTGTTTTTCCAGACCTTGTCCAATTCACTTCAAAACCCTTAGTATGCAGTGAGGTACTTTTGACTCTTAAGACGAAGGAAGTTTTGCCTTTATTACTGGTCAAATTTTACCAGGAAGCAATTAAATTTATTTCAAGCCAATACTAGAAATACTAAATGTGACAGAAAAATAAGGATAAACCTAGAAGAAGTGGGAAGTTATTCTTAGGCCTTATATTGGTTTTAGATATTTTACCATTCCTTGCTCTACGCAGCCACTATTTCAAAAGAATGGGACATATTTTGCAGTTGAATTGCTCTTTAAGCACAGGAAGTTCTCAGTAGCTGCGTGTTTAACACAGAGGTTGAATTCAAGGTGGTGGCTCCTCTGACTCAAACGAAACAAGACGGTGGCTCCCAGGACAAAATGAAAGGCAGTGACTCCTTCCCTGTACTCTAAGTGACCAACCCAGCCCGAATAATGAGAGTCTTTGGATGACAACACTTTAAAACCACTGCCTTTCATTTACATACATTTAAAATACAAGTAAGATAAAACAAAAAAACCTTAGGATTTTCTAAAGATTTAATTATTATGCTAGTGGATACATATTTTTCCATTTTAAATATAATTTTATATAAATAATATGTGGAATGCTTTGTCAAGGAGATTGCAGGGGTTATTTTAACTTCTTCCTTACTTTGCAACTCTTCTGTGGCAATATTCAACTCAATTTATTTGGCTTCTTCAATTGTCAAGACTTTCAGGAGCGTGACTTTCTGTTGAATACTACCTGTGCCGCGTTAGCCAGGAAAGCCTCTCTCCTTCAACGGGTCTGATTCCTGCAAGAGAATCTGAGATACAAACAGCCCCAGACCCTGCAGACACGTAACCAGATCTACCCTTAACAACATCAATGTGAAGTTACATATGTGAGTAAAATATGTGGATACGGGCCAGGGTAACATCGAGGGACGTTTGCCAGATCCTAATTGAGCAATAAGACAGGGTGTAGACTCCGATCCCATGCTTTGGTATGTTGCTAGGCAAAGGGCAACAGCCCCGCACTATCACTCAACAAGGTGTGCTGTCATTGCACAATAACTCCGTGCTGTGTGCCGGGATGATTATAGAGTGCTATTTTCAGTCTATAGAAGATATTTTATTTATGTATATTTTATTCTGCTGACATGCAGAGGAAATAGCTGCTTGGTAAATGTCATGTTATAGTAAGTGCATAGTCTATTTTTAGCCAGACAATAATGTGAAAGGTGTTGTTGTTTATAGGCCACTATAGGTATGTACGGTCTTACATACAAAGCTGGATGGAAGACTTAAAAAAAAACAACAATGCCTTCTTCCTGCAATGAGTTATCGGCATGCAGAATCCTACCTACGTGTGACACAGGCGAGAGTAGTTCAGAGCCTTGCTACCTCCGACACTGAAAGTATACCTACAGCTAAAAATTCCCAATGCATTTTGTGAGGAAATCCAGGACACATAAAAAGATAATACTGCTCCTTGGAAAACAGTTTCTCATAGGAAGTGGCATGAAATTGTTTTCGGCTTCACAGTTATCTTGTTTGTTTTGCTAATCCTCACAAAGATTAATAAAGGAATGATGAGACAACAGCAAACTGTAAGCACAGGAAGCAACTATTGCCTAAAGCATCTGGATATGATTATGTAAACACGATGTAATAAGAAAGCTGAGAGATTTAACTTTTGAAATCTCTTTTATTCCCTCCAAAAAAACCCCACCCTCTCAGAATATTTACCTTATTCCCCAAGTATCCTGCGAGCTGTTAAAGCACTGCAATTTTCACTGCAAGTTCCTTGCTACTATTGATCAATCTGCCCTAGATTTGATCTTGTATCCAAACTTTTCACAGCTTTCACAGCACGTATTCTGGTATCTGACCCTTTAATTTCAGAGAGAGAGGTAATTATAATTTGAAGGGGACATTTTGTATTTAACTGCTATATGTACTATTTTCCTCCTTCCTGCTGGTAAATACAATCAATATTTTGAACATTTGTTACATGGTATGGTTTCTTTTTCTCTGTCACTGAAACAGTGACCTGTTCTTTAAGAGCAAGAAGTTGAACATTATTCACAGTGAGCTGGGCTAGTCACCCCAGTTGACAACTGTGCTACTCACTAAAATTCCCAGGAGATAAACCTTTTAAGAATATTGTTCTATCACATATAAATGTTATTAATTTTAATATTCATTCTATTTTTTTTTTACCTTTTTCCTCCCTCAGCAATTCCATTTTGTACAGTGCAGTGTACAGATTAATTTTTTTAGCCCTTTTGTTCAGAGGAAGGACTCCAGTTTTATTAACAAATCACCTTAAATCTCTACTTTGTATAAAATATATACTAAACTCATTTTGACCTCTTTGTGGTTCTCCCTCCATAGATAATCATTACAGATCTTGTCTGCTTAAGGCTCCTTGGAGATTCTGTGATACTACTATCTAGCAACTGATGCAGAGGCACCTGATAATGTGTAAATCCGATCCTTTTCTCCTCTCAAGTGATTCGGGTAAATAGAGGTAATAGGAAGAGTTTTGCATCTCCTAAAACTGACCCCCAAAACCCAACATGCTGAAGGAAGCTGTCCAGAGCAACCCAAGAGGAACCCTCACCCATCCCCACCCTGTGGCGTGTAGTCACGGGAGCTGGGGTACATCAGGCATGTCTGCGTAACTCAGCAAGCCTTACGTCTTTACTTACAAGGCTTTACTTGAGAGAAGTTCTTAGACAGCCACAGAAATGGTGCTATTTGTTATGGTTTCTGTAGCAGTCTATTGGTCTGGATGCACGTTTGGGAAGCGGGGGGGCTGCGGTCAGTCTGAACACACAGCCCCAAAGGCTCCATAGGTCAGGACAGTGCCGTGCCTAGGTCATGCACAGCACAGACTCATCCTCCACCTTCTCTTGAAACCAAGCCACCAGGAAACCCCGAATGCAAACAGACATTGAGAAAGATGGAGAGGAAGACCAACAGCGCAGTAACTTGGACACTTTGAAGCAAAAGAAATATGCACCTATTCTGTCATTTTATACCCAACTAATAATGCAGAATGACTGGAGAGCCCAGAAGTAAGAAGGAGCTGGACTGGTTCCTGTCTGGCACTTCTAGAGCACCCCCCGTAATGCACAGAAAATTCTGCTTAGCTCTTGGCAGAATGTGGTCATTGCAGAGGCCTCTTCAGTGAACTGAACTTAGATCTCATCTCTACTAACCATATTGAAAAGGAGAATATTTTAGTGGTAGGAAGCTAATGATTTGGCCAGGTCAGGTAGGTTTGTTTCACAGGGACACCAAACACATTTCTTTGGCGCTAGGACAAAAATCCCTCTCTTTTCCCCTAGCTTCTGCTGCTTAAGCACATGGCTGAAAGAGACTGCTAATGGCACATGAGACCAAACATAGACTCCGTTGTCCTTTTTTCTTTTCACAAAACACCATTTTAGCTGGAGTTTTCCAAAAGGAAATACATGAAAAGAGTTTGAGACAGATGTCTGGCAGGGATATTTTCAATTCAGTTGGTCGGAGTCTGATAAGGTTGTAAACAACAAAAACCAACGTTCCTCTTGACTAACACAGTTAGTCAACCTTAACAACAGACAGTCAACTAACTTTGCTCATAATTGTAATAAGGAACTACTGAATGCCAGGCTATTACAGTTTTGGCCATGATATTCAGTTATAATAGATAATTACAGGTATCAAGATGGGCAGCTGTTTCTCTGAATTAATATTGTCCTTTCATTTTTTTCACTTAGATAAGACACCAAAAATGTTAAAAATGAGTAGTCATTCATTATATAAAGCAGCAGCTGAGCAGTAGGTGGAGGAATAGTTGTTTGTTCCTACTCCTAAGCAAACACACATACAGTTTCATTTTTTAAATACATTTTATTTTGATAGCAAAAAAGTGATCTCTAATGACACAGAGCTTTGACTGGTAAATCTTCTTTGCAGTTTCCTCTGTTTAATCTCTGGAAGTTGATGTAGCTCATTCCAATTGCCCACAGCATCGGCTTTTTTCTCTTGAAAGAACTTGCTCTCTTTTTAGTTTTCCCTTAATGTTTTGAGCCCTTACCAGAAATGGTAATCTTCCTAAGGTGTTGGCAGGAGCCATAAAATTCACCAAAAATAAAGCTCGTGCCTAACCAAGTATCCCATTATCAGGACCACCCAAGAGATCCAGGTTTGTCACAGACATAGTATATTCCTTTATATGATTTTCTAGGATCAGAAAGGAAAGAGAATTTGGGGCATTATTAGTCAGGTTAGAAAAAAAGGTTATGAAGGTACCTAAATAACACAGTCTTGTAGTTGTTTTGGACCAAATACCTTCAGATCTATTTGTTTATTACAGCCAGTCGGTTTATCAGGGTTGTTTGATTTCACGCAGATATTTGGATGCTGGGTCCCACAGCTTGCGTTTAGGAACGTTTGGTAATTTATGACCAGCCTTTGCCCAAACTCCTCTCTCTCTGCATGCTGGCACTGGTCCTATGTGAGATGAAAACTTCTCTGCAAGCTGCTGCAAGGTGCTACTGTACCTCTCGGTTATAAACTTTCCTCCCGATCACGGCTTGGCGAGCTGAATCATGGAATCACGGAATCACGGAATCTTCAGAGTTGGAAGGGACCTCTAAAGATCATCTAGTCCAACTCCCCTGCTAGAGCAGGATTGCCTAAAGCACATCCCTCAGGGCCGCATCCAGGCGGGTCTTGAAAATCTCCAGAGAAGGGGACTCCACAACCTCCCTGGGCAGCCTGTTCCAGTGCTCTGTCACCCTCACCGTAAAGTTTTTCCGTGTATTTGAATGGAACTTCCTATGTTCCAGCTTGTGCCCATTGCCCCTTGTCCTGTCACTGGGAACCATTGAAAAGAGCCCGGCTCTGTCCTCCTTAAACCCACCCTTTAGATACTTGTAAACATTAATCAGGTCCCCCCTCAGCCTTCTCTTCTCCAGGCTAAAGAGTCCCAGCTCTTTCAGCCTTTCCTCATAAGGGAGATGCTCCAGTCCCATAATCATCTTGGTTGTCCTTCGCTGGACTCGCTCCGGTAGTTCCCTGTCCCTCTTGAACTGGGGAGCCCAAAACTGGACACAATACTCCAGTTGTGGCCTCACCAGTGCAGAGTAGAGGGGGAGAAGACGACTCAATTACTGCCCCACGCTGCCCAGGCTGAGCCACGGAGACACATAGCTGTTACCCGGTGATGGGATGGGGAGGACAGAACATCCCCCAGGAACTGGTCTGGGGATGGCTGCTCTGTCCTGCATCAAAAGCCCAAAATCAGGTGTAAGCTTCAGCTTCACTGTTTATTTCTCTTCTTTTTAGGGAAGTGAAAGCCCAGAATGGGGATGGCTCTGGAAACTTTGAAGCATTTTGATCATTTCAGCACAGGTTGGGAGTTGCCGCTGTAGCACCTATTGAAAAAACAGTGGTTTGCATCACAAGAGCAGGATGAGACATAGTGATACTGGAGTTAAGTCACCGCCGCTTCCCAGCACAGTTCAAGGTGATGACTAGTCCCAGAGTGGCTGGCATCCCGCTATAGGAAAGATCACTTCTTTCACTGTCTCCTACAGTAGTGATTATAATCTGCCAGATGAATCTTTCCTTTCCTGGAGCTGAAATCTCTGTGACTGACAGAAGATCATATTTGGAGGCTCCACAGTTCTGAAATTGGCTTATTCTGGAAATCTGCCAGTGTCACAGCCTGGCAAAGTAGTGGGATCAGAATTACACTTGGCTATTCTGTCAGTCTTGCGAACTGTTGCGTCACCGCTGCAGGATGTTACAAGTTTTTGAGTTTAAGGGACAGCTCTTTACTTTAGTCTTAGGATCGTTTCCATTAATCTCCACAATCCTAAAACCTGGAAAAAATACACATTTCTCAAGTCCATGGTACTTTGAAAACGTGAAATTTCTCTGTTCAATATTCCTTTGTCCATCCTAGCTGAGGAAACCAGGAAAATAAGTAACATGAAATGCCTGTAAGTAGCAGACTGGGGACCCACATCAAAAGATAAGATGACAACAGTTATTCATTCATGTCTTGTGGGACAGAAATAAAATGACTTTATGTTCATTTCCTCCCCACACCTCCACCTTTTTCTAAGGTTAACAGAAAGGATTCCTGTAGTACACAAGTTATTTTAAGATCTTGAACATCTTACAGATCTAACATCTTTTTCCATGTGTATAAATAACCCCACCTGTTGCAGTATCATATATATGTGCTCATTAAAATAGATGCAAGTAAAAAATAGTAGTATACTACATTTCAATCTAAAAATGATTCTAGGAACAAAGCACAGCTATGAGACACAGGCTTTTCCTACTGTATTCTCCAGTCTGAGGTGGATTTTCCAGTGTCAAAACCCTATTATACACTCATCAGCATTTTAAAAGTTACTGAAAATTGAAGAAATAGAAATTTTCCTTGGCCAAGCTGTTGAAGTTCACAGACAATGTTGTGCCATTGCACATAGTACGGGTTGCCAAAGTGGTGCCAAGGATGCATCAGATTTGTCTCAGCTTCACAAATTCATGTGTCTCCTTTTACTGTTGCACCTGAAACAACCACAGTTCTCCGGGAGTTAATGAAGTGCCTTTTCCCCATTTTTCAATAGAGATCCGAGGAACAAACTGAGAAAGCTTGAAGGTATTTTGTGATAACGTAGGCACAAGACACGAGAAGACACAATATCTGCTCCAAACTGTTTTCGGGCTGATCCTGACTATACTCCTGGAGCCCTGCATGGTGGAAGAGCCATACTTCAGATGTGAAAGAGAGCTGAGACCAAACTCCCTGCAAATTGTTCCCGGTGAGCTAAAAAGCCATGGTGTGAAGGTGGTTACTTTCACAGTGATATTTTGGCTTCTTTGTTTGGTGGTCATATCACATTTTCAGCACCTAGAAATCCTCCGCTTATGACTGTCTGAATGAAATGTTGTTACTGACGTAACAATTATCTCCTCACCCTGTAGCTTTCAAGTTATGACATAATGTTGAGAAAACTGTGGGCTAAGTGAGTGAAATAACTTCAGTACCTTCAAAGGATGTGGTTAGAATAGTCTGTAGGGGTGGGAAGAGAGTTTTCCTTTGCAGTTGGTAGAGCGGCAACAACTGAGTGGCTTTTCAATTGCTTCTGTATTGCAGCTCAAGGCTTTTAGCCCCTGTCTGCTGCACCCACACACGATCTGGTGCAGTCACTTAAAAAGCATACAGCAACCTCTCAGCTCAAGGAGTCCTTTCAAAGCAAGCTTCAGTCACCCAGGGGGCCAGCAATCTGTAGAGGCTGCTTTTTCTATCCGAGATAGAGTATCACATTGGCTCTGCTGCACTGGGACCACCCTATGCCCATGGTGGAGAAATAGGATTTGCTTTTCATTAATTCTGTTACTATAAAAAATTCCTGTAGGATATTCTGTAGCTAGAGCACTGAATCATTTCTGAAACTTCCTATTCAAATATTTGTTTTATATGGCAATGGTATTAGTAATGTGCAAGTTTTATGCACTGCTATTTCCTCCCACACCCATTGAAAACTAACAAGAGCCAGCCTGTCAAAATAAGCATGTGAATTATAGATCAGCTATAACATGCTTCAAATAGCCAGTGTTCCAGCCTAGGTGATACCGTATAACTCTGCTTTCCCTGGGCTTGTAAAATTGCACAGTCTACAATTCACTGAAAAAAGCCTACAAACCGAAGCCTGGATTCATCCCATCTCACTGGAGATACTTAAATCGTTTGCTTAACAATAGAGAACTTTCTTCTGTTGTTGATGGAAAGGGACAGAAAACTTCCTTTTAGCTCACCTAGGATTTAACTTGTCCTTAAGGAGGGCCATTGCTGGCTACTGATGGAGCGCAAGGCGACTCTGATTTCAACTTAGGTGCCCCAGTTACACACTTCATTTTCAAGGAGAAGAAAAGGAGCCAAGGCCACCTCTGAAGGTCCAAAAAGCCTGTAGGAAGGCTGAGCTCTCTCTTTCCAGTCTGGCCCCTTTTCACAGACTGCATTGACATGTTGTCTCAGAGGCTGCCTCTGGCATTACTCTGTGGTGCCAGCTGCTCCCAATACTGAACACCTAGTACGTATATTGTCCTGCAGGCTATATTCAAAATGACCAGGAAATGGGAGCAAGTAACGTGTCTGTAATGTTTGCTCATGTCGGGTAATAAAAATGAAAGCTGACTCTGAGGAGCTGCAGAGGGGCCTTATGCTACAGAATGACTGGGTAATAAAATGGCAGAGGAAATCCAACGTTGATAAATGCAAAGCAGTTCACAAAGGGGAAAAAATAACCTTAAATGCATGACCCACTGGTCATAATGGGCTCTGATCTGGTCTTAATCACTGAGGGGACACAAAAATCTTGGAATCATGACATACAGCCATAGTCACAGATTGTCACATTCAGCATAGCAATTAGTGGTGGTCAGAAAAGCGAGTCGGTATCAACAACTATTAGAAAGAAATACAGAACAAACCAGAAGCCAACAGCATGTCACTATAAATCCATACTGCTGCTGTATCCTGAATATTGAGTGGGATTCTGGTTTCCCATCCTGAAGGGTATAGCAGACGTAGAAAAGGAACAGTGAAATGAGATCTTTTATAAAAGGAATTATTAAATAGACTGAGATTCTTCAGCTGGGAAAAGAGACAGGATATAATACAGGGTCTATAAAATCATGAATGGCAGGGAGAAAGTAAGTGCAGGATTACTGTTTGCTGTCTCCTCTAACGCAGTAACGAGGGGGTATCAAATGAAATTAGGAGGCTTGAATGACACAAGTTCAAACAAAGAGTTACTTTTTCATATATACAATTAAGTTATGGAATGCCTGGCCACAGGATGCTGTGGTTGCTAAGAGCACATGAGGGCTCAAAAGCAAATCAGAAGAATTCGCTGAAGAAAAATCTGCTGATGGATATCAAATAGAAAGGCGCTGCTGCTGGTTCAGAGAGCAAATGGCTGCAAATCACGGGGAGAGAGGCCTGAGAGAGTGATAAGAGGATGTGTCATTATATGCTTGCACTGTTCTTGTCCTCTCCCACGGACATTCCCTATTGCCCTGTGTCAGAGAGAAGATATTGCGCTAGATGGGCCACTGGCCTGGCTTTGCCTGGTCATTGTTATGTTTTTAGTGTACCTACAAAACTCCTGTGCTTGAAGATGAGAACAGATCATGGAATCTGGAATCATAGAATCGCCTGGGTTGGAAGGGACCTTCCAGATCATCGAGTCCACCCATCAACCTAACTCTGACAACAACCATCACTAAACCATATCTCTAAGCACTATGTCTACCCATCTTTTAAATACCTCCAGGGATGGTGCCTCAGCCACTTCCCTGGGCAGCCTCTTCCAATGCTTAATAACCCTTCACGTGTAAAAATTTTTCCTAATATCCAATCTAAACATCCCCTGGCGCAACTTCAGGCTGTTTCCTCTTGTCCTATCGCCTGTTACTTGGGAGAAGAGACCGACCCCCACCTCTCTACAGTCTCCTTTCAGGGAGTTGCAGAGAACGAGAAGGTCTCCCCTCAGCCTCCTTTTCTCCAGGCTGAAAAACCCCAGCTCCCTCAGCTGCTCCTCATAAGACTTGTTCTCCAGACCCCTCACCAGCTCTGTTGCCCTTCTCTGGACACACTCCAGCACCTCAGTGTCTTTTTTGTGGTGAAGGGCCCAAAACTGGACACAGCACTCGAGGTGGGACCTCACCAGTGACGAGTACAGGGGGGCGATCACTGGCCTACTTCTGCTCACCACACTGTTCCTGATTCTAAGTAAGATCGTGTACCTTTTTGTCTGGTTGATGTCATCACTTAAGCAAATGGAGGGTAAAAAAATGCTCATGGAAATCCAAACAGGAAGCACTTTGCAAACAAAGAAGCACAGGCTGGTGCCTGCAGAGCTGCTGCTCTTCATGCTCCATGGGACCTGAAAGAGGCCTCTGCTACCTGCAGCCAGAGCACAGATGAAGAAGGACAATGAAATGATCTGATTCTTTTTTTTTTTTTTTCTTTCTTTCTTCTCCAGATTATGGCAGATCTGATGCTTATCGTTTGAAAGCTAGGACACACCTGGGCAGTAGCTGCACAGCGCTCAGCCAGAATCATGACAAACAACAACTCTCTCTGGCTAATAGGTTCTGATGAAACCCAGGCCAGTACTCAAGGAAAACAGGAAAACCCTCTGGTTTTAGTGCTCTCACAGACTTAAGTCTTCAGCGCCTGAAGCACGGTAACACTTACAGTATAGCATGAAGCAAGGCTTTGTTCCAAACAACGCAGAATTGGCTCATCTAACCAGCCCTACCTCTGGGTGTAGGGTGACCTTCCCGATTAGCCTTTTAAAAGCCTTTCACTATATATGGCACTTTCAGTCTTGGCAAGATAAATCTGAAGGGAGAGCAAAGGGATGTCTCATGATGCAAGTACTAAAGCATTCTTGGATTTTCAAGAAAAAATACACAAAACAACTTCCTGACTCAAAAAGAGCTGTATCTGGCATGGGAAACTTCTACATTAGACCTCACCCTGACAGGGAAATATTAATCACAAAATTTAGAGTTTGCTTAGGTGGAAGTGATAACGACTTGGGTTTATGTTTTATGCTTTTAAAATGCATTTTACATGTTTTACGTGTAAGGAGAATAGAGTCCTAACCAGTAAAATTTATACTTATTGCCTTAAAAGATCCTGTTCCACAAAGCTGAAAAAAATGAAGATATGTATCAGTCACCCTGGAGGAGAAAATTTAAACCAACAAAAATGTGAATAATAATTTACAGCAACTCAAAAATATTTCATTAGATCTTCAAAAAGCCACGATTAAGAAAGACGCGCACACTGGCTAAAACCATCATCCTTTTGAGGAAGGACTGGAAAAAAGTTAATATTTTGCCAATACTTCTGCAGACAAAATAGGGCAACCAGGTAATTATAGGCCTGTCAGTTTGACGTCTATTCCAGGCAGAGTGATGGAGTTGCTGATAGGAAAGTCAATTAATAAAGTATTAAAACAGTGCAATTTAATTAATGGCAATCAACATAGATTAATGGAAAAAAGATCTTATCAAATTAATGTGCTATTTTTATAAGACTACAAATTTGGTGGATAAAAGCAATTGTGGTAATACTGTATACTTTGACTTTGGATGTATTTCCCATACAGTATCATAGGAAATTCTGCCAGAAATCCAAACTAATATGATGAACCCACCTGGTCGACCAAATTGTTTTAAAACTGGCTAGCATTAGGTCTAACAGCCCAAAGTAAAGTGGGGCCACCAGAGACTGGGCTCTGTAGAAACTGCTTGTCAGCCTTGTGCTTATTAATAATGCTATCGGCAATGCAGGAGAAAGCAGCGCCTTTGCTAATAATATTTTTCAATGAACCAAAACTTGGAAGAGGGCAGAACTGGGCAATGCCTTTCCAGCACTGCTTGAGGAGCAGGTGCAAATGAAATACCAGGTGTTTCACATGTAACCCAACATTTAAGAACAAACATCTCAGGCCTTACTCTCATAAGAAGGGTTGTCCTTTAGGAAGCTGAGGCTGAAAAATGAACAGGGGTCCTGGCAGACAACCAGCTGAGCCCCAGAGCCCTCTGAAATCATGGGCTAAAAGGGCCAATGCAATCTTTTCCTGTGTGCGGAGGATGGCGTCAATGAGGAGTAATGAAGTTGTATTACTTCTGCATTTGGCACTGGTAAAAGCTATTGGAATAATGTCGGTCCTGATGTCAGCACCTCAAGAAGGATGTTGGTAAATTGGAGGTAGTTCAGAGAAGAACCACAAGAATATGAATAAAAAAAAAGGCTGTAAAATGGTGTGACTCCAGAGGGTAAGTCTATTTAGATTTAGTGTATCAAAGTTAAAGCTAAGGAATAACTTGATTATGGCTTGTAAGTGCTTTCATGTGGAACAGACACTGCCTAATAGGGGAGTTTTCACTGTGGTAGAAAAATATATACGGAAATCCAATGGAAAGTTAAAGATGCATAATTTCAGTTATATTAAGGAAAGGCAACTACTGCAATCATTTACCCTTCACTGTGATAGAGCTGGATGTCTCTTTTGTCTAGTCCTTCTCAAGGCCTGCTCTTGTTCAACAGGAATCAATTCTAGGTAAGCTAATGACCCATGCTGAAGAGTCAGAAATGGTCATAAAGGGTTTATGCCTTAATATCTCTGAATGCAACTGTGTAAACTATAACAACAGACATTTTTAAAGTAAATAAAATAAAGATGTTTCTGTGTGAAGAACCGAATCCAAATTTAGCTAATGGGAGTTTCTCATGTACATCAAGAGGTGCTTAGTGAATGCTGGGGGTGGTGTTTCTTTCTAGCTCTGCTTTGGGAACCTGCTTATTTTTCAGTGCTACCCAAAAAGCTGGCAACAGAAGATTGCGATGAGGTTTTGGAGCACAACTCCTAGAAGCACATCCAGTTGTCGTGTTTCCATCTCACATTCGCCTCCACCAGCATCATGCTGATGGGTGCAACTGAGGTAGCAGAACCTGCCTAAGAGGGATTTGGTTCAGGTTATGTACTTGTCTTGAAAATAACTTTCCAAGGCAACTTATTCCTAAAGTGAAAAATGGATGTTATACCTCCCTAAAAGAAAAGAGACTTTAATGGCAACTGGCTTGAGTGTGTAATCCCAAAAGGTTAGGAATAACTGGTTATAATATTTCATAGCTTCTCTTGCATATAAGGATTTCCTTGGAATGTGCAAACATTAAGCTCAACATGAGCAGGCAATGTGCGCTTGCAGCCCAGAAAGCCAGCCGCATCCTGGGCTACATCAAAAGAAGCGTGGCCAGCAGGTCAAGGGAGGTGATTCTCCCCCTCTACTCTCCTTTGGTGAGACCTCACCTGGAGTACCGCATCCAGCTCTGGAGTCCTCATCACAAGAAGGACATGGACCTGTTGGAACGGGTCCAGCGGAGCGCCATGAACATGATCAGAGGGGCTGGAGCACCTCCCCTATGAGGACAGGCTGAGAGAGTTGGGGTTGTTCAGCCTGGAGAAGAGAAGACTCCCAGGAGACCTTATAGCAGCTTTTCAGTACTTCAAGGGGGCCTACAGGAAGGATGGGGAGGGACTCTTTATTGGGGAGTGGAGCAATAGGACACGGGGTAATGGTTTCAAACTGAAGGAGGGTAGATTTAGTTTGGATATCAGGAAGAAATTCTTTACTGTGAGGGTGGTGAGGCACTGGAACAGGTTGCCCAGGGAAGTTGTGGATGCCCCATCCCTGGAAGTGTTCAAGGCCAGGCTGGATGGGGCTTTGAGCAGCCTGATCTAGTGGGAGGTGTCCCTGCCTGTGGCAGGGGGGATGGAACTAGATGATCTTTAAGGTCCCTTCCAACGCGAACTATTCTGTGATTCTGTGAAGCATCATAGCCCTTCTCTTCCTGATCTTACACCTATGGGTGTGCCCTATTCTCCTGGCCCATTACAAAAGAAATAAACCCACCCTTTTTCTTCTCTTAGCAATACTAGTATAACTTAAAATGCAGGAAATATAAAAAAAACCCCAAACATGCCACATATCTGACCAGTGAGGAACTGCTTTTCCTCGCGTAATTTCATAAAGCTAAAAGAAGAGGCTGTTGGGGAAATAATTCTACCATATAAGATTTATTTCAATTAGTGAGGGATAACATTGATATGGATATACATAACACAACCACTTTTTAGCTTCTGGGAATGGTGCCATCTGCGAATAATGAGAGTTAGTGGTAACAGAGAAATGTAAGGTCTGACTAGGGTAGCCAACAGCCCACAGCCTTGACAGTCTGATTTGGAGGGCAGCGTTGTGATTTAGAAGGTCAATTCACTTTTGCTCATGCTATCTGAAACCAATCAGCAACGCACCTAACATACAGATGAAGATTTCTAAACTAGCAGGAATGGTTAGGCTGGGAATGTAACGTGGTCATAGCCAGAGCTAAAACTTGGGTACGTAATACTATCGCTTTGAAAAATCTAATACATTACTGGGATCTGGAACCAGAGACAAAGATCATCGATTCCTGAGCCAAGGACTGCTTTGCCCCCTAGGCAGAACACTCTCCCATATGCAGAGATTTGTCCTGCAGACAACTAAGACACTTCTTAGGTCCCAGATGAATAAATGTATGAAGACAAACCTCACAGCACTTCAGCTAACAGCTTTTTTTTTCCTTTACAATTCCTGTACAATACAAAATGAAGGCAGTTTGCAGAAATGTTGGACCTGCTTCTCTCTACCTCATTTAACTGGCTTCTGTACATAAATTACTTTGTGGAGTGGTTTTGTTTTTTTTTTTATTGCACTGTAGTCAGTTGTAAATCTTGCACTGAGTTATTCAATAACACCTTTTTTTTTTATTCTTTGAGTGAAGAACGAAGCCTAAGGCTTGATTCTGACTACAGATATGGCACATAGGTATTTATCCTTACATACTTTGTTGTATCCTATTCCACATGCATGTAAGCCCCACACGTGCAGTTCATGCAAATGGGTAGGTTTCTTGTCAAGTTACCTCTTGACAGTAGCTCATTCAATAAAAAGTGGACTCACATACCAACAGTCAAAATCACACCTCTTTTTAAAGAACAGACGCTCGTCTTCATGTCTTTGAATCGCCCTTTTTGATGCACAGTGAAAAGGCTTGACCCTTTACTGTCCCATGATTTATCATTTTTCTTAGCCTTCCTTACTAATATACCAACAATTCTAGTGTAAATGATTACAAAAAAAGATTACAAAAAATAGAAAAACATACCCAAGTTGGCATGGGGATCCAGCCTTGACAACTGGTGGCGAGGTACTTGCAAGTATGTTTTGAGCTAGCTACTTAGATTAATTTTCCTGGAACGAGACTGTCTTCTCAATGTGACAGTTCTCAACACTTAATAGTTGTTTAATGTTCCCAGTAGGCTCAGCCCTGCACTTTGTAAATCAGCAAAAAATAAAACATAGGTCTTTATTTTACCACTTCAAAAATTATTATCCTTTTTGTTCTGGCTTGTGTTTGTATGCTGATAATATATTTTCTGTAAAGGGACAGGGAGCAGACTGACCTGGAAAAGGAAGTCTTTTTTATGTAGAACTGTCTTTGATCACTCACAAGACTTGTGCGCTGATCTAAGCTCATTGACATCAATGGAAGAAAGACTGCTATTGGCTTGGGGGGGAGGGTTGGCTCCTGTCCACACCGAGTCCATATACGCAAAAGCAGATGCTAAAAGATAAAACAGATTAAAAGTTGGAGTTACAGAAAAGATACTTTTCTTTGCATAAGGTTAGATTTATAACACACTTTTCACTTAATATTTTTTTTCTTAGTCCCTGACGTAGGAAACTCCAATTTCTACATCTATTGTTGCTGTTTACCTGCAGATAAACCTTGGATACTGAAAAGGGGAGAGCTTGGTGGATACTTTTCCATAGCATGCAAATGGAAGGCCTCCTCCATAGACTCTCCTGGGACACTGCAGGATAGGAAAAAGGAAAATAAGGCTCCAGGGAAACCACCCCCCCAGCTGCATTACCCATAGAAAGAGCCATTCTAGAGAGGGAACTCAAGCACTATAGTAATGGACATGGTCATCAAAGTAGTAGATAATTGCTGAGTCTGTTTAAAAGATAAAGAAACTTCTAATGGGATTGTCTCTCTTGGTGACAGTTTCCAGACAAGGTAGATCAGCACACTGAAGTCCAGAGATGAAAAGTCAGTCAGTAAACAGTCCTAAAAGGAATCCTCCCCAGCTCACTTGGGGGAAAGAAGGCAACCTTCATTCTGACATGTATCAGTATCTTCAGAAAGGTCATGGAGAGATCGTGATAGTTTTGTCACATGCCATTCTGCTGGCTATTTCTTTGGTACTATTGATTCGGTAACCGTTTTATATCACATATTCAGAAAATTTCTCTCATTCAATTGAACAAGAAAATATAACGAAACAATATTTGCCACTACCGGCACAGTTTATTTCGAACAAGAGTCTCTGAGTACTGTGAACATGCCATTTAGGTTTGGACCAGCCAATGGCACCCCTTTAGCCCAGACATTCCAGCCAATGTGTTTCAAGCCAAGCACCTCTTTCTCATTTGGTGAATGCCTCCTACATAAGCACCACAGCTATGCAGGACAGGCAGCAGTTAGAGAACACTTCACTGCTGACTTGGTCTTCAGACTTTGATCTGACTTTTAGGACCTGATTCCTTTTCACATCTCACATGTTATATGCTGACTTTGCTCTACAATTACAGCCAACTGACGTAGACTTAGATCAATAAAAACAGACACAGGATTACGTACACCTAATGTCTCCATGAGGCATATAAAGATTTGCTCGTTCAGAGCTCATTCCTTTAACACTGGACTGAAATGGCAATATTTTCATTGACGTATCTCAGAGCAGAAGCAATGTTTACAAAGTGTTAGGTTTGAGGAAAGATGCCATAGAAAAGGAAAGTAAAATTATTAAAATATAATGGAAGAGCAAAATTCATCCCGTGGATAGATGTGTCATCCCATGGATAGAACTGTGTCATTACCACTACACGTATCCTTTCATGCCGATCCAGAAACCGAAATTTATAACCTTTTCCTTCCAAACTTGAATATTTATGGCAAGTGTATCCCATTCCACCCTGAATCACTTCTTCAGATTCTATTAAAAATCAGGAGTTTCCAACTAGAGCCTTAGAATGAAGTAGATTTTTCACCCTGTTCTTTCGCGCCTTTCTCCTGTTGGATTTGGAGGCTCTGGGTAGCCTTTCCAGAGTTGCTAGGGACTGTGGCTCCAGCTGATGCTGGGTAACTAAGAAAGTTAAACAGAAAACATTGCTCTAGAGAACAAAGGTTGATGCAAGAGCCTAGGTCTCTCACGCTTTGTCATAGTCAGAAGGAGCATGCAGGGGGAGAGGAAGGGAGAAATTGTGTAAAAAGCCATCTACTAAGAAAAGAATGTTTGATTTGGATCACAGGATGTGAGACTGGAGAATGTATTGCATAACTTTATGGCTTGTCCTTATTTGCAATGATTCAGTATCCGGCACTGCTCATCCCATTTCTAAAAATGGTATTGAAAAGTTAGGGAGTATTCAGAGGTGATGGGAATAACTGAGGAACGGGAGGAGAACACCTTTTCTTTTTACAGCAGATAGCAAAGACCGTGTCTGCAGGTGATCCTACAGGTTGTTGCAGGTCATTGGTTCTGTGTCCTTCCCCACTCCATTCACTGGGTCAAATCCCCTCTGTTGCCAGAGACTTATCTTCTCCGTGCCAAACTTAGGATCATGACAATCCTTTGTCCGTGGTATTTATCTTATAGCTGCATAACAGGGCACGTACAGCTACTAATGTGGAGGACAAGAGATGAGGCAGGTGCAGTGCTGTGGAGAGAGAGCTACCCCTCACCACAGCCATTTCTGAGGACTTCCCTGTCAAGACTAAACCCTCATGGACGAATCCCTACAGACTCTTTGGAGCCCTATTCAGAGGTATTTCTCTCTACTGCAAAGCAGGTGCCTCCAGGACTGACGTCTCTATCAGGGCTATTTCATTATTAGCATGATCATTTCTTCCTTCCCCTCAAAAACAAGCATCATCCAAACCCCAAACCAATGCTTTTCCCACTTCTGACCCTCCCCTGTGCCATTGTGGGAGAAGGGGAGCCAGGCCATGGTCAGCCCCTTGGCATCGCCCTGCAGAGGCTACAGCTCCAGGACTGAGCCCTGCTTGCCCCATCCTCTGCTTACTCTTGGTTTATGCCGTTGGTTTTTGGTGGTTTTTTTGGGGGGTGGGCGGGTGGGGGGAGTGGGTTAGGTTTTTGGTTGCCTTTTTTTTTTTTCTTTGGGCCGTTATTTTAAATGGATTCCCAACTACCACCCGGTCAAAATCTATGGGTTAAATGCCAGGCTTGTTAGGAGTTCAGGGAGCAGCTCATCAGATTTTAATATACACCCAAACCCCTGTTATTTGAACAATGAAAGGGGAGCAGGTGAAAAAAACCGAGGAGACCGCAGTGGTGCTGGGCGGGGACAGACCGACCTCATTCATGGCTTTCTCTGTGCAGGACGAAAAGGTTTACGTTTTCCCCCTGGTGCCCCCCCCCCCGCGTCGTTTTAATTTTGGGATGAATTAAGACAAGCCTGGAGCCGGGAGAACGCCTCCCACCCGGTCGCACCGGGAAGCAACCGCTTTTGCTCCCGTAAGTACGGGGGAGACCCACGCTGCCCGGAAAAAAAAAAAAAAAAAAAAAAACCACCAAAAAAACCTAAACCACAAAAACCCAACGATTTCTTCATTGAGAAAAAAAAAGCACGCCCGCCTTGAGCTCCGGCGCCAGCGCATGGAATAACGCACCCGGCATCCGCGCCCGGGCGAGGGGCAGGGGGGGTGGACTCTTCTTTTAGAGGCGTTTATTCCATTATTATTATTATTATTATGTATTAATTTGTTATTACATTAAAATTAATTAGTTAACATCTCAACCGCAAGGGCAGGAGAAGCAGGACTTGCTCAGGCAGCCGCGGGGGGGCGGGGGGGGGACCGCGATCAGCATCACACACTGGTGCGCGGCCGGGTGGGAGCTGCACCCGGACCCCCCCTCCCCCCCCGCCCCGCCCCCGCCTCTATCCCCGGCACAGCTCGGCAGGGCTGCGGAAGGACGGTTCACCTTGTTTACCCCGAACCCGGCTGGCGGCGGAGGGCGGGGGGGGCCGGGGCGGGGCGGGGCGGGCGGCCGGGGCGGGGCGCGGCGCGGTGGGCGGCGGGGCCGGGGCCGGGGCCGGGCCGGGCCGGGGCGGGCGGCGGCGGCGGGGCAGTCAGCCTGCGCGCTGGGCACCGTGCGGGCGTGCGGCGGCCGGCAGCGAGGCACGGAGGCAGCCAGCGTCCCCGCCACGTAAGTAGCTATTAATACGCCCGGGGGGAGACGGTGCCTTGCTGGAGGGGATCCGCGCGGACGGCCCTTCCCTCCCCCTTGTCCTACCCCCCAAGGAAAAAGAGAAAAAAAAACCCCAAAAACCTCAAACAAAAATTGTTCCCTGCAATATATATATATATATGTATTTTAAGCGGTTGCCAGTTTATTCCCCAGCCTTTCGCATATTGCCCCTCCGGTAGGAAGTCAGCCCCCTTCTCCCTGTGCTGCTTTTTCTTTTCCTTTGTGCCTGAACTAGGTTAAAACCGGCGCGAAGGCGGCGAGCACCCCCCCCCCCCAAAAAAAAAAAAAAAAATTCCCGCTGGAGGGGAGCGTCCCTCTTCCCTCGCCCCCGCTTGCACTTTTTGTTCCGTCGAGGGCGGCCGCCACCACGGCGGCACCTTCCTTCTCGCCGCCGCGGAGCCCTGCGCGGTGCCCCGCGTTCCGCCGCTCTCCCCCGTGGCCTGCGCGGCTGCTGCCGTCGCTGCGCGGCCGCCCTCATCCTCCGCGCCGGCTCCGTTGAGCCTGCCGCCGCGCCGAGCGCTCTTTTGTCGGCCCGGCCGGCAAGTTAAATGCTCCCTCGCTATTTCGCGGGGCATTTTCCGAGCGCCCCGGGCGCCAGCGGCGAGGCGCACACGCCATCTACAGCCCGGCCGCGGCAGCGCGGCTCTGCCTCGCCGTGAGGGAGGGAGGGAGGCAGGGAGAGAGAAAGGACGGTCCCCGCTGCGCGCAGCGCGTTACCTAACCTTTTGTTTTCGCCCGCCGCGCTGCGCGCCCCGCGGGAGCGGCGGCCGCGCCGCTCCGCACCCTGCGCAGCCGCCGCTGCTGCCCCCCCCTCCCCTTCCCTCCCTCCCCGGGCTCCGCTGCCCCGCCGCCGGGGGGCTCCGCGCCGCTCCGCGGCCGGCGGGAACAAAGGGCGGCGGGCTGAGCGCTCTCTCCCTGTGCCCAGGACGCGGCGCTGAGGCTGGTCGCCCGCCGCCGCCGCGCTCCCGCCTCCCCCCCACCCCCGCCACACAAAGGCAGCCGCAGCTGGACGGGCGAGGGACCGCGCTCCACGCCAGGGCTCCGGTGCATCGTCTCGGCTGGTCTTCTCCATACTCATGAACATACAAAGGTCAACCCCTATCACGATAGCACGATATGGGAGACCGCGGAATAAAACCCAGGATTTTGAGGAGCTCTCGTCCATACGGTCCATCGAGCCAAGCCAGAGTTTTAGCCCGAATCTAGGCTCGCCGAGCCCGCCGGAGACCCCGAACTTGTCGCATTGCGTTTCTTGCATCGGGAAATACTTATTGTTGGAGCCTCTCGAGGGAGACCACGTTTTCCGAGCCGTACATCTGCACAGTGGCGAGGAGCTGGTTTGCAAGGTAATCCCTCTCCTTCTCCCCCCGGGCTAGCCCGTGTCGCGTGTTGGTTGCCCGTGTCGCAGGAGGGCCGAGCACGGTCGCGTAGCTCAATTATTAAACAGTTGAGAAACAAAAGGCAGGGAGAGGGGATTAAAGGCGCATCCTGTAACTTTTCCCTCTCTCTAGACAATGGCCACGTTATAGCGGTGGCCCGGAGCCAGTTCTGCCTCCTATCCGGGGGATATTATTCTGGAAAGAGCCGTCCTTTTAAGTAGGTCTTAACGTGAGTTCAGATCAGGAGAAAGCCTCATCTTCCCCACTCTCACTTTTCAAAATGGAGTAGGGAATCCCCAGCTAATTTTAAGGTGTTGGGACCTGCTGGCTTCCTCGATTTTTCCTGTCCCTTGTTCTGTGAGTTGGGATGCAGAAGGGGATGGAGAAGCAGGGGGTGGTGGGGGGGAAGGGATTGCTATCATCTTTGTCTTAAAAGTGATTTAAAAAAAAATAAAAATCCATATCTCATTAATCAGCCCATAGCTCCCTCACGGTGGAGGTTGTTTGCAAACAGCATCCTCCCCCATTGCACAACTGAGCAAGAATAAAACCTGCACACCTACGGTTTTTAGAAGAGCAGACAAAATAGCTATCCCACTCTTTGTAGCCTGCCGGCTTTTCTCTGCCTCCTCCCAATTTGCTCCTACAAAGGTGAGCTGTGGGAAAAAGAAACCCACATGCGTGCACGTCTGTGGAGGGATGTTATTCTCTTTTCCGGCTGAGGGAATATTTTCCTTTGTTCCTAAATTGTGATTCTCATTGTCTGTGGTGACCCAGACTTGTGCCCAGCAGACTGAGGCAGTACCCAGTAGTAGTTTTTATAACTACGTAGCAAAATGCAACCTTGCAACACACGCTGCAGTGTTTGTATTGTTCCCAAAACATGGAATTGTGCCATTTGGCTGTCTTGGGCAAATTTCTGATGTTGAACTAACTGCAAAACGGAAAAGTAGACATATTATAGCTTATTTGTATTCCAGGGTTTAAATATAGTATTGCTGACTGTTTCATACTTTCTCACACTTGATTCATAAGAAGTTATGGACTAGTCTGTAGCAGGGAAGAGAAATAATTGCTCCTGTTTGCTATTTGTAAAGATTGGAGTTCAGAGGGCGATTTAAATAGGCTGATTGAGTTATAAAACCTGATGTTAAGGCAACCTAGGACTTTGTGTGATTATTTAGGGGAAAAAAGGGCCCGTGACTTTGCAAAGGACTAATATTGCATGCCGAACTGAATGCTTTGTTACTAAACTGAAACAGCACACGAGAATTTCTAGAATGAAAGCCCTGCTCGGTGCAGTAGTACAGTGCTGCACTCTAGGACATTGGCATCTTTTCCTGAAATAAACAGATCCCACAAAGCTGCTGCTCTGCATGAAATTACAGGTGAACTTGCACAGCAAGTCGCAGAGCGGGGGCTATGCTCTTCTTTGTTTCCTGTTTGGTTTGCAGGCACTGTTTTGATAACAGTATGAACAGCATAACTGCAGCTCACAAAGGCTGGACTTAATTTTTTTTTTTTTTTTCCCCTTCCCTTTAAGCTGTATGTTTTTGAGCTGATCCTGACATTTGAATAGTATCAGTTTTTCCATATGTGCGAGGCACTACTTCTAGCTGTGCTCCAAAAATATGATCTTCGCCTGAATTGCCAGTTCGTGAATACGCAGTTGTCAGTCCTGAACTCATCTTAATTTAATGTGTGCTTTAAAATGCCTGCAGTATCATGACTACTATTTGTCAAGTAGCCTTCCGGCTAAGAGACCTGCTGTCTGGTATCTTATTGAAGATGCTCTTAGAGATTGCTTGCAGAAACATTGGTTTGGATAACAGACACATACTGATGATTCTCAAGATTCATTTGGCTGCACCCACTGACTGTACAGATGCCGTTATTTGCTTCAAGGCTCTGTGGCATCCAAACAATGGTAACTTCTCACTTCCAATTCCCAGCGAGAACTAAATCAAACTGCAGCTTATTGGACGTTTGCTGAATTGAGGCCAGGGATCTTAAAAGCTGGGATACAAAGAAGCCCTTTATAAAAGGTATTCTAGACTGTAGCAGTATGATAGCGCTTCCCATCTCCCCCTTTTCAAACGTAGTACTGGTACATATCCAGACCTACTTATTTAACGTAGTCTGAGAACCACAAAATGTAACTCATTTATATTGGGATAATCTGGTTAGGAGAGAATTCTGGAAAGGCTTCCCCCCCGCATGAGGATTTGAGCTACACAAATGTTCCTGCTTAAAATTTTGTTTTATAGCAGCCGCTTTGTGGAAGAGCCATTCACTTACAATGTAGTAGTAGTTAGGAGTTTTGAGATCCAAATGTCAATGAATTCTCCTCTGGAATGAATTACACACCAGGGATTTTAGCAACACCCCCTCCCCACCCTCTTTCTGCTTCCCTGGCGCCCTGTGTCACCAGAATGCCTCAGTGCTAATCTACACCCTGTAAAATGTGTTGGATCTGTTTGGCAGTCTGCCTTTAAGGTTGTTTTTGCCTGTGCTGGAGTAGAGCAGCGCAGGTATGGGGTGGGGAGAAAGAGGTTTGTGAGGAGGGGGTGTCCCGGTTTCTTGGGGTTTGGGTTCTTTTCTGCGGAAGGATTTTGTTAGGATTGCGCTCCGAAGCATTAAATGAGCCAGGTTTTGAAGCCTCAGGTAAATTTTTATTGAACCGTATCTCTCGCACTCAGTTTTGAAAGCTTTTAAAGCTTCAAAGAAAGCAGGGAGATTTGCTTCTTGGAAGGGATACAAATACCTGCTATTGGAATACAAGTACTAGAATACAAAAAGAAGAAAAACAATTGCAGTTTAAACCAGTTGGTTGGGTACCTATACCCGTCCTTCATTTTTATGTTCAGTTAGAATGACACACGACTACCTTAAATTCTTTTTACCAAAGTAACAAAACACCCCAGAGTAAGTTACATATTAATAGAATCTTTATGTTGGTGGAAACGCTAATCCCTTGCTTTGTAGTACCTCTGGAGCAGGTATAATTAAAAATAAAAATCATTCCTATCAATACTTTGCTGGTATTTTCTTTTAGCACACTGGCTTCTGTTATTCTCAATGAAGCCTTTCTTCTTCTTGTAATGTGGGCATTTCTCAATTGACTCAAATACTGATTCATTCGTCATCACTAGATTATAGTAACTTTTTTATATTTGGGTTTCCCAGCAGCCTTTTTAATTCTTGCAGCTCATTCATAAGATCAGTGATAACATACTTACTAGTAAAGGGACACTTTGCTTTTAATGGAGCACTTGATTGAAATGCAGAGAGTTCAGGGTGGTTTTGTCTTTGCCTTTTGAAGGATGTTTGTCTGCGCTCCAACAGGCAGGGCTATTTCCCCGGGTTGTCCTTCTGATCTTATAAACAGCCATTGTAAAACCCGAGACTTTGAAAGTGAAAGTGACTTTGCTGTTTGTCGGAGATGAAAGAAAGGCAGGAAGTAAATATGAATAGCGCCAGATGATATTTTAAATCTGAAAATCCTGAAAGCTTTAATGGGTTAATCAAGAGGGAGAGGCATGTGGATCAGGGTGGATTTAGTATGACAGCTTCTCTCAATGCTAAGCTACAGGCCATATTCTCTATGAGTTTATTTGGATGGAAAACAGAAGATAAACATGTTTCCTTCTGCGTACTGCCCTCATACATCGCTAGTCTTCACAGCTCAATTCAGATTACATTCTAAATTTGATAGGCTATTAGCTAATGAAATGGTTCTTGCTGCAAGTTTTGAAGATGAGCCTTTCCTGTCAAGGTTGCGTGTATCTTCTGTGTGGGGTTGTATGGTCTGTTTTGTCTTGTCCTCGGTGCTGTGAGCTTGTGACATCCTGTTTACATCAGGGCAGCTTCAGCAGCAGCATAAATTGTACTTAGAGATGGTTCTGGTAACAGAATTAGATGTACCGTAACTCCACTGTCCTTTTGTCACTAACCCTGGCTTTACTGTCATTGTTCCTGCAGGTGTTTGATATTGGCTGCTACCAGGAGTTATTAGCACCATGTTTTTGTCTGCCTGCACATAAAAATATCAACCAAATTACTGAAATAATTCTTGGGGAGACAAAAGCGTATGTGTTCTTTGAAAGGAGCTATGGGGACATGCATTCGTTTGTTCGTACCTGCAAGAAGCTTAAAGAAGAGGAGGCAGCCAAACTCTTCTATCAAATAGCTTCCGCTGTTGCACACTGCCATGATGGTGGACTGGTACTGCGAGATCTCAAGCTGCGAAAGTTTATTTTCAAGGATGAGGAAAGGTAAGAGTCTGCCTTACTCTTTACAGGTGGGGGTGCCTGAGTCAGATATTCAGAGTAACAGGATGCTGTGCCCTTCATTGTCACCGTACCATTCGTTTGTGGCATGTGAGGTGTTAAGCTTTGCTTTCCTCTGCAACTTGTTAATGGGATGGATGTGCCATTTTACCGTCTGGCTTAGGCTTTGGAGTACAGTAAGTATAGAGCGCCATTTGCATCTGTGGCCTCTGCATCTCAACCCAGAGGAGCACCCTCACTTCTGAGGAGGGGACATCTGGAGGAAGGCTCTGCACAGATGTCTGGTGCAAGAGCTCCGCTATCATCGGTGCTGCTGGTGTTAAATGAGTAAAGGAGTAAAAGATCCAGTATGTTAAAGAGGGTTGGGGACTGAAATGGCTCATTCCAGTGAGGAGGCACGAAGAGGACAAACAGCCAAGTGGTTATTGCTGACATGGGATGGAGGGAAGGGCCACTAGTGCTTTGAAGGACTGCCTTGAGGACAGCTTCTTACTTCCCGTGCTGGAAGGGTCTGGAGGCTGCTTCTGAGAGTATTGCGTGGTCACTAATCATACTAAGACTAAAACTGCCTTGATGTGTGGGTGCCTGGTTTTAGTATCAGAGCTGTTGTGGTACTTGGGGAACTACCTTTTTTTTTTTTTTTTTTAATATGACCTTCCTGCACACCCTCCTCTCTCAGTAATGGGGTAATAAATGATTTGGGGAAGGAGTATGGGAAGACAGGGAAAGAAGTAATGCTGGATGCTATAGGTGTACTTTTGAAGTGCTGTTTCTGATGCTGACCCTGTTGCACCTGTGGAAACTTCTTATCTCTTTCCTTGTGGTTACCAGTTTTCATTACGTTGCATCATGTATTTGCTTGCAACTTCCACATAAAGCACCAGAGTAATGAACACTGTCAGATTAATGGTAGGCTTTCACAGAGGGATTAGATGGGAAGATGACCATTACGGAAAAAAATGAAACCAAATGGGGGCAGAGCCTGCCTTTGTGCTTCTTCATGTCTTGGTAGAGGATGGGGAGGTATTTTTCACTTTTAGTTAAATCCTATAAACTGTCTGAAAGGTTGTTCAAACTGTTGCAGAGTGAAATAGATGTTCTGGAGAGCTTTGTTAGAAATAACCAGTGCATATCAATTCCATTTGGGGCTATTTGGGGAAGTTATAAGCAACAGCCGAGGCACGTAAGTTTTCTACAGGCTCAGTAAGTCCATCATCTGAGAAGTAGGAAAAAAAAAAAATATACAATTCAGTCACGAAAAAGAAGTTCCTGGCCTTAAAATAAAAATGACAACCATCTATCCTGTTGAAATATTCGCTACTTAGAATTTATTACAAGCTGAGTTTTGCAAAATAAACTTCTTTTAATCTCTTTACAAACTAAAAAATAAAAGACATATTTTCACTTCTTAATTCAGTTCAGGCAGTTCTTTGCAAAGCAAATAGTTTTTCTCTATTTTTCTGCCGTAGTCCAAATGTATATGATTACCTTTTCCACCTCTTCAAATAAAAAAGCCTAAAACGAAACTAGATGAATGTCCATTCAGAGAGAGAGGCAAAGCAGAGAGATGTGAACTGCCCTTTCACAACTTTTACTTGGAGTTTAATAATTAAACATCATTATAGCACCTTTGATGCAGATAAGAAGCAAACTTGTACAAAATAGTTGAGGGAGGGATTGTATTCTGTGGTAGCGGATAATGCTCTAATGTTAAAAGGGGTAATTTTGTTTTTTTCCTGGGGATGTGTGTAAACTTGTGTGGTTTTGTATGAAGGACGGGACTCGGAGAAGCCCTGGGGCTCACCCTCGCTTTCCGCTCTCAGCGAAGGCAGCGTGAGCTGAGGGCCGTGCAGCGGGTGCAGACGTGGGGAATACTTTTGAACTCCTACCCTGCCGCTTACGAGGAACTGAATGCAACGCGAGGCACAGGGCCAAATCCTTCAGCCACCCAAGAAGAGTGGCGCGTACTATAATAGCAGTGTTTGCTTTTATGGATGTTTTTAACGTAACTGGAGTCTGCAAAATCACGCAGTTACTCACTTTTGAACAGTGTCTTCTAATTATACAATAATTCACTTGAAAGGTCAAATGCGACTTGCTGGTTATTTTGAAGATAATCATAATGTGGTTTTCTTCTGGATGTAATGTTGATTTGTAAGCAGAGAGGTATTGTAATCCTTTCTCTGCTAAATAAACAGAGATAGCGTGAGATAGAAATAAACCCAAACAGCGACTGTCTTTTTTTTCACATGCTCTGATCGTCAGACTGTAATCAGTCATCACTTTCAATCTGCTGCTATATTTAGGCAGAAAAATCTTCCTGGTCCTTCCGGGTTCAGGGAGGTGTTTGTCGGGTTGACAGAGGTGTTTGTGTGTTGCTCGCTCCCCTCCGAGCTCGCCTTTCCCCGGGGCTGCCGGTGCTGGGTGCCCAGCAGCCTGCCTCTCCCGACCTGCCATCGGCCCTGGTGCCTGAGAGTCGGGTTCTGCACGATCTATTGCTCTTTGATACCTGTAATGAACCAGGGAGGAAGAAAAGAGGTGATAAAGATGTTTTGAGACGTGTGGGTGAACGCCGCTGCTGCGTGCTGCCTGTTCTTCAGTGGAGCTCTTTCTCAGTAGTTCTTTTCAGAACTATTTCTTCAAGTCTGTTTTTTCTGCAGTTCACCTTTAGTACCTACTGCTTTGAAACTTTCTCGAAGACTCTCACAGCTTTTATTTTGGTAGAAGAAAAGATGGGAAATCCAGCACGCAGGCAACACATGAATGGAAAACTCGCTGCTTTTATTTTTTTATTTTTTTTTTTTAGGATGATACTTGTCTGCTCTTAGCTGAGAGCTGCCAGACTGGGGGAGCCAGAGAGAATGTGAAGGATATATGGAAGCAGTTCCATTCCTTTAAAAAAGAAAATAAAGCATTTCTTAGTACCTACTCCTTCCATTGATGCTAATGATAGAAAGTTCAATGTGAAATTGGAGCTCCTGGAGTTTTGCGGACTTGTACATACAGCATTGTAACTCTTTCCACCTCATTCCTGTTATCTAAATTACAGCTGGAATTTGCAAAGATTCAGGCTCCTGATCTAGCAGCATCATGAATGCTGTTTGTTCCTCCTGATGTCACTGCTAGGAATGCATGTTATTTGGATGTTGCAAATTGCAGCGCCTTGTGATGTCTGTAATGAACTGGGAAGTAAGAAGGTGGAAAAAAGTGATGTTGGAGGCTGGTGGTGCTGAGTGTTTTATAGGGGTCCTAACTTTACTAGTGGTGTTCCCCTGATGTGCTAAATCAAAGGTAGATTGTGATGGCACGTTACGTCTTACTATTGCATGTGTGTAAATACATCAGGGTTTAAAATGAAATCCAGAATTCCACAATGTAGAAACAAACAAAACCAATTCGTCTGTGTTCCAAGGTACTTCATCTATAGCTGCTTTTAATCTTGGACTGCAGAAATTTTGAAGATTTGGTAAATTACATTCCATGAAAATGATGTGTGCTCTACGTTTTTTTTATGGTAGGTTTGTGTTTTGGGATTTTTTTTTTTATAAAAGAAGTTTGGGGGAGTTGTGTTTTTGGGGAGAGGTGTGTCTGTGGTTCCATTTGTAAACTATAGATGAAATAGGCGGTCTTGCAGTATTGAAATTTCAGAGTTAAGCTCCTTAAACCTGCAGCTGGTCTTGATGAAGCAGAACTTCTAAGACATTACAGCATGGCTGGAAATGTTTTGTAAGACTGGGTTAGCAAGCAGCAGCACATCCATTAAATGAGGGCAGTGACTTTCAGAGCACTGAAAATACAGAAAACAACACTGACTTGCCATGCTGTGTCTCGCCAGACTTTAGAAAGTACCTATAAGACTCTTGAATATTTTAAAAATTGGGTCCAAAACAGTAGAGATGAGCTAAGATAAGACATGTGGGTTTATGTGTTTTCTGCTTCTTGCGTGTTGATCACTTTTTCTTGTCCTGGATGTTAAACCAAGTCAATGTTGATGTTTGTGGGGCTCTTACTTTTGATTATTTTTGCTGTGTTCGTGTCATAGTACTTACAGTTTTCCTTGTACAGCCTGTCCTTGTAGAAGGCCCTTGGCCAGAGTGACTGTGCCCTTCTAGCTGGTGTCCCATAATGATGTTGCAGAATGGGTAGGGTGTTTTGGGTTGTGCTCAGAATAGCGTTCTGCACTGTATCTAGCTAATAAAGTTGTTCATCAGTCTGATATATAGCAGATGCTTTGAGAAAGAGCCACCTCAAAGATCTCAGAATTAAATCAAGCATTTCAACATCGGTTGTTCCAATGGTTTTCTTAATACAAGAACATTTCTGCTGTCAAGGAATTACTAATTTCTTTAGTGCGTTTTTAAGCCTTTAATTATATTAAAATATTAGCTGTCGTAATATTTGAAGCTTAAAGACCTTGTACATTCATCATACTTGTTGAAGGGAAAATTAAAATAATTTTGGTATTTAGATATTGTAATTTTCCTGTATTCTTTGAGTAAATATGAGAAATGGTAGGCAGGTGGGATTCAATAAAAATAAATAGAATTTGACACTTTTTGCTTTGTGCCAGGGTAATGCAGCCAGTACAATACACTAATTTAGAAAGCCTGTGTTAGCATAACATATTTATTTGGTATTCTTAGAATGTTTTTTTTTTTTTGTTTTTTTTTCCTCTAGAATTTCTCAGCTTTGAGTGGATGATGCTTTAAGGTGACGTAGTTACGCTGTTTGCAATCCTAGTGGTACAAACCTGATCCCACGAAAAATACAGAATGTATATACTGACTTTTTTCCAATTAGACTGTTAATTTATAGTTTGTAGTAAGTTTCATCCCCAGCGTTTGTCAAAGTGTAATGTGGTCAAATGCTCTTTCCCCTGTGGTGTTGGACCTTCCTGTTCTACTACATGATTCAGTAGAGGATAGGTAAGTTAATGCTTTCCCCAAGTCCTAGAAAGGGAGTCCTCAAGTGAAAGAAAATTAAACAAAACAGGAGTGCTCTTTAAACAGCAAAAGATTTAGAAACAAAACCAGTCGTCATCTGTTTTGTCATTGAAGCACCTCACTTTACCCCGAATGGGGCCACAGGACCAGAGAATCATAGGTCAGATATCAACCCAGAAATTATTATTATTATACATCTTCCTAGAATATGGGGAGGAAGGCGAATTTCTTCACAGGCACCAAATCTCTGCTGTCAAACTTTGGATAGAGGATGAAACGGTTGCACAACTGTTCTCTGCTGAAGGGTTCGTGCTCCCTTTTGCCTTTATGTGGTTTGGTTACTAAGCCTCTTGTTTTCTCCCGGCATTCCTGAGAGCACCACACGCTGGATTTGTTGGGTATGCAGCACCTTTCCCAGCTGGTCTCTGGAGGCTATCTGCAGATGTGGAACATCACACCAGCCCTGTGAAGTGCTTAAATCTCCCGAGGGCATAGATTGTCACAGAGGTTAAGTGCTGCGCCTAAGGTCATAAATGAAAGCAAAACCCAGGAAGAAGTTGGCTGATGGCTAGCCCTGGGATGAGGATGGGAGTTACAGTGGACCTTGAGTCAGCTCAAGACCCTTTAACGAGACCATGAGTGGTGAGAGCCTTTGCTGTAGCACCCAACTCTGGAGCTTGCAGCAGGTTTTGTCCTTGGACTCTGTTATCTTTAGGTATTTGGCTCATAGCAGGACACGTATCTTTCCTTCTTCACCCTTCCTTCAGTCTTGCCCCTTTGCAGCCTCCTGCACTAGCTCTGCTAATGGGTGGTGTGGAGGTGCAGCCCCGTGCCATGCTTGGAGCAGGAGGGGAACCCTGCTTGGGGGCCTACCTATAGGCTGGGCTGGACAGGTTGTCCCCATGTCTGGCCAACCTGGCCGCGCTGTATGACTTTGAGAGGTGCTTCAGTCGGAATGCTGTGTTACACGTTGGCTGTAATGCCAGATGTAGTTGTCTTGGTTGGGTGCCCGTCACAAGATGCCCGTCATGGGATTGATCTCTCCGATGATGGGTGCTTTGCAGTCACTGATAGTAGATGTCTCCTGAGACATCTTGCATTAAGAGGTCAACAGCTGGTTGTTTTGAAGACTTGAAAAGCTGTATGATAGACTCAGTGCAAAATACTCCTGGTTGACTTTTCAGGGGACTGAGGACATCTGCAGACATCCGTGCTGAGGGTGAGGAGGGGAGGCAGGGAGCCCAGCTAGTGGCAGCTGCAGTGGACTGTCATGGTGAAATTCTTCTGCTGCCTCTTCTTGTAATTGTCCTTATTATCACACTGTGAGATTACTTCAGGCTTGGGAGGGAGAGGAAAGATGGAGATTGTAAACAGGAACCAACCTGGGGCGTATTTAGTCTTAAGCACCTGCTTTTTGGTAGATGTATATTGCTTGGAGACAGGTTTTACAGCCGTCTAAGCAAAAGGTTTCCAGCGGCGTTGTGAAATAATGGGCCTGCTTTGTCCTAGAGGTGCTGAGCACCCACTTGCAGGCTCAGAAAATGTAGGGCTTTTTTCACAACGTGCAGTTATGTTAACAAAATACAGTTTTGGTCTCCTTTCCCTGTGGAGCTTCACCATGCGTTGTATGAAAAGACCTAGAAAAGATGGTGAACACAGCATACAGTTGACAGCAGAGCCTTTTAAAACTCTGACCTTCACTGATCTTCACTGAGAAGATAAGAGAGAGGTGAAGTAGCTGCCGTGAGCCAGATGCTTATCAAATAATGGACTCCTCACAGTGTTGCAAACTGAGCCCCTCTGTGGAAGGGTCTGCCTTGGATTTCGGAGCCTGCACCCCAACACACATATCGCTACCGACCTACCTTCTTTTTGGGGAATGAAGTATATAGCATAAAGGATGGGCTCTTCCCTGCCAGTCCTATTTGAGTGGTGTAAAGCTGAGGTCTTTGGGGCCCCAGCCCTTCCTGGAGGTGTGCGAGGACGTGGTCTCGGAGCATTTGTTGAAGTGGAAGCCTGCAGAAAAAAAGCCAAAGCTTCAAACAAGTTAAAAGTCCTAAGTTTGCTGGGTGCGGGGCAGGGCTGAGCGTGCCGGTAGCATCCCTTCAGAGGAAGGGTGGGGGATATGTAATTTTTTAGAGGCTTCCTCATTCTGCGGAAGTACCAGTGAAGGAATCTTCCCTTAGGAACAAGGTTCATCCTGTAAACCTGTACTGCCT
Organism: Chroicocephalus ridibundus; assembly: GCF_963924245.1. NCBI lineage: Eukaryota > Metazoa > Chordata > Aves > Charadriiformes > Laridae > Chroicocephalus > Chroicocephalus ridibundus. The sequence goes on from NC_086286.1 coordinate 114,139,092, forward strand.
GCAAGTCCCAGTTGTCTTTCGAAACATATGCTTGAGCCTGTTTCATTATGCAAGAGACTGTTTGTCTGACAGCCTTTGTGCAGGTTTGGTTGTTTTTTTTCCCCCTTCCCGAAGTTGCGTAGGATGTTGTGCGGTGAACTCCCAGGCCGTGTGCTGTTACGTGCTGGAAGGGATCTTGCGGTGAAAGGAGCAGGATTTAAATTGATGGCATAACATTTCCCCTCTGATCCCGCGTGCCTTGCCGCCCCCGGAGGAGATCGGGTAGTTCTGAGTTCAGAACAAGTCTTTGCACCAAGCCGCAAATCATCTGCGCGGGGTTTCGTTAGCCGCCTTCCCCATCTTGCCGTCTCTGTGACGGCAGCCTGCTTCTGCATTATTTAGGAGAGATTCCCGTAGCTAAAAAAAAAAAATCAGTTAGCAAAAGATAACTGTTTCCAATGTCGAGCTTCCCTTTTATTCCCCACCCTGCCTTGTGACTCTTAATTGCATTCGTGCTCGTCTCGTCTTTATGATGGGGTGCTATGAGCTGACCTTGATTAAATGACCTGTAAATTATTGGCCACACAGGAGCAATCCCTGATCTACTGGGCAGTTGATGGCTTGAGTGCCTCTACCTTGGGAAGGGCTTTCCTGGCCTCAGTCAAGAGTAATGTTGAAATACGAGATAGGATTGCTTGGGTGCCTTCATTTTTTATGTGTAGACTAATTTAGGGGGGAATATTGTGAGGCACCTCTTCCCTTCAGAAGTTGCCATTTCATATTTACCTGCAGTCATATTAATAAAATGTCAGTTCGGATGGCCGTGATGGTTGTTTTCTGATCTCTGGAGGCATGAGGCCGCTATATAGAAACTGTAAATCTGCATCATCTGATTTTGACCCAGCCTGAATAGCAAGCGGATGGTGTACCTGGCGTGTCTGAAGCAAGATGGCTCCTTCTGTCTTCTCCCCAAACAGCTGATCACGCTGTCATCTGGGGGATGATGCTGGACTGAAACGGTGGGTCTGGTCTGCAGTTAGTGTTCCCCAAACAGTAACAGCAGCTGAGCTGTGGTTCAGGTGTTATTTCCCATGCAGATGGCTTCGGGGGCAGCCTAGAAGCAACTGCTGTTGTTGATTCAGGCATGGACTCCTTTACTATGGACTGTTTATTCATTGCAGTGGAGATATTTTCCTCTGAAACACTCAGACTTTCAGTCAGTGTTTCTGCTTTAAATGTTCCGGATTTTTTTTTTTTTGTCCTGCTTTATGAGATTAGAGCCCTCTGAATAATTCCACGGATTTTGGTATGGAAATTGTGTTTGCTTTTGGAGAGCAAGTGTGAATGCCGGGTTCTTACAGCCCTGGCTGCAGTGTCAAAAGGCAGGATAGCTGTTTGCCAGTAGCCCCTCAGCTCTGCGGGGAGGAATAACGCGAATCACTCTCAAAAAAGTGTAGGATGTGCAACAAAACCGTCTGCCAGAGATGGGTGCTAACTCAGGAGGTTGCATTGAAGAATCTTCTGGAAGACACTGAATTGATTAGGTTTTGTTACATTGCTGAAGAGCAAAGTCTGAATGCAGTCAAGTAATGAATGGCATATTGATAAGAAATTCAGAGTGGTATTGTTTTTCATGGGTTTCCCTGACGGTTTCTATGGGGACAAAGACGCATTTCCCGTCTGAGTGCTGCTGCTGCCCTCTGATTGCACTTCTGTGGTTTCATTCACCAGTAATGGGAAAGCATTCATAGGCAGAATAGCTTCCCCTTTTTAAATAGCCATGATTCAGGGTTGTATTTTTTTTTTTTTTTAATGCATTAGGCTAATGCAGTGTTTTATCAATGATCTGATAGATGCATAATGCTCTTTTTCCAAGTCCTTATTCAGGGTCTGCATTAAAACTTGAAATTATGTACTGTAATTACGTAAGCCTTGACAAAAGTCTTTGTTGCCCTACAGTATGTCTACAAAGTGATTCTCATCCGGCTTGGCAGTAGTTTACATTTGAACTTTAGGGATTAATTTTGTTGCAACCATTTGAATGGTCGAACTCAAAGGCTGATGCTTTTGGAAAACTTTTTTTCTCCTGTGTGGGTCCTTAGTTGACTGATACGAGTTAATTATTTAGAGAATGAAAGGTTTTTAGGAATGTGATTTTTTTTTAAAAAAAAAAAAAAAAGATAATTATTTCTGCTTGTCCTTTTTCTGCTCTGAAATGATCCTTTTTCGGCTCTGAAATGGGAGGCGCTTCAAAGCTGATTGTGATTTCACGTGTCAGTGTTTGGTTTTGAGTCAGTCCCTTGCCTGCCAAGTGCCGAATTTAGGGTTGTCCGGTTACTCTGCAATTGGATGCGCTCCCCACCCTTTGCTGTGGGGGTTCTGTATTCTCAGAAACTACTTGCAGTTTTGAGGGTCTGTTTGTTGTTGTTGGCTTTTATTCTTTTTCCTGGATACTTGATTTCAGTGTTTCCTCTGAGAGGGAGTGTGGGGGAGAGAGAGATTGCTTCTCATCCAGGGTGTCTCTGCATTTCTGTGTATTTAGACTCCCCTCTTTCCTGTTCCTCTCCACCTTCCCCCCCAAAAAATAAGCTCTCTGGCTTGCAGAAAACAGCTGATTTAGGCATTGTTTGAAATGTGGAGGAAGGGAAGGCCCGCCAGAGCTGACAGCTGTTTCTCGCAGAGATGGGGTGCTGTGTGCTGGGAAATAGCAACTCCTGAGCCAGGCTGCTCCTTTTTGATTGCCTGAAAAAACCGTGAAATGACTGTAAAAAGGGGGAGCGAGACTTGCCGCTTACACCCGCGTATTACCCACCTGTAGTCTGATTACAGGTTGTATTCTGTATGCGAGGATGAGGTACGGAAACTCATCCCTCACTGGTGCGAACAGGCTAGAGTGTGTCCCCCCCAGCCCTGGCGCTGTCTGCGGCGAGGGTGGAAAACCTGCGCTGCGCCGTCGTCTTCTGCAAAGGCACCCAGCGACGCGAAGGAAAATGGGAACATCAGAGTTGCTTCTGGTGGTGATGGGGAGGGGGCAGAAAGTCCCCTTGAGGCCGTGTACCTGGCAGTGTGCGCTGGGGAGATGCAGCTCCCGCCGTCTGCGAGGGAAGCGCGTGCTGGTCCAGTGCCAACCACCTGGTTGCGGAGGAGCCATTTCTTCGCTCGTACCTTCTACGCGAGGGTGTTACTGGTTATGGGTTTGGGACCTAGCAAGGAGGAGGACTGAAGGTTGTGGTTTTGTTGAATTTGGGGCCTTTTGTTTCCTCAAAGCCTGTCGGCTCAGCAGGATGAGAAACCTGGTTGGAGTGTTTGCTTCACTTGGCCACAGCGCACGGAGGAGCAGGCAGATAAGGGCCAGCTGTTGTTCCTCTGCTTGTGTCAACAAAACCCACGGAGGGCTGCGGGCTGCAGCACCTTGCAAGAAAAGCAAGGTGGGGATAACAGCTTTTGTATGCTGCTTCTGTTTTGTTAGCAAGAAATGATTTCTCCTGTTGGAGAAAGAGATGAGGTTTGGTTTTTTTTTGACACACCTTGCAGGCTGTTCTTTCTGGTTTTGTACCGCGTCCATCCTAGAAAATAAGAGATTAGGGAATTCCTGGTAATTTTCTGCAAAATAAAAGCTTCTCAGTGAACTGTTTGTCTAAATTCTTTGGCAACTCTCGGAAATGTAAAATAGGGTGGGAGGGTAAGCAGCGTTTCCCTGTGCTGTTGACACTGGGATGGCAGGAGAGCGTGTGGGGGGCGAATTCCCTCCTGTAAGTTGTTTATAAATAGCGTGCTCTGCCCCGCTCCCTGTGTGTGTGTGTGTTCCGCTCCTGGTAGCAGGAGCGAGTCGATGCTTTCCTGTCTGGCAATTCAGTGACTTAATGCATGTTTGAGTAGCTGGCCTCACCGTTTTATTGCTACGCATAATTTTCTATGGAAAAACTGAGGTGGGCAATGCAAATGGAACCTCGACTCATGTCCCTGCCTTCCCTTTCATTTCCTCCTCGCTGTTCTCTGCCCTCCTTGGTGTGTTTTCTTTCTCTGGGCGTTCCTCCTCTTCCTCTGCTGTGCAGGTGCAGGAACACGTCAAAGCTGAGCATTGGGAAAGGACTCTCCTGTAGCCAGTCTCCGGTGTTGGACCCTCTGAACTGTATACAGAGGGAAATTGCTGTGGTCTTGATAATTGTAGTTAAGTTTCTCCTCGCAGCCAGCTTCCTGTGTGAGGTGTTGCTGCTGTAAAGTATTGTTTGAGTGCTAATGAGGGGGTTGTCCCTCACCAGGAGAAGTGCCGTTAGGCTGGCAATGGGTAATTAATCAGGAAGCAGGTGTGTTGCGCAAAACCCATCAGCATCCGCACTGGAGGAGAAAACACTGGCCTGTTTGAGGAGGGAAGGAGCTGCCTTGGCACACGGTGCTCGGGAGCCAGGTATTCTGAATCCTGTGTTTATGACTTCCTGATTCGAGGCACATTGCCAAAGGGGCTTTCACCTCTGCTAGTAAACGTCTCTAGCTGTTGAAAAGGCCCAAGTGTCATTATGAGAGTTTATGGCACAGTTGCCTCTGGAGTGCTCCATGGAGTAAAATGCTCTTCTGTTGGTTCAGAGAAGATAGTGCTGAGCTGCCCTGGAACCAAGTCTAAGCCAAAGCTGGCCCAGCTGTCTTTTGCAACTCAAGCCCAAGCAATGTTGTCTTCGGAAAACATTTAGGGAACAGGGCTCTCCTTGTCTGTTTTAATAGCTGTTAAATGATGTGCTTTAGTCAAGAGGTGCGAGTTGTGCTTTCTGGGATGAAGTTCAGTCCCTGCCTGTGAATGTCTGTGGTATGGGAACATGGCCATAACACAGGGCTAAGAGTCATCGTACAGACCGGTGAGGTTGAGGGACGAGGACGGTAATACCCCAAGTTGAGTTATGATCCCGAGTTGTTGAAAAGAAAACCTGCACTACTGCAGGGTCACTCTTCCATCCAGATGCACTGGATGAGTCCTGTTGCATCGTACTGATTCTGCTCGCAAAGCCAGCCATTGCTGGCGAACAGTCTAAAGGGTAATTGGTAATCCTTTTGGGTGCCTTTAGCAGGGACAGATTTTTAAATATAGTTACAGACAGTAGCAGTGAGAACTAAAAGGAAAGAAAGGTTATGTTCATCTAGTGCTATGACAAGCGAGTTTGGCGTATTTTTTTCTGTTCCTGTGTGATACCCATAAGGGAAGAAAATTCTCTTGCAGAGATAATTACTGCGGCACAATAACAAGTTCACAGTGTTTTGCAGGCAGGAGGAGTTGGCAATCTGGATAAGGCATCCCCGTCATCTCGCTAAGCCCTTTGCTAGCCTCTGTGTTCGTTCCAGTGTGAGGAGCTCCTCTGGTTCAGCTGGGTAGATAAGCTTGTTATTAATCTTGGCATTCAGCTCACCTGATCTCCCTTTGCCCAAAGGTCTGTTTAGGAAGACTGAAATCTGTTAAATTTGCTCTTCCTTAATTCTGGGATAAAGAAAAGTGTTGGTTGGTCAGGGGGATTGTTTAGGATCATAGTGACGATCTTATTGCTGTTGAACCTTGTGGAATTAATTACAGGTGCAAGTAGCTGCGTACCAGTATGAAGGTGTCAAAATAAGCTTGCCTAGTTAGGACTAGACTTGTATGTGGACATGCATCCTACACAGGTACATTAGAGTGCAGCCGACAGAAATAATCTTGAGGCTTATGTCTCTGGAAATCACATCTATGTAAAATTGACCAAAACCATGAATATGGAAACTACTTTAATCTTTTTAAGACCTTACTAATGAGTTTACTGGACATAACTGTTCAAAACCTTGTAGCTGTGTGTGCGGCAATATTCCGTATAGGTCTGGTAATATCTCTAAGCAGTATAGAAGAGACAGTATCAATTAGCTGTAGCAAGTGCTGTGAGTGGGATACTAAACTGATACACTTCTGTGGTTGTTGAATTTGTGGAGTATTACTGTTACAACCATGCATTTGTAACAGTCTGGAATTTGTGTTTTGATGTTTGCTTACCTTGATGGCTTTGTTCTTTTTGCCCACAGGACTAGAGTGAAATTGGAAAGCCTAGAAGATGCTTATATTTTAAGAGGAAATGATGACTCTCTTTCTGATAAGCATGGATGCCCAGCCTATGTGAGTCCAGAGATCTTGAACACAAATGGCAGCTACTCTGGCAAAGCAGCGGACGTATGGAGTCTAGGTGTCATGCTTTATACCATGCTAGTTGGACGCTATCCTTTCCATGACATTGAGCCTAGTTCCCTCTTCAGCAAGATCCGTCGTGGGCAGTTTAACATTCCAGAAACTCTATCCCCCAAGGCAAAATGCCTCATACGTAGCATACTGCGTCGGGAGCCATCGGAAAGGCTGACTTCACAGGAAATTCTGGACCATCCATGGTTTTCTACAGATTTTAATGTATCGAATTCAGGATATGGTGCTAAGGAAGTATCAGATCAGCTGGTGCCTGATGTCAACATGGAAGAAGACTTGGACCCATTCTTTAACTGAGCACAAAGACTGGTGTTCAGAAGGTACACAACCTGGAGATGGACACATGAAGGAGCCCTTCCTGACCGTGTTAAATCACATCCTGCATCAGCCTAGCTTGGTAGCAAAAGACACTCAGAGGTCCTCGGATTGAGAAGGAACCTCCACAAGGAGCTAATATAACAAATGTAGCATGGGGACAGATTGGGGGGGCGGGGGGAGCTTGCTATCAGGTTAGATTGATTTGGAGGAGAAAAGGCAGCATGGAGCAATTGTAGCTTCTCACCTTTTTGGAGCCAAGGAGACTGCACATGCCAATTCTGGTGCAGCTGTATCACTCCTGTTTCTGTTCCATTAAAAATAGTGGTAACTCACGACAAATAGAAACTTTTTTGCCTCAGCTCACATCTTGGCATCGCACTGTTAGATATTTAACTTCAGCCATTATTCAGGGAAAGTACAATTGGCTAACATTTTTTTTTTTAATCGGATGTCTAATAATTAATGGGATTAATTTAAGAAAAAAAATTAGGTGCACAAAGACGGACATGAAAAGTGGGTGCTAAAAACAAACAAAATTTCAGTTCATGTCTCTTGATAGCTATTTTCAACTCATTTCTTCTAAATAAACTACTTAATATTCTTGTCAGGAAATGACATTTTAATGCTTTGTTCCCTTAAGGGGAAGTAACTGTCATTTAACAAGCTGTTCTGTTTTGTGTCAAATGGTTTGTTGCAGGAAGCTATTATAACTCGAACTTCCAGATGCATTACTGCTATAATAGGGGGAAAAAAAAGAAGAAAACTATATAATTTTTTTTTTTAAAGATATGAGATACTGGCTTCCATATCTGCCATGCTGCACGTATATGACTAGAGAGGGCAGAAAGCCCTTGGTCGTGTCTTTATCTGAGAACCTATCTCTTCTTTAACTGACTGGCCCACGTGTAAATAGAGGGCTCTTTATTATTGAAGAAGAGTATCGTGGGGTTTTTTTCCTTTGAATTCCTCTCAACTTGGGAAAAGAATTGTTTGGGTTTGATTTTTGTTTATGTCCAGAATAAGAAATAAGAGGGTATTGATAAGCTGAACATTTATATTACAGATATTCCTCTTGAAACATACACAGTAATATGCACCTTTTGTATTGTCAAGACTTATTCTATTTATTGAAGAAAATGTCACAGTAGTGATGTATTAAGCCAGTACTTCAATTACGGGTTGACTTGGGATGACATGTTACATGCTGTAGTTAACACACTTCTTTTCTGTTCAGGTATTTCTGTCCCTAAATAACTTTTTATTTAGCTTTTTTTTTTTCTAGATAGCTTTATTTGATTTAGACTGGCAAATGTTTTTATTACTGCTTTTATATTGCTGTATGATATTGAAATCTCTTGGCATAAATATTTGTGTTTCCAGTACCTCAGTTGTTCTGATATTACTGCCTGTATACGTTTTGTGAAGTGGTCATGTTTTTTGGGTAGGTACATGTGGACTCTGTAGTATGTAAATGTTACTTGAATTTGTGCTTAATTATAGTATGTGGCATGTGCGTACAGCTACTTGGCATTTGACGTATGGATGCTATTTGCCTGCCTTGCAGGAAAGTTATGGTCCCACTCTCAAGAGGATGTTTCACAGTTCTTTATCAAGAGACAAAGCTAGCTGCAGCTGACCTGCCTTGGTTCTATTTTGGTAACTAAGAATATAAAGGAGTAATGTTTTTACACTCTGAAGATGGTGCTGTGTCAAGAAGGACTTTTTTTTTATTTTATAAGTACCTTATAGGAGGAAAGATTGGTGATGTGCATGGTGGGGTTTTACTGCCTCTGGTGCTTTGTCATGTATTTGGTTTAATGTTTTTGTCCTAATCTCTTCAATAAATAAAATTGTGCATATTTAACTAAACTTCAGTGGTGAACAGCGTTCTTACTGAGTGTCTGAGGTGCTGCAGGAGTTTGCCCCGTTAGGATCATTTAGCTGGTATTTTTTGTGCTGCTAACAAGCTCTTGCCAGACCTGTGAGCTGAGAAAGCTTAGCACTTATATTTACAAGGTAACGCTGTAAGCCTTTTCATCAAAAATTTTACTGTTTGCTATGAATTAAACTGGCTTTTATTTTCTTTTGGCTTGTCCCTACCTCTCAGCAAATCCGTTTGCCTTTTTCAGGTAGGGTGTTGAAATGCAGCAAGAACTATGTCTTTTGGTGATGGGAGGCTCTTTGGCTGATGAAGAGAGGTACGAGAATGGAGCAAGCTGGCACAGGCACTTGCCAAAGCCTGAGAGAAATGTGCGTCTTGCACTTGCCCGTCAATTCCAAAAAGGTTGGCTGTGAAATAGCACCGCCTAATTTATTGTCTTTTATTTAAGGCGGGATTCTGTTTCTGCCATTCATCTTGGATAATAATAGATGCGTGTAGTTAGATCACATAGGTGCATGTGGAGTAATAAGGTGCTTTGTGAACATGAGGTGGGACAGATGAATCCTGGTCCATTAAGAAAATACCATTTGAAGGGGGCTTTGATTTGAACCGGAATGCCGTCTGTTTTCAGCAGTTCTATGGTTTGAAAGAGTTGTAGGTAGCTAATGATCACCCTAAAGAAACACAGAATCATAGAAATGCCTGGGTTGGAAGAGACCTTTCAGATCATCGAGTCCAACCATCAGCTTAACTCTGACAACAACCATCCCTAAACCATATCTCTAAGCCCTATGTCTACCTGTCTTTTATATACCTCCAGGGATGGTGCCTCAACCACTTCCCTAGGCAGCCTCTTCCAACGCTTAATACCCCTTTCCGTGTAAAAATTTTTCCTAATATCCAGTCTAAACCTCCCCTGGTGCAACTTCAGGCTGTTTCTTCTTGTCCTATCGCCTGTTACTTGGGAGAAGAGACCGACCCCCACCTCTCTACACCCTCCCTTCCCTGAACCCCTCCACTTCAAAGTGTTGCACCAAAACCGCGAGCACAGGGATTGCTGTCAGGCTGGCTGACTGTACTACGTGATTTTGTCCTAGGTAGTTTCTGGCATGCGTTGAATATTTCAGTTGGTAGGTGGAGAGTTAAAATCGTTGATTGTAGCACCAACCAGAAATGTTATTAACGTGTAGAAACACTTGAAGATCAGTTTTCAAATGATCTGTGTGCCTGCAGCCAAAGTTTAAATTACTTGAAACTCTTTCAAATCAAACTCCCACAATAAATGTGCTTTATTGAAAAAAAGCAGATTGTAATCAGTCAGAGAGAGAAGGGGAGGGGGGAGCGCTGAGGGTTTCCCTCTCCCCCACTAAAACTTATGTGAGGGGCTTCTGTTCTGTTTGGGTGGAAGTAGTTAGACCTTCTTTTACAGCAACCTGCATGCTTGCTTTTTCGCTGCCAGTAGTTGTATGAAAAACGCGTCTGACTAATGATTGCTCGTTTGCAGTGCATTTTTTATTTGAGGCAAAAGCTTCCTTGGTGTTACCGTGGAGGAATCCTTTGGCAGCTGAAGCCAGCTTTATAGAATGCTGAAGGGGTGCCTTGTTTTCGGAGCTTCCTCGTCCCTAAAGTGAAACCTGAGAGAGGGATTTGTGATTCAACCAGCTGATTTCTGGCTCTTTTTTTTTTTTTTTTTTTTTTTTTTTTTTTTTTTTTTTATTCTGTCTTTGTGGGCGCTGTTGGTGGAGTACAGGTGTAGCGCTGCTTGCTGTGGAAATGCCTCAACAGCTCTCTTGGTGCTGCTTGACCCTCAATTTGGGTAGCAACTGCAGTGGGACGCAGGATTGTGCCGAGCAGAGACCGCGGGACGGGCTCAGCTGCCTCCCGGTCCTGGGCAAAGCGATGATCTTCCCCCAGCTGTGCAGGGTGAAAAGCCACGTCTAGAAATAACATCGTTTCACAGAACGAGACCCTGTGGTAGACTCTGGGAGCAGAAGCCCCCCAGTCTCTTCTACTCCTCCCAATTAAAAAAAAAAAAAAAAATAATTCATTATATTATTTACCACAACATTTATTTGTCAGTGCAGCACTGTGTGTAATTTCAAGCTACAGGCTTTTCTTCAGGAGTGCACAAACAAGTGACAACTATTCCTTTGGCACCATGATGTCATATAACCCGATCCCTTAGCCTTAGTGAGGTGTGCATGTGTTATGGCGATAAACAAGTCAATTAAAAACACATTCTCTTAGAGATAAACCTTGGTAAACCTGTGTTTCTGAAAAGAAAAAGGAAAAAAAAAGCCCAACCCAAGCCCCCCAAAACCTCAAACCGCACTTTCCTGGCAGTCAGAGAGGAAGGGTATGAAATGTGATGCCAAGGAAAAATTATTGGGAAGGGGAAAAAATAATGCTTCTCATCCTGAAATGATTATGTTGAAATTTGGAAATGTATGAGTGAGCTCTGTGACTAATCGCATAATGAATACCAAAAGAATTAGTAATGATCAGTTCTTTATTCTTGAAGTTTTGTCTAAGGTTTCTATGAAAAACTTGCTAATTTAATAAGTGACAGTATAGCTAACAACTTCACTAGCTTGTAACTTTCCTATTCTTTCAGTAGAAGCAAATGTTGAAAATTGGTAACACGATGAGACAAATTGAAATCAAGGTGTAAGTAAAGCAGGGTATAAATGACCTCTAATGTGGTGTAATCCCACTGGAACATGAAAAATGACTGAGGAAAATTTATTTCAAAAAAAGAAAAAGAAAACAAACAACTTAAATCAGGCAAGTTCTGGTACTGACTTTTGCTTTTCCCAATGTCCTTGATAGTTATATTCTTGTAACCAGTTTTCATGCCTCCTATTCTGCTTTTTTGACTGCCAAATTAAGCCAATTTAGGCTATTTACTTGAAATTTTGATCCTCCCTGGAGGCTTCTGTACAAGTTTGAAACTCTAGGCCACATTTGTCTTGGAAATCTTTAAATATATTGGTGAATGTATGTAAATGTGAAGAAAAATGTATTTACAGTGGTGGGAGTGTAGATCCTGAGAAATTCATTTGATATTATTTGCGCTGATGTAAATGAGTGGAATTCATTTCTTAAGGGCCTAAACGAGCCTGACTTGTGTGTGCTGAGAGGTGTCATTTATTCTAGTTACTCTTCAATTTAAATTCGTTTAGACTCCTCACGAAAAATGGTTCCGCGCAGGAGTCAATCACATTGTTCTGGCTCTCCTGCCTCCGTCGCACAACATCCATAGCCTGCAGGGGGAAAATAAAATAACCTTGGTGTGGCAGCTTGTGAAAAGTAATAGGTTAGCTACTGCATTTATTTCTGCTCAAGAGATTAAAGTGTAGTTGCAAAGCTGGTGCTGACATCATTCCAAGCGCACAAAAAGCTGACGTCAGTTATACAGTGTATTGCAAGGTGTTTATCTTCATCTGATTAGGTTAGCAAAACGCGTACTGCAGAGCCAGCACACAAAGAAGGAAACGGTGTGTTTGTCCGCGCTTCCCGCTCGCCCTCTGACACCGGGGTCGGTCCTGGAAAGGCTGAAATATTTCATGCCTGATAAGGCCCCTGTAAAAATCTGTGGAGCTACCCTTGGGCTTGACTTTTTCCCATCTTAATCTCCAAACGTCAGGGTTAAGCACGCAGCTTGCGTGAGGTGGCCGTTGGGCCGCCCCTCCTCGCAGGGCAGTCCAGAGCTGAACTTTCGGCCTCCACAAAGCCAAGCAAAGCGACAAAAGGTACATCGTGACACAGCAGTGCCAACGCTGGTCTTCCCTTCTGCCTGCTCATCTGTGTGTAATCGGTCGGTGAGGAAGGCAGGAGGGATGTCGCCAGCCGGCAAGTAGCAGCGCGGGGGGCTGCTGCCCTGCTTCCCTGCCTGCAGCCCTGCCTACTGCCTCCTGGCCCTGCCTGCTGCCACCCCTGCCTGCTGCCCTGCCTGCTGCTGCCCCTGCCTGCTGCCCTGCTGCCCCTGCCTGGTGCCCTGCCTGCTGCCCTGCCTGCTGGCCCTGCCTGCTGCTGGCCCTGCCTGCTGCCCTGCCTGCTGGCCCTGCCTGCTGCCACCCCTGCCTGCTGCCCTGCCTGCTGCCCTGCCTGCTGCTGCCCCTGCCTGCTGCCCTGCCTGCTTCCCTGCCTGCTGGCCCTGCCTGCTGCCCTGCTGCCCCTGCCTGCTTCCCTGCCTGCTGCTGCCCCTGCCTGCTTCCCTGCCTGCAGCCCTGCCTGCTTCCCTGCCTGCTGCCCTGCTCCCCCTGCCTGCTGTCTTGCCTGCTGCCTGCTGCCCCTGCCTGCTGCCCATAGCGTGCAGGCTGCACCCCGTGCTGCTGCAGGAGTCGGAGTTAGGCTGCCTCCCCTTCCCCCATCTGCAGGAGTGTGCTGGAGATGGGGAGGGCAGCAGCAGAAAACAGATCCCTTCCTCCCTTCAGATGTCACCTAGTGTACCCCTAAACCCAGAGGCTTCCAGCTGTAACTGTAAATACCTGCACAAAGAGGGCACAGAGGAACAGTGTGTTCTGCGGGTCAAGCCGAGTTCTTCAAGGCACGGGACAGAGGTGGACAGGTGTCTGATTCCTGCTTTGTACTGAGACACGACTCAACAACCCGCACGTGTTGTGCTATACAAAGATGTCGTTAAGTATACACTTATTTTCTGTGATTACCCTTAAAACACAACTTCAGTGTTTACTCCGAGTACCTGGCTTGGATATTTGCCTGTGCTTCCACAAGAGGAGTCTCATTGCTCCATAAGGACCCCTGGTCCCCACTCGTCACCACTCGTCTGATGCAATGCAGTCTTGATTTCAGTCATCTTTTTGGTTTTTTTTTTATCCCAAGTTAGTTAGTTCATTGTTTCTCTCATAAGAGTTTATGGTTAAAATTTGATCTAATTCAGTCACTGGAAATAAGGATAGAATTTGGGTAGGCATGCATTTTAGTCAGAATTAGAATATCCTGCGTTGAAAAAAAGTTCCATTTCATGTAGTTACAGTTTAATTTTAAAAGCTCAATGTCAGCCTGCTAGAAGAGAGGAGTTCATGCTTACTGGTCACCAATGGGCATTTTATTACTTCGTATTTTTTTGTATTCTACTCCCTCCTATTTGTAATCACCATAACTGCAGATTATTTGTAATTTCTAAGTGTTTGTAACTGCTAATTAAAAGTGTTAGTTTTCACATTAGCAAGAAATGTGCCTGGTCCGTGTGAACAGCCTTTCAAGCAGCTGTAAGATGGAGTGTGTCTTGTGGATAAAAATTAAAGCTCTTCTCCGTACCGAGTTTCTGATGGGGCTCCATCTGCATTACGGTAAAAAGATCTTACTACATATAAAGTTTTTATTAGAATAAACCTTGCTTCAAAAATTACATAACATGCCTGCCCTCCTTGGTAGCTCAAATCAAGGCCAATCAAATCAACATGCTCAAGATGAGTAAGTACATGCATATTTTACCAGTTGTTACTTTTTACAAACTCTATAATTCAGTCAAAGGAACACATCTTGGAAGAGCAATAGCATGATGGCAACAGAGAAAGAAAAAAACACCTTTTGATGAGAAATGTCGACAAATCCATTCTCTGCTGTGTACAATATTGAGTCTTGGCCGTGTCTGAGGAGCTGATAACATGAATAACCAGTGATCTCATGTAACCTCAGGACAGCAGTGAGATTTGTCAGAAAGTTAGCAATGTGCTGCCTTTAATTTAAAAAAAGGAACATCAGGCAGCATGAAATGCATGATTCAGAGAAATCCACTGACATTTTGCTATTGACTGCAGCTGATAAAACTGAAGTAGTCAAAATTGTCTGATTTCGTCCTTACTGATTGATCAGGCCATGGGTATAACCCACATTTTACTGCAGGATGAATTTTTTGCAGGATAAATTTAGCTGTGTGTAGGAAGTCAGGACAAACTCAAGGTTGCATTTATGTCCTCAGAGCACCGGAGATGCGGGGTGATTGTATCCTTCCTCTCTTTTTTTTTTTTTTCTTTTTTGTTTCCCCTTTCAGATTAATCTGCCTGCATAGGTAAATGTGAGGAAGATAATGCCCTTTGCCCCTTGTGTAGGAGCAGCATTGCTGACCTGTTCCGGAATGCCTCTGCGTGCTGACCTGTCAAGGGTCAAGTGGTATTTTGAGTTCTACTTATTTGCTCGTTGAGCAAGGGGAAGCCTGTGCCTTATTTTTTCCATCAAGTAAACTGGGATTGTACAACTGATTTTGCAAAATGCCTTGAAATCTATCGGTGACATACCCCCTGATATATCATTCTGCTGCTTCTTCTACAGTTGTCCTTCAACAACACCATCACCATTTTCTGTAATTAGTAATACTTAGAGAAATTAAGTGTTTAGGTTTTGGATTGTCTTGTCTATAAATAAGTCATGAAGACAGCAAACACAGTAGATATAGGGTATTTTATGCAAGCAATCATAGACTTTTCATTATCCGGTTTCCCAAATTGCAGAAATCTCTTGGTGATTGTGTTTAAACAGTTTCATGTTCTGATTTTTTTCTACTTTGCCAATACACTTTCCTTTTATTTAGGACAACTGCAAATTTTAAGTGACACTTGCTACCTTGGGGTTTGTGCTGCTAGGTCACTCAGCGTGTGAGTCTAGGTCACTCAGGCATTTGGAGGCCACCATGGTGAGCACACCATAGAAGTAAGGGAGAAATGCATGTTTTATATCCAAAGGCTATCTATCTCAGAAGCACCAGACTCTTCTAAAGGGTAGGAGGCTTCTCCTTTGTAATGATAGGTGGGATTAAGAGACTCTGAATATTGCTGCTCCCATCCATAAGTAATGTTTCTAACATTGTAGCTGTTGGATGCCAATTGTTCAGTGAAGTGGAAAAAAAAGTGTCTAAACCACATCTTTCAATATTTCTTTGCAACTTCTTGACACTTTAATTTACTGTGAGTTCCAGTTAGCTGAATCAATAACAGATATAATCCCTAGAGACCTAGGAAAGACCTTCTTTCAGGAGGTTAGTAGGTAGGCAGTAGGCTTCTTTGTCTGGGGTGGAATCATCGTGCTTTTGCTGCAAAACTAGACCGAAGACTGCGATATTTAGGGCAATTTCAAAGCTTGTTCCAAGATTGTTTTCACAACAAAAGGTTACCCTGTCAGAGCACAGCAGGGGAAGCTGACCGCACTTCTGGAGTCATTATAGACAAGCCCAAGCTTTGTTCTGCCTCTCATCTCTTAAATCAAGTTCCTTGCAGAGGGGCAGAGCAACCCACTGCCAGCTTTACACGTACAGGGAGGACGAGGACAAAATTCCGACCATCTAATGCTATTGAAGCTGGGAGTTACGGCTTACACAAGTGGAATTTAGGGGTGGGATTTATCCGCTAAATGTTGACAACTATATTTCTCTCCACTGACTATAAAAGGAGCTCAGTGTGACTAGCTCAGGCATTGATGTCTAAAGTTAGATGGGATTAATCCTCCCTGCTTGCCAGAGCCCCAATTCATTTGCATACACAGAAATGTCTCATTGCTTTTGAGATACACCAGGTACCCAAGACATCTACACAAAGCTTGCAAATGTGACACAGGAGCTGTGGAAGAAGGACCTCTTGTGAAGAGACAGCTGAAGCCATGGTGGGGTGCCCTCCAGCATCTCAGATGTCAGTGGGTGGGCACGTCTATATGGGCATCCATGTAGGGTGGTCCAGAAAACCTTAACTTTTGAAAACCTGAGGTTCAGAACACTGTGGTCTCATTAGCTTGAGAGTTTCCTGCGTGCCAGCACTTGGGTACCTTTAAAAATGTAAATACATGTGTATTTTATGTGTGAAAATGCTCTCTTTCCTTCTTCAGAAATGGCCACCATGAAAGAAGCTTGCAAATGTTGTTGGCCCAGGAGGGTTTCAGGCCAAAGGAGGCCTGACCCTTATGTGATAGGTGAGTAAATGCTCAGCCCCAGGCACATCTGCACTGCTTTAAGCCTTTTACATCAAGCAGTTGCTGGACAAAACCCAGAAATAAACCCAACTGCAGAGACAGCATAAATCATCATAATAAAAAATAGTAATGATGGATGTTGATATATCAAGATATACCGGGAGCCTGAATAAAAGATGGAGAGCAAGTGCACTTATTTACTTTTTATAGCATGTCACTATTTTATTTTCCTCTTGTTACACCTCCATGTAGGATGTGCACCTAGTGAAATCAAAAACTACAACCTGCTAAGTAGAGAAATTAAATGCTTTAGAAAAGTGTTTCCCATTTCTTTCCTTTAGTGTCCACCAGAGGATGTGCTCTCTGGCTCCAGAAGCAGCTGGTGCAACTCAAATAGCTCATTAAAGGTGCCTTGTGATCCTTTCTGGTGTGTGCATGGCACTCTAAGCTGTTTGCTCTTAGACTTTCTCCCCCCGCAACTTCCCGCAAAGCCAAGTTGCTTTTTATTTGAGAGCGTGCTTTTTATTTGTCAGAGAGGAAGATTCAAATCGGGCACAGCACAATAAGCACACCACTTGCAAATCTCTCTGGTTTTAGGCAGTAGGAAAATGAGTTCCTAGCATTTGCTAATACTTCTCCAGACAAGTGTGTTCATTAAACAATGTTAATGTTTTTCTTCTCTTAAAAGCCAAGCTATGGTATGAGGCAGCCTTGTGTTTAGCAGTTGCTCACTGAGTAAAAATCCTATGGCAACCAATAAATGGAAGCCAAAAAATGTTGCAATATTATTTTAGAGGACTCATCTGCTTATTTTTACAGTCAGCCTTGCATAACCTTCTGCATTTTTGGGCTCTGCCTTATGTAGAATATTTCTTAAAGTTTCCATTTATTTCAATTGTACACTGCACATTAGGAAAACTCACTTTTAAATGAGTCACAAATACTTTCCCTCTACAATGTTATTCTGCCCTTCTATAACCTATTTATGTACTGCCCTTACATAATTTTTTTTTGATATTACAGTTCTGCTGAGGATCTAACACTGATTTTTCAGTCTGCAAAGAGAAGATGAAAATAGTGTCATGATGGTACCTTGAAATGCGTCTGCTTCCTGGGATACAAACATGTGGATGGAACAAATGATAAGTATGGCTCCTGGTTGACAACCAGAGCCAGGTTTGCAGCTTGAGCCACCCTGTACCTCTCACAAGACTCTCTAGGGTTTGGGATGGGTCTTTTTTTTTTTTTTTTTCCTTTTTTTCTTTCAGTGTTTTTGCAGAAACGCATGTTTACAAACGACGAAAAAAAGTCTAGTAGCAGATTTAAAATGGGACATAAATAAATTTTGTATCAGTGCAGCTCAGGTGTTTGGTGTATGCCCCTCTCTGTATTACCTTGGCACAACTAACAGTTATCAGCAGAGTAACAAAGACTTGCATCTGTAAGATTCGGCCTTGATACAGATATGATGGTCGAGCAATGATGTATTTCGCTCTCTCCTCCCACAAAAATAGCAACAAAATCCTGGCAGTCTGTTCGTCTTTAGCCGCCGGTATTGCGGTACGTGGATTGCTTCAAGCCAGCCCTCTATTGCTTGGTTGGTTCATGCCTGATGTTGCAATGCCATCACCCATGACGAATTACACATGTAACTGTTGCAAAACAGTACTCTGAATAAATAAAGGCTTGGAACTTCTTCTCCGTCTTTCTTCAGCACACAGGATCTTATGTAAAAGTGGAGATGGATGAGTTCGCATGCCTGCATGCCTGCATAAGGGTGTGCGTGCACATGCATAAATGAACAACCCTAAATTAGAGAGGGGGTGGGGATGGTGCCATTCTGCTTCTCACACATCTCTGCACCAAGCTGGATAAGAAGCTGAAATAGGAAATAGTGACGTATTCCCCAGTTGCTTCAGAGCATCACAGCTTATTTCTTCAGCAAGAAGAGCTGGGGAAAGGTTTGGCACTTCTGTAGGCTGGAGGTTTGCAAGCTGCTGCGGCTGCTGCTTGAGAGGGGGGCTGATGGGAGGCAGCAGGACCCTTTCCTTCACCTTTTTGGAAAATCCTTGCCCATGCTAATATACAATTTTTGTAATTCAAAATTTGTGTTACCTTGTGCATGTATATATAAATAGCAGGGGAACCATCCACTTCAGTCCTTGGATTCCTTAAATACCTCGGGTGGGTTTCAGCCCCCTTAGCTTATGTTTCTGCAGGAAGGATGTCTCAGTTCCTGTACAGTTCCTGGAGACCCGATCAGCACAGCCTGTGGAGCCTAGAGGGCGATTAACCTCATCCCAAAGTAGACAGAGATATTTGATCAGATGAATGGCACCCTACGCCCACTGCCTGGGAACTCTTTTGGTTTTTAAAATAGGAACCAAAATGTCTAGCTCGAATACAGATGGCAACCTTGTAGTCACCGGAAATCAATATCCTGATCCTAGCCTGATACAGTCTCGGGTAACACTTTCCATTTCCTTTGGTTTCCATGGGCCTTGAACATTAAGCATAAAAATTAAAAGAACTGTGTACAAACAGGTATTTTTGTAGGTACAAGTGTGCATTTATAGATAATAAGGTAGAGTATAACTATTCTTATGCTAATCCTATTAAAATGTTTACTTAGATTCCAAGTTCTTTGCGACAAGGACAGTTTTATTGCTCCATGTTTGTGTATAGCAGCATAATAAGTACTGGATATGCCTAGGACTGGGGGTCCTTCTGATTACTGAAGTAAAACTAATATATTAGAATGGTTGTACAGTTTTAGGATCAAGTACAATATGTCCTGTCTTAGGAGATCAGCAGCCTCCCATTCTTCAGACAAGGCATCTGCTCCGTTCTAATTGAATTCTTACTTTTTTTTTTGTATGAAGGGAACAAATTTTATGTATGAACTTTAGCTGCAACTGACCTAATATTGCAAGACCCATTTCTCACAGAACCTAAGCAGGTTTTAACCCAGCTTTTGAAAGGAAAGCAAAATATAATAATCTACTTCAGCAACGGTACTCAGAAGATAATCTATTAAGGGTAAATGAAAACAATGGAATAATTTTCTTTTTATGGTCTTGCTCTGAAAAAAGGTCACATAAAATCTCGTAAGCTGAGTTATTGTTTGTCATTTTAGATGCTCCCAGTATGCCTTGGAATATTAGACCAAGAGAAACCATCCAGTATATTTTCTGAAGTTTTTTTTTTAAAACAGTAGTATTTTTAGCTATATCCAACACTATATTACAATACATATTATATTGCTATACTTAAGAGCAAGCGATCACCTTCTTCAGATTTATGAGAAGAAAGAAATAGCAAGAGATTTTTGAAAAGTTTAAATTTACTGGTTTGATAAACCTGGTTTACTGGTTTATAAAACCAAACGTGGCCTGACAGTGTCAAACAGCAATCCTTCCTGATCCACACTGATGTTTTGTGGAATTCTGTTGGGTTTACTGCTGTTGTTCATTTTGTGAATATATTTATTTATGCCCAATCCTGACTGTTAATGGAAATACCACCACGAACAAGGCTTTTGTCATGATAGTTATGGTCACGAAGCTCTGGCTACAAGTTGCCTGTGCTGCCCTAAGGAACTGCCCACAAGGATTCATCTCTGATGTTTGGACGCAGTTTCAAATACTCCAGAGCAAGAATTCTCCAAGGGTGTCCTGTGGGGTGCAGGCAGCCTGCAAAGACCCTGCCTGGAGTCTCAAAGCATCTTCTCACCTGCAGCCAGCACTGGCAGGTCCAGGTGGGCATCAGGCTGGAGCTGCTGCGGGGGTCTCCACAGCTGCACTGCAACCGTGGTAGTGGTCAGGGTGTGCAGGGATGTGCGGTTCAGGGGAGCCCTGAAAGGGAGTGCTGCTGCACAGCTCAGTTTTGCTACACACCTCACCCAATCTTTAGATATTTCCATGCAAAAAAAAGAAGTGTTGCAAGGGCAAACTCAGTATCTTCACAAGATGAATGTATGTGGGCCTCTCCACCTAACCAGTATGGTGTTCCTTGCAATAGGAAATGCTATTGTTAAGTGATATTGTTGCAAACTGCCTGTACTTAGCACTTGCTAGAGGTTAATGCAGTACGCATTTACCGATCTATTCATTATGGTAGGTTAATTATAACAAAACCCCCTTCCTTCTGGGGATTCTTTCACTTCATATTTCTACTCAAAGTGAACAGCCTTCCTGGAGGGGAGGTTGTCAGTTAAAGTGGGAAGAGTAGAGGTTAATTTGTTATTTAAAAAGGATTTAATCTTTATTTTAAATCATAATGTGAAAATAGACAAAGAGGAATACAGAGCACTCTCTCCTCCCCTCTCACAGCTGGATGCATTCCACAGTCCCTTTTTTTTGTTGCTACTGTGTCACTTTTCCCACCTCCCATAGCAATGCACAATTCCCAGGCAGCACTCAACACATACAAGAGTTTCATAGATTCACACATGACATCTTTCCAGCTTGTATTGTAGTGCTGTCTCCTCTCATCTTTTAACAAAAGTTTTGTAGTTTTAGAATTTTTCTTAAGACCTCAACTTCTGGAGAACTTTTCTTCTCTCCCTGGTTTAAACTTTATGTCTCTGATGACTGTAGAGCAAAGCTAAAATGACCAAAATGCATAAAGTACTTTCAGATGTGTTATTTTTTTTTTAAAGTTCATGGTTTTTAAACAACCTGTGTGTGTTTTGGAGGCCTAACTTGTTTGTTATTTTTAGTGCTGAAGCTGAACCGAACTGCAAAAGCCAAGAAATGTTGTAATCACAACTCTCTAACTACTGTGTTGTAATCTTATTTCATTCAACTGCTGAGGGTTTATATGACCACTGAAAGGAATGCAGCCATGGCTGGGTACTTTTCCTGTACAAAAAATGTTAATTTGTTCCATGCCATCATAATTTTTTTGGATATCTATGTCCAAGGCCAACTTTCCCTGGTCACCCCAGGTGAGAGGCAGAAGAACAGAACAGGAGACTAAAATTCCCTGTAATTTCTGGACCTCTCAGAAATTATATCCTTTAAGAGCAGGACTTTTAAATGTTTTGTAGTTTAGTGCTTTTAATAATACACATTGCTGCTTTGCAACTCAGAATTCCTCTGCAAAATATCCCAAACATCAAAAATAAAAGATAATAAGAATGATGCAATTTCAGGGCAATTTGAAAAACACTTAGATGGACATTTCACACTGTGAACCTTCAGGATTAAGGCTGTTTCACTCCCCATAACTTATGTTCCTGGTTCTGGCTCATGATATGTTGGGGATAGCTGTCTTTCAAATTCCACGCTTGTGCTTGGAAATAAATGTGCCTGATGCTGAGTTCTGCTATCATTTGGGCCACGATACTGAACAATTAATCATACTATTTTTTTAGCATTTTATTTCACATTGTAAGTATTTTATATGATTATTTATAAAGAAGATAGAATTATTGAGACACATGTACATAAATATTGCATATAGTTAATAGCATGCAGTATACAGTATGTATAAAAATATACATATTTACGTAGGTATATAATTTGAAATTACTTATGTGTTTATATAAATGTACTTATATAGAGACAAAACCAGAGTCCACTTTGTGGTCTCTTCTGTTCAGCTAGGTGAGGAATAAGTTGTTCTCACGCTGCATCACACAGGGCTATTTCACCAGCCTGCTCCTTGTAGTTCTTTTTATCTAAAGGGATAAGCAGTCACCAGCGACAAGGGAGCAGGTTGCAAATGCCTTACAGAACAGATTTCCCTTTCACACTCAGGAGCTTCCAGGGCAGAATGACTCAGGTGACTGATGGTATCAATGCCAATAGGAAAAAAGACAAACATTTGGATGGAAGAAATGCAGCAAACTGATAAAAAGAACTTCAGTCTCTATAATCATCCGGCATCTTCCTGACCTGAATCTAATCATATTGTCCTTCCCTTCCCTTCCCTTCCCTTCCCTTCCCTTCCCTTCCCTTCCCTTCCCTTCCCTTCCCTTCCCTTCCCTTCCCTTCCCTTCCCTTCCCTTCCCTTCCCTTCCCTTCCCTTCCCTTCCCTTCCCTTCCCTTCCCTTCCCTTCCCTTCCCTTCCCTTCCCTTCCCTTCCCTTCCCTTCCCTTCCCTTCCCTTCCCTTCCCTTCCCTTCCCTTCCCTTCCCTTCCCTTCCCTTGTGCTATAGCACGACCAGTATCCCCAACTCTTATTACATTCAATCAAACTTGAATGCGCTCTAGCAGAATTTCATTTAGATTTTGTAAGATCTGGCCTTTTGAAATCAGCATAAATTATAATGTTCCAGTCAATAGTTTGTCCAGCAGACGGCAAGTCACTTGATTTTGCTTAAGTATGTCTCAATCTGTTAAACAATAAGTCTTTTCTTTGCTGAAGTAGGTCTGGTGTGCTCATTCTAACAGTTTTGCTTTGCTTTTCTGTTCTATATAGCAAGAGTTTGTAAACACACTGTATTAAAGCATGTTTGGTAGCAACATGTGAACTGAGCTGATAAAAGAAGAATTGACCCAAACTACTCAACATCAATCTAATAAGATCAAAACATATCAGGGTTTTTTTTTGCGTATTTGTTGGTTGGTTGGTTGGGGGGTTTCTTTGTAGCCTATTGTTTCACAGCTGTTTAGTTTTGTTTCAAAGAATGTCTGAAGGCAGGACTGTAAAATCACAGAATCACAGAACGGTAGGGGTTGGAGGGGACCTTCAGAGATCATCTAGTCCAATCCCCCTGCCAGAGCAGGTTCACCTACAGCAGGCTGGACAGAAACACATCCAGGGGGGTTTTGAATATCTGCAGAGAAGGAGATTCCACAATTTCTCTGGGTAGCCTGTTCCAGTGCTCTGCCACCCTTAAAGTAAAGAAGTTTTTCCTCATTTTGAGATGGAATTTCCTGTGTTCCAGTTTGTGCCCGTTGCCCCTTGTCGTGTTGCGGGGCACCACTGAAACGAGTCTGGCCCCACCCTTTTGACTCCTGCCCTTTAGATATTTATAAGCATTGATAAGATCCCCTCTCAGTCTTCTCTTCTCCAGGCTAAACAGACCCATGTTTCTCAGCATTTCCTCATAAGAGGTGCTCATTTACCCTGATCATCATTGTCGCCTTCTGCTCAGCTCTCTTCAGTAGTTCCTTGTCTTTCTTGAGCTGGGGGCCCCAGAACTGGGCACAGTACTCCAGATGTGGCCTCACCAAGGCAGAGAGGGAGAATGTCCTCCCTGGACCCGCTTGCCATACTCTTCTTGATGCACCCCAGGAGACCATTTGCCTTCTTGGCCACAAGGGCACATTGCTGGCTCATGGTCAACTTGTTGTCCACCAGCACTCCCAGGTCTCTCCCTGCAGAGCTTCTCTCCAGCAGGTCAGCCCTTGACCTGTACTGGTGCATGAAGTTATTCCTCCCTAGGTGCAGGACCCTACATTTGCCCTTGTTGAACTTCATGACATTCCTTTCTGCCTAACTCTCTAGCCTGTTCAAGGAACACGACTAGTTACCAGCATCCGACTGGTCTCCGTGGATCACAGCCCTCTGAGCTCTGCCATTCAGTCAGTCCTCAGTTGCTGAAGCTGAGGTAGACAATATCCACTGCTCTCCCCTCATCTGCCCAACCAGTCATACCATCATAGAAGGCTATCAGATTGGTCAAGCATGATGTCCCCTTGGTGAATCCATGTTGTCCAGTCCTGATAACCTTCTTTTCCTCCACATGGTTTGAGATGATGCCCAGAATGAGCTGTTCCACCATCTTTCCAGGGGTGGAGGTGAGGCTGACTGGCCTGTAGTTTCCTGGGTCCTCCTTCTTGCTCTTTTTGAAGACTGGAGTGACACTGGCTTTCCTCCAGTCCTCAGACACCTGGCCTGTTCTACAGGACCTTTCAAAGATGATGGAGAGTGGCTTAGCAATAACATCTCCCAGCTCTCTCAGTATGTGTGGGTGCATCCCATCGGGGCCCATGGATTTGTGGGTGTCAGGTTTGCCAAAATTATCTCTAACTTGATCCTCCTCAGCCAAGGAAGACTTCCTTTCTCCAGATTTTTTCTCTTACCTACAGGATCTGAGGTCCCTGGGGGACAGCCTTAGCAGTAAAGACTGAAGCAAAGAAGGCATTCAATAACTCTGCCTTCTCTGCATCCTCCATCACTAGGCACCCACCTCATTCAGAAGCGGGCCCATATTTACCCTAGTCTTCCCTTATTATGACAGGGAATTCTTATGATATTTTTCTACCTGAGCATGAGACAGAAAGCTCACGAGAAAGATTGTCTTCATCTTTCCTGGTCAGTATAGTTAAGTACTATCTTCTTTATGTGGTTATCTGAATAGGCTGTTGCTAATTACTAATCACCATCACAAAAAGGATTCAATATGAAGCCATACATATCCAAGATACTTTTCAGTTGGAGAGATAGATTTACTAACATTAACCTTTTGTATCTTGATTTTCTGTCTTGTTTCTCTTCAAGATACTGCAGACCAGATGCTGTAAGAGAACATGCACTTTAAAGGAGAAACTGTCTTTGGCTCAAAGCTCCTTCTTAAATCAGCATCAGGATATCCCAGTTATTCCAGATTAAAATCAGGCTGAATCCTCTATTTTTAAGAGTATCCTCCATGACTTACAATTTTATACTTTTTACATACAGTACTATGGCAATCACAGAAATCAACTTATTAACGTAAACCGTAGGCATATGTTCTGCTCCTTACTCCTGGTTAATTCTAATCAGTTATGTATTTTCTGAGAACTAAAGACTATTTTGGTTGAATATCATGACTGAATTAGCCAAATATTCGCCAATATTGAGAAAAGCTGAGTCTGAATCTGCTATCTAGGCTCTACATTGATTTTTGAAAAGTTCTGTGGAGAAAATCTTGGACCTGCTGAAAGGAATAAAAAGCCAGTCATTGACCTCACTGGAACCAGAATTTCATTTAGATGTTCTGTAAGTTCACTGAATTACCTTTCTTTTCATTTCCTAAGTGGGAATCTAAAGAGTTTCAAAAACTTTGAAAGTACTTACTGTTCATCAAAAGTAATGACCATCTGCTTTCGCAGAATTTGGTTCCCTATTGAGCAAAACAATTGCAATGAATCTTCTAGGTGTTTTTTTCAGGAAAAGTGAAAAAAAGAGGACAGCAATATTTTTTTTTTTGCTTTGTTGTCTTTCTATGTGGCTGCCCTATCTCATATCTCATTCCCTTTGAATACAGTGTTATGCATACAGATGGGTATATGTTTCAGTCCTCAAGATGCCATTCTTTTAAGTACCAGTGGATATTGGGATGAGATACTTCATATTCAGCTTCAGTCTTGCTTTCATTTACAGTCATCCCACGGACTTAATTATGCCCATTTGGCAGAAGCTGCATCTCTGCAAACCAGGACCTTGGGTCTGGAGTTCCTGTGGTCTGTATCTGCATAGTTTTTGTGGCTTTTTTTAGAGGAGAAGAATGGATGAAAGAATGGTCCCGTTTTTTCCCTCTCATTTCTGAAGGGAAGTTAAATAACAGCCATGGCTCTACATTATAGCCTTCCTTTCTGCCTGGCTTTAATTTTAGCCATCTTTTGCTGGTTCCTGTTATACTTAGTTCCTGAACTCTCAGCACAATAAATGTTATTGTTCATGGGCAGAATGAGTTGTATAATTGTCAAGTCATTAACAATCAGCTGGCCAATTGCCTGAAGCCTTTTTTGTTTTCTTCATGGGACATAACTGCAAGTACTTATTCATATGAATGAGTCTTACACACCTAAGTAGACCTATTGACAGTAGTGGCGAATTGAATTAAAAAAAAAAAGGGGTTGTGCAACAATGTCTTTTAAACCTAGGACTGAAGTTCTAGTTGTCACAGATCTTTAGCTGATGGTATAAATTCACTTGCTTCTGGCAACATATACACCTCTATACCATTTTTACTTTTTGAAAAGGCAGATAGAAGCAATCAAATTCAGAAGTAAAAATTGGTTATGCAAGTAATTTCAAAAGCAAGGAATGATGTGGTTAGGGCAAAGATAGGGCAAACTCTTGAAATGTTTAGTAAAAATATAAAATTGGATCTGTCTCATGATATTAGCATCTTGCCAAATGTGGATTTCTTTGGAAGAACATACTAGTGTAGAGAAATCATTATTTTACTTGATATGCCAAACCCCAAATTCAAGACTATGGAAGACAGACACGACAAAGCTGACAATGTTCACACCTTCTAAAGATGAGGAAGGAAGCTGAAAAGTAAAAAGTAGTAATTACAGAGCAATATAATGAAAGGGAATATTATGCTTCTTGCAGTAGCAGGAACAGGCATTAGTATTTACTTGTTCAATAACAATAATAAATAAAACCAGGAGTAATAAATATATTTACAATACTTCTCAAGCAAACAGTATAAGCGTCTCAAAATAAAATCAAACTAAAAAGGGGTAAACCCGCTTTGAAATTGCTTAGTTGAACTTTTAGGCAATAATTATTTATTTTTGTAATGAAACAAAATCACAGTGGGGGAATTACCAGCATGAAATGACTGGTATCTGGGAAAATCTCATGTGCTGGCTCTGGAATTTACTGTCATGAAAGATAATCTGCCCATTCTATAGCTGTCATTACATGAGATGCTTCCGCATCTTGTCTGATAATGCATGTTGCCTTTCTCCTCAGTAATATGAGTGCTTCTTGGCTGCAGGGTCCCTCTCTGGAGCCACTGAGAAATACACATGTTCTTCACCCAAGGTGGGATTCAGTTACCTAAACACAGGTGTCTGGCGCTGTTTGGGACAAGTTGGGCTAGCCTGCCTAGCCTTCAGTTGTTGACTGAGAAAATGCAGGTCTTCTGTAAGGTCTGCGTCATGTCTGTCAGCACATCTTGTGGATCTCAAATATCATAAGACACTTGCTTAGTTCTTTGACAGTGTAGGTGTTTACATGTGAACTAGGTGTCTGTCTAGGCTACCAGTGAAGTCCATAGAGCTCTCATCTTGTTCTAGCCACCTCCACATGGCTTCATGAAATGCCTCACAAACCTTACTGACATCTTCAGCTTTACTTCTCACCAGCATATAACCCCTCATTTCAGTCCTAGGTACTTGCCCCTAGGCTACCTGCTCCTTGTCTCAGCAGCCAGCACCCACCATCAGCCTACCAATACGCTACAGGGTCTATATTTTCTATCCTAATGCAATCTAAGTGCAGCATGTTCTATTGAGAAAGTCCTTTTTTTGTTTAGGTGTTGGCTAATAGCTTGGTAACCGTCAATGACAGTCCCTCCAGCTCATTGTGGAAGGATGAAAGTCCTTTGTTGAAAAGAATCCGATTGTTCTTTCTGTTTCAGCTCACCAAAATCTGTACAGAGGACACCACAGCAGATGAACAAGAAAATCACCCATGCAGGAATTCTGAAATGCCATGAGATTTGTTTCTCCTGTCTAATATCAGTTCAATAATTCTGCCTTTCTGATGTAAAGTTGGAATCCCTCATATCCATTTTGTGAGTCAATTATATTGGGGACACTGTAAGATGTCTGTGCAGTGGCTGGAACTATGTGAACTTTGAACAGAAGATTTGTTTCCCAAAAGTTAACTTGACATTTCCTCATCTTGTCATCTTGTTGTTTAGCTTTGGTGTCTTATAAGATTATATTTCTTCTTTTTTCTTCTTCCAGCAGCTGGAACTGGTAGTTACTTCTCATAGAGGGGATTTTTTCCCCTTTACATCCTCTTTCAAGGTGAATTTTAATAATATCTCATATGATATGAACAATTCGTCTCAGTAATTTTAGTATTTTGTAAAATATCATTGCTTTATTACATTTTTTAAAAAACCCCAATCTATCAGAAAAACAACATTCAGTTTTTTTCCACAGTGGAAACTGTGAATTATTTATAACAGTAGTTTGATTATATTAAAAAGCACAATCCCAAGTCTGCAGTACATTACTGGCTCCATTCCTTGCCTAAAACAGGCGTGTTTATATTTTTCCTCAGTAAATATGTGATAATTAAATGCAAATAGACCATATTTTTCAAACGAATTCCCAACCCTGGAAACTTGGATGATGATAATCTTGCCTAATAAATGCACAACTGCAAGTGAAATCAAAGTTTACTGAAGCAGAACATTCTTAGCAGTCAGTAGCAGCCATCACTTAGTGAAAAAAAATACAGGATTAATATAGACACGTCATTGAAAAATGGATAGCCCTAAGGTATTTCCTAATCATGGTATATACCTAAGTATTAATTGAAAACACTGTGCACTCTTTATGGGATGTTCTCGGATAATCCATTCCTGTAAATTATGAGGCTATATTGAAGTCATGCCTAAGGCTGTCATCAGTTCTCTTGCATGTTCCCCATTGTGTGTGTTATCCCCTGTTTCTAGGTCAACTTTTCAGCCTTTTCCTTTCCCATTGTGAAATAAAACAATCTCTCTCCCATATATTTCCTTTATGAAGGGAGATACTTATGTTTCTTGGCTGGCAACACCTGGTCTTCTCCCGCTCCTGTACAATCTGAGGTCCCGAGTCTCCCTTGAGGATAATGGAAGGGCTTTTGTATCACTCTGGTAGTTGCGTGCCAACAAGTGGCTCTGTTTCCCCCTCCTTTTTGATGTGTTGGGTCTCTCTGCCTTGTCTCTCCCAATCTTCTGGGCTAAAGAAGGAGGAATATCGAATCTCAGAGAAGAGCGCATCAAAGGAGGGACTATCTCCAGTTCAGCCTGCAAAGAGAAACTGAAAACTCTTCTGCATCCCTCCTCATTCCCTTCTCCTTTTCTCATTCTTCCCAGCATGCTCCACTTCTATGCAACTGTTTTCTAACCTCTGGAAATAAATTATCATATGCCCTTAAGAAGAGCCTTCAAGTGTGGGATCTTGTTGTCTCAATGGCAGGATGCTGGCAAGAAGCCGAGCATTGTCTTTGTATTACCTGGCTGGCTGCCCTCCCCTGTCCTAAGTAACTCCCACTTTTCCTTGCTGGGATTCCAGTAGCTGCACCCCCAAGACTGTATTCCTGAGGTATTTGGAGAGAGGCCTAAGAATATCTCCCCTCTTCCCTTATGACTTCCTTACGTGAAAGTATTTTTCCCCTGTTATCTAATTCTCCTTACCAGCTAAAGAAAGAGGTTGCATTTTGTTCAGTCTTAATGACCTTATGAATGGGAAACAACATTATAGGGCCCGAGGAAGCATGAATTTAAGGTCTGATGGCTATTCCTTCTGTAGCTCTATCCCTTTCATGTATCACTGTTTTCTTGCCTGAACCTGGAGAAAGAGAGCAGTTGCGGGGGAGGAAAAGGCAGGTTCCTGGAAAAAGGAGTAGCTGACAGGATGTTGCTTTTGTTGGACAAGATCCGTCCTGTTGACAACAGGGAGGACCCAGTAAGGCTGAGAGTTAGCTACCAACCAAGCAGCATGCTGCCAATCAGAGTTCGGAGGCCAAACTTTCATTCTTCCTGCCAAGGAAAGGCATTTAAATCGGGACTGAAGTATGATTTCAATTTCACTCCAGTTTAATGCAGACAGCAGAAAAACATGGTGACTCACAATACATTCTTGCCCCTACAATAAATAAAATTTCCTCTCAGAAGTCTGTGATTTTGAATCAGTGGAGAGGCATGGTGAACACTTGGTCCTAGGATGTACACAACACACCAGCTGGGTTTTCGTCCTAGGAAAGGCCAAGAAATGAACACGTCGGACATCTGCAAGAAAGGCCACAATTTACATTAATGTTCTGTTTCCTTCACAGATGTGGAAATAACTGCCTTTAAAAAAAAAATATTAAAGGGCATTAGCTGATCCTATTTCCACAACTATAAATCTTAAAACTACAAACCTGTGCCCCAAAGCAGCCAGCTCCTTACCCGCGTATCTTGTAACTCTCTCCACGGTGTATGGTGAGGGGAGGGAGGTAAAGGGGGTGACTGAAGGGTGTATTGCCACAGCCAAAGCTGTAAAAATAAAGTTACTGTGTAAAGTAAAAATTTACTCCATAGCATTGCTACACTAAACAGTAATGGGTAGAGGAGATTTTTTCCTTTCTCTGTCCTTCTTTGCTTGTGGTCCTAATGCCTAATCAGCTTCTCAGTCACATAGCCAAAGCCAGATCACCCCCAAAAAGTTGGCAAGTGTATTGACCAGTGGCGTCGTTCATTCTTTATCTGTCTCTGAAGGTGACCAGGAGATATGAATAACAGTTTAATTTTGGATTTTAGATGCAAGCCTGAGGTTTTCACTTTATGTAATGCTTTCTGAAATGTCCTGAAAAGAACTGAAGAGTTAGGCTGAAGTCCAGGAAAGGAAATGAATGGCAGAAATGATACATAATCTCCCCTGACATCCTGTTAACACAGCCTCGTGCTTAGCCCATGAGCTCTGCCTTGCAGAGCTGGCAGGGTGAACAAGTCCCTGCCTCAAATGTGTTTTTGCAGCCCTGTCTTGGTTTGCTGTGCCTTTGCTACGTGCCAGGGTCTTCTGGGCTTGCTGCTCCAACACTGGGCTGCAGTGCCCCACAACCCATCCTCCAGTTCCTCCAGTGCTGACTTTCCCTGCACTGGAACACGGTGGCCCAGACTGGGATGTGTTCAGGTCATACAGGCTCATGTCTCTTCTCAGGCATTTAAAGCCTGGCTCAAAGTCTGCCAAATGCAAAAGAAAGGTTTTAACTGACATCAGGAAGTTTTGATCAAGCCCTCCGGGAAGAGCTGGGATGAAGGACAGGAAGTACAATTTAATGGTGTGGGGTTTTTTCCATATTATTATTTATTTATGAATATATTTATTGACTTCTTTGATGTTTTAATCATTGTGGAAGCACAGCAAACTGATGGATCCCATTAACATACATTTAAATACAAAAGGGGCAGTTTATTTTTCAGCAGCTTGAGCACCTGCAATTCACGTTAACTTCAGCTGGAATTCTGTGTCCTCAGCAAATTAAACATTGATTTTAAGATGAAAGCATTGACTTTAAGATGAAATCATAAATGCATGAAAACAGGACAAAGCCTATTGCTATTTGTTGCTATATTTAATCTGTTGTGCCTCTTGGCCCTGGAATAGAAGTTTGGAAAAGATCTCAGTGGCTGCGAATTAGTTCAGCGCCTCAATTATAGCACCTGAGAAGATGAGAGCTGGTACTTTGTTTATATTAGATACCCAACTAAGAATTTTCATGTAAAAGAAGGATTAATTTTTTATTACAACACCTATATCAAATTAATCTTAGAGTTGAATTAGTCTGATTTGCTGAGTCCTGCTGGCTACCACCTTTCTTGTTTGAAATGCTGAGACTACTAGATCTCCATTTCTGAGGAGAATTGAGATGGTGTGATTTTATGCAACCTCATTTTGCTTCTGCAGTATGCCATTCCCTAGTGATTCCTGTTTGTGGTGCCTACCATCTAATAACCATGCATTTCTAGCAAAATCACGGTGTAAATAATAGCAGATATGCTTAATAAACAAAGGCAACCTAAATATTTTGTACATAGAGAGTAACTTGATCTACTGCAGGCTAAGTTGGTCCATTAAGACAGACTCCCTGGCCCTGTTTTCAGGTCAGTCCAAAAGTGTATTAACCTGCCTTGAAATGCCTGGGAGGTGTGGGAGATGAGATATCTATTGAATATGCTAACCAAGGGAAACTGTAGAGCTTAAGTGCAGCCAGAAAAGAAACAAAGCCAATTTTCTATCTGCTTGGATAAGATATTACTAACTCAAGAGATTATACATACCAGAAATGAGATTTTGACTCTTGCTCTTGCAAATTCCTCTGACAGGAAAAGGCTACATCCTTCCTTGGATTTAAAAAGTGTTGTGAGAAAATCCCATCATTGTGCTTGCCTTCCCCACCTGACGCAGACAGTACCAGGGAGTCACCAGAAATACTTCAGTGTACTGACACAGGTCTCTGCCCTTTGGGGGGATTACAGAAATGTATGATAGATAAGAGGCAGTGACCATTTTGGAGCATTCTGTTTCTTGGTTTCCTACACAGATACACTAGTGCCTTTCTTCCTTCCTGTGACATTTCCCACAGCAGTGGACTTTGGGGCAAAGAGGAGTTGAAGATGCTTGATATGCCCCGTTATCTACTTCAGTGGAGTAAGAAAGCTGGAGGTGTCATGGAGAGCATATAGGATGTCTGTGTAAAAAAAAATAAAAATAACTGTACATAGTATAGAGGAATACAGTTCAAAACTGCCACCTTGTAAGTCTGCAGAAATTAACAACACAAATGTTACTTAGAAATGGGGACAAGAGCAGGTAAAACACTGGGCTGGGACAGAGCGTCTTGGCTAAAGTGATCAGGCTCCAGGGGAAGCCCTTCCCTCTCAGCTGGGACCCAGTATGCATTTCGTGCCCTTCACTGAACGAAGGACAGTCCCTCCTACATTTGGAGCAATCAGTTTGTTAATCCAGTGCCGGGAGCACTTGCTATCACATCTCTTTTAAAGGGAATTTTTCTGACTCATGAAAATTAGGGAAGTGCTCAAATGAAACTCTACTATTTATTATGAGTGCCTCCCTCAGAGCCCCCTGCTTCAGGGCCTGTGGTAGGAGCCCATTTCTCTTTTGCAATCTCTTTTCTAATACTTCTTTCAGTAAACAACAGCTGACCCTCATAAGTGTGTGGAACTGACTGGCCCCAGGCCCTCTCATGTCTAAAAGAGTAAGCTGTGCTGTTGCACAGGCAGATACATGTTCTTCAGCATGTTTTATCATGGGTTTTTGGGGGGTTGGGTATACAGATAGTTTGGGGTGGAGGGGAACCTCATGATACTCTGAAATCAGGCAAGTCTGGGGCTTCTGCAGCTAGTAGTTCTGCTGTTACTTCCCTCAAATGAAACAGTCTTACTGGGATTTTGGAGGAACCAGGAGTGACGGTCAAATGGACAGGCAGAGAGATTGTGGTTTTACTACAGAAAAGTAGTACAAGGAGAGGGAAAATCTGTGAACTGGTATTTTCTGTGATTCACCTCTACTACGTAAGAAATAGTATTTCTGAGATCCTCGTATATTTAGCCTGATTTTCTGCTCTAGACAACTTGATGCGATTATTTACTTGGGGCAGGGAAAAGGGGATGTGGCAGAGCCTGACTGATCTTCCACCAAAGAAAGGAAGAGGACGACCACACATGCTGTTGGATAAATAAGGCACCAACAAGCCATTAGATATCTAACTGGCTTCAGAACTACAAAGACGTGTTTAGTATTTACAAGTTTTGCTATTTGCACAATGCTTGCCCAAGGCCTTGTGGCCAGGTTTGAATCCTTTTTTTCCTGCTCCCACTGAGCAGTGGTTTATTTTGTCAAAACTCATTTCCATACCTCAGTTGAGACAGATGTCATTGTTTGCTTGTTTCCCTTCTGTTTGAGATTTGGATGGTGATCATACGGGATCTTTGTACAAATCCTACAGAGCAGATCCTATCACCCAAACTGGGGACATTCAGATCTGGCAGGGCCTTGACAGTTCTTCATTGACTTCCACGTGCTTTCAAAGGAAGCTCACTGGTATACTGGTCAGCACCAGTGAGCCTGCTGCGTGGTGGAGGCCTCAGTCAAAAGTAACTTTCTTCAGCATGGTATTTAAATCTGTGATCTCAACCGCCGATGCTAGAAATTCAAATGTCATTAGTATCATGCATGGCAAACGAGAAGGTATAAATGAGACACAAGGTGAAGACAGGCTTTATATATAAGCGTGCCTATATGTATCTAATTCTAGTATATAGCTCTAATGTTGTTAATGCATTTTTAAATGTGCTCCTGAGTGAACCTTTTTATTTTTTAGGAGAGAACTAAGCCCCTCTTTCCCTCTGCTTTTAGTTTCTGTTTGTTTTCTGTGCACTGAACTCTCCCGTATTATTTGGTGCTGGGGACTAGGGAGGAATGTGTAATTTCTCAAAATAAAACAAGTATATGTAGATGCAGATGATGCCAAGTCTTCTTATGAGTCTGTATGGAAAAACATACCTGAATATGGAGAGCCATTGTACCCTTAATGTGCCTGGATACGGGAATACATTTTTAAATAAATGTTTTATCTGTCAACTTCTGTAAGAAATGAATTTACACCAGAATGGAGAGAGTACAGACTTGGAGGGAGAAAGAGCTGTAGCTCCACAAACATGGATAATGCAAGCACACAATACAGGTTAGGTATTTTGGCCTTGACTTTTTGGAGCTGTAGATCTGCCTGGAAAGATACCTTCTATTTAGAGGCCAGCGAGTGTTCTATCAGTGACGAAGGACTGCCTGTGGCTGAATTAAAGATGTAGATCTCTAACAGTTCTGCAGGGCTTTGTGCTGACTATTGACAAATGAAATTTCTGTATCGTAAAAACATGTCATCTAGGAGTGATACTGAATCAAGATGACTTGAGAATAAACTGGGCCACTTCACAGATAGCTCAGCCAAGACTTTTCAGCTCAATTTGAAATCAAGATCAGAAACACATAGTTAGCCAGCCCTTGGTTTTTTTTACACAATCCACATGGCGATCACTACAGTACTCTTCTGGAAATCAGAAATGTCCTTGTCCGCAATTTATATGCAGTAAAGATTATTGCCTTCTGAAGAAAGTATTTTGAGGGGCTATCCAAAACAAACTGAAAAAGCTCAAGAATCTTGGAAAAAAAACAGTCATAGCAGGAGATGGACATGATAAAAATGTGCAAAGCAACAACTGATATAAAGATAGGAAATATTTTTTTCAGCCAACCTGTAATTAGCTTGTGGAAGTCACAGCTATAGAGAGTCAAGGGCAAGAATATAATTAGATTCCAAAAGGGACTGGAAATGTATATTGATGTAATTAATTATAACTCTGGATACGTTTCCTAAAGTTTTGTTGCAGCAATATTAAACCTTGTTCTTCCCTCTGGAGGGACTGTGTTTTTGCAGAAGGACAAAGAACATGTGGGCAGGAAACAGCCCGTAGGTAGTCTGCAAGGCACAAATGACACTCCTGAGGGAGAAACAAAGGTGCTGTTATGGCATTGAGCAGTAGGGCCTGTAAGGTGCTGGGTGGTCTGTGTGTGTGTAAGACTGACACAATAATGACTTAGACTAATACTCAAACACACAGTCACGGGCGCCAGATGGTCACCAGCTGGGAGACAAGTCTCATTTTTGAAATTGTACATCCCTTGTAAGATATCTTTATCGCTATCAGCCTCTGTAAACTTTATTTTAACAGTCTGCTGTGTTGGCTGAATTTAACAGTGCGCTAAGTGTGGCAATTATAGATACTGAGGTACTTTAAGTTATAACTGGAAAGTTTTCCAAAGGCAACTATTATAATTAGTTTACATAAACTAAGAGGCTACTGTAGTGTGTATGCAAAGGCCACATGGAGAAAAGCTCTCCGGTATTGCACATTTATTTTTCAGCGATATGATGCAAGCCCAGGTAGCGCGCTTTGGAGTTGACAGTGTTTTATTGGGGGTTATTCTGTCCTTTCTTATCACAGAGGAAAACAGCTAGTATTTTCCTTACTACTTAAATACATAGCTTAGTAGCTAACACGTTAGGAAAAACAAAGTAATCAGGAATGGGGTGGTGCAATCCCAAAAGTAAAATAAAACCTACACTAATAAACCATGTGATGGAAATACTAAAGGTTAGAAGTTCTTTTGCAAATGGGGAATAATAACTCTCTGCAACTTCCGTTCTTGGCAGAAGAGACTTGTGATTGCATTTGCTATGGGAGGTCAGGAACAGTCAGATGATACCACCTGACCAGGTTACTTGGTGATCATCTGCTCTGCTTGGTTCCGAGGGTAGTTTTGACCCAGAGGACCTAATACAGAAGTATAAAAGGTATTTACGAAAAGAATGAGAGTGTGTAGCTGAGGAAACAGACATGGGCCCACATGATCCCCTGACCTGTTCACTGAAATTTTTGGTTTCTTCAAGGCATTTGCTAGTCATTTTGGGTGGGATTTCTGCTTGGCTGAGGTAACAGTTTTTTATTTTTTTTGTGATTGGAAAACACTGGAAAGATATTAATAGGTGATCTCTGAGTAGTTCTGTTTCTCTCTGTGGATTTTCCATGTATGATGAAACAATTCAAACTTAAAAAAAGAGATATATCAAAATAGACATCTTTTGTACTGGCTTGATATATTAATATCTAGATTAAACTGTGAGTGAACCAAGTCTGACTGTAGTTACTTGTTTAAGTTGCAGAACATTCCCATCTCATAAAAAGACTGTTAGAAGCACAGAAGAGGTATTGCCATGCAGTACAGAAATACATTGGTAAAACCGCGTGAAGAAGCAATATAGCTTTGAACTGCATTAGCTAGCAGAAAGCTAGAAAGCTTTGTGTCTCAACAGTAAAATGTTCCTACTACCAAAGCACAGACAGATAACTGTTTCCATCTCATAATGTCTTTGGAATAACTTCTTTCTATCAATTACCATCAAAAAAATGCTGGAGTGTGGTTTACCCCTTACAGATCTGGGCTACAACCTCCTCCTTCCTTTGAGGACCCACCACAACTGGAGTCACACCGCAACATGGACTTTCACAGATCGGATCCTCGGTGTGAAAGTGTACTGCACTTAGTACTGCAGTATTCTTCTAGAAAAGAGGAGTTGATTTATATTATCTGTTTCTTACTTCCAGCCTTAAAAAATATTACTTGAAAAAGGCTCAAAAAAAACCAAACAGAAAATTCTGCTCATTTCCAAAGGGGGTGTTTCTTGAACTTCCCTTTCCAGATCCTTCCTGTATCTACAGAGAATTTTGTGTGCATTTTGCGTCTCCTCTTTTACAGCAAAACATTGTTTTTGACAGAAACTTGAATGTCTGTCACTTTGATTAGTGACATAGTTTATTTAAAGTTGATCATCAGAACACCTGTTTTCATCAAAACCAAGCTGGTATGCTTTCCTCAGCAGTGGCCTGGTACTAACTCCTGGTTAATGCCAGTTGGAGTTGCCAGTGGCCAGTGACTCACTGGCTTGAATCCTCATTTATTCTAAACTCAATTGGAGAGGGATCTGCTTCCTCCTCTCACGCTCTCAGGCTCCAACTGGACATTTAGTCAATTTGACCTCACAGGAAAAAAATTTAGAAATGCTGAATGCACCTTTTGCTCATCCCTTTTTTTTTGTCTTTCCTAGTCTTGTGCCTCTTCAGGGACATGTAGACTTGAAGGAAATAGAAAATATCGGAGTTTACAGGCCTCGTTCCATTGACCAAAGTATGAAATTCCATTAACAGCATGAGCATAAAGTTGTGCATGTGCAGTTCTAGAAAAGTACAGCTGGTGCTTAAATACTCACTAAGCAATCAGATGCCTTCCTCTGTACATGCTATTTTCAGAGAGATATTCATATTTCATGTATTTTGCCTAGCACTTATTAAAGGGATGACAGTGAAGTTCATTGCTTTTCTGGCTACGCACTCTCAAACCTTCCATGCATTAAAAGAAATCTCTTAATTCTGTTTTAAAGTTCTAGGCCAGAGCACCCGGGATCCAGGAATTATCACTGAGAACAGCCACTCGCTAATGACATCATGGTGAGAACCTCACAGTCACAGAGAGCCACCAGCCACGCACAGAACCAACAAAACCAGACAGCATCTCTTAAACTTTCTGGCACAACCTTGACTCAGGATGCCAAAGAATAGTTAAAATAGTTTTGCAACTTGTGCTTCCAAGTTGTTTCTTTACAGACTCAAAAGCATATGCTAGACAGATGTTGTGCTCAGTCTGATAAGTTTGCATATGGTATTGATGATCTGTAGATATCAGAAAATTCTTGGATTTATGTAAGTAGATATGTCCAAGTAAAGTCTGTGAATATTGAGCGAGTGTAATTCAGAACTGATGCAACCTATGTGACTGGAAAATTAGGATTCTTCTTTAGGCTTCAAATATGCAGAATATCAACAAGAAATAATTATTTTATCCTCATCTTTTCAGATGTCTCATTACGATGCAGCAATTTAGCCCTGTATTTACAACAAAGCCAGTAGCTTAAAAAAATAAAATCTGTAATTTCTTCAGATTCTTTTTATGAATTACAGTCTTATAGCCATTGCCATTGCTTGGTATTGTACTTTATGGGATTTTGGGCAGCGGGGATGGAGTCTTCAATGGAAGTCTGTATATTTTACTTTCAGAAGTATATAAGCCCTAGTACTAAAAAGGCACCTATTCTTATGATCTTGCAGAGAACACTAATATTTCCATCTGTAAATATAATGAAAGAAAAGTCTGTAGGGAGTTTCTTAGCATGCTTATCAGAGACCTCTCACATTACACTGTCTTGCAGTCTGAACAGCATGCAAAAATCCCAATGTGGGAATATAGGATTTAGTTCATGTAAGGATTTGCTTAATGTCTAACACAGAGTTTCCATAAGTTCCGCTCTAATGTTCCCTCAGTTTTTATTTATCACAAAAATGTACTAAGAATGAACAAATTTTAAAGTTGTTTTGAAAACATCCCTATTGGTTACATTAAAGCTGAAAGAATGTCATGCTCTTACCAAATACTATGGTTTTCCTTCCAATAGATCAAAAAATGTTTAATAAAACCTGAAGCACAGACTGCGTACTGAGTATCTTCTTTTAAAGAGTACTTGTTATTTCAACGAGTGGCTTCTGTGACAGGGAACTTCAGCCTTTCTCAAACAAAGTCTCTTGGAACCAGGAGTGTTACAGAGCTGTAAGGGATTAACATCATTCTGATTCTCATGGTCTGCTGGGGGGGTAGTACCTACTTGGATTATTACCTTCATTTTACTAATGGGTACTGGAATCCTATCAAGCACTTTCAGCCCATGTGTTTTTGAGCAGCTTGACCCAAGAAATTCACCCAGAGTCTGCCAGGATGTTTGGAGTAGAATGTATAAATTAGCCAGTTAGTCTTCAGAAGAGGTCTTGAAGTTAACATGGGGCTAAAATCCCAGATGCATCCAGCTTCTCGAGACTGAGGTGCTACAGCTACGGATCTCCTCTGGAGTTTATCACTCCTGAAGGATATGAAGCAGCTCTGTAATGTGCATCAGCTGTTAATGGTTAGCTGAGGACTGCCCAGTGAGGACTGCAGGAATGCGTTGTGCGCCAGCAGTGGCTGGAGCCCTGATACTCTTTCCAGTCCCTGACCTGCCTGTCTAGGCTTTCTGCCATATAGCTGCTGCCACTGCACATAAACTGGCCATGCGTGTGTGGGTGAAGCACCCTGCTTCATTTTAGCAAAGATGAAATACATCGACAGTTAAAACATGCAGCTCAGTACTCCTTAAGGCATTTTCCTTGACTTCGCCCCATATAGAGAAATTCCTCAGGCCGCTTTCATTTTACTATTGTGGTTTCACACCTCTGCCCAACAGCAATGAAATTAAAAACAATTAAAGTAGAAATGTTAAGAGAGGGGTGAATAATTCACAATGTAAGATGGACCTGCCAAAAGTAGTCTGTCCCTCTGTTCATGGAAAGTCTGCAGGCTGGTTGTAATTCCCAAACGTTTATTTATGACTTTGGTTTGCCTGATATTCTCCTGAGAATTTATTTTTACACTGTAGGAGGTATCACACAGAATTTGCTTCAAGTACTTGAACTGAAAAATCTGAGCTGTGTTAGTTAATTGTGGTTGCTCATATGTAGTTACGTGAGATGGCAGGAGTTCAAAAGTAGTGAAAGCAGACGAGAACCGGAAAAGATTGCCTTGGGATGAAGTCTCTGTGGGATGGACTGATGAACTGCATACATGGAATTATTTTAGATTTTCTAAAAACCGTTTGGTCTGTAGGAATCATGGAATCATAGAATGGTTTGGAGTGGAAGGGACCTTTAAAGATCATCTAAGAAATGTAGACTTTACCTGGTGTAAAATGAGGACAGGACCAGACGATTGCAAAATCTACTGGCAATGTGCAGAGTGGAAATGCAGTTTTCTGTACCAGTGTTTCCATAAAATAATTATTTTTTATATGGGAGGTCTTATTCTCCCTAATGGATGTTTTTATACAAGACTGTCAGATGGTCTGAGTTTAACTGCCCTTAAGCTAGGGCTATAGTAAAAGGTTTTAGGGACTCTTCCCTGTTGTCTCAGGTGTAGGTGCATCTAACACAAATGCATTTTTACATTTGTGCAAATCACTGTCAAACATGTTTGGGAGTATTTGCTTAGCTTGTCTGTTTTTCTTATAGGAGGAACATTTGCCTCATACGTTACTGCCACTGATTCCTATTTGAGGCCAAATTATTTTTAGTGGGGATAAATCTTTTATGGAACTAAATTTTTTATCAGTCTAAATACAAAATATTTATGTTCCATTACATATTTACAGTCCTATTCATGAAAAAATAATGGTCATCCTAAAGAAGTATTTCCATGGGAATTATTAAAAAGAAAAAATATAAGAAAGAAAAAGACTATTCCACTACAACTTTTTCCCTACAATAAATGAAACACTCTTAGGTAAGAATTTACACGAGGCAGTTCGCAAGAAATAGATACGCATTTGCTACTTTTAAGTCCTGCTTTGAAGTTCACATTATGTCAGACGTGATCATAATGATTAACTTTACTGCTTTGGGTAGAGACTAACTTTTTCCTAGCCTTCCTCACCAGAAAATTTTTAAGAGAAATAATTATTGCTCACTATTATATGTCTACAGTTGCAATGAAACTGGTGCTAAATTCTGTACCAGACATCTTCAAATATCTGCAGCATTTCATTAGATGTTGAACCAAATTAATTTCTGGAGCAACACTATTGAAATTCTGGTCAATGAGCCAAGCAAAGCACATAAGCAAGTGTTTAAGCAGTGGGGACAATCCTGGGAGTTCAATGTGACTATTATCATGGTGCAAGTTAAATATGGGTTTACTTGGCTGGATAGAGACCTTAGTGTATCTCGATGCACAGCATCTCTGAGCCTGAAAGCCAGCAGAAGTTAATAGAAGGGCAGTCTCTTACTTGGAGAGCTTTTGAGCCAGCGCATGAACGACTGTGTCATTCATGGTGTCTAATAGATCACAGCAATTGACTCAATTGGGTAATGAATAAAATGGTTCCCCAAATATGGAAATTGGCC
Source organism: Chroicocephalus ridibundus (assembly GCF_963924245.1). Classification (NCBI taxonomy): domain Eukaryota; kingdom Metazoa; phylum Chordata; class Aves; order Charadriiformes; family Laridae; genus Chroicocephalus; species Chroicocephalus ridibundus. The sequence goes on from NC_086286.1 coordinate 114,180,455, forward strand.
ATTTTTTTCTAGCTCTCCTTTTTTGTCACAAGATAGTGCTCATTGCCTGTGACCACTCCAAGGTCACCCCATTCAGCCTGAAGAATTGACCTAGCTCAGAAATTGAGGTTGGTAGCTTCAGGTTAGTTTTCCATGCAGAACATAAGATGATTTTTCAGGACTGCAGGAAGTTTCTAGCTATGACTTTTTTCTCTTCTGGATAAGAGGCATGAATGTGTGGGGTAAATATTTTCTTTCTCATTGCCCTCTTTTCATTGCCAGTTACTCAAAAAAGCACTTCCATGACTACAATTTGTAATAATATTTTTCATAACACACTAAGAAGTCCTTTGTCAAGCAATTGTTTCCTGTTTTAAATTAGAAATGCAAAACAGAAAAAAAAAAAAAAGGAAATAAAGAGAGAAATTTGCTTTGGGGGCTGAAGGGGGGAGAAAAGAGGAATTGGGCTGAATATGTTCTGTGGCAAGTTTCCCAAATAATTTTTTCATTAGATTTGCTAAACATTTCTTTTAATCTGATGTCGGGCCACAAGTTCTCTTTCTCCTTTGTGTGCCATTGAGACACAGCATCCCAGCAGAATGGTTTTGTGTTGTAAGGGGATGAGGTGAATACACACATAAGCTGTATTCAGAACTTTCCAGCAGCATGTGCTCAGAGCATTTGCTGGCTCTTCACTGGCAGATGGAGAGCTCAAGTTCCTGAGAATTCACCTAATCAGGTCAGACCTGGAGCCATACACATCTCATTCACCTCAGAGATTTGAAATGAACTTATAATCGTTTCTCCCTGACTTCAGAAAAATGACTCCAAGATGCTTTTGTTCTGACTCTCCTTCAAGCGCAGGAAGTTGAGTCATGGCTGTTTGGAACTGCAGGACTGCAGGTCATGTCCTTGTGTTCTCAGTCCATCCATATGATTCTGATTTTTTTTCATGGTGTCAGAATGAGAGCAAAGAAGGGGTCAGTCCCTCTGTGACTGCGCTGTTGTTTCCAAGTGAGACACATACATGTAGCCTTTATATCTAATTTAAGCCATAAAATGATCATCTTTTGGGATTCATAGAATATCTTGCTTTCCATTTGTGCTTTCTCTTGGGACACAACTATGTACTTATATCCTCATGTAAGAGGAGGATTTGCTTTCATAAAGGAATAAAATGGGCTAGAGCCCTCTTTGAAGGAGCAACAAACAGATTTGAGGAGGAGGTAATGTGAGGTGATAAAGGCAACTGATAATAGCTTCTTATGCAGGATAAAACAACCCCCAAAACCTAGTTCTAAGAATATGTAGAAAATCTGTTTTCAATTTTCTGTCTAGGTACACTTGCTAATTTACAAACCTGAAGACATCTGGTAAAAGGGACCAGGAGGTATTTAGGGAGGTTGGGATTTGGAAAGTTTTTCAATACAACAGCCTCATCTGGGACAGATAGGAATCTGGCCTGTGGGTTTTGACAAAGGTAGGCTGCGATGGGCTCATGTGATCCCCAGCACTTAGTATGACTAAACACTCCAGGGTTTGTTTCAGCTGTTGGAAGAGCCCTGCAGAAAATGGGCATTGAGGTATACATTCAGGAATCCCTTGGATCTGGGCAATCTGTCTGAGTTCAGCTTCATTCAGTAGTTGGGAGATTGCCTCTAACACAATAGTTTTCTATGCAATAGCTCTGAAAGTCCCATAAGGACACCGTCCTCTTGTCCCCACCAGCCAGACCTGTCAACTCTTTTCAGTCTTTCACTCCCACAGTTTTCTCCCTCCCCATGTTCCCCTCCCACCCAGCAAGCCTTCAGTGGCCAAGACCTCTCTGCTGGTCTCTGATCCTCTGTGGTGGCCCAGCTGGTCTCCCTGATCTGTTATGTGTTGCAACCACTTCAGCCTGTGTACAGTCACAGAGTGTGAAACTGTGGCTCAAAATCTTCTCAGGAAAAGACACCCGAAGCCTTTCCTCACCAAATGACTCAACTCTGTCATTCTTCTGCCATAGTGCTTACCATGCCGGATGCGGCTTTCTCTTATCTGATCTGAGCCAGCACCTTTCAGGAAAGAGGTTCCCTGACACAGGTCCCTGTGTCAGGAGTTTGTGGAGGGCCCCACTGCTCTGTGGAAAGCATAAGGTTTTGGAAAGAAGGTTCCCATGGAGATCCCCCATCAAATTTTCCTTCAGGTTCTCCCAGAACTGAAATGAACCTCAAACCATTTCTTACAGAATTCCCTTTCCTGAGATTTGAGCTTATTAAAATGTTGCCTGAGATACCAGTAACTGGCTCAGTCTTTGCTGCAGGGACTTTTGCCTTGCCCCTGCTGAGGCTTTCAAACAGTATAATTTTCTTCCTCTTTAACTTGAGGCGCTCTATATCTCTGAGCTATTCTCTTCACCCCCAGCCTCTTCTGCAGCAAATCCCAGGGCTTTCTACCTGAAATCAGCTAATAGCCGAGTTTTGTATTCTCATCAGGAAGAGCAGTGTGATTAATTCTCCAGTGTCTGCTCTATTCCTTGGAGCCTTGTTTCCTTACGGGGAATTTGTAATGGAGCAGGGCATGAGTTAGCACCGAACTCCCTTTTCCCTAAAATACACACATCACCTGCTCCACCTTCCCATTACAGAATAAGCCTTGATGAGAGCAAAATATGCAGTGCTCTCTCATCATTGACTTGCAGTCTGGCTTTTGTCATCTTGCAAAAAGTGGAGACAGTCTGTAATAAAGAAGATGTGATTCAAGAGGGATGTGGGCAAAATACTACAATTAAACAGGCAAAATCAGCCACATAAATATACCTTCCAAGGCAGCACTCCCTGAAAAGATTTTGATTTACATTCTGTCAGAAAGGAAGTGCAAATCAAAAACTTTTAGAGGTGGATGCCTCTTAGTATAAAAGGGGGCCCATTCACATGCTGTGATGGGGAGCATATACACCACATCCAGCAGCACCTGTAAAGGTTATTGTACCCTGTAATGCCTTGATAAATCTAAATACCATACCCTCATAGAAGCAAGGAAGAGACTGAGGAGCTGCAAAGTTTTGATTTGCTTTGGGGAGCTCCCTGTTTCTCTCTGTTGGCTCCGGAGGAAAGCTGAACTGAGATACCTCCTTGTTTCGTGCCTGAAACTGATCCAGGTCAGGAGGGTGCAGGGAAAGAGAGACCACCAGAGCATGGTCTTCTCCTGCAACTCCTCACAGTCCCTGAAACTGATCCAGGTCAGGAAGGTGCAGCGAAAGAGAGACCACCAGAGCATGGTCTTCTCCTGCAACTCCTCACAGTCTCTGATTTGTGCTGGGGGATTCAGTCCTACATCTCCCACGCTGGCTGTTAACATGATTTGTGGCTTGGAAACAGCCATCACAGGAAAAGGTTAGAGCCTCTCAGGGCCATTTAGTTCCTTCTCCGGAAAGAGCAAGGTTTTGTTCCTTCAAAGTTTGTTCTTTGGGTTTTTATGCTTAGATCTGTGATCCCCAAACCAAAAATCCATGTCACATAGAGAAGTTGACAGTGTTTTAATGGAAGTAGGTAAGTAAAGGAGAACAGTCTATCTGTAAGAAACACTTCATTTTCTCCAGCTGGCAACTAAAGTTAAGAATGTTGCCTTCTGATTCAGAACAGATGATACACAAGCCCCGGGAATACAAGTGGTATGGTTTAAGCTCACTAGGTGTGTATTGGGCTCTTTGGAAGGTGTATGTTTGTATCTTTTATTGGATAACTTCACAAAGAAAAAATGTTTAGCCATCCTGGAATTTCCTGTGGCAACGCTTCCATCTGTGTGTACTTTGAGCCCTGAGGAATTGCCATACATGCATGGTCATGGCAATGTAAAGGCAGAAACTTGGGGCTCAGCTCTAACTTTATATTGAAGTAAATGCAATGAGTGAAGACATCGGTTAGTTCAGCAAAATCCTAGCAATGACCAACAATGCTACCCTATAGAAATTGCCCTGGTTCCCACTGTGGATTGTGGCAGGCCTAAGCACCGACAGCATGCCAGAGGTTGTGCACTCTTTTTTGTGTCTTTTTTCTCCCTAAAACAATGCAAATGCCTATTGTCTCCAGTAAAGTTGAAGGAACTTCTTTCACTTTTTGATCTTATAGAGCTTGCTGCTGTGAAGGCTTATGCACATTCTCATCCTTAACTTCATTACTACGTGTACTGGGGGAACGCATCAATGTGAATTTTTCTAAGCCTGGAATTTCAACATGTCTGTGCATTTCTTCAGAGGCTGAGTGGTTCCAGAAAGATCAGTAGGTCTGCATGTTATGTAAAGATACACCCTTTCCAAAGTTGGAGTAACACTACAGTCAACATGAGCGTTTAGATTGTGATATGTGGAATTAAATTATATTTTTCCCCTAGAATCCTGTCTTTCAAACTTCAGGACTCTAAAAAATACAGAAGACCAGTTACAAAGAGTTAAATTGTACATTAAGTACATTGTACATTAAGTAAATGTCAAAGAGAAGTTCCTGGTGACTATCAGGATAAATATTTCTGATTGTTCCATACATGTGTGCTACTCATAAATTCACTTTGAACCACATGCATAGAATGATTTTAAAATTAAATTTTAAAAAATGTGTATTGAGTTTTATACAAGGAGCCTACCACTGAGGAAATGACTCTATTGCAGGGTTTAAAATAGCATGTGTGGAGGGGTGCAGGGAGGAAAGAGGACTTAAACTACTTCCCAGAGAACAGAACTGTAGCAATCACAGGATAATACAGCAAGTGATAAAAGGGCTTAATATATAGCCTAAATGGATGTTGACTTGAATAGTTATATGCTCAGCTTCTTGTGCCAGAGATTTAATCTAGTCAGGGCTGCTTTTATATAAAGTGACTTGTTTGCTTTCTCTAGGACATTTTTACCCTTTTATGTGAAGTCTTACATATCTGCAGGATTAAAATTGCTGCGGTGTTTTTTGGGAAATAATGACTATTAAGAACTCTAAAGTAGTTGGGTCACTAGAGGAAAAAATGTGTTACAAAGGGATTTGAGCTATGAAAATGAATAGATATAACTGAAAAGATAAGCAAGAAGGATAACATAGCTCTCCGTCTCCTTCTAATGAGGGAGCTTCAGGATGCTAAACATTCATGAACTCTTAGTTTTAATTTTAACTATGTTTTAATATGCTTTTCATTGTTCTTCTATAATGATTTTAAATAGTACTAATATTTAACTTCCCTTTACTGAAAACTTTTTATTCTTACCTTAGATGCATGAACTAGCAGTGCAAAGTTGAATTTCTTAACTGATAAAGATAAGAAAAGTGATAATGAAATATAACAAGCTGACTACACCTAACAGCAAAAGTGGAATCCTGGCTGGAGAGGTGATGGCAGACTCCTCACTGTCTCCTCCACAGCCAGGATGTCTTTCTTCGAATTTATTTTAACCCCAGCTTGTGGTATAAAAAAAATTCTTTAACATCTTTACTCTGCAATATTGGCCCACATGTTTTCCCTGTTGTTTGAAGGCATACATTTGTTGCTTGCATGTCTGCCAGGCCAAGCACCAGTCCAGCAAAGCACATAAACCCATATGTAGCATTGGTTTTCTTGTAGCATGTGCATTTTGCTCAACTTAGTAGCTTTCTCCACTTCTCGGATTCAGGCAGTTATGCAAAAATGCTCGTTTAGTTTTTTTTTTCAAACATAAATAAACCTATGTTAGTCAAGAAAACACAAGAAAAAGGTAGTAGGTAAAGAACATACCAACTGTATTACTTAAAAAATTCTGTGTGCATATATATATATATACACAAGTGTGTTTATATGTATGTATTTACATCTTTTAAGCTATACTCATCGCTTTAGGGAAAGGAGATCAGGGGGGAAAATGGGCTGACTCATGATCCGAGTCCTGTGTTAATAGCTTGAAGGAAGCATACTATAATCTCAGTGGGAATGCCTGTGCTGTTATGTTAGCTCCTTCGTGTTTCTACAGCCGGTATGCTGCCTTTCACCCTGGCTCAGTGCTGGGGTGAGGTAACTGATCCTTCAGGCACAGATTGGGAAAACTTTTGGTCTGAGATCAAGCTCAGCCCTTACAGGCAGTATGGGTGCAACTGAGGTCATGTGCTGTTCAAACTCAAGCTCACTGTCAGGCCTTGTAAAGTAGAAAGGAATAAAAAAAGCTATTAAATCCCGCACGTGTACTGTTTGGGGAAGGGATGTTAGGGTTAGATATATTGGCTTTTTACCCAGAAGTTCCCATGAGCAAGCTCTGTTACCCCTGAGCAGGTAACAGGGCCATAAAGAGAAGGCAATCTGCTCCTTTGAAATGGCACTGTAACCAGAACTAGTTTAGGGAACCAAAGTGTCTTAATCCTTTGTAAAATTACTAAAGGGATCGAACAAGACTATAAAAATTAAAAGCAATATTGCTTAGCTGAAAACGCAAGCTAATCTAATCTTTTTGGATAAGACAGATAAATCCCAGTAATTTAGCTATCGTACTGGGTACGTAATTATTGGCATCAGGCTATAGCACAATTAGATTAGGACTTTGCTTCCTGCCTTTTTCAGAATATTTGGTAATGAAGCTAAAGACAATTTGTCTGTGACTGCCTCCCCTTATAAGGAAGCCATACAAATCAACTATTTGGCTTTGTGATTAAATGGTTAGATGGAAAATGGATGAAGATAGCTGAATTTATACGCATTCCCTTATTTCTTTTATCTTGGCTTATTTTATTAACACAAGCCTGTTTGCAGCACCCTGATTTTCCATCTGGCATTTCATAGCTGCAGTAAACCACTAACCAAGTTTGCCCGCTGTTCTGGGCAATGGGGATAACAGCCTTGTTTTACACCTATCCCGAGTATGTCCACCTCCCTTGTAAAGCACTGTATTTGTCCAGCTTCTGGCCTGAGGAGAGCCTGAGGAGGAGGAAGCACGGCAAAACCCTTCCTCCCCATGAGCCTGTTCTCCCAGTGCACCATGGCACTGGCATACCCGCTGCTGGCCCGTTCAGAGGAGACAGAAACTAGAGCAAACTCTGAACAGCACAGAGGACCCTGTGGTGTACCCAAGAGCCAGTATTTTCTTTATTGCCCTCTCTTAATAACTATATATTAGAACTTGGGGAGCTCAGCACCACTGATAATAAAGGCTTGGTAGAGTTGCCTTTAGGCTTAGCTTTAAATTTGATGGTTTTATCTCTTTGCTGCTACTGCCTTGTCACCATCTGCTGTGTTTGCACTCAGTTGTCAACTGAGGCTTGTGCACATGCACAGTGCGATCCTCTTGCCTTCACATAGCAGGTTGCATGCTCAGGGCCGGCCATTTGCACGTTAAGGTTGCTGGAATAGCACTGCAATTTATACATCCCTTGATCGGCATCCCCGTGCGCGGCACCGCATTGTTTGAAATTTAACTGAACTAAAATCATGATGTTGAACAAACAACTGTTCACTCAGACATTTAGCTATATGTTGCATGCGTTGCCTTCTTTCTGTAAAGGCAATCTGCTTGAAAGTGAAATAGGATCTCAAGACACCTCAGCTGTGTTCAGGAAGATCCCAAGAAGGTCTCTGTTCCTGTTTGCTGGATGACCTTTAGCAAGTCAAGCTGGACTTGTTTGAACCTAAGTTTTTCTATCTATAAAATAGAGACAGCAAAACCTGCCCTTCTTTCTAGCTCTAAGGGGGTAAAGCATTTTATGTAAGAGCTCGATGCTGTTTACTATTATAAGCTATCACTTGGGAACCTGCACTCAGCAGTAGGGCAGACTCTTCCCCCCAAAAGCAAGAAGGCATGGGGAGCCCAGGGCTGAAAGGGAGCTGGATGCTGAAGGGCTGAGGAGGCGAGGTGCAAGCTCTCGGCAAAGGGGAGGACAGGCGAGTTAGCTGCATCCTCTGCTGAAAGAAATGGGAAGGCTGTTACTGATTCTGACCTCTCCTTGGGCAATGGGAGCTCTCGCTTCCTTCTCTGTCCCCTCCTGTCCTTTCTACTCAGGCTTGCCTGTGGAGGCTGCGGTAGTTTAGGATTAAAAAGGGAAAACAAGCTGTATGGCATCTGATGTGGTAACAGCAAGTATTTTGACATCTGAAGAGTGCCAGCAGGCAGCCAGGCTAGTCGCTGGTGAAGACGGGGATGGGGTGAATGCCCTGTCCCCATCTGTGTGACAGTCAGTAACTTGGAAAAGGGCTGTCATTAGCAATGGGCACTGCAAGACTCAGAGGTGATCTCAGGACATTTTATTCCCTATTACGCACATCTCTTCCTGCACTGGAGGATATGAGTTGTCATCCCCACAATGAGGAATGGTGCCTTTAAATTCTACTATAATCTAAATCTGTATTGGTAACAACGGTGTTGACCCAAATTCTCATTTAAGGAGCCCCCAAAAAATCATAATCCAAACACCTTTGGATCCAGAATCTGAGCTTGAACTTTTGTCTATTTATTACTCTATGGAAGCACTTGCATTAAGATTTTACTAACAGAAGGGGGTAGAAATAAGAATAGTTTGAACAGGCCTTTAGCACTATGACGTCCCTGACTTTCTCTTGCAGCAATTCAGAGCTTGCTCCCTATCTTCAAGGCTTGCTTACTGATGACACATGCTGGTTAATTTAGTGGGCAGTTTGCTAATGTCAGGACATAAAGCTACTGCCTACAAGTTCTTTATGAATATTTCCACTTCTAATAGTCTCTACCAAATACACTGGGTGCAAAGTTTATAATGCAGTAGCTGCAAACACAATGGTGTGACACAGCTATTACTTCAACATCCATATGTTTTGCCATGGATGTTTACCAATAGCTCAAACAGAGAACCCAAAGAGTAGCAATTAAAATAATCCATCCTTGTAATTTAAAGCTTCCTGCGTAAGGAAGCGGAGAAGCATTATTGTCTCCGGATTTAAGCCTGCTGAAGACTTTCAGATTGTGAATTCAGGAACCTGAGGGAGGGCAGAAAATTTGAGTAAGCACATTACCACTTCCTCTGGAGGAGTTGGTTGCTGTTCCAGTGGCACTGTAACCACTAAATGTCACAGTGATCTCTCTGGTCCAGCTCAGCACTGCTCCGCAAACTCATCTTTTTGCAGTCACTGACTCAGCTTTATGAGTAGCTGTTGTACCTTTTTTGAGTTCAGTAGGAAACTCAACTATATATTTAGGGTATCTTATAAATAACTCCTTGCCCTCTACACAGCTGACACAAAAGGAGATTTTAATTTCTCATTTTGGTAATGATTTACAGCTGTTGTTCCATTGGGCTTATGAAACGTTATATATATGCTTCAATGAAAGCTTCATATGTACATATTTATATACAAACAGTGAAAAATTACTTCTGAGAGTCACTTGCAAACCCACCATATTTTATGCAAAAAACATGTCTTGCAGATATACTAAACAGTCCTTGCTGCTATCACAATTAAGCAGAGCAATTCTCATTCTTCCCTCTCTCTTTCTACATATATATATCTCAGTAATGAGAGTAGAGCTATGATTCAGGATGACAATTTTTGGACAGGAGAGCTATTTTTCAGTAGTTGATTTAGGGCCTATGAAGGGCTGTTTATTCTGGAAAATGCTTTGCTGTATTTCCTTTCAGAAAAAAAAGTAAGGTTACAGAAGGTTAGGAAATTTTTTTCTAATTTAAATTCAGATTTTCTAATCTTGGCAATATGCTTGCCCAGTTCTTAGGTTTTGGGGTTTTGGTTTGGGGTTCGTTATCATCAAATACTGCAGAATTTTTCTTTGTCTCAGCATTTCAATTGGAAGATGAAAGGTGGATGAAAAGGCAAGAAACTAAGTGAAATTCTGCCCTGCTGGAACCAGGGCTGTAACCTCAGTTCTGCTGTGTGAAATGATGCAAGTCACTTGGCCTGTGCCTCAGCTTTCCAGTCTGTAAACGGGGGCTAAAGCTGCTTTTCAGTGAGATGCTTTGAGATTCACATCTGAAAAGCACTAAGCGTGATTAATATCCAAGCACGTGATGTCTGACATGCAAAAATACCACGTTGTTTAATCACTGGTGCCTTCTGGATGTTCTTTGACATAAAGACAGCAGCTGGGTCTCTTCAAAACAATCCCAAAAAGTCTAATCACTAATGATTTACTTGCTATTCACAAGAGGTGTTTTACGCAAGTAATTATACAGGGACTAGGAGTTTGAACAGTGATGTGATCAAGATTCATCTGCATGATTGCAAACATTTTAAAATTATTTTTCAAATATTTATTTTTAATGAAAATTAAATTAAAAATTCTTGAAGCCTGGTATTTAAGATCATGATATTTTTTAACTGTCTAGTGGGAGTTAAAGGAAGTCTAGGAGTGTGGAGTGCTTAATACTAAAAAGGGGAAAGATTGTCTTGTCCTTTTATTGCTTTCTCCCACCCTCCCACTTAACAAGGACAGAGGAGGTCATGGAGGATCCTGAAATGTTTGGTCACTTTCTGCACTAAGGGCACTCTTGTGCCTCCCTGCCCATCACCCACTACTGGTTCCCACAAGCACTAATAGTAATTAAATGGAGCAGCCAGTGCAAGTAATAACATTAGGGAACGAAGACAAATCAGTTCAGGGGGTGTAGGCTGGTTAGTTCTCTTTTGATTAAGAACTTCTCCTCAGCTGTATACACTTCTTTTCTCTTTAAAGGACTAGGTCTCTCTGCTGACCCCGGTGACATTTTCAGTCCTACCTTTCTTGCTCACCCTTTTTCTGGTTTTAGTATCCCCACCTATTTGAGTGGGTCAAACAGGAAGGAAGATACTAGAGCGAGCTGTGTGAAATTCTAGACTTACTGATACCTTTGATATGATTTATAACTCATGTAGAAACTGTTGTGCGTTGCAGTCAGGCTAGGTGATCGTTGTAGGTCGCTTCCAACCGAACTGTTCTGTTCTGTTCTGTTCTATTCCACTGCAGCTGAATGGGAAACTTGGTAATGCAATAACCCTCTTCAGGAAGGGATTTAAGCATAGGTATGTATATTCTAAAGCATGCGTGCAGCCCTTGTGGATGGCAGTGAGTGCCTGTAATTCCTCCTTGGCCTTCAGTGGAGCTTGCCATTTCCGCACGTGCTTAAGTGTTTTTTAGTGATACTGATACTCCTTGTGATAAGATTAAAGCAAGTGATTGATGGGGGTTTTTTTGGTGTTTTTTTTTTTTAATTGCCAGCTGCTCCATTTTTTCTTCTAAAACATTAGCATTCCCTACATTTTTCCGTCTTTCACTTCATACACTTCCCCCAGTGCCCGTACCGTCTGTCTGAGCGAGAAACACCTCCTTTCAACCTGACTTCCGTTTCAACTCAGCAGGCACTGCAATCTTTTTCTTGGCTCCTGGTACCTCATCTAATCAGACACCATGCTTTTATGCTGGCTCCCTGCATCTGCACTAGGTATTTTGTTAGACTATCAGGCAGAACTAAAAGCTTCCAGCTTGCCTACCTTCTTGTCTGCCAAATTGGAGAGAGGAGAGAAAGGAGAGGGGGGAGAGAGAGACAGTGAGAGCCCTTTAGTGTGAGTCATCTCTAACTTCAGTCCTTTCCCTACTCCTATGGAAGTGCTACTTGATATCTCTAGCGTGCACGAAGATTCAGCACTTTGCCCTGCACAGAGAGAATTCCCAGACCCTTTGATAATACCCTATTCTTGAACAGCAGATGTATCTTAATGGTGAGTTGCAGGCAGTTTAAAACAAAATGAAAAAAGCTCTGTCTCACTGGGCTGGGTAAGCTCTTCGCATATAACTCTTGCAGCTAATACCAAAACAACAGAGGAAAGACAACTTCATCTCTAATAAAACTTTCAATTTTAGTAAGGGAGTCTGCTGGTTTAGTAATACGGGGAAAGGATCACAAATTTCTACTGCATTTATGTTCCACTTTTCGCTACTGTGTATCTAGTTTCAGTTACTGCACACTGGAACAACAAAAAGTTCTCACACTACTCCGATGGTTTAGGATCTTCCACGTTGCATGGAGTAAGTCAAAATGGTGACCAAGGCACGGTTGGCCAGGATCGCTGGTCAGTGCATAGCAGCAGTGAATAACGCAGTTGGTGGCCACAGAAGTAAAGATGCCAAGAGGTGGTAGCATTATGCTCATGTAAAGTAGCACCTTGACTAGAATGTAGGTTCAGTTCCAAAAATAGCATAGAAGAAGTACATAAACTAAATGATGAATGTGAACAGAGCACAATCTGGAGCCCAGGTAGATCTGACGGAGAGAAGTAGGGGGTCTGCTGCACATCTTGCTTCATAGTCATTACTCTCCTGTTCCTTCCCCTTCAATGCCACTTTGCAGGGAAGTGTACATCTCCTTTTCTCACCACAGCTGCATCCGCCTTCTGTCCTTGCACACACTGGAGGGAGTAAGATGCTTATTGGGAAGAATTACAGTCCAGAGCAGCCATTGCATGACATACGCAAAAGCCACAAGAGACCATTTTCTGTTGAGTGTTGACATCTCAAATTCTTTACCCCACAGCTGCTGTTACGTATAGTTAAAATAAGCCATAGATCAGCTCATAACACACATGCAAATCTGCTGAAAATAGCTAACATGCTCTGCGGTGACATACATTACCCACTGATTTGTTTAAGACAGTACAGGTCAATAACACGGTTTTGGTTTTCTTTGTTTTGGAGTTTTACTTTTACTTTTTCAAAATCATTTTTAAGATGATAAAAAGCATTTCTTACAGTTTAAGCCTGTCTAGGTCTTCCAGGGTTCATGGAGAAATGCACGCTCCTGTTTACATAAATCCCTGACCCTTTGCTACCTACTTGTTCTGGTTGAAGTGAATAAGTCAAACTTTAATGTGATTATGTGGTTGGATAATAATAAAGAACTCTTCATCCAATTAAGTTGCTCTGCAAGGTGTGTAGTATCTGATAAACCACAGACACTTCAGCAAAGAAAGAAACCCTTGTTTTCTCTTTCCCTTTTTTTGTTCTCTGTCAGTTGGCCTTTGTTTGCATTTTATGTCATGGGATTATGTTAGGGAGTTTACGCCCCTTGCTTATTTTTGCTGGGAAACCACCACTTAATCCTGATTCCTTTTCTTTATGCGTGTTTGTCACTGCAGTAGACTTTTGCTCTTCCCTGGTAGCTAGTGCAGCATTTCAGGTCAGTTCTTTGTCCAGTTTCTTTACTTGGTGCCAAGTGCTGTATCGCTTTCTTTTCTCAGCAGCCTGGTAAAGCTGATTCCCCCCTGCTTACCCTTGTGTAAACCTGAAGCGTTTCAGGTACAGGCAGTGAACCTGTGCCAGGGCAGAACAATGCAAATACTGCTGCAGTGGGATGATACAAATTATAAATCAATGTAAAAGTGGCCTTTGCCATCACGAGGCAGCTGCAAACATGAAGACACAGGTTGTATTTGCTGCAGATTCAATGTGACCAGGAGCTCACTTAATACTAATACATGGCATTTCCTTAATGCAAGATATCCATCACTTTGTACAGGATAATAAATATTAGACTTCATTCTGATGGGCAAAAGAAGTGTAATCCCTGGCCTAAAGACATGATGTTTGCCTACGTACAAGTCACAGTTTTCACCCACATGTGAGCAGAATATAGCACAAAGTATAATTAATGGACCTGAAGCTTTAAGAATTGCCAGTTTCCCCAAAATTGAAATGATTGTTGGCGTAAGGAAAAAATCATCTTCATGTAGGCAGTACAACAAAATGATAGGGGGAATTGTTTACAGCTTTCCTCCCAAGAATTTGAAAAGTGATGATTCCTTAAAATCCAGAAAATTGGTTGTTTTAATAATAAGCCATTTAAAAGACAAATGAAAACACTGATGTGCTTGAAGTCAATGACAGGACACTTTTAAAAAACATACCAGGAAAGAAATCCATTGTGAGATACTTCTATATTCTTATTTAAATCATTAATAACAAGTCTGCAGAAGACATAACAAGTTGTGGTAAATCATGAGGACAGTCTAATGGTACACAGTGGTGTGAGTTACCTACTTAGATGTTTACAGGCTGACAGCCAGAGTGATACAACTGGGAGCACAGACTGAAGATTGTATCAGCAGTCTGTATCCACAGATATTGATGTACTTTATATTCTTTTTTTTTTTTTTTAGTCAGTAAAGGAGAACAACACCTTCATGGATAACCACCTGTCTAAGCTCCGTGTTCAAGGCTTATCATGAAAGACTAACGTTGTCTGGGGATGTATGGACAAGAGAGTATTAAGTAAGAGGAAAATGATCTTGTCTCTGTACTTAGCATTGTGTGTGTGTTAGGTGGACAGCACAAAAGGATATTAGTGTTCAGCCCAGATATCAGGTGAGGGTGAATAAATAGAGGAAAAACTGATCTGAGGCAGTGTTGGATTCTCTGTTTGACATTGTTAAAATGAGATTTACATTTCTATCTTTGAATTCAATTCTAGGCAAAATCCTGTCATCTATTATATTAAGTATTAGACTGGGTAGCCTTTTATGTATTTAGATGCCATAAATTCCCCTGTTCTTTCCTTCTTTTACTTTGAAACCCTTACTTCACCTTTTTACTGTTTTCTCCCTTTGTAACTATGGGGGATGCAGCTCTTCCTCCATAGTAATATTTCACACCTGAGTCTTGTCTGCTGCTGTCTCAAGCAGCCTTGTGGAAATCACTGAGTCTCGTTCAGGGGACAGGGGGTTAAGCATTGCCTTAGGTATGCCCACAGCATTTGCAGCTCTAAATAAAGATATGGTTATAATCAAATCTTATGCTTCAGGGCTTTTATGACTGCCTGTAAGAATGGAGAAGAATCTTTTCTTTCTTTTTTTTCCCCTTCTGTTTCCTTAAGAACAATTGACCAGTTTTATTTCAGGGTTTTACTTAGCTTGTCTCCTGCCTCCCTCTCCAAAACTGATGAGGACAGCCATTTGTTGAGGATGAAAATGATGCAAGAGCAAGCAGAGGTCAGGGTAGAAATGGGAAGCCTGTTCGGGAGATGAATATATTGGTGAGCTTTCTTCACACACTTAAAGTCTAGTAAAACACCAGCTCTAGAGAAAAATATAGATTTTGCACCTGGGAAGAGCAGCTGTTATGATGGATTTTGATTTTGTTTTTCTGTCAATGGTGTGGATTAGTATCTTCTGGGCATGCCCTCTGTTATGAGCTGAATTGTCTTCCCTGTCCTCTGCCCGTGGAGCAGAACTGTTTATTCCCCTGAGGACAGAAATAATCCGTCTGTCCTTTAGCCTAACAGCGCAGCTCAATGACACAGTTAATCAGGGGTACCTGTTTTCATGCAGCTAAGCATTGCATTGGTTTAACTGTACCTGAAAAGGTAACCTAAGTATTAAAAAGGAGAGAAATGTAATAGCCTGTATTATTCAGGAAGTCAAAATAGAGGATACAAAGGTCTCTTCTATCTTTAAGCTCCATGAAATAAAGAAATGGCGAGTCATCCCTCTGTTTTTTTTTCAGAGTTTCCAAATATACTTAATTTTGTTTTTAACCCTGAACTGGTTCATTTATTATTTCTTTTTCAGTATCACAGCTTGAAGCTATATGGTTGGTTCTTTCTTTTTCAGTATGTTCCTTTCACTAAGTGCATGTCCAGATTACTCTTTCATGCCTCATTTAACGTGGCTTGCTGTACAAAGATATCAAGTGTTTCGTTAGCTAGTTTACTCATCCTGCTGCACTGCAGGTTTTCTGAGGCTTTTCTCTGCACTGACTCTCTGTGGCTTTCCCTTTGTTTCGCCGCAGCGCCACGGATGCTGTCTCGACTGGACGCGGTCCTTACAAATTGTTTTGATCTCTCCATTTAGCATTTTTATGTTAAAAATGGCATAGTTTAAAAATGAATGCATGGAATAAAGCTATCATTTCTCTCAGAAACAAAGATACGGCAGCTGTAGGATGAGTATTAGGATTACACGCCTTTACCCCACGCAGGTATGTGATGGGAAGTGTGTGAGGTGCCGGGAGGGGAGCCCAGCTGCGGAGGGCACAGAGCAGCAAACCACGCAACCCACTTGGGCTCGGGGTGAGATAAGGGCTCCCTGGGCTATGCCTCTCTCTTTCCTATAACAGATTTAATGTAGACACTTAACATGTACCTGCTTAAAGCTAAAGAACATGTGCTTCACCTTGGCTGCTTAAGGTGTGATACAGGGGCCCGAGGTAACACTTTTCCTCTGTACCAAGGCTGAGTCCAGTGCAAATGCTTTGGGATCATCTCCTTGAAGCTTTCTTTTGAATTGTGGTACAGCTTATGACATCTCTCCCTCGGGGTTATTTTGTTTAACTACCACTTCCTTTTAGAATTACTTCAAGTCTCTCTTTCCTTTGCTGTGCAGACAAGGAAAGTCCCGGGTAGACGGGTATATTGCACGCTCTGAGACAGGGATGGGTCTGCTGGAGCCAGTTCTGAGAAAGCCAGATGGGACACCAGCATCATGGCCTGCGTAAATGTCTCTGTCGTGGGGCTTTGTGGAAGGCCAGTCTGCTCGTTTAGTCTCTCCATGATTTAACACAGTGGTGTATAGACAGATCTTCTGTCCCTCCCCTCTTGCCCTGATTTTTCCATTTCTGATATTTCAGCAGTTATAAGGAAGATCTTTTGCCATTTGGATATCTTACATCCAAGGAAAGCCATATTACATCACCTCTTGGTTGGTCTTAATCTAGTTTTGGCAACTATTATAGATTTATAAATCCTGCCATTTTGCACTGTTTAAGAAAGAAAACAATCTAGTGTTCAGTTCAAGTGATGGGAGTGGGCATGTTTCAACATGCGAGATGAATCACCAGAGTCTATCAAGCAGTCATGTACAGTGGAGTATAAAACCGATTTTTTTCCTTAAGTCAAATTATCTTTCAGAGTGATGGAAAAACCCTTATACTTTAGAGAAGTCCAGATGCTTAATTTCCAGTAACTTAACTCCCTCTCCAGCTTGTTTTTTTTTTTATTAAAGATATTTTAAAATTAATTGAGAGTTGCATGTGTGGGTGGAGAATCAGGTTTTAGCTCAACTGGAAAAAAATAAAACAGATGTAAATCAGAGGAAATTTTTTATTTTTAGTAAACTTGAGTGTGTGTGTGGAGATGAGGAATATAAACCATACATTTACAGTTATCTAAACTGATTTTAAGTTGTACAGGTTGAAGTCAGAGGCATTTATATCTTTGTTTTGGTAATTTTAGGATGCTTATTCCAGATGACAGTTACAGCCAAAAAGACTCCAAATATAAGGTTTCTAGCAGCCTGTTCCAAAAATGTGAGGTTTAATATTTGATTGTTTAAATAAAACTAAACTTTCCTTTTAACAATGAAAGAAAACACTCAGTAAAAGTAACAATTTAGTGCTTGGAGAAGGTGATTATTTAATCTCAGAAGTTTCCTTGTTGCTTATCTTTATTACTTGAATACAATAAACTTTGTGCTTGCTTTAATAAACAATCCCTGCTAAAATAATAAATAACATAGCTTTCCTTTATTTGGCAAGCAATATGTTCCATTTAGTTGATTTCTAAGTTGATAATCCTCTTGAATTATTGGGTTTTAAGTGGATGCTTATTGAATTTCGTCCTCTGACATCCTGCTGACCCTCAGGCTTTCCTGTCCCTGAGATCTGGGTACAATGGGTCTTCCACAGGTACAAATGGACCCTTCTGTGCAGAAGTCAAGATCCTGATGGCCTTCAGTGTCTTCACTGTCCTCTGCTTTGTAGTGAGGAAGGGAAAGCTTGTTGTTTCCTGTACAAGCTAGGTAAATTCATGAGGAGAATATAATGTGATCCAAGGCAATAGTATCCTGGCTTGTATCAGGAATACTGTGGCCAGCAGGACTAGGGAAGTGATCTTCCTCTGTACTTGGCGCTGGTGAGGCTGCACCTCCAGTACTGTGTTCTGTTTTGGGCATCTCACTACAGGAAAGACATTGAGGTGCTGGAGAGTGTTCAGAGAAGGGCAACGAAGCTCGTGAATGGTCTAGAACACAAGACCTATGAGGAGTGGCTGAGGGAACTGGGGTTGTTCAGCCTGGAGAAAAGGAGGCTGAGGGGAGACCTTCTCGCTCTCTACAACTACCTGAAAGGAAGCTGTAGAGAGGTGGGGGTCGGTCTCTTCTCCCAAGTAACAGGCGATAGGACAAGAGGAAATGGCCTCAAGTTGCACCAGGGGAGGTTTAGACTGGATATTAGGAAAAATTTCATCAGGAACAAGCTGACGAAGTGGTGGAGTCTCCATCTCTGGAGGTATTTAAAAGATGTTTAGCCTTGTCACTTAGGGACGTGGTTTAGTGGTGGACTTGTCAGTGCTAGGTTAACATTTGGACTTGATGATCTTAAAGGTCCTTTCCAACCTAAATGATTCTATGATTCTGTGATTAGTGTTTCCATTCAGTGGCCACCCTGTACAGAGAAGACTGAAGGCTATCTCTGTCACCGTGGCTTCAGCAGATTCAGCTTGGCAGAACTTGGCAGAGAAAGGTGCAAGATTGCCAGGAAACCCAAGATGCACTGGAGAATCCCTGAACTTCCTTGGTGTTACACAAATCTCTGGGATATCTGCAATGGATTTGGAGTACAGCTACAAAACCATTTCCTTGTAGAAGTTCCACAACACTTTTGTGCCATCAAGGAAATATGTTACCCTTGTAGAACAGGTTATTCCAAGGAATAGGATTATGAGGCCCTTTGCTTCCGCTTTTTTTTTTTCTTCTTTTTTTTTTTTTTTTGTCCTCTGTGTGTGTTTGTGGACTCATTATCTCCCACAATCTTTCCCTGAGGCTCCTGGAAGACAAGGATCAAGATGCTAGCAAAAGTGTAGGATGTACATAAGCAACTTTCCATTTAGTTCAGAAGTAAACAGGGAGGTAGTCATCATCACAGGACACAGGAGTGACATGAAGCCTTCAGGCTGCGAAACCCTACGTTCTTTTCAGAATAGCCTCTTAAAAATCTGATTCCAGCCTGGATGGAAAATACAGGTAAGTTTTGTTTGGGCTTGACACAGTTGCATATACGTAATTTCTTTCCCATTTGCTTTTGGAGACCCCATATTTACTATTGTCTCTGTAGGGTTTTTTGGGGGTATTTGTGATACAACACTATAACACTGTTTTTCCCAGTTCTGAATATATTGCCTATCTGGTCTGGCAAATTGGAGAAAACTCATAGCTTTCTCCTACAATGATCTCAGGAAATGTGTGCAGGGAGACTCTGCAAACATTAGTTGCATGGTTGTTCTCTGCAGACTGCGTTTGCTCCCTCCTGGTGTGAACTACATATGAATTACAGCAGGCTGGTCCCAGGATGGCAAGCTGCATACTCGTGCTCTGCCCTGGGACGTGGGGGTGAAGGTCCTGGGCTGTTGTCAGCAGAAGTAGCTTCAGGACCAGGAGAGGGAGATGCAGCAGCTCTGGCAGCTCTGGCTTTCTGCTGTAGCTAAGGGCTCCTCTGAGCTCTGTGGATGTATGCCGCCCGCAGTTGGGACTGCCTCAGGGACTCTTGTGAGCCCCTCCATTTTTCCACTTAATTGTGTTCAGATAAATGGTTCATAAAGAAAAGATGCCTATCAGAAAGCACGAAGGGCAGACGCACGGTCACAGGGAGAAGGCGAGATGAAATTCTGATCCTTGTCTTTATAGAAATTCTGTCAGTTCCCTGACTTATTCTGATGTGAAATCAGTGTAATTGCAGTACACTTAGGGGACTTATAGTTTGTTCTGATGTGGAAAAGAGAATTCACACTGTATATGCACAGTCAAAGAGGCTACTCTGGCTCTGTGGCTGTTCTAACATCAGATAGGTTGTCATGTCTGTCTTGTCTAAGTTTCCTTATGACTGCTTCTTCCTTCTATCATCATTTCTGGGTTAAGGGTGAGGCTGTTGTTCTGCATCCCTTGTTTCTCCCCTTCCACCCTGGCTCCCAAGGGGTTGCCTTCAGGATGGCATAAGAAACGTGTTGAGGGGCTAGACCCAGCAAGGCATTTTTGTTGGAAATTCTTGACTTGTCAAGGCTATGGCAATAGTCTGGAGATATATCGCTATGATGAATATTCCAATATCAAAAGCTTTTGAAATTGTTGACAGAACCTATTTCGAAAAATTTAAACAAGAAAGATTGGCTTGGTTGGTTCTTTTAATTGAGTTTTTGTTTTGAAATTTTGATCTTCACTAAAAGGTGAAGAAAAAAGCAAATGTCAAAACCGAAAGCTAACAGCTTGTTACTGAAAAAAACCCAAAACCTGAACTGACCTGATTCAAGTTGTTTTCAGAGGAACAGCTTGCAAAACAATAACAAAATTTCAAATTTTTGTTTCATTTTAGATCAGAAATAACTTCAAAAACTTAAAAATTCTCCCATAACAGGAAAACTCTTTCCCAAAAGTCTACCACACCCACTCTTCCAGCAGCCTTCTGGAGCCAAAGATTGCAGCAGGCATCTGTGAAAGGGAGTTCAGTGAGGGCTGGAGCACATACAGTGTTTTAAACACTGATAGCAGAATTGCAGCAAAGCCTGCCTTCTCCATCCTGCCCGCTGTGATCAATGGATTACCCATTCCTACTCTGACATGGAGCTTGGGTTTGCATGAAAGAGGTCCAAAACTGAAGTGATTCAAAAAAAGGATGTTCTATTAACACTAGGCTTTGAGTAGGGTACCTGCTGGTCCTTCTCCTAAAAAGAAAACCTTTCTCTTCCTCTACACAGATTTGCTTTGCCTGGCTGAATTATTCAGCCACGGCACAGAGGAACTGTACCCTTTTATGAGGTTTTCTTTGCTACCTTGGTGTTTTCTGTTTTGTGTATTCCTTGGCCTTCCTGAGGCCCCCGTGAGTGGCTTACTGTATGTGTTTTTGCAATCATTTTCTGCTCTGCTTATCTGATTGGGTTCATTTTGAGCTATTTGTAGACAGTACAAAAAGAGACCAGATTAAAATCAATGCAGACATTGTGTTCCCACACATGCCCTGTATTCCTAGGTATTAGAAATGGGAATGAGTCATCCAGCAATACAGTTAAGTACTGACAAATGGTTGTCTAAAGCTCTGATAAGTAAAATCTCTTTGACTTATTGCATATTTTCTGTCTCCACATACTGCTGGTATAAATCTAAGACAAAAATCTACTCTCTGCCTCCCCAAGGACAGAACTTGCAGTCTTTGTTCAGGTATATTTTCCAATGAAATGTGTGGGAGTTTTGGGGAGTAGAGCACCAAGACTAAATTTATGTCTTGGGACAGAGAAAAATAAAATAATCCTCCCTTAAGGACAGCACTTGTCTGCATTGATGCAAATGCACATGTGTCTCTGCAACCAGAGAACAATGATATTTTTTAAGCTTTGTTTTTTAATGTTTCTTCTCTCTAACTCAAGGGATGTCTCACTTTCTAAATCATGCTGAGCACACCAGGTTTTAGCTGTTAAAAAGTTAACATGAAATGAAGAGAAGTGGCAATTGTGATACAAAGGATAATAAAATATCACCTGAAGACAACTCGATGTTTTATCTGTA
Source organism: Chroicocephalus ridibundus (assembly GCF_963924245.1). Lineage (NCBI taxonomy): Eukaryota > Metazoa > Chordata > Aves > Charadriiformes > Laridae > Chroicocephalus > Chroicocephalus ridibundus. The sequence goes on from NC_086286.1 coordinate 114,201,908, forward strand.
GTGTTTATTTTAAGCATATTCCTCAAGAATTGGGTTGGTTTAGCTGCAGGGCTGTAGTTAAACTCTTTACAACTGAGGAAGAATGATTTACTAGATATACTACTTATGTGAAGACTAGTATAGGAGTTTATTCTTAAGGCTGTGCTTGAATGAGAAACAGGCAAACAAAGTGATTATTTCAGAAGAATAGAAGATCTCACTGAATAAATCCTCCCCCAGTTATTTTTTTTAACATTAACACATTTACTCCAGTCAAAGGAAAAATTTACTTGCTAATGTTGGGAGCAGGATGGAGCTGACTTCTCCTGTCTTTTCATAGGAGTCTCCTAAAGTCCCTCTTAATGACCGAAAAGAAAATAGCACATCAGTCCTGCTTCTCCACTGTGTGCTCAAAACCCTCTAAGTTTACCTTCTAACTGGAAATTGTTTAATTCCCAACATACAGGACTTTTCACCCATATTCTGACCAGCTGAAAGTGCCTGACAATGTTTTTTTTTCCCTTTCTCTCTCTTTTTAAAATACGTGTGCCAGAGACACACGTTAAGGTTGTCCTGATCCTGAGCTGGACATTAAAAAAGCACAGCCAGCAAACGTGTTAACATGCTCTCCCAGGTCTGCCGCATGCTTCACTGTCATAGCCCTTTTGTTCCAACGTCAGGATGCTCAGGGGCAGAAGCAGCAAAATGAGCAATGGCTCTGATGACAGTATGTGGGAATTAGGCTGCAACTTTTTTTGTTTTTTATTTAGTATTTGCAACATAATATTTGAATGCAAGCTGTCAAAGCTGCAAAAATAAAGCCTCATCCTCTCCTTCCTGCGTTCTCTGCTTGTGTAAGTACCCCCTCTGCCGCAGGTCCCTTTAAGCACTCCCCACTTTCCCCCTTCATCACCTGCCCACTGCTTTTACCCACTCCTGGGCAGAAATCTGCAATTCTCCCTCTCCCAGAGACAGCCCGGGGCTATGGCGTCCTCTGTACCTACCGTCCTGAGTGCAAGGCATATTTATTTGACTTCTCTAACAAACAAACAGCACATGCATTTAGATTTTATTAAAAATAAATTCCAAAAGAAAACACTCTGCTGAACACACATCTTTCCCTGAGGAGAGAAACAAAGAGCATAAACATTTGACAGATGTTGGTCACGTTGCTTAGTGCTTTACTGGAAGGCTCTGAGCTACTGTGGTGACGGGAGCAGTATTAGAAAGGGCATACACAAAAACGGAGTAAAGATTTGATGGGATATTCTCTCTACTACACTTTGCTACTTTCTCACCTTCCAGCTCTTGAAGAAATTTGTGGAAATTTATAACGTGAATAAAGCATAATCACAAAATGGATTTTGTCCCTGAACATGCTGCAAAGGTTATAGCAAACTAAGCTATGCTCTTGTTTCAACCCCTGTCTACTTTGCATTTAAAGATTTGACTAGGGGTTGTTTCACAAACTCCCTGCCTGTGTAACATACCATCCCCCGTATGCAATGTCTTTTGCTTCCCAACCATTCATATTCAGAATTAAAAAATAGAAACGGTCAAGTGGAATTGACCCTTGTGTTCTAAAATAGCATAAGTTGTAAGTTCAGCCTCAGGAAATCTGGTCTTTTGGAACAAATACCCAGTAGATGCTGATATGCTTTAAAGCCTTTATTTGTCTGCCCAAAGAAAACTCTCTGCAAAGGGTCACACCCTTACATATTCAGCTGCAGCTTAAGTTTTCCTTTTTGCATTCTACATTAATTTATTTTATTTTTCAGTACCCATGTCAACTGCGAAATCTAAACATTTTGACAAGGCTTGATGCATGCATTTTCCCTCTTTGAATAAGCAGTGTATGGCCCTGGAAAAGATTTCTGCTGGGCCAAGAGAAAAAAGAAAATAGTTGGACGCTATAGTAGGTCAGGAAAAGATAACAAATGGGTTAACGATTCATATACAGAGAAGCACATCCAGAAATTAGAAGCATCACAGGAAAGAATAATGTGGAACGCAGTCAGAGTAGGTATTGACTCTAGACCTGTTGTACTTTTAGCGTGCAGATACTTTAACTTGCATAACCTAAGTTAGATACTGACACTATCCAAGCTTTTTCCCCACCTCAGTCAAACTCAACCAATTAAACTTTAAAGACACCCATTTTTTTCCAGATGTAGAACAAAAATCTTGCATATTTTGTGTTCCACGAGAACTTCAGTATGCAAGTACTCCGAGCTTTACTCAACAGAGCAGTATTACAAGATTGAAACTCTTTCACTAGTTCATGTGCTAACATATGATCCATCTCAAACCAGGTCAGAGAGCAATGTCTTGACTAGATAAGGCTGAGAATGGGACTTAAAACATGCAGTACACATAGGGAAAGACAGCAAATAAGAACGTTGTAAAGGTGCCAGAGAAAGCCTCTGAAATTCCGTTCTTTAAGATTATTTTAAACACGCTCATTCAGTCTCATTCTGATGCAAGTTGTTAAACAGAATACAGGAAATTTATATATGTATATTTTAGAAATCACAATCCACCAAAAATGCCCAGTTATCAGAGAGTGAGTGTCCCATTACAGTTTTTGAGAACTCTTATTAGAGATTAAAACCAAGGAAAAAAAGGTCTTGTTGCTTCTTTATCAGAGTTTACGTAACCCAAACTAACTCCTCACCTGGTTTTCCAAACTAAATCTTACTCCACATGCTAGGATTATTCCTGTGATTTGGAAAGACAGTATGTAACAGCATCTCTTGTTGACATCCGTTGCAACAGTAGTTCTGCTAGAATGCTGTAATGAATTCAAGGAAAACTTGTGCTGATTGCAAGCTATCTGGTGATTGGGCAGATATTGGTTCTCTAGATTATTTTGTTGGTTACCTTATGATTTAATAGAGATTTTAAAGCAAGGCTACTTGTTAAGGCCCTGCTTCTTGAGAAACTTGGTGCCTCCAGGGCTTCTTTCACATTTCTTTTGTTCAAATGAAATACTTTGCAGATCATCACAATAGTGAGTGAATAGTCACTGCACATCATGCTCTGCCAGTAGAGCCAAGCTGAGGTTCTCAGTTTAGCTGCTGCCTTTACTGCCAGGCTCTTTGTCTTTACTAGAATTACCTTCTTAAACCTGATCTATCAAACCACTCCTATGCTTTATGCTGATATACCCAAAGAAGAGAGCTGTTAATAAGTGTTTGTGAGGACTGCCAAGAAAATCTTAGCCATAAAGGGCAGCTTTTCAAAAAAAGGGTGACTGTCTGACCTTGCTGACCTTCAGCTTCCCACTTTTTACAACTTGTTAGTATCACTTACCACTCAGATTAGTATTAGATTATATCTCCTTCTCTGAAGGACCCTGCATATTTTGAAAGGCTCTAAAACCAGTAAATGCCAACTGTTGCTTTTGATTTACTGCTTTTCCTTCCTTCCCAGTCTGCCTGTTGAATCCCTCACTGATGCCATTTATCTGGCATTGTCTTTCACTGAAACTTCTAGCACGCTCCTAAACTGTTTGCAGGTTTTCACTCTGGTGCAGTGATGAAGGTGGTAGTGTCAGCTGGCTGGGTGAATAGTCCGTGTTCTGATCTCTATGCCCATCCAGGTGGACAAGCTGCTTCCCTGCTGCAAATGATTTGCTGTCATTTAATGACAGAGTACATATTCCACCTTAAAGTTTTCTGGTCCATCAGCTTTATGGGCTTTGGATCAGGCCAATGTAGAAATGCAGTAAAGTCAGATCATTACAAGCTAAGAATAGATAGAGATCTTCTTCACCCAACCCTTTTCCCATGGAACAGAAGTTTTCGTTGTGGGAGTCACAAAGAAGTAGCAAGGTTGCAATTATTTCACTCTTCCTACATTATTTAATGCAGACTTTCCTGCTTTCTATCCTGAGCAAAGAAATCCTGCCCGTGAAGTAAGGTGTCCTGCTGCTGAAAAGCTCAAGCATCTCAGCTGGGCAGGCTGAAAAGCTTTTACCACCTCAGCTGGGCAGACTGAAAGGCTTTTACCACTTAAAAAACAGCTTGTAAAACACCAGAATTACAGCATTAGTAATGAGGAGACGTTCAGATATTTTATCTATTCCAGAGTCTAGGAATTTTCTACGTTGAAAGTGAACTTTTGGGCTAGGTCCCCTCATATACATGAGCTATCGTTACCTAACAGCTTTGTGTGGAAAAGAGGGTTGGCTGCAACATTTGTGTAGCATGGGAGAACATGATGGCTCCTATTTGCATTTCCATAAATACATATCTTATCACTGTTTTTTTTCTAATTATAGAAGCAAGGAGTGGGCTCATCTTTGTTGATACTGGCTCTTTGTTTGATATGACAACGTACCAATTACCAGCACAGCACTACAGGTTTAAAATTAATCTTTCTGATACAGCCCAGCTTCCTCTTATGAACATTACCTGTTTTTCCAGAGGAGACAGGTTGGAACCACAAGTCACTGTCTATTGCATGTGACAAGGTTTTGTTTCGTTATCAGGAAGCTGGTTGCCCTTAGCTGCCATATGGCAGCTCCAACAGCTGTTTGCAGCCCAGCAGTATTATGTTGCATGCAGGAAAGGAATGGGGTGATACTGTAGTCCAGATCTTCAGCTGGTATAAATCTGCATAGCTGCCTCAACTCAAAACAGATATCGGTTGTTTTGTGCATTCTAAGGACACATCAATGCTGCAAAATGAAGCGTGGTGCAGAACTCACTGAAAAGGGGAAAGTCTGTGTCAGTAAATCCACATGACATAATATAGTCCATTCGTGGAATGATCTGCTGAGCTTCATAGTCAGGACAGTCTTGGTCTTTTTAAAGAGAGCTTAATCAATAAGCTTTACTGAGCTGCAGGATATCGAGAATGTGGATGTCAAGCTTCGATGTTGAATATGCTCTCAGTCATGTGTGTTGAAATTACAGTCCCCAACATTTTCTGGTGCAAGGTTATCATGTGCTGAGTTTAGGCCTTGGAGTGCTCCATATGCACTGGGGTAGATGCACACTTTGTTATTGGTTTGTGGCTTAAGATTTCTACTGTTTCCTATAATCGAAACATTGTTCTTCATTTTAAGCAGTAAGTTTTTTTTCAAGGGCCCATTCATTGGATTCTGGGTTCTTCACTGCAGCCCTTGCATACGAGACTGTTTTGACATCTCGTGTGCCCTTCATGATTTCCAGGCTGCCACAACTGGATATGTAAGGGATAACCACAATCACCACAGAGAACCATCTTGCCTTTAATGGTGTAGCCTGGAACAAGTAGGGTCCATGTTTTCACAACACCATCTTTTTCTTACCTGCTGCACTCTAGTTCTGGTCATATTTTCTGGCTAGCTTTCATAGTTAGCTTCTGTTTGTTAGGAAGAGGACACTGTTTTTTCAGCTTTTCACTATACCACACTCCATATGACCTGTCCATCATGTGCTTTTTAATCTTTTCTTTCTAAATTCAGGTATTACCCTTCTTCATTATACCCTCATACCAGTGAGGTTTACTTAATTCCAGTAGCTCTTGACTCTGCTTATGCTTCTGTTTTGATTCTCACACTAGTTTTTGCAATAGACACACATTTTTTTCCCAATTTTGACTTTTCAAGTGAAATACTGACCCCAGATCCATGTTTTTTCCACTAGACCTTGAAAATTAATTGACTGAGAAGGCCTGCTGAGGGCACACAATTGACCTAACTTGAGGAGATATTTCTTCAGAGGAAGAATCCAACCAGTACCCTTCTCTGTTTAATTTTTAACTATTTTGATTTCTACTGTAAAGAGAAGAGTCTGGAATGCACGTTCTACCTCCAGCAGCTCCCAGCAGTTGGGGTTACTGGAGCAAGTGTTCTTCACTGTGTTTGGACAGGGGACACTCCATAGCCTGAGATGTGGAAGTCCAAATGAAACTAAGGGCATAACCACAATGGATAATGCTGTTCAGGATGATCTGATTTACTTTTCGTGGCATTTGTGCATGTAAAGAACAGAATCTACACAGACGGCACATAGCAAAGAACCACAGCTACCACACGCTCACCCCCATGTCTGCTTTTCCCACCTACCAGCCAGTTACAGGGGGCTGTTGGGAGGCTCCCATGGCTGCTCTAGAAGTGATCAAGGTGCTTGGTACCACTTCTATTTCATTACCGTGTCAAAGTTTTGGAACAGGTGGGATTTATTTTTGTAGGCAAATCATCAGCTAAGAGGAAACAGTTGTGCTCTGTGCTTATATATTTCTTGATGGTTTGCTGGCTCTTGCTTGGAGCTGCCATACTGACATCATTGTAATGAGCCATGAGTTCCTATAGCAGCTGCCAATTAGAAACAGAATGAACATATCATTCTTCAAGTGGAGGAAGTTAACAACTGGCCTTTATTATTATGTAATTAAGTTAAGGATCTGGTCTTGATCTTCAAAACCTTTAAAGTGTTTGGCTCAAACTGTTTGTGGGACTGTCTTTCCTTCCCTAGCCAGTGACCACTAACATCACTGCTTCCTGAATGAAGCACAAAAGAAGCCTGTTTGCTTAACTTGTTTTTCATAGCATAAATTATTCAGCAGACATGCAAAGCACAAAAAATAGGAAACAAATCCAATGTATATAAGACACTTAAAAAGACAGTAGCCAGCAGCTGGCTACTCAGGGACAAGAGACAAGTCAAAGTTGGAAAAAAAATCATATATAAGCCACCCTAGGAGGGCACCTACTGCTACGTTTTAGATCCGTGCTGTTTGTGCCTTACCTGGGGTCTTTCCATGTGATGCACAGTGAGAGAAGCTGTGCCCTCCTTCACATTTGTACACCCCCACTGGGACTGTGTTGGTGCTCTGTTTACATCTTCCCCTGCTGAACCACTACTCCTTCATGGCACTTGCACACAAAATCGTCTTTTCTATTTTTAGGTTCTCCGACTCACCTCCTGTGAAGAGCAGCGGTGCACTGGGCATGTTCGGTTTCATTTATTTATTTCTCATCACTTATTAATGGTGCATAACACATGTATATGTCATTTAGACGTCTGGATTTATCCTTCATATTTTCAAAATTATGTAATGAAGTCTCAGCAGGGTTGGGATGCTTCTGTTTATGCTTTTTTTGTGCTGACTTGCTTTCGCTGTCTTTAAAAGTCAGTGGGAATTCTGTCACTGACTCCAGTGGAAATGAGAGTGTTTCCCAAGTGAAATTTTCACCCTGTATTCTCCCTCCACTCCCAAATATTCTATTCTAATGAGTATTTAAATATGACACCAGATCTCACCTCTGTCTATAATACTCATGGGAGAGTACATGTTGTTTTTAATTAAATTATGAATCAAACCTCAGGAAAAGTCTTGAAAACACGAGAAGATATTTTCTTAATGTTGAAGACCTTAGATGAATTCAGCAAACCGAGGCTGAACTGGCTTTTCTACCTCAATCTCAATGACCCAATTACTGTTTCCCTCTTTTAAAATAATGACCCAAATTTCTGTTCCATTATGTCGTTACAAGACCAAGACTCAGTATAAGATTTTCAGCTTTAGGTAGCCAAAATCTCTCATATATGGATAAAAAATTGAACAAAGAGCAGCTGGATTTCCAGTTACTGAGCACTTATAATTTTCACTGACTTTAGTAAAAACTGTGGCAGCTTGGCACTTCCAAAAATCAGGCCAGCCTAGTGAGGTTCTTTATATATAGTGATGTAGTGACCTGATTTTTGAAACTGTTGAGTACAAACAAGTTTTAGTAAACCCAGAGCATCTTCTGGTGCTTCACGAGTTTGGATATTAAGCCAATACTTACATAAAATGAGCAAGAATTTGCCGAAGTCTCCAGAAGTATCCAGGGATGTTACAGAATATTAATTTGGTCTCTTGAGTTCATTCTGTAACCCTGGACGTGATTTACGCATGTACATCCCAGAGTGACACTGTTAGGGTTTAACCACATCCTGAGCTTTCTTTTTAATTATTTTTCTCAATGAACGTTACAATATGCAGTAACATTTTGGTACAGAGAGCAATGACACATCCTGTACCAGAACAGATATGAGCACTGATAATAGAACAGAGAAGTCTTTGTTCATCTGTTTGAAAAACAACCAGCTACATTTTTAATCTCCTTCTTTGAAAAACTATTTTGTGCTCTGTCTACAGTGTACAAGGGAATAGACTTGGGTTTGAAGAAAAAAATCTACATTTTTCACATGTTGCTTCAGAATCTGGACAGATAAGATAAGTCTCTGTTCTTTAGCCCTTCTGTATATATGTGGGTCAGCTCAAATGCCCACATATAATCCTGTAAAATTATTCTGCCAACAGAATGAGGAGTTAGCGAATGTGGTGGTTAATCTCTGCCTTTGCCCCCCACCAAAATTGAAAGGTTTTCCTTGCCCACCCCCCAAATTATATTTCTAGTCATCTTGTTCTGAAAAATCCAGTACTGGAAATTTTCACTCTTTCCCCCTGCAAAGCCTTTACGTGTTTTTATGTATCCAAAAATAATTTATATGCAACTGCCTCAGGTGCAAAGGACTAACCTGTCCTCTTTTCTTCACATAATTTTTCTTTTAGAAAAAATAAAAAGTCTCCTTTGGGAACAGACTGTTTGCTGCACATCAAGGTAAATGAGTACATTTTTCTCATGATATTTGATTACTCTGGCCTCTGGGCCACAATCAATATTGTCATTTTGCCTGAAATCCACAGAGCTCACAATCACCATTTTCCTTTCCTTATTATTTCATTTGATGCAATTTTGTTATTATTGTACTGGTCTTTGGTCTCCTGTAGACCTGTTCTGTAGTAATCACAGTGATTTTTACAATAACATCTAGCTTATTTGTCCACTAAAACCTTTAAAAGCACTAAAAAACACTAGGGAAGGAGGGAATGTCTTTTCCACCCTCTATCTATTCAAAAGCAGCATTCTGAGTTTGATTTTTAAAATTTAATCCAGTGCCTAATTTAATGTAGTGGTTTTAGCTGGTTATATTAACCATTTCAGGATTGTTTCCTATAAGATCAACACCATTAATTCTCCTTTATTTTCCCTGCTCAGGTAGTACGCAAGTCACATTTTACATCTGAACTATTCGTAAAGATTTTCTGTCTCCTCTAAAATGCTGCATTTTGATCTCAGTATTGCTCTGGGCGGTTTACTGAGCTATAAGTACATTGCTGTGCCTGTAGTATTAGAAGTTTTTTTTAAAAACTTCTAGTTTACACTAGATTTGTTTCTACACACATTAGTAGAATAAGATCCCAACAATATTCCAGAATTTAAAGTCTTGGCATCTGCTTTGCTGGGTTACCACTTTGGCCCTTGCTTATGAGATAAAAAAGGAGCACAGGCAAATGGAGAATTCATGGAGAATGTGGAGGAGCAGTATCATAGCTGTGAGACTCATCGTATCTTATAAGCTCTGCCCTACTTGCCACCTAGTTGACTAAGGGCCACCTTTCACTGGCTGGGTGTAGGATCAAGTCAGCACTGGGTTAGTTCGAGTGAATGGAGTTATGCTGGGCTGGGTGACGTTTGGATGACACCAAGGTCCCATAAATCTTGCAAGATGTTACAGCAGAAATGCCCCAAGGAGACTGCACTGATAGATGTCGTCTTCTAGATGGGTAGGGTGCTCTATGAAGGAGAGAGAGGGGAGTTGTTCATAACTTAAGGAAGGGGCAATGTGACAAGGGGGACAGAAACCATTGAAGGGGTGCCAGCTGCAACATACAGAGAAGTCATACGTTTTGTAGGAGAAGCCAACGAGGAAGAAAGCAGGATCCCAACCTCTTTACAAGGCTCTGACCAAATGTCAGATATTCGATAGAGAGCCTGTACATGTTTTATTGTTTTGTCTAGATTTAATTGTAAGCTCAGATTTTGCCATACCAGGCCAGTACTCAGCTCCAGGGCTGCTGCTTTGCTGCTTCTTTCTTTCTCCTTCTGGCCCCATTTCTGGCTGCATGGGCAGGACAGAAAGCCTTCAAAATCAGGGAGAAAGGCATTCTACACAAGCCTAACACTTTGGAGAGATGGGCAGATTTGCTCCCCATGGCTGAGGTGAGAAAAAGACAGGGGTTTTCATATCGGGTGCTGATCTTCAGGCTGTATTTTGGGAAACAGTCGATCCCAGGTGCCCTGGCTGCATTCTGCAAGAACAGTCATTTCTCTGTCTTGACAAGGAGTATCTTAAAAGGAAATTCTTTTGTTCCCAGACTCAGGATACAATGTCCCAGCTACACTACATATATTTAAGGCTGTCCTACATAGATCTGGTTTTGATGTACCATCCTTCTCTTCCTCTCTGCTTCCCAGTCCCTTGTTTTGTAGCCCAGTACATATGATTTTTTGCCACTAGAAGTAAAAGGTCCAGGGTCTTCTGTTGACCTGACAGTGCAGGGATTAAAAATGTGCCTGGACTTGTCTTGGCCTGAGCTGGCTTTAGCTTGTTTTTGCTGTGATAGCCCCTGCCTAGCAATCAGCTAACTAATGCCTGCATTTGTTTTAGTTTAGCTTTAGTTTTTGGTGATAACAAGTAGTTTTTCTCTGTGGATTGACCTGTCTGTGACTCCAGACTGAAGCGCGGTGTGGAAGAGTGCCCGTTCCCACTCTCGTCCTCCCACCACCCGTTGTGCTCTGACAGGGTTTGCCTGATCACGAGGTGCACTGCATCAGGGAGATAGTTGTCTCAAAAATATGCATTTTGACAGGATTTTTTCCTTTACAGTTACAAACTGCTTTAACAGTGTTGCTGCTCATGGCTTTGGTCTGGAGGACAGGGGGGTGTTCAAGCACAGCTCTCCTTGGTATTGCCATCACTTGCCCCATCCAAGGATCCGGGCATCTAACCCCGGGTTATAAATTCTCCTACAAGATTCATAAATTTTCCTACAGGATTCATGCACCTCAGGTCTTTTGCAGATCTAGGGGAAAGAGGTTTTTTCAAAGGTCCCAATTTAAATTTTAGCAAAGCAAAGAACTGCACAGACCAACACCCCAACCTGCAGGCTACAGTTTCTTTCCTTCTTGTGTAACATACTCTTTGCAGCCTGTTTTATTCAGAAAACACTGGTTTGAACAGTGGGCCTTTGCACAACTTTGCTTTTAGAGGGAAAGTTTCAAAATATATTTGTTCCTACTATTTCAGAAGAACTTGCATTTTTCTTATGCTAGGAATAGTTGCTCAAAAGAGAAAAAAAAAACAAACACTGTCAGAAAGCCAACAAGTTTGCTAGTTGTTCTTTGAATATAACCCCCACCCCAAATTATTCACACAGTTCTATTTCTAGACAGAATTTTAAAGCCTTGACTACTTCAAAAGGAAAATACCACAAATTTCTGCTAATAGGTTATCTCTGTGAAAGGGAAGAGATGGTAATGAGTAACCTTTCTCTTTTTCTTTTGCTTCAGAACATTTTAATTGTGTTCCAATTACTTCAACATATTTAATATACTTGCAGTATGTATTTGTACAGTATGCAGGCAAATGATTTTCCAAAGCCTTATACAATACAGTGAGTCATAAATGATTGCTGTTCCCACTCCCCCCGGTTGAGCGTGAGTCACAAAGTGGTAAAGTCTGTCTCCCCGGAGCGCTGAGTGAAATCCACCTGATTTCAGGCAGTCGCTACAAAGCTGACAGCTGAGTGGCATGTGGAGATCCCTTGGCTGAACGGTGCGTGTCTGCCTACACATCTCTTACCTGCTGTGAAAAAGGGGCATATTGCAGCCTTTTGGGGCGTGCCATGTTGCCGCGATTTGCTGATACCAGCACGTCCCGCAGCCGCTACGGGGAGGCTCTGGCTGCGGCTGTGCTCCAGCTGTGCACCCTGTCCCTGGGTTCCGGGGGTGGATTTCCTAACTGCTCTTCATCTGGCACTGAAGTTTCCAAGTTTTTGGGCTGTGCGCGGGGACAGATTCCAGTTTGACTCAGTACCTCCGCATGGCAGTCACCCCCTCAGCTGCGTCAGTGGGGTGGCAGCAGCCGCCGAGTGGGTTTTGGCACGTTGCTTATAGCTGTGCACACACAAAGCCTCTGCTCCCCACAAACACATGCAACGCGAAAAGAAGTCCCTTGAAATCAGATCCCTCAAGGTGGGTGGGATTTGCTTCCTTCCGTCCCCGGAAAATTAAAGCTATTTTCTTTCTGCAAAGGAAGAAAATATTCTGTGATTTGGTAGTGTAGAGAATGTTTGGGTGTTCATTCCAGGATCCATGTGAACCAGGCCACGAAACAGTGTTTGGGCATACGAGACTAACATGTCCTTATCTTCTGTTGACAGAGTTTACTAAAGTATTCTCAAGGAAACTTTTTACCTCTTAATATACTCAATACATGTTGCTGTTAATAATCAAGTATTTGAATAGTATCCTGTCAGGCAACATCACAGTTGTTCCCGCCTGAAGTTCCAAGGGTGCAGATGTATCATTATTCATTTTTGCTGATATATGAGAATAACAGGTTCTTCTTACTTTTGATATTCACAAACACCTCTATACTGCAGTTTTTAATAGCTGATCTTTTTTCCTCTTATTTTTGTGAAGACTGCCCTCAGAAGCAGATTAAACAACTCTAACAACAAATGAAGGACCAGGTAGGGTAGCAAAAGTTATCTTTTAAAATACTTTTAAATGTCCCTTGATATGATTTTCTTTCTACATTTGAGCTTTCTGACTTGCATCCCTTAATATTAACAAAAAAATACCAGTCAGGGGATCAAAGCTGTATTCCTCCAAACACATAACAAATAGCCTCTCCCATTAAAAACTTGATAGTGTAAAACCCCTACTATACAACTATTTTAACATCCCTATAACTTTCTTCAGAGGAATAGTTGCACTGGTTTCAGCATACCCTTCATGCACTTCAAATGGGATTTAGCTCACTTAGTTTTGATCATTTTAATGTTAGATGTCTAGTCTAAGCAACTTTCCTAGGTTCTCTCTCTGCAGTCAATGGAGAGAGCTACGTGCCTCCGGAGGGGTGATTCATACCTCCTATCTTAGACGTCTGCCTCTCGATTGACAACAGAAGTGTAGCCTAGACAACTGTGTAGGATAGATTCCGATCTCTTAGATTAGGTGAGATAAATCTTATTCTTGGCCATCTTTGTGCATGCAAATTTACAGGATTGAAGCTAAATTGTTTTGTGCATGCAAGTTTACAGGATTGGAGCTAAAGTGTTTAAAGACCTAAAGTACCTGTGGGGGCTGATAGATTACTTGATTCATTTAGAAGCTTTCCAAACTGTGAGTGCAAAACAAAGAAAAATGTTCTAGTTCTTTTATGGAGGAAAAAAAAAAAACAAACATAGAAAATATTTTAATATTTGCCTCTCAAGTGTAACAACATGGATGGTAGCAATAAAGAACAACAATGAAAAAATACCTATAGTGCATAAATTAGTAACAACAAACAGCAGTTAAGAGGTAAATCTGCTAAATGAGTAATGCCCCAAACATAGCCTTGAGTTTTAAGCAGCTGTACTTGGCTTTAGCTACGTGTTCTCATACTATAGGGCAGAATTCACATCTGAACCATTCTTGCTTCTTTGTCCCCAGATTTCCCTTTCTGACAAGTCAGCTGGCTCCCTTCAGGCAACGGACAGTGTGCAAACCAACAGGGTGACCAACCTTCCACATATCAAGAGTCATGAAAATACAATTTAGTGCCAAGGGCAACAGGCTTCAAAATGTGCTCCTTTTAGCATTTTGTAGATTTTTGTTACTGTGAATGCTAACCGAATAACCTAACCAAAGTTCTGGTCTGTGCATCAGCAGTCTACTTGAGGATAAGCCAACAAAAGAGAAATGCATAAAGACTAGAGAAACAGGGTCCTCAAATTTCAATTATTCTTCCTTCCACTACCTCTTCTTTTCTAGCCTTAGACATTCTTTCTTCCTTTTTTCCTTAAGTATCTCCCCCTTCCCTTTCTGACTCTCTCACTGCTTGGGTTTCCTAGTTTTACCTACAGTTTCTAAGAGCAGAGCTCACGCATTCGGACTGGCTGAGCTAAAGATCTACCAACTCAGAAGTTGTCCGGATGGGTAGCCACTATTATCATTTGAGTAGAAAGATGCTGCAGCTGCTGCTGTTTCTCTTCCACCTTTGTCTCCATCTACTTAGCTGAAAAAAACCTACTGGTGAAGAGTTTTTGCAAAAGGCATGTCTTCAATGTAAATGAGAAACCTTGGCTTGCAAAATGCCATTTGTCTACCAGGGAACTGCATGACCATGAGGTTTTGACTTGGATGCATATACATAGAGTTAACCAGGCAGCATCATAAAAAATGCATTTATAAGGGTCCTGATCTGTGGACCGAAGTCAACTCAAAATGCCACAGATTTATTCTTCAAATTCTGATGTGTTTTCCTGGCACCATATAGCCTGAATGATCACATCGTGTACAGACATCACCTATAGTATGCTGTCAGTTGCATGGAAAAGAAAGCAATTTAGAGTTTTTTATAAAATAGTTAATTTGTAGTTATAATAGTTATAATTAGTTATAGCAATTTAAAGTTTTAGTTTCATACACATCAATTCAGAGCAGCTCTTTTAGCTATATGACATGACTGAAGGCCTTGGGAAAGGGAAAAGTGAGAATGGGTTTTATGGTATGAACACAAAATGTGTAAATAAGGTGTGATTTACTCACTGTGATTATTCAGACCTTTACTGCAAGGGTTGTGTGTATATCTATTGCACGTACATATAATTTAGTAAAGGAGGAAGTACACTAGATTTAGTGCTTGAGACATTTCAGCTCTGCCACGTAACCCAATACTGAGGAAAGAGTCCACTGAAAAGTTCTGTTATGCAGAACATAAAGTGCATACAGATTATATTGCAATAAACTGCTTAACTTGATCTTGACATTCACATTGCACGCAGGTCCACGGCCTTGGCCTTTGTGCACACTGAGTTTCTTAGTTGATTTTCGCTAAATATTAATTTACTCAAAAATTATAAAAGAAGAAACTCTGTGTATTGTCCAGACACGACATGAAAGTCTCTTTTTTGAAATGAATTAGCATCCTAAAAGGTGCATTAACTGCATATCCAGTGTTTTCAAATTTTTCAGGGAATCAAAATCCCTAGACTGCACTTCCCACAGACTTTTTGTGAATACGACGATACAACATGCTTTTCCTTTCTTTCACAGTCTAAATGTAAAAGGCAGCATGTGACATGATTAGGAGTGTACTTCATTTCTGACTGTTTTGTGGCACGACTGTATAACTGGAATAATTTTGAGAGCAAGGCAGAGATTTGATGCCAGCTGGAGAGGCAACGTGGGTCAGGCCGTCATTCCATGTGGGGTCTCCATTTTTTCTGTTGACTGTCTCGGGAGCGCAGGCTCCTCACGTGGGCACCTGAAGTCCTGTGGTAGAAATATGGAGGTACGTGGATGTGCTAGGACAGAGTTACCTGGGTTGCCTTCCTACATCAAATGTCATTAGACTTGTCTCCCATCCTCAAAAGGAGTGTTTTTTTATTCCTGCCACAGATAATTGTTAGGCCTATGGGGAGCATTTGGTGCACATTTGTGTGCCACGAGTCTCAGCTAGTTGTCTTTGAGTCATGCTATTTCTTACCCAGAAGAGAGGGTGGGTCCCTCCTCTGCTGATGAAAGAGCTGTACTTGGAGTGTGGAAAGAACCTCAACTTGAGGTGACATGTCTTTTGCCTCTATTTCTGCTTTAACCCTCGAGTTGTTAAACTTCCTAAAAAAAACCCCAAACCCAAGGTAAGTGAAGAGGAAGGACTGTGAGTGATTTGGGCACGAATTGTGGAATTTGGGAGACATGCTTATTTATCACAAATCTGGTGACACAGCTCTCAAGCATTTTGTCAGGACATGAGCCTAGGTTTTCTGCAGTACCCTAAGACAGTTGTGCATCAGAAGCAGAATAACCGTATTAACACAAGCTAATAAATCTTGCCTCTTTGCTCAGCAAATTGCCTGGATGGGCAGAGCTCGGATTAAATGTAGGTATTTTGCTTCTGGTATTCTGGTTAGCTCTTTCAGAGATAATTTAGGTATTTCCACATTGCAGCATAAGAATAAGAAATATAAATATATATGAATATATTGTTTATATAAATATATAAAAATAAATAGATTTAATTATGTGTTGATGGGTATCTATAATTGTTGATGAGAGTGTTGCTATACATGTAATTGTTGATGTGTCCCTGCTGGTAGCAAGACAATAATAGTACTTCCCTCTCTCACAAGGGGCTGCAGGATGTACTAAAAGTTGTGAAGGACTGTCATGGGGATTGTAACCATCTACATGTACATAACTGTGGTATGAAATTTATGGTTTTTTTTTTTCATTGTTATTTTCTCTGCATGTACTGAATAACTTTTCTTCTACAAGCTCCATGGTAGAGAAAGAATACTTCTTAGATTAACATTGTATTTTTCCTCATCATTTTTTCTCTACTAAATAGTTTTTTCAAAAGTAAGAGACTGCTTCAGCAAAAGCCAGTAAGTATGCTTAGAAGTAAGAGCATGAATAGATGTTCAAGAAACATATGCACAATTGGAGGCATTCCAGAAGAAATCAGCAGGAATGATCAGAGATGCAGAAAACACGACTTTTTTTTTTTTTAGGAAACACTGAAGAAATCGATAGCTTTTAGTCTAGATAATCCACAAGAATGTAAAATTTAACTGCAAAGGGGAAGGTGATAGAATATTCCTTGCTAGGGAAAACACACAGAAAAGTAGTTTAAACTCAAACTAAGAAAGCCTTAAAAGCAGTTTAGAGAACACTTTTTTCAGGAATGATTTCCAAATCTGTATTTCCACCCTATTGAAGTTAAAAATCTGAAAGAAAAAGAAAGAGAGAAAGAAAGAGAGAAAGAGAGAAAGAGAGAAAGAAAGAGAGAAAGAAAGAAAGGAAGAAAGGAAGAAAGGAAGAGAGAAAGAAAGGAAGAAAGGAAGAAAGGAAGAAAGGAAGAAAGGAAGAAAGGAAGAAAGGAAGAAAGGAAGAAAGGAAGAAAGAAAGAAAGAAAGAAAGAAAGAAAGAAAGAAAGAAAGAAAGAAAGAAAGAAAGAAAGAAAGAAAGAAAGAAAGAAAGAAAGAAAGAGAAAAAGGAGCTTTCTGTTTAGAGACATAAATATTCTAGTTTTTCAAATGTAAAAGCTTTAAACACAAAATTTCAGTTGTTGTCTCTAAGGGATCCTCATTGAGATTGGTGCTGAATAGGCCAGACCTTCAGAGACATTTCTTTACCTGCTTCTTATGGATGCCAAGCAGGTTCATGTCGGTACATCTGTGCAGCCCAAACCCTTCTTTTCTTCAGTGCTTATTTTTTTAATGCTGACTTTTCTTGATGCCAATTTAACATTATTTATGAGAACATTTTTATTTTCATGACCACTTAGTCTTCAGACCATTCTGCTCAGATTTGACCACCAAAAAACCTTTGTGAGCATTCATTAATGCTCTGCACAGATGTTTCCTTAGAAATGGAAGCTTATAGTGTTTCTGCCCTTCAGCTTTCTGATAGTTTCTTTGAAGTTTTCACAACTGCCTGTCTCTGTCGTTGATGACATAGTAACCTATAGATCTATTTGTGTACTAATACAGGCAGATTGTCTATGTACATACCAATATAAATAGATTGCCTTGGACTAATTATCTCTTATCTAAAATGCCAATAATGAGGTGACCAGAGGTACCACAGACTACTTCCTTTTTCATCTTTCTCTATAAATTTATCTCTTATTACATGACAGGAGCTAAGTACATACAGAAACAAATATATTTCAGAGTGTTGAAAGGTTTTATCCACACTTTGGGAGCATATATGCAGATGTCTCTAATAATTACCTACCCTTTGTTTATATTAAAAATAGAAAAGTCAGTCCAGAACTAATAAGTGACATAGCCGGTATAATTTAATGGTAAAACAGCTGAGGCATTATGACAGCTTTTTCTTGCACTTATGATTAATCATTTTTCTATTAAGGCTGCTGAGAGCAGCATAAAAGCAATTCTCATCCTTTGTCACTGCTGATGTCACCAGTTTCAGCTTAGCACTTTCAACAGACATCGTGCTGTATACTTAGATTGAAAATGCAGCCCAAAGGCTGCTAGCAAAACTGATGCAAACCTGTTGTTAAACTCGCTTCTGGAAAGATGTCACAGTTTGTCATATTGATTTTAATAAAACCTCTTGGGTGCTGGGCAAAGCTCCCCTGAAATACCTGTTTCAAGTTGGAAAGTGCAGTTGTCAGCATGGTGTCAAAGCTGAGCAGGGCTGGGAAAGGTTTAATATTCTAGATCCTGATATTGAGCGTGTCCATCTGCTCATGGGGAATATATTTCTTTATATTTGAACGCTTCCTGTGCACAGCCTGTCTCCCACCCTGGCAAGGGAAAGCCTGTCTCTGCCATCCCTGGCTCATGGCAGGTACTGCTCGTGTTGGGCTGCAGAGCTCCTCTCTCCCAGCCCAGTCCTCCCCCTCTGCTCCCCTCCTGCTCAGCCAGCATGCCTCTGACCGGGGTTTTGGCTCATCAGCCATCTTCAACAAAGCCATGTTCACAGCCTGCTCTTTTTGAAATCGTGTCCTCCCTGGGCTTTCAACATGTCTGAGGGATTGCTGTCCTCATTCTTCCTCTGTGTTTCTTGATAGGTTCCAGACCTGATGTTGCACTCCAGATCTGCCCCAACAAAAGTCTCATCCTGGCCTTTTTTTTCCCAGCTACATGATTTTCATGCTGCTATGAGGAGCTACTGTCTGCTATCTTTTCTCTGTCTGTGGTACCCAGGTCTCTTGTCTGTTTCTTAATTTTTCAGAGAAACCCTTTTGGACTACTGCCTGTGCTGCTCCTCATGCTTGCTTTACAAAACTCTCCAGAGCTGATTTGTTCTTTTCAGGTCTTCCATGAAAATTCTTCTGTTTTAAGAGTTCTATCAGAGTTTGCCAGAGACCACAAGGCCACACATGGAGAACTGCACTGTCATTGCACTGTCTTCTGCACCTCCCTCCAGCAGTTGCCTCTTCTAGTCAGACCTAGTCAGTTTTGGTCCAGCACCACAGCCAGTTAGCATTTGGTGTATTGCTGAGGAGCATCACCATAACAATACTGCTGATACTTTTTGTGCCCGGTCAGCATGTATTCATATAGCACTTCCTTTGTCTACCTGGATGTAAATTCAGGGTTGGCAATGTGAAATGCTGGAAAAAATTCCCATTGGTAGAAGTGATGCCTTACTGCCAGGGAATGTGTTCTCTTAACCTGACTATGACATAGGCGTTAATAATGTTTTCCCTCTTTCTGTGTTGCTGAGAGGAGGAAGGAATAGGAGAATGAATGTGCTTTTTGTTGCTTGCCTCAGACAGCCAGAGGCAAATGAAGCTGACTTTCCTAATCACATAGATACAAAGCGGGTAGTTTCCCACACAAGAAAACCACCTCCATGACTCAAAACTCCTTTCTGTTCAAATGCTTCTATTATTGCTTGTTTGGATAACTAGGAATTTCAGCAACAGTGGACATGATTCACCCTTGACAGAGAGAAGGGCAGGAACATTGTGGCCAGCTTTGTACCACGGTAGGGACAGTCGAGTCACATTGGGTGGGTTACAGCATGTGGGTTACAGCAGATCCAGCTGTGATTCCCCAGCTGGCATGGCCAACAAGGGGGTTTGTGGGAGGCTTTATTCCCTCTGCAATCTACCTCTTACTATTAGTTTGGTTAGGAAACGAAGGTCTTAATACTGGTAAGTGCTGAGATCCCTGGCTCTAGTCCAGACATGTACTAGGCATGTGTGAGTCAGACCGTTTCTTTGGAACTGATGATGTGCTTAAAACTTAAGCACATGCTTAAGTAATTTACTGAATTGGGACCAGAAATCTTGGCAGCTTGCGGGATTGAGCCCTAAACTAATCTAAGCATGTTTTTATTTTTAGTAAAAGTCGTCTCCCACCAGTCCTAGCCCCGTCCTCTTGAATAATAATTTCAGCTTTTTTTAAAAAAAAATAATTATCTGGAATAAAAGTTTCCCTTTAAAGTGATAATTCAGATTCTATCTTTTTTTTTTTACTCAGTTCTGCATATACTACCAGATATCCTGCTCAACTGTTTTTTTCTGACTGGTTTACAACACAATATTATGGGCATAACTCATAGCATAGATTGGTAACATATGTAACTCAACCCAAAAGACAGCAGAAACAGAGCATGAAGGACTGAGATGCAGCTACCAAATTCAAAGAAATCTTCCATCGTGCCACCCTGTACTATATCTGTTATTTTTTTCTCTTTACCTCTGATTTCCATGCCCCTGTTGACAAGCTGTGAAATGAAACTAAGCTACCTTCCATTATTGCAATTAAAGCACAAGTTGTTAGGCTGACAGTAGTTTAACATTTAGGAATTCTGACAAAACAGTGTCTGGTGCAAAGTGTTTCAATGAGGAAGATTTGCATTCAAATATAGAGATGGTTTAGCTGTTTCGCTTCAAATTCAGAATGTTTAACTGAGAATTAGTAAAGCGCTGGCATATTTAATCAAAGTTTCTGTAGATTATGCTAAAAAAAATTCCCTGAGAATAACATTTCCCACTTGGAAATGTATTTTGTGATGTAGGAAGAGAAGCACAAGTGAGATGTCCTCTGCTTACAGGGTTATGCCTAAGAGTCAGTGTCTCTCTGCCTGACTCCATTAATTCCCATGGTATCCTGAATTATCTGCACTGGCATTTCAGTTGGAAATTCAAATGATAACAGACATTATGGAAGGCTGGGAAAATGTTTATATCAAAACCTAAGGACTGTCTTGTATAAAAGTGCTATAACCGAGAAGGAGAGTATGTATTTTTTTCCCTGAGTAAGGTGTAGGATGAAATGTTAAGAAAAGGCTTCTTTTACCAGAAAAATAAAGACCTCTTTGTTGCTTAGAGATAGCATAATTTTTCAAGAATGTACAGCATTGAGTAGTCTTGTGATATTATCTGACCTGTTCTGTTGTCATAGTGTAATGACTCCCTATTGCTACACCTTTGAAGACAATACTCAGGCCTGGGAGTTAGCGCTCTACAGAGCATCTTCTTACCTGTAAGAACCGTCTTCCTAAGGCATAGCTTTCAGAAACACTTTTTTTTGAGGTATCAGAAGAAGGAATGCTGTACTCTGAAGTAGTTACTTAGGATTTATTTCATTACAGAAATACATATATCACCTGAGTACTTATGCAGGAAATCTGTCCTAAAGCCAGAATCCTTTGGATCTGTTTACTCAGTTTGAGTTAAAATGAAAACAACTGTATTGAGCAAGAGTTTTCCTGTCATACTTCAGAGCTGAACTTTTCTCAAATTGTGCAAGTGAAGTCTTCCATTTAGCTGTCCTGGAACACTTGCATTTCGTAAGGTTATGAGCTCTCTTGTGTTAGCCTGTCATGATTTGCAAACTACTGTGGCAATCAAAGGCCCTCGCCTAGATTTTTTTTCTGGTTCTACATATTTTCTGATCCTTGCAGACTGATTCACATGGTCATACGAATAAAATGACAGGATGGAGTCTTGGTTTCTCAGCTTCTTGCTTGTGCGGCACAGAAAAGGTTGGATGATTCTCTAAGGGGACCTGGCTAACCTTAGCGCTGCTGAATTGTAGTGTCAATGAAAAGTTGTACAATCAGAGTATGGAGTTCTCTTGCCCTGGAGGCTCAAGTAGGTTTACTTCACACAGCATCCGTCCTCTGCTGGAAGCTGTCTCATATCTATTTGGCGGGGTGCCACACTTCCTACTGCACCTCGTTGGCCAGGCAAGTCAGAAACAAGCACCTCTGGAAAGGGAACTGCTACTTCTAGTTTCCTTTTCCCTAGGCCATCTCTCCAGGCTTCTGGCACGCACTGAAACCCTGATTTCTGAGACAAGTCTATGTATAGAATCCACATGTTTATCCATAGGGAAAAATAGAGCAACTTTTTTTTGTTTTGAAATATAAGCGACAAATGATACTGGTGCTACTTGGCAGGAAGAAGGAAATGTGAAGGATTGTCACCTTTTCAAAGGATGCTTCCGTTGTTAGGTACGTGGCAGTTGTCTCCCATGGGGTTTTATAGAGTTCTTGACTGTCAAAGTCAGTGATGCCTCCTTGATTCCTCAGCTCAACATACAAGACATGAAGAGAAAGAGATAATGCCCCTTTCTTTTTTTATCTTTTTTTTTTTTTTCTGGAGATATGTGAAGTTTGTAGAAGCATTAGTCTTAGGGCTCTTTAGAGTTTTGGGGCAACAAAGATATTCAGTCTCGACTATGGCTGGTAGTTTAAGAAACTCCTTTAGAGCTTCACACTTCTTTGTGTTTAATACTTCTCAAAGAAAGACAAGTGTTACTGAAAAGATCCTGTGTCATGCCAGCTTTTCATATGAATTTCTGCATACATAATACCTATAAACTGACGGGTCTGGACATTGTTACTGTACTGGATGCTGAAATTTGCAGGCTGCACAGACCAATACTCTTTCAATATACTGGTTAAGATTTTATGGGTATAACATGAGATACTTGTAGTCTTTTGACATATATGGAGTTATACCACTTCACGCCAACTAATAACAAGTGCCAGTTTCTTTTGCAAATGAATGCTGCCAAATAAAATTCAGGAGAAATCTGCATTCACAAATATGATTGTCACTAAATATTGACAAATGAATGCAAAGTTTCAGGATGGTAAAAAGTGGTCTGTGCTCTGTGTGAAGGGTGT